>NC_053390.1:151592844-152792844 GCF_905171765.1 Bufo bufo | reverse complement strand
CCCAAGGAAAGATTTACAGAAAATCAGGAAGTGAGCCTATGCAAGTAGATTCCATACTAAGACGTGAAAGCGTTGATCGAAGGGAGCACAGGCTCAGTGAAAGTCTATGCTTTTACTGTGGAAAGTCTGACCACTTCCTTATCAACTGCGCTAGTCGTCCACGGCGGTTGGTTGCAGCTACTACAGATCCTGACTTTTCAGATGGAGAATCAATTGCTTCGGAAACAGAATTATCTGAGAAAGCAATCATCCATTCCATTTCATCGGTGGCCCCTCATATTACAAAAGAGAATGAAGACTCCCAATGCTTGATTCCTATCAAGTTCCCTTATTAACTCTCAGTGGATATCCACCTCTGCTATGGTGGACTCCGGGGCTAGTGGCAATTTTATGGACCTTTCTTTGCTCAAAGGCATAAATTTCAGAAAAAACTCTCACCCATGGTAATGGAGACTGTAGATGGATCTCCACTGAGCTCAGGGCCATTGGATCAAGAGACGGAACCACTTGAAATCATTATAACACCCCAACACCATGAAGTCCTATCATTTCTATTGATCTCTTCTCCACATTTCCCTGTTATTCTAGGCCTACCCTTGTTGCAAGCACAGAACCCTGTTATCAACTGGGAAACCAAAGAAATAAGCGGAGGATGTTCTTTCAACAGCTCAGTCTGAACAAGGTTCAGAAAACCCGGCTCAAGATAATAAAGTAATAGAGTTACCCTCTGGATATAAGGAATTTGCCGACGTTTGTGATAAACAAAATGTGGACAATCTCCTCCCACACCAACCCTACGATTGTCCTATAGAATTGCTTCCTGGTACATCTATACCTTTTGGAAACATCTACCCTTTGGCAGGTCCTTAACTAAAAGCCCTCAAAGACTACATAGAAGAAAAACGGGCTAAAGGGTTTATCCGCCCATGTTCCTCACCGGCGGGGGCTCCCATATTTTTTGTTAAGAAGAAGGATGGTTCTCTAGGACCTTGCATTGATTACCGAGAACTTAACAAAATTACAATCAAAAAACGTTAATCTTTACCGTTGATCCCTGAGCTTTTGGAGAGAGTGCGACATGCAAAAAATTTTACCAAGCTAGACCTGCGAGGCACTTATAATCTGGTCCATATCAGATCTGGAGACTAATGGAAAAAAGATTTTAGGTCACGTTACGGACATTTCGAATATTTTGTTATGCCTTTTGATCTTTGTAATGCCCCGGCCACTTTTCAACATCTCGTCAATGATATCTTCAGTAGTGATGTCCCGAACTATTCGCCGGCGAACATGGCTTGTTCGCGTTCGCCGCGGTGGGCGAACATATGCGATGTTCGGTCCGCCCCCTATACATCATCATTGAGCAAACTTTGACCCTGTACCTCACAGTCAGCAGACATATTCCAGCCAATCAGCAGCAGACCCTCCCACCCAGACCCTCCCACCTCCTGGACAGCTTCCATTTTAGATTCATTCGGAAGCTGCAGTCTTAGTGAGAGGAGGGACAGTGCTGCTGCTGCTGATTTAATAGGGAAAGCGTCAGCTAGGGCAGTGTTCTGTGTCCATAGACTCATCTGCTGTAAGGACAGCGTCCTGACAGCACCCCAAAAAGCCTTATTAGGGCTGGTACATCAGGCTGCTTTTTTTTAACATATATATATATATATATATACAGTCATGTGAAAAAATTAGGACACCCTTTGAAAGCATGTGGTTTTTTGTAACATTTTTAATAAATGGTTATTTCATCTCCGTTTCAACAATACAGAGAGATTAAAGTAATCCAACTAAACAAAGAAAACTGAAGAAAAGTCTTTTCAAGATCTTCTGTAAATGTCATTCTACAAAAATGCCTATTCTAACTGAGGAAAAAGATAGGACACCCTTGCCCCTAATAGCGAGTGTTACCTCCTTTGGCTGAAATAACTGCAGTGAGACGGTTCTTGTAGCCATCTACCAGTCTTCGACATCGGTCTGAGGAAATTTTACCCCACTCCTCAATGCAGAACTTTTTCAGCTGTGAGATGTTTGAGGGGTTTCTTGCACGTACAGCCCTTTTCAAGTCACCCCACAGCATCTCAATGGGATTCAAATCTGGACTTTGACTTGGCCATTCCAGGACTCTCCATTTCTTCTTTTTCAGCCAATCTTTGGTTGATTTACTAGTATGTTTTGGGTCATTGTCATGTTGCATGGTCCAGTTCCGCTTCAGCTTTAATTTTCTAACTGATGGTCTCACATGTTCTTCAAGCACCTTCTGATACACAGTAGAATTCATCGTGGATTCTATGATGGTGAGCTGACCAGGTCCTGCTGCAGCAAAGCAGCCCCAAACCATGACACTTCCAACTCCATGCTTCACAGTTGGTATGAGGTTCTTTTCTTGGAATGCTGTGTTTGGTTTACGCCAAACATGTCCTCTGCTGTTGTGTCCAAATAATTCAATTTTGGACTCATCTGTCCAAAGAACATTATTCCAGAAGTCCTGGTCTTTGTCAACTTTATCGCTGGCAAATGTCAGTCTGGCCTCGATGTTTCTCTTGGAAAGCAAAGGTTTCCTCCTTGCACACCTCCCATGCAAGTTAAACTTGTACAGTCTCTTTCTGATTGTAGAGGCATGTACTTCTACATCAACAGTAGCCAGAGCCTGCTGTAGTTCTCGAGATGACACTTTAGGGTTTTTGGATACCTCTTTTAGCATCTTGCGGTCTGCTCTTGGGGTGAACTTGCTGGGGCGACCAGTCCTGGGCATGTTGGCAGTTGTTTTGAAAGCCCTCCACTTGTAGACTATCTTCCGGACAGTGGAATGGCTGATTTCAAAATCTTTTGAGATCTTTTTAAATCCCTTCCCAGACTCATAGGCTGCTACAATCTTTTTTCTGAAGTCCTCTGACAGCTCTTTTGCTCTCACCATGGTGCTCACTCTCACTTCAACAGTCAGGAGCACACCAAACTAAATGTCTGAGGTTTAAATAGGGCAAGCCTCATTCAACATGCCGAGTAACGATCTACTAATTATGTGCACCTGGTGTGATATACCTGTGTGAGATCTGAGCCAATTTAAGAGGGAATACATGTGAGGGTGTCCTATCTTTTTCCTCAGTTAGAATAGGCATTTTTGTAGAATGACATTTACAGAAGATCTTGAAAAGACTTTTCTTCAGTTTTCTTTGTTTAGTTGGATTACTTTAATCTCTCTGTATTGTTGAAACGGAGATGAAATAACCATTTATTAAAAATGTTACAAAAAACCACATGCTTTCAAAGGGTGTCCTAATTTTTTCACATGACTGTATATATACAGTATATACACTGCTCAAAAAAATAAAGGGAACACAAAAATAACACATCCTAGATCTGAGTTAATTAAATATTCTTCTGAAATACTTTGTTCTTTACATAGTTGAATGTGCTGACAACAAAATCACACAAAAATAAAAAAATGGAAATCAAATTTTTCGCCCATAGAGGTCTGGATTTGGAGTCACACTCAAAATTAAAGTGGAAAAACACACTACAGGCTGATCCAACTTTGATGTAATGTCCTTAAAACAAGTCAAAATGAGGCTCAGTAGTGTGTGTGGCCTCCACGTGCCTGTATGACCTCCCTACAACGCCTGTGCATGCTCCTGATGAGGTGGCGGACCGTCTCCTGAGGGATCTCCTCCCAGACCTGGACTAAAGCATCTGCCAACTCCTAGACAGTCTGTGGTGCAACGTGACGTTGGTGGATAGAGCGAGACATGATGTCCCAGATGTGCTCAATTGGATTCAGGTCTGGGGAACGGGCGGGCCAGTCCATAGCATCAATGCCTTCGTCTTGCATGAACTGCTAACACACTCCAGCCACATGAGGTCTAGCATTGTCTTGCATTAGGAGGAACCCAGGGCCAACCGCACCAGCATATGGTCTCACAAGGGGTCTGAGGATCTCATCTCGGTACCTAATGGCAGTCAGGCTACCTCTGGCGAACACATGGAGGGCTATGCGGCCCTCCAAAGAAATGCCACCCCACACCATTACTGACCCAATGCCAAACCGGTCATGCTGGAGGATGTTGCAGGCAGCAGAACGTTCTCCACGGCGTCTCCAGACTCTGTCACGTCTGTCACATGTGCTCAGTGTGAACCTGCTTTCATCTGTGAAGAGCACAGGGCGCCAGTGGCGAATTTGCCAATCTTGGTGTTCTCTGGCAAATGCCAAACGTCCTGCACGGTGTTGGGCTGTAAGCACAACCCCCACGTGTGGACGTCGGGCCCTCATATCACCCTCATGGAGTCTGTTTCTGACCGTTTGAGCAGACACATGCACATTTGTGGCCTGCTGGAGGTCATTTTGCAGGGCTCTGGCAGTGCTCCTCCTGTTCCTCCTTGCACAAAGGCGGAGGTAGCGGTCCTGCTGCTGGGTTGTTGGCCTCCTACAGCCTCCTCCACGTCTCCTGATGTACTGGCCTGTCTCCTGGTAGCGCCTCCATGCTCTGGACACTACGCTGACAGACACAGCAAACCTTCTTGGCACAGCTCGCATTGATGTGCCATCCTGGATAAGCTGCACTACCTGAGCCACTTGTGTGGGTTGTAGACTCTGTCTCATGCTACCACTAGAGTGAAAGCACCGCCAGCATTCAAAAGTGACCAAAACATCAGCCAGGAAGCATAGGAACGGAGAAATGGTCTGTGGTCACCACCTGCAGAATCACTCCTTTATTGGGGGTGTCTTGCTAATTGCCTATAATTTCCACCTGTTGTCTATCCCATTTGCACAACAGCATGTGAAATTGATTGTCACTCAATGTTGCTTCCTAAGTGGACAGTTTGATTTCACAGAAGTGTGATTGACTTGGAGTTACATTGTGTTGTTTAAGTGTTCCCTTTATTTTTTTGAGCAGTGTATATTGCAGTTGCCTGCCCGTGTGTGAGAGGCTGCAGGCCCACAGACTGTACTGTGTGCACATCACTCATATAGGGTGTCACAGTACCTTGCAGATAAAAAAAAGTATTATTTTTTTTTTTTTTTATAATCGCAGTTGACAAACAATGAGAGGCTGCAGGCTCACAGACTGTACTGTGTGCACACCATTCCGTTACAGGGTGTCACAATACCTTGCAGATAAAACTAAAGTCAATTTATTTTTTCTCTGTAATAAATATAATCGCAGTTGCAAGCCAGTGAGTGTCTGGCCCACAGACTATACTGTGGCCACTTGCCAGGCCACCACTTATACCGTTACAGGGTGTCACAATACCTTGCAGATAAAACTAAAGTCAATTTATTATTTCTCTGTAATAAATATAATCGCAGTTGCAAGACCCTTGGTGTTGTACGTGGCTGGGTGGAGGAAGAAACCTTCAATGACATCAACTGGACATGGCTAGCTTGGTATCCAACCTTGTGCAAATGGGGAGTTTGCGGTTGGGCAAATGGACTGTTTGCGGTTGTTTGCGGTGCATTAAAAGGGGAGTTTGGTCTGTCAATGTCTGTGAAGCGGGTGTAACCCTTACACTACCTGATCGATACAACATCATACCTGATTGTATACACACACTGGATGTTTTAAACCACGTTGTTCAAAAAAATTTAGGATTGTTAGGTGATTTATGCCCTTTATGGATTAAAACCCAACTCTGCGTCAACTATGTAATTTTCCATTGGAGTTTTGCCATGGATCCGCCTCCTGAATGCCACAGTCCAGGTGTTAGTCCCCTTGAAACAACTTTTCCATCACTACTGTGGCTAGAAAGAGTCCCTGTGGGTTTTAAAATTCGCCTGCCTATTGAAGTCTATGGCGGTTCCCCCGGTTCGGCCGCTCGCGAACATTTGAGGAAATTCATGTTCGCCGTTCGCGAACTGAAAATCTTATGTTCGCGACATCTCTAATCTTCAGAGATCTTCTGGACCAGTTCGTAGTCATCTATTTGGGCGATATCTTGATCTTTTCCAACTCTATGGAAGAACATCAGAGACACGTGAATCTCATTTTGGAACGTCTAAGAAAGAATCAACTTTACATTAAGATTGAAAAATTTTTATTTCACCAGACTGAGATCCAATTCCTTGGCTATATAATTTCACCTCATGGTCTACACATGGACTCTAGCAAGATTAAAGCAATAGTAGATTGTCCTCCCCCCAGGAGCATAAAAGATGTTCAAAGTTTCATAGGTTTTGCCAATTTTTATAGACGCTTCATTAAGAATTTCTCAGAAATAATTACTCCTATTACACAGTTGACTAAGAAAAAAAATATTTTTTGCCTGGTCTCCCCAAGCACAGGAATCTTTTTGTCTCCTAAAGTCCAAGTTCACTACAGCCCCTGTATTAGTTCATCCTGACCCAGAACTCGCCTTCATTGTGCATGTAGATGCTTCAGACTGTGCTATAGGGGCTATTCTGTCTCAGAGAACAGGAGACAAGAGTTGCATCCTTGTGCTTTTTTCTCTCAACGTTTATCTCCTGCTGAGAATAATTATGATGTGGGGAATAAAGAACTGTTAGCTATCATTGCAGCTTTTAAGGAATAGAGACATCATCTTCAAGGAACCTCACAGCAAATAATAGTTCTGACTGATCACCGTAATTTGGAATTTGTTAGATCTGCCAAATGTCTATCTCCTAGCCAAGCTCGTTGGAGTCTCTTCCTCAACCAATTCAACTTTGTAATCTCATACAGGCCCATTTCCCATAACGGCAAGGCAGATGCTCTATCTAGTATCTTTTCCAATGATTCCACTTGTACGATTCCGCTTAAGACTATTGTTCCTGAGTCTAATTTTGTGGGAGTAATCCATAATAAGGACTTGCTTGAAGAGATAAAAAAGGCCAATGACACCGACTCCTTGCTGTCTCAACCACCTGATGATGTGCATTTAATCCTTAAGAAAAGTTAAAGTTAGTCCATGATTCTAAGATTGCGGGTCAAAAAGGAGTACAGCAGACACAGGAATTTTTATCCTGTTTCTTTTAGTGGCCCAATTATCAACAGGATGTAAGGAAATATATCATGTCATGTGATGTTTGTGCTAAATGCAAGACTCCACGTTCTTCACCCATGGGTTTGTTACAGTCTTTGTCGGTCCCCTCTCATCCCTGGGGTTCTATTTCCATGGACTTTATCGTAGATCTACCTACCTCTAAGGTAAAAAATACAAATTTTGGTAGTAGTTGACCAGCTCACCAAGGCTGCACATTTCATTCCATGTACCGGCCTACCTTCTGCCAAAGATACCGCGGACCTTGTAGTTCAGAATGTGTTTTCTTTTCATGGAGTACCTGATGAAGTTATCTCGGATCATGGGGTGCAGTTTACATCAAACTCCCTTGCAAATTTGGGGTATCATAAAAATATTCTTCCCAAACTCCCCGCCTTTTCACCTATTCCAGCAGTCACGGAAAGGATCTCTGCATTACAGCAAAATTTAGAGCTACTAAAAGGAACATTAGAGAGGGCTCAAGAAAATTACAAGAAGGCGGCAGATTCGCAGACCAGCACCAATCTTTACAATTTTAAAATAGGGGATAAAGTATGGCTTTCCACCAGAAATTTGAAACTTAAAGGGCTTCTGTCACCCCACTAAACTGTTTTTTTTTTGGTTACTTTTAATCCCTATACTGCGATTTATGCATACATACTGTAATTAATCATTTTGGTTCAGCAGATTATGTTAAAAACGTACTTTTAAAATATGCAAATTACCTTGCTACCAGCAAGTAGGGCGGCTACTTGCTGGTAGCAGCCGCATCCTCCTATCCTAAAGACGCCCCCTCCGCATGTTGATTGACAGGGCCAGCGGACGGGATCTTTCTCTGCTGGCCCTGATTGCATTCAAAATCTGGCTCCTGCGCCGTACCTGTCTTCAGTCGGCACAGGCGCACTGAGAGGCGGACGCTCGCTCGGCCGCTCCATCCTCAATGCGCCTGCGCCGATGACGTCACATCTACACCCGGCGCAGGCGCATTGAGGAAGGAGCGCCGAGCGAGCGTCCCCCTTCTCAATGCGCCTGCGCCGGGTGTAGATGTGATGTCATCGGCGCAGGCGCATTGAGGATGGAGCGACCGAGCGAGCGTCCGCCTCTCAGTGCGCCTGCGCCGACTGAAGACAGGTACGGCGCAGGCGCCAGATTTTGAATGCAAACAGGACCGGGAGTGTGGCTTTGTGGGTTCTGACGACATTGCTCCCACTGGACTCGGTGATGGGAGGCCAGGTGCCTTCTTAAGGCGGTCGTCCCTAGGTGAGTGTTGGGCTTAGCGCGACTTATTCTTTGACAGTACAGGCTGCAGATGGCAACACTACAGGGAGTGCAGAATTATTAGGCAAGTTGTATTTTTGAAGATTAATTTTATTATTGAACAACAACCATGTTCTCAATGAACCCAAAAAACTCATTAATATCAAAGCTGAATATTTTTGGAAGTAGTTTTTAGTTTGTTTTTAGTTTTAGCTATTTTAGGGGGATATCTGTGTGTGCAGGTGACTATTACTGTGCATAATTATTAGGCAACTTAACAAAAAACAAATATATACCCATTTCAATTATTTATTTTTACCAGTGAAACCAATATAACATCTCAACATTCACAAATATACATTTCTGACATTCAAAAACAAAACAAAAACAAATCAGTGACCAATATAGCCACCTTTGTTTGCAAGGACACTCAAAAGCCTGCCATCCATGGATTCTGTCAGTGTTTTGATCTGTTCACCATCAACATTGCGTGCAGCAGCAACCACAGCCTCCCAGACACTGTTCAGAGAGGTGTACTGTTTTCCCTCCTTGTAAATCTCACATTTGATGATGGACCACAGGTTCTCAATGGGGTTCAGATCAGGTGAACAAGGAGGCCATGTCATTAGATTTTCTTCTTTTATACCCTTTCTTGCCAGCCACGCTGTGGAGTACTTGGACGCGTGTGATGGAGCATTGTCCTGCATGAAAATCATGTTTTTTTTGAAGGATGCAGACTTCTTCCTGTACCACTGCTTGAAGAAGGTGTCTTCCAGAAACTGGCAGTAGGACTGGGAGTTGAGCTTGACTCCATCCTCAACCCGAAAAGGCCCCACAAGCTCATCTTTGATGATACCAGCCCAAACCAGTACTCCACCTCCACCTTGCTGGCGTCTGAGTCGGACTGGAGCTCTCTGCCCTTTACCAATCCAGCCACGGGCCCATCCATCTGGCCCATCAAGACTCACTCTCATTTCATCAGTCCATAAAACCTTAGAAAAATCAGTCTTGAGATATTTCTTGGCCCAGTCTTGACGTTTCAGCTTGTGTGTCTTGTTCAATGGTGGTCGTCTTTCAGCCTTTCTTACCTTGGCCATGTCTCTGAGTATTGCACACCTTGTGCTTTTGGGCACTCCAGTGATGTTGCAGCTCTGAAATATGGCCAAACTGGTGGCAAGTGGCATCTTGGCAGCTGCACGCTTGACTTTTCTCAGTTCATGGGCAGTTATTTTGCGCCTTGGTTTTTCCACACGCTTCTTGCGACCCTGTTGACTATTTTGAATGAAACGCTTGATTGTTCGATGATCACGCTTCAGAAGCTTTGCAATTTTAAGAGTGCTGCATCCCTCTGCAAGATATCTCACTATTTTTGACTTTTCTGAGCCTGTCAAGTCCTTCTTTTGACCCATTTTGCCAAAGGAAAGGAAGTTGCCTAATAATTATGCACACCTAATATAGGGTGTTGATGTCATTAGACCACACCCCTTCTCATTACAGAGATGCACATCACCTAATATGCTTAATTGGTAGTAGGCTTTCGAGCCTATACAGCTTGGAGTAAGACAACATGCATAAAGAGGATGATGTGGTCAAAATACTCATTTGCCTAATAATTCTGCACGCAGTGTATTGTCAGCAGCTGACATGTTAAAAAAAAAAAAAACACACTGCGAAGACATGTGCTGGCATCTTGGGAGCGCAAGATGTGACTGTGCATGGTGGATGGCTCGCTCCAGATACATTTGCAGTCTGCTTTTTGCCTCCAGTGCACTGTGAGTCCTGTCTGCTTCTTCTCCTTCTCCTCCCTCTCTGCTGCTCTGTCTCTTTCTCTGAACTCCCCTCCTCTTCCTCTCTTGTGTGCACTTACGTGACGTCCATCTTCACCTTCACCACCACTGACATTAGAGATCTCGGAGTAGGCAGCAACAGCGGGGACCAACCTCCTTGGGCTGATCTGGGTACTGTCTTCAGACCGCTGGGTGGCGGCCAGTGCTGCCTCCTCTTCCTCATCTGATGCCAAGAATAGCTGTGCACCAGTAAGGTCTGGGAATGAATGGGAAAATAATTCCTCTGACTCGAGTGGAGGGGCTATGGTGGTGGTGGTGTCTTTGGGGGTGCACGCAGCAGAGTGAGGAGGGTGCAGATACAGAGGATGAGGAGGGTGCAGAAGCGGAAGGCTGAGTGAGCCATTCAACCAACTCTGGTACGTTCTTTGACAAAATCGCACGCACTCCCTTAGGCTCCGGCCTGGTGCACCTTCCCGACCCCTACCATCCCTGCGGAATGGCCTGCCTCTTCCTCTGCCTGTCATTTTCAAATTGACCCTGTGCCAAAGTCCCTAGAGAAAAATAATATTTGTAGAAGCAGGTATATCACAGGCCTCAATCAGTATTTGTTGGAAGCTGGTATATCAAACCCCTTAATCAGTATTTTGTGGAAGCAGGTATATCAATCCCCTTAATCAGTATATTGTTGAAGCAGGTATATTGCACCCCTAAATAAGTATTTTGTGGAAGAAGGTATATAGAACCACTTAATCAATATTTGGTGGGAACAGGTGAATCGTTCCCCTCAATTAGTATTTTGTGGAAACAGGTATATAGAAACTCTTAGGTCTCTTTCACACGGGCGAGTATTCCGCGCGGGTGCAATGTGTGAGGTGAACGCATTGCACCTGCACTGAATCCGGACCCATTCATTTCTATGGGGCTGTGCACACGAGCTGTGATTTTCACACATCACTTGTGCGTTGCGTGAAAACCGCAGCATGCTCCTCTTTCTGCGTTTTTCACGTAACGCAGGCCACATAGAAATGAATGGGGTTGCGTGAAAATCGCAAGCATCCGCAAACAAGTGCGGATGCGATGCGATTTTGACGCACGGTTGCTAGGTGACGATCGGGATGCAGACCCGATCATTATTATTTTCCCTTATAACATGGTTATAAGGGAAAATAATAGCATTCTGAATACAGTTTGCTAAGTAAATAGGGCTGGAGGGGTTAAAAAAATAATAATAATAATAATTTAACTCACCTTAATCCACTTGTTCGCCCACTTGTTCACGCAGCCGGCATCTCTTCTGTCTTCATCTGTGAGCAATAGGACCTTTGATGACGTCACTGCGTTCATCACATGGTCCATCACACGATCCATCACCATAGTGATGTATCGTGTGACGGACCATGTGATGAGCGTAGTGACGTCTTCAAAGGTCCTATTCCTCACAGAACAAGACAGAAGAGATGCCGGCTGCGCAAACAAGTGGATTAAGGTGAGTTAATTTTTTTTCATTTTTTTTTTAACCCCTCCAGCCCTATTGTACTATGCATTCTGTATTCAGAATGCTATTATTTTCCCTTATAACCATGTTACAAGGGGAAATAATACAGTCTACACTACAACTAACCCAAACCTGAACTTTTGTGAAGAAGTTCGGGTCTGGGTACCACAGTCAGTTTTTTATCACACGGAAGCAAAACACATTGCACCCGCGCGATAAAAACTGAACATCGGAACGCAATCGCAGTCAAAACTGACTGCAATTGCGTTCCTACTCGCGCGGGATGCATCCGGACCTAATCCGGACACGCTCGTCTGCAAGGGGCCTTAATCATTATTTTGTGAAAGCAGGTATATTGCACTTCTCAATCAGTATTTTGTGGAACCAGGCATATAAAAACCTGCTAAATCAAACACCTTAATCAGTTATTTTTCGGAAGCAGGTATATCGCAGGTCTCAATCAATATTTGCTGGAAGCAGTTATAAGAATCCCCTTAATCAGTATTTTGTGGAAGCAGGTGTAGCGCAGGCCTCAATCAATATTTGTTGGAAGCTGGTATATCAATCCCCTTAGGCCTCTTTCACACTACAGTTTTTTTTTTCCGTTTTGCGGTCCGTTTTTTGCGTTTCGCATACGGTCCGTATACGGAACCATTCATTTCAATGGTTCCGCAAAAAAAACGGAATGTGTTCCGTATGCACTCCGTTTCCGTATTTCCGTTTTTCCGTTCCGTGGAAAGATAGAACATGTCCTATGTTTGTCCGCAAATCACATTCCGTGGCTCCATTAAAGTCAATGGGTCCGCAAAAAAACGGAATGCATACGGAAGGCATCCGTATGTCATCCGTATGTCATCCGTTTTTTGCGGATCCGTCATTAACAAATGCTAGGCCAAGCCCACTGTGGCCATGTGTTTCTTGTTGCCAAACTTTGGCTGAGCACAAGTGGTAGGCAATTAAGAGTGCCGCATTTGTGTGAGGGGAGGCGGGGCGTTCACTATTTAAACCTGGCCCTCCTC
The DNA here is from genome assembly GCF_905171765.1 of Bufo bufo. Taxonomy (NCBI): domain Eukaryota; kingdom Metazoa; phylum Chordata; class Amphibia; order Anura; family Bufonidae; genus Bufo; species Bufo bufo. Next base: position 152,780,317 of record NC_053390.1, on the reverse strand, counting down.
CCCCCACTTGTCGGTTCGAACGATTTCGAATCGGCTTGTGGGTTGGTGCCAGAGAAGGGCATGCGTCACTGGAGGATCGGGGGATCGGCTGCGTCGGGCTCGTCGCTACAGTGATTAGGTAGGCAGGGTGGCTTGCACACCCGTCTCGCTATGTATAACATGTGGGGCTGCCGAGCGTGCCGCCGGTCCCCAGCTGCGCTAGAGACTGCCCGCACTCCCGATCGCTTCCGGCACCCCGAGACAGGCACTCTGATCCGCTCCAGGCCCTGCGCTAAGCACCCCCGCTCCCACATGCAGTGTCCCCCAGGCGGGCACCCCTCACCTGTGGCTCAGCAGCGACGGGTCACGACGTCCGCTCGCATACCCTGAGCATCGGTCACGCCGGCCGTCGGCTCCACGACGCAGCGTTATATATCACTCACTCCCGTATCAGAACATAAACATTCGTTCCGCCGTAGAGGAAAACGCTGCATTGTAAAAAGCACATGTAAATGATTGATGCAATAACAGTTTTTTCCATATATAAAGCAACCTTTTTTTCTGTATGGAATGAAAAGGCTTTATTACTGGTCACTTACTGATTGATGACAGCAGCCTTGACCACTGTGGTATGTCCTGCTGTAGGGATAGTCTAATTTCCATCATGGCCTGCTATAAGCCGGTAGCTATATTATGTCTGGACATGCTTTGAGTTGTATATTCTTTATTTAAACAGCAGTATATCTGCATATATTTAGTCCCTGTATGTAAACATAAAACACTTTAACATTTAAATCCCTGTCACGTGTCCGTGGTTACACCAACCCTGCGATACATCAGTAGTGCACATGCTTTGGTTAGTATTGTGAAAACGTGCGCCCCGATCATTTGGCTGGTAACAGTATAGCTTGCATAAATCCGCTATTGTACCTGTACTGTGCAAGCATGGTCACTGCAGATGGATTGTAGGGTTTTATTGTAACCATTGAGACAATAACAGTATGACGCTATTTTAAAAAATGTTGGTAACAAGATTATGGCGTCATTTTTTTTAAACAACAGATATTCGAAAAACAGTTTTTATGAATGTTCCATACTTTAATAAATGATACCTAACGACTTTTGGCCTAAAGCCCTTTATATTCAAATGCATTGCTAACATATGTTTTAGTATTTTGTCTTTTCTATGTTCCGTTATCATTGCGTATGTATATAATCCTATTGAAAGGTTGTTATGTCATATTTCTACAGTCCAACGTGTGAAGACCCGCTGGCAGTCCTGCCGAGACCAGTACTGGCGGGAACGCGTGCACGGCCTTAGACGTAGTGGCGAGGGTGGCCGTCGGAAGAAGCCCTATGTCTACACCCGGTAACTGAACTTCTTGAGGCCAGTGCTGGATGTGAGGACGTGAGTATATTTATATTTTGTCATGTTTGTAATTTATACTGTACACGAAAAATCAAACCTAGCTTCGGGCTTAGATTTTAGTTACACATTTAGAACATACGAGAAAGTAATGTATTTTAAAGGGGTATTCCCATCTTAGACAATGGGGGCATATCGCAAGGATATGCCCCCCATTGTCTGATAGGTGTGGGTCCCCCCCACTGGGACCTGCACCTATATCGATAAGGATCGGGGAGCGCTGGGAATGCAGGAGGCCAGATTTCATGGCCACCGTCCACCACCAAGCGATAATCCCCTCCTCTCCCATATAGAAGTTGAATGGGAGTGTGCCGCCCATGTGCGCCTCATGCTCCCATTCATTTCTAGGGGGCAAACGGCAATAGCTGAGCCAGCGCATACACATAGAAATGAATGGAGGGTGGCTGCGCATGTGCAGTGTGCTGTCGTTCAATTTCAGGGCTCTGTTCTCTGGATAGGTCTAGGTCCCAGCATTGGGACACACACCTATAAGACAATGCCCCCATTGTTTGAGATGGGAAAAGACCTGTTAATTAAAAGGCAATGCTGAAACTTTACCTGGTTTGCACATGCCTGGTACACTTTGGTATGTGTAAAGTACTATACTGCCCTTGTCCACACCATGCTACAATAATATTACCATCTTGCATTGCTAAAATACTGACATGACCTGCACAAATAGAAGACATTCTTTAAACAGCTGAGAAGTGCGCAAAGGAGCATCCATAAGTGTCGGAACATTTGTGCTGGGAATATGCTGGGAATATGTTTTCTAATTATTAGACACTTCATATATACACATGGTTTGTTTCAAATTATCTGTCTTTCCACAGCACTGTTGACAGCCTGGAGCCACAGAGGGAAACTGGCAACACCAGCAGTGAGTCGGACCAGGCAGCGTATGGGCAGGACTCCCCTCGTCCTGGGGAACAGGAGGTGGAACCTGTCCAGCAGCTGCCAGATGAAGAGAGGGAGGAGTCCTCTGCTCTGGAAGGAGCATCTAGAGCCCTTGAATCCAGTCCCCAGCCCCGAAGGAGACAGCGACGCATGAGAAGGGTGGCACCTCCGAACCCTGATTCTGCCGCAAATAGTCAGGCACAGGTACAGACTCAGGTGCTTGAGTATTTGCGGCAGAGACATTTAGAAGGGAGTGAGGAGAGGATGCTAAGCGGGCTTGCTCATCTTTTTAAAGAGCTGCCCGCATATAAGCAAACCCTCTTTGTGGATATAATGACCTCGGTTTTGACAATTTTCAAAACACCTTTGGATCCACATGAGGTTGTGTGTTGTGTGGATAATCTCAAAAACCGTGCTTTCAGGTTATGCCCACAACCACAACCAGGGCACAGCATGGTCCCTCAACATGCTAGGCCCAGCTCAGCTTCACAGCCTCTTTTTTCCCAGGAGCAGCCATTTATGCCCCATCAAAGTTTACCTGGTCCAGTCACCTACCCACCCCAAAGTCATGTGGCTGCCCCTCATCACCAGGGGCAAGGTCCTTTTACCCAGGAACTTTTCAAAATATAATTTGTTTGTGTTATTATTTATACATTTTATTTTTTTAAAAAGCTGAATCGAAAGCCATATTTTTGTTGGTTATGTTTTAATGACCATTAAAAAAAAAAAAAAAAAAACCTTCTATGTGTCGACTTTTATTCAATCATTCACTATAATCTCGAAGGTTATACTTTCAATGTATTTGATCACATGCATACAGTGCAAATATTGTACAAAGTCTTTATTTGAATATACACATACATACAACTAGGACAGGGCATATATTCTTTGACATCTAGGCTCAACCTGATGGCCAACAACTTTACTATACAAACTATTCATCCCGGCATGTAATAATTTAAACTGTAGGATGTGCAGCCATGCTGGGCAATGAAGTTTGCAAACAGCCGGAGGGCCGCAGGGCGATCATTTCAGCTGCAATCCAAACATACATATGGGTCATGGATTGCTATGGCAATTGTTGTAAAAAAAGGTGCGGACATCAACTGAAATGGTAGGACCTTGGACAGCGGTGTGAAATCCTCTGCCTGCGTAAAGAAAGAAAAGATGTGTTACGATGTCAATAAATATCATTGCATGTCTGATAAACTCTACAAACCTATTACAACATTACATATTTTAGAGGTATTAGAGGGTTATTGTAGTACACCCAACCAAAAAATTTGAATACTAATATGTTATCATTGAACTTCATTGACAACATTGAGAATTTTTGGTAATGGCCCTACATTTTAACCCCAGCCCACAAGCCCACGTCAAGGGTCCTCTTTGTCTTGTGAGTCCCTACACTATCTACATAGAACCCCCCCCCCCCCAAATAACTAAAATAATCACTAGAAAACAAAAAATACTAAGATGACCAGAGTCCAGACACTTCATAGTCTGCCATGAACTACGTCCATCTGCCACGGCAATGCTCCCTCAGAACTTGAAAAATATTGCTCATAGAGAGCCCGAACTGCAAGCCCTGCTGTTCCAGGTCGTCCATGTAGGGTCTGGTCCAACACTCCAGATGATGAAGAAGTACCAGGTGCAAATTCATCAACTTCTGATGGAGCATCATGAATCCTGACGAAGTTATGCAGGATCACACATGCTTTAATAACCAGGGTGGCATTGTCCGGCGACATCTGTATGGATGACAGTAATACTCTCCATTTGTGTGAGAGTATTCCAAATGCACATTCAACATACCGACGTGCTCGACTCAGCCGATAGTTAAATATACGTCTGCTGTCATCCAGGTTGCGTCTGGGGAAGGGCCGCATGACGTGTGGTGACAAAGCAAAGCCTTCATCAGCCACAATAACAAATGGAGCCGGTGGTCCCGCAGAACCTGGCAGCAATCTGGGCTCTGGGAGGCCAAGCTGGTTGGCTCGAAGTCTCTCACACATTCTAGAAGTACTGAAAATGTGTGCATCTGCAGTGCTCCCATAGGCCCCAATATCCACAATGATAAACTTGTACGTACTGTCAGCCAAGGCCATTAGCACAACAGAAAAATACTGTTTATAATTGTAGTACCGGGACCCTGAGTGAGGAGGCTTCTTAACACGTATGTGTTTGCCATCCAGTGCCCCAATACAGTTAGGAAAATGAGCATTGACATGAAAACCCTCAGCAATTCGGATCCAATCCTCAGCCTTGGGCTCTGGCATCACCGCTTCCCGAAGTCGCTGCCAAATCAAATCACTGGTTTGACTAACGATCCCAGAAATTGTTGAGACTCCCAGCAGGAACTCATAATGCAGAGATGAAAATGAATTCCCAGTTGCCAAAAATCTGAAAGACACAATCCAAAAAAGCATAATGCAACACACATATAGTGTAACTCCCCACATTTGACATTTATCGTTAGATGCACATGATCACATTGCATCTACACTATCACACAAATGTATAAATAATTATAAATATACATACCTCAACGTGACGATGAGCTGTTCCTCTGGAGAAATGCAGCGCCTCAGATGTGTGTCCTGGTAGGTGAGGCCAGGGCGCAGAGACGCTAACAACAAGTCAAAGCTGCTCACAGACATACGACAAAAGCCATAAAATTTCTCGGGATGCTGTCGCAGGTCCATGTACAGCATGTGGAAATGACCCTTCCTGCGCCGCTGAGAGACAATTGGGTGAACCCAATGCCTCCTCTTCGGTTCCACGTTCACAATAGTAGGCTGATGTCCGTGTTCCTGAGAAATCAGCCAGCACAAGAGAACCATTTTCTCCTCAGCCATGATGCAACAGAAAATTGTAGCCAGAAACCAATGTCTGCCAAACACAGGATTCCAAGTACGCTCTCAATGCTGCAAGTAGCTGCATAAAATGGAGTCACAACGATCACATGACCAAGTTAAATAGGGGGAGTGAAAAAGGGGATGTGTTCAAAATGATGATGTCACATTTTTTTGGCTTCCGTTTTTGATCCGTGAAAAACGGACCGTATACGGGAACCATACGGAAACCATACTGAAAGGTTTTTGCGGACATACGGAACGGAAACGGAGACACAACGGAAACAAATAACGGAACAACGGATCCGTGAAAAACGGAACGCAAAACACTGAAATCGACATACTGTAGTGTGAAAGAGGCCTAATCAGTATTTTGTGGAAGCAGATATATAGAACCCCTTAATCAATATTTAGCGGAAGCAGGTATATCAAATAAACCACCAAATACATAACCACACACATATATTATATTAAATTCAATCTTTATTGATTTAAAATGTATAACTACATAATTGTGGACAGATTGTATACATAGCAGTGATTATAGGATAATTCTGCGACAATATGAAAGGGTCACTCCTTACAAAAACTCCTGCTTGCGGTAATACAGGTTTTACAAAAGATATATACAATATATATGCATAACGGCAGTAATATACTGTGCTGACAAAGATGACCAGACAGATCAGGTAAGTTTAATTTGCCTATACTGGTCTAAATAGTACTATGTCATGTACACTTGAGCCATAGAGTCCAACCTTGGAATTTGATGACCATCCAAAAAGTAGCAGCTAATTGCATGGTGCAAAAGTATGGACTCTATAATTCGCACACCGCCCAAAATACAAATTGTAAAAACCTATATCTGTAGGCTAAGATAATTTAAAAATAAGTAGTGTCTGCACCAATGGTAGCACTGCACATGACCTGCAAAAAGACCCCTCTGATAGTCTATAGCTACACTAGTGGACCTATGTAGAGATCTGCACTATAACACCAACCATGCTGAGTGATGTATTAACATAATAGACATGATGCATACTTAAATAAAGGCAGGGGCGCAATAGCTATGTTAGAACAACAAATAAACACTTACATGCCACAGAATAAATGCCAGGAGTGCAAGGAGATCGCCCACCCCGACGCACGTTTCGCTAATGCTTTCTCTTAGGAGCAAGGTATATCGCAACCCTCCATCTGTATTTTGTGGAGGCAGGTATATCAAACCCCTTATAAGTATTTTGAGAAAGCAGGTATATCGCACCCCTGAATCAGTATTTTGTTGAAGCAGGTATATCGCACCCCTAAATCAGTATTTGGTGGAAGCAGGTATATCAATCCCCTCAATCAGTATTTTGCGGAAGCAGTAGGCCTCAATCAGTATTTGGTAGAAGCGGGTATATCAAACCCCTTGATCAGAATTTTGTGAAAGCAGGTGTATCGCAGGCCTCAATCAATATTTGGTGGAAGCAGGCATATCAAAACACTTAATCAGTATTTGGTGGAAGCAGGTATATCAAACCCCTTATTCAGTATTTGGTGAAAGCAGACATATCAAATGCCTTAATCAGTATTCGGTGGAAGCAGGTATATTAAACACCTTACTCAGAATTTTGTGGAAGCAGGTGTATCGCAGGCGTCAATCAATATTTGGCGGAAGCAGGTATATCAAACCCCTTAATTAGTATTTTGTGGAAGCAAATGTATTGTAGGCGTCAATCAATATTTGGTGGAAACAGGTATATCAATCCCCTTAATCAGTATTTTGTGAAAACAGGCATATCGCAGGCGTTAATCAATATTTGGTGAAAAAAGTTATATCAATCCCCTTAATCAGTATTTTCTGGAAGCAGGTGTATCGCAGGCCTCAATCAATATTTGGTTGAAGCAGGTATATCAAACCCCTTAATCAGTTTTTGGTGGAAGCCGGTATATCGCACCCCTTTATCAGTATTTTGTGGAAGCAGGTATATAGAACCCCTTAATGAATATTTGGTGGAAGCAGGTATATCACACCCCTCAATCAGTATTTTGTGAAAGCAGGTATATAGAACCCCTTAATCAATATTTGGTGGAAGCAGGTTTATCGCACCCCTCAATCTGTATTTTGTGGAAGCAGGTATTTCAAACCCCTTAATCAGTATTTTGCAGAAGCAGGTATATCGCACCCCTCAATCTGTATTTTGTGGAAGCAGATATATTAAACCCTTTAATCAGTATTTTGTGGATGCAGGTATATCGCACCACTCAATCAATATTTTGTGGAAGCAGGTATATAGAACCCCTTAATCAATATTTGGTGGAATCAGGTATATTGCACCCCTGAATATGTATTTTGTAAAAGCAGGTATATCAAACCCCATAATCAGTATTTTGTGGAAGCAGGTATATCAATCCCGTTAATCAGTATTTTGTGGAAGCAGGCATAACGTAACCCTCAATCTTTATTTTGTGGAAGCAGGTATATCAATCCCCTTAATCAGTATTTTGTGGAAGCAGGTATATCAATCTCCTTAAACAGCATTTTGTGGAAGCAGGTATATCGCACCCCTCAATCAGTATTTTGTGGAAGCAGGAATATCATTCCCCTTAATCAGTATTTTGTGGAAGCATGTTGTCACGGCCATGGCTATGACCGTGACTCTTCAACCGCATGGGATTTTCAGCGGTTTGGTTTTGTTGTCAATCACAGGTGAGGGCAGTGGTATTTGCCTCACCTGTGGTTGCCGTTGACAACGCTTGCTTGTGGCAGCTTTCCTGCTGTGCATGCGGTTGCACCTAGCAACCCCTATGTTAGGTGTGTGTGTATTGTGTTCACTGTGTTGTTTGTCTGTGTGCACTCTGTGTAGTGTGTTGTGTGCACTGACACTTTTCCTGCACTGTGGTTGCCCGTGGCAACGTTTGGCTGTCTGTACATGTGGTGGCAGTGTCCCGGCCTCTGGGCTATTCCCCAGGACACGGTTGCCACCCATGTCGTGGCCAGCGGCAACAACCACAGTGGGTTGCTTCTGTTGGACACTTTCCCTTTAATGTTGTGTTTTCCCTTCCCGGGTGTTGGAAGGGTTAACTTCCTTCCCAGTGTGTGTGTGTGTCACTGGGTGTGTCCGACTGTGGGGTGTGGCTTCCTGGCCTATATAGCCTCACTGTTAGCATGGCTCTGTGGGTTGTTTCAGCCATGCTTGCTGGAGCAGCCTCCTGTGTTACTTTCTGCCAGTGAGAGCCACCCCTGTGGTCATAAAGATATTGTCCTTATGTTTATGTCTGCTGTGTGTTGATGTTGTATGTTATGTTCTGTTGGGACCTTTCTATGTGTTTGGTGCAGCTTACGGTTCTGGATTCCTGTTTGCGCAGGGATCCAGTCAACAAGGCTGTGACAGGTTGGTGGAACTAATAGTTCGCCTGTCATTCCCGTAAGGCTGTATGAGTTCCCCTTTTCCCAACAGCTTGGCCATTGAGACTCCTGCTCCTCCATGCCTAGGAGGAGTAGGTCGTCTTACCCTGACTCCTAGTGCAGGGACCGGACGGAGGGTGAGTTAGGGATCCGAGGTTCCTGCGCATGGGTCCTCCTACCTTTAAGGTCGGCCCATGCAGTTAGGCGTTAGGGTCAGGGTAGGGACGCTGTAGGAGGTGACCTGCTCCCTATCCTGTTCTCCTGGCCGAGTAGGCCTACAGCACATGGCAGCGCACGGCTGAGGATTTCCCCCTGTCATGCCCCACTCTGACGATGTGCGGAGGTCAGCCAGGATTGCAGCACGAGTCTAGTATTTGTTTTGATGCTGTGCTGGATCCGCCTCGCATCAGGTGCACTGGGTGGAGTCATTAGTTTAAATAGTCTCCAGCCAAGGTGCTCTGAGCGGGTTATACTCTTCATTGTGGTCTTGGAAGGAAGGTTGGCTGTTTGTTCCTGCTCTCAGCAGATAAGTGTATTTTCTTGTTTGGTTGTTTTTGTCATCTATCCCATCCAGGTTCTGTGCGAGCTGGCAGCTCCTTTCTCCCCACTTCACCATCTCAGGGAGTTCAGGGTTCTGTTAGCATAGGCTGGTGGACACAGCAAATCTACCATCAAGATTTGGTCTGTGGGCTGAGCATTGTAGGGAAAGAGGTCAGGGATAAATTAGGAGGTGACCCTTCCCCCGTCTCTCGTCCAGAGCCTGGTTGGTGTGTTATGTGTTTAACTGTGCACGTCCGCCGTGACACCCCCATCCTCAGCTGTGACACATGTGTATCGCAGGCCCCAATCAATATTTGGTGGAAGCAGGTATATCGCACCCTTCAATAAGTATTTTGTGGAAGCAGGTGTATCGCAGATCTAAATCAGAATTTGGTGGAAGCCAGTATATCAAGCCCCTTAATCAGTATTTTGTGGAAGCAGGTGTACCGTATTCCTCAATCAATATTTGGTGGGAGCATGTATATCAAACCCCTTAATCAGTATTTTGGTGGAAGCAGGTATATCAAGCCCCTAATCAGTATTTGGTGAAAGCAGGTATATCAAGCACCTTACTCAGTATTTTGGTGGAAGCAGGTATATCAAGCCCCTAATCAGTATTTGGTGAAAGCAGGTATATCAATCCCCTTTACTAGTATTTTGTGGAATCAGGTGTATCGTAGTCCTCATTCAATATTTGGTGGAAGCAGGTATATAAAACCCCTTAATCAGTTCTTGGTGGAAGCAGGTATATTGCACATCTCAATCAGTATTTTGTGGAAGCAGGTATATCAAACCCCTTAATCAGTATTTTGTGGAAGCAGGTATATCGCACCCCTCAAGCAGTATTTTGTGGAGATAGTTTTATAGAATCCCTTAATCAATATTTAGTGGAAGCAGGTATATTGCATCCCTCATTCAGTATTTTTTGGAAGGAGGTGTATCATAGGCCTCAATCAGTATTTGGTGGAACCCAGTATATCAAACCCATCAATCAGTATTTTGTGAAAGCAGGTATATAGAACCTCTTAATCAATATTTGGTGGAAGCAGGTTTATCGCACCCCTCAATCTGTATTTTGTGGAAGCAGCTAAATCAAACACCTTAATCAGTTCTTTTTGGAAGCAGGTATATCAAACCTCTTAATCAGTATTTTGTGGAAGCAGGTATATTGAACCCCTCAATTAGTTTTTTGGGGGCAACAGGTATATCACAGCCATTGCAAATAGTTGTTCCAATAGCGCTTGTCCCTCTATATACCTGCGGCATCGCAGCAGAACCACACACAACTGCTGCACAATACAAATGCACTATATACTTTCTATGATAGAAAGTATATTATAGGTATATCGCACCCCTCAATCAGTTTTTTGGGGGGCAACAGGTATATCACACCAATTGCAATTAGTTATTCTAATAGCGTTTGTCCCTCTATGTAGCTGCGGTATCGCAGTAGAGCCGCACTCAACTGCTGCACAATACAAATGCACAATAATATACTTTCTGTATTAGATAGTATATTATAAGTACATCACACCCCTCAGTATATCACACCTATCGATAGCACACCTATACCAGTCCTTAAAAGGAATTTTGTGGCCCTTTTAGCTAGCATTTGGTGTCCATAACAGTCTGTCTCTGCTCCACAAAGCAACCTCTCCCTACACTGGCAAAACACAGAATGTAAAATGGCTACCAGATTGGGTTCTGTTATAAGGTGGGGATTTGTCCATGTGCTGAAACTTCTCAATTGACTGTCCTGTCCCAACTGATGAATGGATGAATGTGTCATGGGTCAAAGTTCGGCGCAATGCAAAAGAATATTGCGCATGTGAACATCGCTATATGTTCGCATGTTCGGCGAATTGCAAACGAGCAAAGTTCGCCGCAAAACCACTGTCGGGCGAACCGCAAGGCCATCTCTATCCCTGAGCACAATTAAGTTTTTTCTATTCTTTTCCTAGACTGTCCCTGTTACACTAGAATAGTTGTTTGTTTCTTTGTTGACTCTAAAATCATTTTTGGGCATACACTCTCATCAGCAATTCAGTATGGAAATTCAGCAAATCAGTATGGCATTTGCTCATTCTGCCCAGGCTTCTCCCTGCCTAGTTCCACATCCAAATTGGCCGATGAGGATGTATGTCAGTCTCTGAGCCAATCAAGGCAAGTCTCTCCTCCACTCCCTACCAGTGTCATTTGACCTCCCTCATGTTTTTTCCCCACCAGTTTTCATAGAAAAGTTCCGCTTGGTGCTGTTTTTACGGGATTCATCTCAAATGAATCAAAAATATTCGGAACCGTTTTGTAGACAAATTTTTCAGAAATTCGTAACAAATCTGATTAGTTTAGAATCGATTCAACTATTGTTAGTGTATAGATATGAATCATTACCACAAGAGGCTCATTAGATCTTTTTCTCTGGGGCACTGTTTCACTTAACTGTTTAGCAACAATTGCTTCAATAATTTTCAGGGTTCCATACACCTCTGTTTATCGCTAATTGCCTCATCTTCACTCTTCTCATTCTTTTATCTGTGTTCAAGCTTGTACTAGGAGCTAATAGAACAAGACGTGAATGAACGTCTGCAGCACTCTCACTTCTCTTTATTACATTACTGGAAAACTTTCATCTTCCATATTTTGCAAACATAATCATGTGTTACTGACTTAAATGGGAAATTTTCTAGTTGCTTGGCTTATGTATGCACAACTGCTGTCTCAGAACTATAGAAAAAGGAAACCTCTGACAGAGATGGATTATTTTATGCAGGAAAAAGCAGCTCACTCAGTTTATTACAAAGGTGGAACGTTTGCATTTATTTTGGCTCTTTCATGTGGGTGATGGTGTGGAAGCTTCCTCATTCATCTCTACCAGTAAAAGTGAAGGGTTATTAGTTTTGTTTGATTCAGTCAAATTAAGTATCAAATGACAGGATGTAAAAAAAAAAGCACATGGTGTGATATACTGTAGAAAATGAATATATATTTCTGAGAATGTAACTAAATAAACCAAAACACATTTAGTAATGTTAGCGATTGTTTTAGCAAACGCATATCATAGTGCTATTATCAGTGTATTCTATTAATGATGAAAATGAGAAATGGGGTATTCTAATCTTGGGAATGGATAACATATTCCTAGGATGTCATAAATTCCTGATAGGTGCTGGGACTGATCAGGAGACTGGTGGTTTCCATGCAGTAATTCACTGCCACTGCATTCTCCATAAAGTTCAATGAACAGGTAGCCCTGCTTGTATGTTGTCCTCTCAATTGAAGTCTCTGGGAGTAATCGTCTCAAATGTTACTCATTTTACTTTATTTTTATTTTATTTTTCTTTACATAAGGGAAGGACATTCTGCATCAGTTATGTGTATATACTATTTTAGTGCACTTTAGGCCTCTTTCACACTTGCGTTGTCCGGATCCATCGTGTACTCCATTTGCCGGAAGTGCCCGCAGTGTACTCCGTAACACCGCAAGTGAACTGAAAGCATTTGAAGACGGATCCGTCTTCAAAATGCGTTCAGTGTTACTATGGCACCCAGGACGCTATTAAAGTCCTGGTTGCCATAGTAGTAGTGGGGAGCGGGGGAGCAGTATACTTACAGTCCGTGCGGCTCCAGGGGCGCTCCAGAATGATGTCAGGGCGCCCCATGCGCTTGGATGATGTGATCCATGCGATCATGTCATCCATGCGCATGGGGCGCCCTGACGTCACTCTGGAGCGCCGGGAGCCGCCCGGACGGTAAGTATACTGCTCCCCCGCTCCCCACTACACTTTACCATGGCAAACAGGACTTTAGTGTCCTGGCAGCCATGGTAACCATTCAGAAAAAGCTAAACGTCGGATCCGGTAATGCGCCGAAACGACATTTCCCTTACGGCCGGATCCGGATTAATGCCTTTCAATGGGCATTAATTCCGGATCCGGCCTTGCGGCAAGTGTTCAGGATTTTTGACCGGAGCAAAAAGCGCAGCATGCTGCGGTATTTTCTCCGGCCAAAAAACGTTCCGTTCCGGAACTGAAGACATCCTGATGCATCCTGATGCATCCTGAACGGATTTCTCTCCATTCAGAATGCATGGGGATAATCCTGATCAGGATTTTCCCGGCATAGAGCCCCGACGACGGAACTCTATGCCGGAAGAGAACAACGCAAGTGTGAAAGAGCCCTTAGTGTATTTTAGAGACGTAGAAAAACAGCCCAAATACTGTATGTGGAACTCATGTTCTCTAAGTGAAATAACCACCTTTCAGCAGCCTGATTTTTATTAAGTTCATGCATGTGTTTCCTCCTTTCATCTCTCATCAAACCTTAAAGGAGTTGTTCAGGAAAAGATGTTTATGACTTATCCTCAGGAAATGTCATCAGTATCAGATCTGCGGGGTGCAACACCCAGGACTCCTGTCAATCAGATGTTAGAAGAGGCCTTGAGTTTCACAGCCTCTTCCTAGGCCATTGACATCGCTTTTCATCAGTCATATGGCCTAGTTTCAGATCAGCCCCATTCAAGTCAATAGGGCTGAGCTGCAATACCAAGCACTGCTACTAAATGATGTACGGCGCTGTCCTTGGAAAGCTACCAGGAGCCTTCATCGCTCACCAGAGCACCGGTGAGCATAGAGGCTCCTGTAAACAGTTGATTGACGGATATGGTGGGACTTGGACCCCCGCTGATGTGATAATGATGACCTATGCTGAGGATAAGTCATCTGTATATTTTCCTCTTTTAATAGCTACATGATCTATTTTTCTGAATATAATTAGAGATTAGCAAATTTCTCTAAATACATTTTATGTCTGTTTCTAATGAATAGGTCAGAAAACTTTATATAGATATGAATAAATTTGACTGGAATCAAAAGTGTTCCAACTGGCCTGAAAATTGATGTATGACACTCTGAAGTCTGCAAGAACTCTTGTCTTTCTCTCTTTTTTATTTTTTTCCCACTAAGTGTGACAAAAATACACAATGCTTTTGACACACTATAATACGCTTATGGCTCACTTATAAACTGTAGAGAAATTGCCACAGGATTTTGGGATAAAAACATGCACAATTAGATTTCCCCTGGGTGTGAAAAAATATATGCCCCTGTTGACACACTAAAATACTCTTATTTAAATTAATTGTACTCTGTAGAAAATTGCAACAGTTTTTTGGGGAAAATAATCAGGTGTAATTTGCCATCCTTTGGGTGCACAAAAATATAAACTATTACACTGCTTTTGGCCAACTAAAATACACTTACTTATTGCACATGTATAAACTGTAAAAAATTGTAAAGGTTTGTGGGATAAGAAAACATTTGCAACTGGATGAGTATGATATTATGCTGCTGTTAAAGCACTAAAATACTCTTCTTGCACACATATAAACTGTAGAAAATTGTAACAGGTGCTTGGAAAAAAAGCCAGGATGCTGCAAAAAACACATAGTGAACTGCCTCTCTTAAGGATCTCAATGCAGCATTGCAACAGCCTGTATACATATTAAAAACTCCAGCCTTGACTGTTACAGACACGCAGCAATAAATGACCCTATCATCCACAATGACAAAGCCTGACCTTCTACCTAGGAGTTCAACCTATCTAACTAAATATAACTTCTTCACAATCCCTACAGTACCCTTCCAAAGCCCTAAAATGGCTGGCTTCTGTGACTGATTGCTATGGTATGTCTTTCAGAATCACAACAGACACATCCAATCACATCACTGGATGAGCTCACAATGGCATCCCTGCTTCAGAGCTAATACAATGCCTGATAGACCAGTCAATATCCTCCCACATGATTGGTTGTGAGGCTAACCAGCTGGGGCCCCCAGCCAGGTCATGTGATTATCAATTTTTCATCTTCACTGTCCTCTTTCTCTCAATAAACTCAGAACAAAAATGTAAAAATATGAACATAGGTATGGCAAAGTTGTTATTGGAAGATATTTAATTTTCACATTAATTTAAGGTCTATTTGTGTAAAACTGAATTTGTATTTAAAGCCTAACTTATTCACAAATTGAAAAGAGAGAAGTCTAAACTAATATGATTTGATATTTAAAGTTAACTAACCAACTAACTGTACGTAAAGTCAATAACCAAGCTAATATTACAGCAGAATCATTATTTGTCCAATTGTTTCTTATTTTCTCAATACTGATCTCTGCTATGAATCAGCAAGTGTGGACCCACTGTGCCAACTAACTGTTTTAGTTTTGGGCTAAACCTTAAGGGCAATATAAGGGCTCGTAATGTATTCACCATTTAACCCCTGAACATGGATCTGGCATTAACTGCAGTGAAAGAACTGGACCATTACCTCATGAGATAGTCCCTGTATATTTGGCAGCTGACCCAGAGGAATCAGGGACTCTAGTGCAAGAACCAGAATCTCAGGGTAAAGAAAGCACAACAAAACCTCTGGAAAACCGCAGGTACAGATATAGTCACCATTAAAGTCAAACCTGATGCGTTATCCCACTAGCTTACCTCACTACTTAGTTTAATTATGTGTAAAGCTTCTAAAGCTTAAATGTGGTGTTGTGCTACACTGATGGGTTGGTGCACTATCCCTGTATAGTCTGAACAGTCACTAAGACTTCAATGAAGGTGTAATGGTGCAGAACCCCAAGCAACCAGAAAGAGATTAAACAATAGTGAATTTATTAAATAAACGGCAATACAGTCCAAACCAGTAGGCATATACAGGTAAGCAGCCCGAATAATGACCTGTGCAGGAAAACACCAAGGGGATAGTCAGTGACCAGGCCAAAGTTCTTATGCGCAGTATTAGTCCGTGTAACGTGGTACCTAGGGATGATATGTCAGGATTTCCAGGGTCCGATCCAGGGTCATACACGAGACAAACGGTTCAGCAAAGAAGAGGTATCCAGAGGCAGTGTCTAGAGATAAATCGAGGAAGACAGAGGTCATGCACAGGTAAGTCTGGGAGAATATGTACTGTAACATACACCCGGTTTGTCAAAACAACAGTGGGCACTGACCAGCCAGGGAGATCACCTTTTAAGTATCTGCAAGACAATCACAAACTGCCATGTGTCTATTCCTCATAGGTCATATAACAATCCTAATGCCTGACACTTGTGCGGCCTATGCTGGTCCTTATCACTTAACCCATGCCTGCCCTCTAATCTACTAGAATTTACGTACAGGTATTTTCCCCGTCAGTAGCTGGCGTAGGGAATAAGATGCGCATTCGTTCGGCCGCGTATCCTTTTGCAAACCTCCTCTCAAGCGTGCACGCGGACGCTCAAGCGGCCCAGCATAAATACGCGACCGCGTCGGCATGGATGCCAGAATGGAACCCGCAGGTGATACATGCCGCCACCCGCTGTATGCCTCCACCAGTCTGGTCAATCTACCTTTCCGAGGCCTGGCGGTCTTCCCCTCCGGTGACCATGCAGACGCACTACCGCATCTGCCCGCAAAGGAGTCAGAACCGAAGACTTCCCAGGCACATGTGTAACCTGTCCCGCTACTCCAACGGGGTCCCCTCCAGGCCGAGCCCCACGAGGACCCCTGGGGGCCCCAGTGGATTGCGGAACAGGAGAGTGTCTTACAGAAGGTTTCAGAGATTCAGCACACTTGAAGTATAGATCGTGGGAGACAGGATTAACAGGTAGGGAGATAGTAAAGATATAGATGAGGCAGGCAAACAGGGTTAACTTATACATAGACAGAACCAAAACTGGAAGTGCTGGAACACACAAGGAGGGCAGGGGAAAAAAATTACTCAGAAAAATCTGGATTTTATTTTTCAAAAATGCTTTTATTGTACATTGCAAAAAAATACAAAATAGATATATTAGGCATTGCCACATCTGTAATGAACTGCTCTATAAAAATAACACATAATCTACCCCGTCAGCTGAACGACCTTAAAAAATAAATAAATAAAAACGTTGCCAAAATGGCCTTTTTTTTGTTACCTTGCCTTACAAAAAACGGAATAGCGAGTAAACCAATAAAAAATATAACCTTGTTCTAAAAAAGGAGCCCCTACACAAGATGATTGGCAGAAAAATAACAATAAATGAGACATACCCATACAGCAGTTTATGACCACATATGGGGTTTTGCCGTATTCAGTAGAAGCTGCATAAAAAACTGTGGGGTCTTTTTTCTCATATTACCGTTTGTGAAAATGAAAAATCTGGGGCTAAATCAATGTTTTATTGGAAGATATCAAATTTTTCATTTTTACAGCCAAGATTCTCTAAATTGTTTGAAACACCTATGAGGTCAAAGCAGTCACTACACCCCTCAATAAATTCCTTCATGGGTGTAGTTTCCAAAATCGGTCACTTATAAGGGGTTTCTACTGTAGGAGTTCCTTAGGTTCTCTTCAAATGTGTAATGACACCCAAAAACCATTCCAGAATAGTCTGCTCTTCAAAAACCATATAGTGCTTTTTCCTTTCTGAGAGCTACAGTATGCCCATACAGAAGTTTATGACCACATAAATCAGGGTACAGAATCAGGGAAATAAATATTGACATTTGTTTTGCTGTTAACCATTGTTGCTTTAACCAAAAAAATGAATTAAAGTGGAAAATCTGCAAAAAAAAAAAAAAGTGTAGGGTTCACATAGTTTGTAAAATCTGTTTTGAATACCTTGAGGGGAGTAGGTTTTAAAATGGGTTAATTTATGAGCGATTTCTACTATAAAAGCCCCACAAAGTGACTTCATAACTGAATTGGCCCTTAAAAAGTGGGTTTGGAAATTTTCTTTAAAAAATTCTAAATTAATAAATTCCTACAAAATAAAATGACATTTACAAAATAATGCAAGCATAAAGTAGACATATGGTGAATGTTAAGTAATAACTATTTTATGAGGTATCACTCTCAGTCTTAAAAGCAGAGAAATTCAAATTTAGAAAATAGTGAATTTTTCTAAATTTTCTGTATTTGTTTTTAATAAATAAAGATAAAACATATTGACTCAAAATTTTCACTAACAGGAAGTCCATATATCCAGAGAAAACAATCTTAGAATCGCTTGGATAAGTAAAAGCGTTCCAAAGTTATTACCACATAAAGTGAAGCATGTCAGATTTGCAGAATGTGGCTGGGTCCTTATGGTGAAAAGTGGCTTGAAGTGGTTAATAAATGACATGTATGTAACCCAAATAGAACCAACAAACACTATAGCTCATCCCACTAATACATCAAACTAATAAAAAAGTTTGTGTGACAGAACCCTAAACCAAACAAACCCTTTACGTTTATGATGGTCAGTTCTAAAAGTAACAAATTCCTACCATGAATTTTGTTGCTTGGATATATATCTTAACAAAATCAGTTGACACTTGTCAGTTTTTTGTTTTTATCAAATGTCAATAGATATTAGCTCTATTCTTCTGATTACGTGAATTTTTATAACAATATTCCAGCTTACAAGAATGTCTAGTTGTCTTGGCTGTGCAGATTTCCGCTTGACCTCTCTTCTTTCGCTGTGTGCTATATAGCTCAATCATTTCAGCTTGTTTGACAATACATGTTTTCTGTCAGATTAATACTTTGCAAAACTTTCATTAAACTGTCATTTTTAAATCTGTTTCAATTTCACTTTCCTTTCTGCTTATTAGTTTTACTGCCTTGCTATATCTGATGACATGAAAGGCTGCTTTTCTTCTTGATGCACCTGTCTTCTCAAGGTTTATCTTCTTTGACAATTCCCCAAAAGATAAAGATGCATGAATTCACATATTAGCAAGAAAGCATGACAGAGGCATTAGTGACTTCCTAAGAAAACAGACATTCCAAAAGAGCCTTTGACCACCCATTACTGGTAGATCTTAGTAATCTTTGAGGGACATTATATAGTTAATCTTTTAGAAATTAAAGCATAAAGGTAGAATAATAATACTGTTGTAATGTATATTGTACATTTACATTTAAATAAGGTAATATTATTTCATTAGCATTTTCTGATGTCAGACTACCATAATTATATCTTCCACCAGCCTTGCAGTTGATAAAACAGCATACACCAGCAAAGCTGCACTCACTGAGATCTTAAAAACAATGTCCTTTATTAAACTTTCATAAGATCATAAAATGCATAACAGAAAGAATATACAGACTGGGTGTCTGCCTAAATAACTAAAGTATTTCATGCTCTGTCATCCTCTGAAAGTTCCAAAACAGCAAGTACGGTAGTACATAGGAATGTGCATATGTACTGTCTTTTTTTCAGGTGGGATCTATTTTCTATATTTAAGCAGTCCATAGTTAGTGTAACAATGCCAGTTGATAACCAGACTGCAAAAATGGATTTCACCTATAGTAGTCATCTTTCTGAGATACTAAAGGTGTCTTCTGATATTCAGATACTCTGCTGCAGCAATGATATTCTGTATATCCACTTGACCACTAGGGCTCTTAATTGGTTATCGCAGTTATATGAATGTACATGACATCATCTCTGCAGGACAGCTGTTATGAAGCAGGTGTGGACCCACTTTGTCATTTAAACAGGTTTGGCTTGGAGCTACTCCCAAGAGTATTAGTGGGAGTATTATCATAAGTGGCCCATTGGCATTCAACCTTAACCTCTATACATGTCTCTGGTCTTTGCTGCAGGACAACTGCAGAGACTACAGGGGAAAGCAGAGAAGACTGGAGTGGTTGTAGCAACAATAATGGTAGTAGTTACTCATAGAAGGAGTCCTCTCTCTGTAGCTCCCCTGGGTCTTACAATGATGGGAATGGTGCACCTTTTCTTCTCCTTTCTTATATAGTGCACATCTAGGATTAGACGTGCATAAGTGAGTGTCACATTTTGGGCAGAAATACAGTTTTCTGCTTACTGGGGTGAAAAAACCCTCTGATATACTGCACATCTGGGATTAGACGTTCATAAGTGACTGTGAAATTTAGGCCACAAATACGTCTTTCTCATACTGGGGCATACTGGGGTGAAAAAAAAACATCTGTTTCATATAGTGCACATCTAGGATTAGACGTGCGTAAGTGAGTGTCACATTTAGGCCAGAAATACAGCTTTTTGCTTACTGGGGTGAAAAAACCCTCTGATATACTGCACATCTGGGATTAGACGTGCATAAGTGACTGTGAAATTTAGGCCACAAATACAGCTTTCTCATACTGGGGCATACTGGGGTGAAAAAAACCCATCTGTTTCATATAGTGCACATCTAGGATTAGACGTGCGTAAGTGAGTGTCACATTTAGGCCAGAAATACAGCTTTTTGCTTACTGGGGTGAAAAAAAAACCATCTGTTTCATATAGTGCACATCTAGGATTAGACGTGCATAAGTGAGTGGCACATTTAGGCCAGAAATACAGCTTTTTGCTTACTAGGGTGAAAAAAACGTCTGATACACTGCACATCTGGGATTAGCCATGCATAAGTGACTGTGAAATTTAGGCCACAAATACGGCTTTCTCATACTGGGGCATACTGGGGTGAAAAAAAAACATCTGTTTCATATAGTGCACATCTAGGATTAGACGTGCATAAGTGAGTGTCACATTTAGGCCACAAATACGGCTTTGTGCTTACCAGGGTGACAAAACCCTCTAAAATACCGCACATTTGGGATTAGACATGCATAAGTGACTGTCACATTTAGGCCAGAAATACGGCTTTGTGCTTACTGGGGTGAAAAAAACATCTGATATACTGCACATCTGGCATTAGACGTGTATAAGTGAGTGTCACATTTAGGCCAGAAATACGGCTTTGTGCTTACTGGGGTGAAAAAAAACCTCTGATATACTGCACATCTGGTATTAGACAAGCATAAGTGAGTGTCACATTTTGGCCAGAAATACGGCTTTTTGGTTACTGTGGTGAAAAAAAACCCTGATATACTGCACATCTGGCATTAGACGCGCATAAGTGAGTGTCACATTTAGGCCAGAAATACGGCTTTGTGCTTACTGGGGTGGAAAAACCCTCTGATATACTGCACGTCTGGGATTAGACATGCATAAGTGAGTGTCACATTTAGGCCACAAATACGGTTTTGTGCTTACTGGGGTGAAAAATCCCTCTGATATACTGCACATCTGGGATTAGACGTGCATAAGTGAGTGCCACATTTAGGCCAGAAATACGGCTTTGTGCTTACTGGGGTGAAAAAACCATCTGATATACTGCACATCTGGGATTAGACGTGCATAAGTGAGTGTCACATTTAGGCCAGAAATACGGCTTTGTGCTTACTGGGGTGAAAAAACCATCTGATATACTGCACATCTGGGATAAGACGTGCATAAGTTACGGTGAAATTTAGGTCACAAATACCGCTATCATATCGAGTAAAAAAATAAATAATTGAGTGCAATACCCTACATCAGGGTTTTTATTGGCGGTTAATTATTTTTAACAGACTTAACCACTTTTTACTATGCCCTCCCTGCACGACCAAGTATCGGATAAAATCAAGTGTGCACTGCGCAACGCCATCTGTGGCAAGGTCCACCTAACCACAGATATGTGGACCAGTAAGCACGGCCAGGGACGCTATATCTCCCTAACTGCACACTGGGTAAATGTAGTGGCGGCTGGGCCCCAGGCGGAGAGCTGTTTGGCGCAAGTCCTTCCGCCGCCAAGGATCGCAGGGCATCATTCTTTGCCTCCTGTTGCCTCCTCTTCCTACTCGGCTTCCTCCTCCTCTTCTACCACCTCCTCATCCGGTCAGCGACAGACCTTCACCACCAACTTACCAGCACAGCCAGGGGTAAACGTCAGCAGGCCGTTCTGAAACTGATGTGTTTGGGGGACAGGCCCCACACCGCGCAGGAGTTGTGGCGGGGTATAGAACAACAGACCGACGAGTGGTTGCTGCCAGTGAGCCTCAAGCCCGGCCTGGTGGTGTGCGATAATGGGCGAAATCTCGTTGCAGCTCTGGGACTAGCCGGTTTGACGCACATCCCTTGCCTGGCGCATGTGCTGAATTTGGTGGTGCAGAAATTCATTCACAACTACCCCGACATGTCAGAGCTGCTGCGTAAAGTGCGGGCTGTCTGTAGGCGCTTCTGGCGTTCTCATCCTGCCGCCGCTCGGCTGTCTGCTCTACAGCGTAATTTCGGCCTTCCCGCTCACCACCTCATATGCCGATGTGCCCACCAGGTGGAACTCCACCTTGCACATGCTGGAGAGACTGTGCGAGCAGCAGCAGGCCATAGTGGAGTTTCACAGGTCAGTCGCACTGCGGAACAGCACCACTTCACCACCAATGACAGGGCCTCCATGCGAGACCTGTGTGCCCTGTTGCGCTGTTTCGAGTACTCCACCAACATGGCCAGTGGCGATGACGCCGTTATCAGCATTACAATACCACTTCTATGTCTCCTTGAGAAAACACTTAGGGCGATGATGGAAGAGGATGTGGCCCAGGATGAGGAGGAGGAAGAGGGGTCATCTCTAACACTTTTAGGCCAGTCTTTTAGAAGTGGCTCAGAAAGAGGATTTTTGCAACAGCAGAGGCCAGGTAAAAATTTGGCCAGCCAGGGCCCACTACTGGAGGAGGAGGAGGAGGAGGAGGAGGATGAGGAGGAGGAGGAGGAGGAGGATGGGGATGAAGCATGTTCACAGCGGGGTGGCATCCAACGCAGCTCGGGCCCATCACTGGTGCATGGCTGGGGGGATACGGAGGACGCAGACGATATGCCTCCCACAGAGGACTGCTTGTCCTTACCTCTGGGCAGCCTGGCACACATGAGCGACTACAGTCATGGCCAAAAGTTTTGAGAATTACATAAAGATTGGAAATTGGAAAAGTTGCTGCTTAAGTTTTTATAATAGCAATTTGCATATACTCCAGAATGTTATGAAGAGTGATCAGATTAATTGCATAGTCCTTCTTTGCCATGAAAATTAACCTAATTCCAAAAAAAACTGCATTTCATTGCTGTCATTAAAGGACCTGCTGAGATCATTTCAGTAATCGTCTTGTTAACTCAGGTGAGAATGTTGACGAGCACATGGCTGGAGATCATTATGTCAGGCTGATTGGGTTAAAATGGCAGACTTGACATGTTAAAAGGAGGGTGATGCTTGAAATCATTGTTCTTCCATTGTTAACCATGGTGGCCTGCAAAGAAACACGTGCAGCCATCATTGCGTTGCATAAAAATGGCTTCACAGGTAAGGATATTGTGGCTACTAAGATTGCACCTCAATCAACAATTTATAGGATCATCAAGAACTTCAAGGAAAGAGGTTCAATTCTTGTTAAGAAGGCTTCAGGGCGTCCAAGAAAGTCCAGCAAGCGCCAGGATCGTCTCCTAAAGAGGATTCAGCTGCGGGATTGGAGTGCCACTAGTACAGAGCTTGCTCAGGAATGGCAGCAGGCAGGTGTAAGCGCATCTGCACGCACAGTGAGGCGAAGACTTTTGGAAGATGGCCTGGTGTCAAGAAGGGCAGCAAAGAAGCCACTTCTCTCTTAAAAAAACATCAGGGACAGATTGATCTTCTGCAGAAAGTATGGTGAATGGACTGCTGAGGACTGGGGCAAAGTCATATTCTCCGATGAAGCCTCTTTCCGATTTTTTGGGGCATCTGGAAAAAGGCTTGTCCGGAGAAGAAAAGGTGAGCGCTACCATCAGTCCTGTGTCATGCCAACAGTAAAGCATCCTGAGACCATTCATGTGTGGGGTTGCTTCTCATCCAAGGGAGTGGGCTCACTCACAATTTTGCCCAAAAACACAGCTATGAATAAAGAATGGTACCAAAACACCCTCCAACAGCAACTTCTTCCAACAATCCAACAACAGTTTGGTGAAGAGCAATGCATTTTCCAGCACGATGGAGCACCGTGCCATAAGGCAAAAGTGATAACTAAATGGCTCGGGGACCAAAATGTCGACATTTTGGGTCCATGGCCTGGAAACTCCCCAGATCTTAATCCCATTGAGAACTTGTGGTCAATCCTCAAGAGGCGGGTGGACAAACAAAAACCCACTAATTCTGAAAAACTCCAAGAAGTGATTATGAAATAATGGGTTGCTATCAGTCAGGAATTGGCCCAGAAGTTGATTGAGAGCATGCCCAGTCGAATTGCAGAGGTCCTGAAAAAGAAGGGCCAACACTGCAAATACTGACTCTTTGCATAAATGTCATGTAATTGTCGATAAAAGCCTTTGAAACGTATGAAGTGCGTGTAATTATATTTCACTACATCACAGAAACAACTGAAACAAAGATCTAAAAGCAGTTTAGCAGCAAACTTTGTGAAAACTAATATTTTTGTCATTCTCAAAACTTTTGGCCACGACTTTACATGCTGCAGTGCCTGCACAACGACAGCAGAGTTGCCCACATTTTAACATGTGCTGACTACTGGGTGGCCACCCTGCTGGATCCCCGTTACAAAGACAATGTGCCGTCTTTAATTCCCTCACTGGAGCGTGATCGGAAGATGCACAACTACAGGCGCACGCTGGTAGACGTGCTTCTGAGAGCATTCCCGAATGACGCCGGGGGACAAGTGGAAGCACAAGGCGAAGGCAGGGGAGGAGGAAGAGGTCACCAAGCAGCTTTGTCAGCGCCAGCACCTCAGAAGGCAGGGTTAGCATGGCCGACATGTGGAAAAGCTTTGTCACCTCGCCGCAATAACCGGCCCCAACTGCTGATATGGAGCGTGTTAGCAGGAGGCAGCATTTGAACAACATGGTGGAACAGTACCTGTGCACACGCCTACATGTACTGACTGATGGTTCTGCCCCATTCAACTTCTGGTTCTCCAAATTGTCCACATGGCCAGAGCTTGCCCTGTATGCATTGGAGGTGCTGGCCTGCCCTGCAGTCAGTGTACTCTCTGAACGTGTTTTTAGCATGGCAGGAGGCGTCATTACAGACAGATGCAGCCGCCTGTACACAGCCAACGTGGACAAGCTCACGTTCATTAAAATGAACCAGGCTTGGATCCCTCAGGACTTGTCTGTACCTTGTGCAGAATAGACAGTTCTAACAGCCTCAACCATCCATCCTTGTACTCAAGTGCACTTATTCCTTTTTTTTATATGTCCCAATATTTTGGGGGATACCCCTATGTAAAAATGCAAAATTACACACATCTGTGTTGGCTATCTATTGCTCCTTCGCCGCCGCTTCCACCTAGACCGCCACGTGAGCCTACACGGCCACATCCACCCATTCACCGCCTCCTCAACCTCTTCCTCCTACATCATTCCTAATTTTTATTTTTTTAAGGTCTTTTATGTTTTTTTAATTCATTTCCCGATCCACATTTGTTTGCAGACCATTTGCCATGCTCTTAAGCACATTTTGCTGCCTTTTGCAGCCCTCTAGCTCTTTCCATGAAATTTTTACAGCCATTTTAGTGCTCAAAAGTTCGGGTCCCCATTGACTTCGGGGTCAAGTTCGGGTCAAGTTCAGGTCCCGGACACAATTTTTTTTTTCAAGTTCGGCTGAACCTGCCGAACCCGAACATCCAGGTGTCCGCTCAACTCTACTCTGTGGGATGTGGGACATAGCAGATTCCCCATGAGCCTTTATGGTATGTCCAATCTCCTGAAACCTTCATTTCCTGGACAAATTAACTTTGGAGTTAAGCTGGTTTTAAAGCTTTCTCTCTACATCTTTTGTTCCTGCCTGGCTGTTTTATGTTCCAGGGCTGCTCTTTTACTAATTCCTTAAACTTCTCTGTCTCACTGTGTTCTGATCCTACTCCTCTCTATAGGGAGACTGGAACAGCCCCACCTAGTAACAGTAGCTAACGGCCTGTTAACTCCATCAGCAAACTCTTTTAGCAGTGGACCACTGCCATAGGAGTGGGACACTGCACAATCTCCAGGCTACTACTTCTTTTAGTAGTCTTTATTTAGCTGACTGCTTACCCGAGGCTTTCAAAAGATACTGATGCAAAACACTTAAGGGTCAAACAAAACCGTAGTCAGGGACAGTGTGATGTCAGTGCAGGCAGATCATGTGAAAATCAGTAAAAGGTCAGAGGTCAGGGCAGGCACCACTGGGTCAATATGGAGAGCAAGGCAGAAGTTAAGACATGCAGTGAAGAGTCAAACTCCTGGAAACAGACAGGAGGCAGTACATGGACAAACAAATGTAAACAGCACACCTTTACTAATAGACTGGAACCTATTGTGCCTTTAGTAATTTTGGGTGACCAGATTTTGGCCCTGATGACCCTTTTAGAGCCAGAGTCAGAGCGTTTGCAGTGAGAGGAAGTGCCCGCAGGAAAAGGCAGCAGCAACTGTTGTGGCCTGGTCCTCCAGGAAGGAGGAGACTGGTAGAGTTAAGAGGCTGGTGAGCAGAGTGAATATCTCTGGAGCATGGGAGGAAACCCAAGCAAATACAGGGATGTTAAGTTTGTGGCATTGCACAGACACAGCTCCATTTACCCTGCTGCCTCCATTGCTCTGGCAGTCCAGACCCACTGGCCCTCCTTAACACTCTAACAGTAGGACCGGCCATGTGAATCCTTTTTGTGTCTCTCTCTAGAAGGCTTGCTTCTTACCAGAAAATGCCCTCCTCATACCTATACTGTAGGGTGCATGCTACATCTGGGTCCTAAAAGGCCATTACAACATACCCTAATTCTTCTCCTGACTCTTGCTGACCTGTTTGTGTCTCTCTCTAAAAGGCTTGCTTTTTACCAGAAAATGCCTTCCTTATACCTATAGGGTGCATACTCCTTCAGGGTCTTAAAGGGCCATTACACACAGCCTAATTCTTCTCCTGACTATTGCTGGCCATTTCTGGATATCTAAGAGACCTTCCCTTGTGGGAGGGTTCCTGAGCAATAGGTTGCTAGTTCTTGCAAAGGTATGCTGTTCCATTTGTCTGCACGTTGTCTTTCTGACTCTCTGTCGCCAGATTACTATATCCACCCTTCGCTGCCTGCTCTGACCTTCAGATCCTTTCACAGATTCACAAGTAGTCTGCCTACACTTACCTTTGCCTGTTAATGACTATAAGGTTTGTCTGTCCTTCGGTGCTTCTTTCTCTGCTGATATATTGTAGTTCCCAAAATTGCAGTTGTCTTATTATTATATTATGTAGCAGCCAGGTACACAACTTGATCCAAATTGTACAGAGGGATTGCTAGGGTCCTATAACAGCTGTGGCACAGGCTCACTGTGTTGCATCTTGACACTAAGGTACAGTATGTCTTGATGTGTTTTAGTGAGGACAGTTACATAGTTTTATAATATAAAAATTAAAGGGGTTATCCTGGGAATATTCTTGATGACCTATCCACTGGATAGGTCATCAATATCAGATAGGTGGGGGTCCGACTCCAGGGACCCCTGCTGATCAGCTGTTAGAACAGACCAGCCACAACCTCTTCCTAGACCATGTGACATCATCATACATCGGTCACATAACCTAGTTGCAGCTCAGCCCCATTGAAGGGAATGGGGCTGAGCTGCAATACCAAGCACACAAAGATATGGCAAAACACTGGTTCACAGTATTTGCCCTGTGTACAAGATGCAATAATTGTCTTTTAGCCTGTTCCTAGAATCATAATTTCTGTGCAGTAGATTGTGCTATATAAACAGCTATCTCTGCCCAAGAAGCATGATATTCTATGGGGTAAGCGATCACTGATCACATGCCCCCATACAGTGAAGCTAACATAGTAGCATAGTTTGTAAGGCTGAAAAAGATATATGTCTATCCAGTTCAGCTTATTATTAGAGTTGAGCGGACACCTGGATGTTCGGGATCGACGGGTTCGGCCGAACTTCAAAAAAAAATTCGAGTTCGGGACCCGAACTCGAACCCCATTTAAGTCAATGGGGACCCGAACTTTTCAGCACTAAAATGGCTCTAAAAAAGTCATGGAAAGTGTTAGAGGGCTGCAAATGGCATTAAAATGTGGTTAAGAGCATGGCAAGTGCTCTTCAAACAAATGTGAATAGGGAAATGACTTAAAATAACATAAAATACATACAAATGAAAAATAATAATCTTGATCTAGGAGGAAGAGGTCCATATGGAGTAGGATGTTGAGGAGGCGGTGGATGTGGCGGTGTAGGTGGAAGCGGTGGTGGAGGAGGAGGAGGAGGTAGTCAACACTGCTTTTTGGTTTTCATTTTATTTATTTTTTGTTTAAATCAGGGTACACCCCAAAACATTGGGAAATATAACTTGTGATAACCCCCTCCAGCCATGCTAAACAAACGTTCAGACAATACATTGGCTGCAGGTCAGGCCAGCACCTCCAAGGTATAAAAGGCTAGCTCAGGCCATGTGTCCAATTTGGAGACACAGAAGTTGAAGGGGCCAGACCCATCAGTCAGTACGTGTAGGCGTGTGCACACATACTTCTCCACCATATCGTACGTCTCCACGATCCAATTAGATATCTGCTTTATCAACTTTCAATGTTCTTTTCTGCGCCTACCATGTTGATCACGGTTAGTGGTGAATCAGGGTTCCACGCCGGAGAGGGAGCATGAGAAAGGGATACCACATCTAAGGGAGGTCAATGTATGAAATTAAATGTGATCGAGCGGAAATGTGGGACAAATTTTTTTTTCAAGCTGAAGCTTCCAAGTAAAGGAGGGGGAGCGCGGCAATTACCCACTCCCGACTCGGGGAGGTAGTGACGATAAATAACAATACAGGACTCTTAAGATGCCCTGTTATTGAAATGATTAATAAAAAAATTATAGGGAATGTCACTGGGGTATTTTGGATTTGGAAACGTTAGACAGGAGAGGCCCTGCTGATGCTTTGTTGACTCTAGATAACTTCTGCCTGATTGTACGGTTAGTGGCCAATCAGGGTTCCACGCCGGAGAGGGAGCATGAGAAGGGGGTACCACATCCAAGGGAGGTCAATGGCTGAAATGTGATCGAGCGGAAATGTGGGACAAGTTGTTAAAGCGGAAGGATCGAATGAAAGGAGGTGGCGCGCGTCAATTAAAGATGAATTTTAGAAATTTAAGTCCTGTCACCTATGCAGAGCAGGGGTTTGTCATCAGCAAAAATGGGTTAATGCTACCCACCAATGGAACAGACGATTTGTAAAAATTTCAGGCCCTGTCAACTATGCAGAGCAGGGGTTTATTCACGGCAAAACTGGGTTCATGTCACCCACCAATTTAACAGACGATTTTACAAAAATTAGGTCCCTGCCACCTATGTAGAGCAGGGGTTTGTATACAGCAAAATTGGTAAAATGTCACCTAACAATGTAACAGATGATTTTTAGAAATTTATATCCCTGTCACCTATGCAGAGCAGGGGTTTAATCACGGCAAAAATGGTAAAATGTCACCCAAGAATGTAACAGATGCTTTTTCACCCTGCTGCCTCTTATGCTGTGCTGGTGCCTCTGTGCGACCACCACCCCTTCCTCCGAACTAGACATGTCACTCGCATGACCTTGATTCCATGTGGGGTCTTGTATCTCATCATCCTCCACATTATCTTCCACCCATTCTTTACCCCTGCCCTCCTTGTCGGTCTGCATACTGCAGAAAGCCGCAGCAGTTGGCACCTGTGTTTTGTTATTATCAGAGACATGCAGCGGTGGTCTTCCAATGTCCTCATCCTGAAACATAAATGGTTGGGCATCAGTGCACTCAATCTCTCCCACTTCTGGTGCAGGGCTATGTTGATTTTCCACGAAACCCTGCCAGCAGAGTAATCAAAAAGCATAACAGACTGCTGCATGACTTGGGGCTCAGAATGCTTGCCTGATTTGCAAGGGGGTGAGTTGAAAGACAGTTGGCCATGGGCTGTAGGTGCCAACTCTGATCTTTCAGAAGAGAACTGGGTGGGAGACAATGCAAAGGAACTGTAGTCAATGTCAGCCCCTCAATCTACTATAGTCTGTACTTGTTCTGGCCTCACCTGATTCGTATTGTCCTAAATGCAGTGTAGGCCGCAAATGTACTTTCTAACACAAAAGATGAGCATTTGTCACCCAACAATGTAACAGAAGAATTAGTGAAATTTATTAACCTGTCTACTAGGTAGAGCAGGGGTATATCACAGCCAAAAATTGGTGAATTTCACCAGACAATGTAACAGACAAATTAGTTAAATTTATTAACCTATCCACTAGGTAGAGCAGGGGTATATCACAGCCAAAAATTGGTGAATTTCACCCGACAATATACCAGACAAATTAGTGAAATTTATTAACCTGTCTACTAGGTAGAGCAGGGAGGGGTATATCACAGCCAAAAATTGGTGAATTTCACCTGACAATGTAACAGACAAATTAGTGAAATTTATTAATCTGTCCACTAGGTAGAGCAGGGGTATATCACAGCCAGAAATTGGTTAATTTCACCCAACAATGTAAAAGACAAATTAGTGAAATTTATTAACCTTTCCACTAGGTAGAGCAGGGGTATATCAGCCAAAAATTAGTGAATTTCACCTAACTATGTAACAGACAAATTAGTGAAATTTATTAACCTGTTTACTGGGTAGAGCAGTGGTATATCACAGCCAAAAATTTGTTAATTTCACCCGACAATGTAACAGACAAATTAGTGAAATTTATTAACCTGTCTACTAGGTAGAGCAGGGGTATATCACAGCTAAAAATTGGGGAATTTCACCCGACAATGTAACAGACAAATTAGTGAAATTTATTAACCTGTCCACTAGGTAGAGCAGGGGTATATCACAGCCCAAAATTTGAGATATGTAACCCAACAATGTTAGACAAATTAAACAGAAAAGTTTTAAAACTGCCTGGCTGTGCTGAAGTTGGTGGTGAAGGTGTTACGCTGAGCGGATGAGGAGGCGGTAGAGGATGAGGAAGCGTAGTAGGTGGAGGAAGCAACAGGAGGCAAACTGAAGCACCCTGCAATCCTCGGTGGTGGAGGGACATGCGCCAAACTGCTCTCCGCCTCAGGCCCAGCCGCCACTGCATTTACCCAGTGTGCTGTTAGGGAGATATAACGTCCCTGACCGTGCTTACTGGTCCACGTATCCGTAGTCAGGTGCACCTTGCCACAGATGGCGTTGAGCAGTGCACACCTGATTGTGCAGGGAAGGGATGACTCGCCTGGAAAATTAGTGGCGGCTGGGCACTGTACCAATGTACTGAGGGACAGCCACCGCCATAAGGCTTTTAAAACTCTCCGTCTCCACCAGACGGAATGACAGTATTTCAAAGGCCAGTAATTTTGAAATGCTGGCATTCAGGGCCAGGGATCGTGGGTGGGCAGGGGGGTACTTCCTCTTCCGCTCCAGTGTTTGGGAGATGGAAAGCTGAACGCTTTCGTGGGACATTGTGGAGATGCTTGGCGACCCAGGTGGTGGTGTTGCTGGCAGGTGCCACTGTCACTCCAGAGGTGGATGAAGAGGCCGAGACTGCAGCAGAAGAGGAAGCAGGAGTAGCCAGAGACCTTTCTTTGTTTTTGAGGTGTCTACTCCACTGCAGATCGTGCTTTGCACTTAGATGCCTAGTCATGCAAGTTGTGCTCAGGTTGAGAACGTTTATGCCTCGCTTCAGGCTCTGATTGCTGGCTTTGGTGTGCTCGGTCCCTTGCTGCGCTGGGCAGTAGAAGGCATACTGTCTAGGGGACAGCCACTCCGCTTTTGCACCCTGCTCCCTCTTCTGCTGTGCTGGTGGCTCTGTGCGACCACCGCCTCTTCCTTCAAACTACACAGGTCACTCACATGACCTTGATTCCATGTGGGGTCGAGAACCTCATCGTCCTCCACATCATCTTCCACCCATTCTTCACCCCTGCCCTCCTTGTCGGTCTGCACAATGCAGAAAGCCACTGTCACAACTAGACAGCTGAGAAGCTCTGACAGGAGCTTTCCAGATCCTCCTCCTTGAGTTTCTTTGTTTTGGTTAAGTTCCTCATCTCGTTAGTCTATCTCAGCTGTCATGCAGTTGGACTGATTGCTTCCCTTTAAGTTCCTCCCCATAATGCATTAGGTTGCGGCTTATACAACTTCCTGGAGTGTGTGTGCATGCTGTTTCTATTCCCCAGTCCTCTGCAAGATAAGTGCTGTTCCTTTATTTGTGATTTTCTGTCTGCTGGATTTTCAGGTGACCCTGACTCCCTCCGTGTCTTGTGTAGGGAGCCGGTGGTCGTGTCCCCTCACTATTGTAGGGTCTTCAGGTATTAGATAGCCGAGGTACGTGGATATGCGCCCATCCACCTTTGGGGTGTTCGCATAGGCTGAGCAATTAGGGAGAGTGGCAGGTCTCATGTAGGGGTCTCCCTTTTGTTCCTTAGTTGTGGATCCAGTGAGTCATTAATTGTATTGCATTGTCTTGTTTCCTGTACACCATCCGTGACAGCCACAGCAGTTGGCACCTGTGTTTCGTCATCACCCGAGATGTGCTGCAGTGGTCCTCCCTTGTACTCATCTTGAAACATAAGTGGTTGGGCATCGGTGCACTCAATCTCTTCCACTTCTGGGGCAGGGCTATGTGGATGGCCCTGGGAAACTCTGCTGTACTTGTTCTGGCCTCACTATTCGTAGAGCCGCATTAGGCCAGACCAAATAACGCTGAAGGTTCTGTCGCCTACTCGCACCTGAGGAAGGTGTTTCACTTGTGCGTGTAGCTGGCACAGATCGACTACGTCCTCTCCCTGCAACAGGAGCTCCACCAGCAGCACCACGACCGGGGCCACGTACCATATTCGATGCTCTCCTCATTCTC
Source organism: Bufo bufo (assembly GCF_905171765.1). Lineage (NCBI taxonomy): Eukaryota > Metazoa > Chordata > Amphibia > Anura > Bufonidae > Bufo > Bufo bufo. The sequence continues at coordinate 152,747,586 of NC_053390.1, read as the reverse complement.
CGCAGATTTAGGATTTTGCCCAAAATATTTGTTTTTTTAATAATAGAATATAACAGCAGTATCTAACGTGTGTATTTCACACTGACAGATGCAGAAAAGGCCGCAAATTTAGTATTTGGCCCAAAATGGGTGTTTTTTGAATAACAGAATATAACAACAGTATCTAACGCATGTATTTCACATTGAAACATGCATCAAAGGCCGCAAATTTAGTATTTGGCCCAAAATGGGTGTTTTCTAAAACCCAGAAAATTATTGCAGTATTTCAAGCTTATATTTCACACTGACAAATGCAGCATAGGCACCAGATGTAGGGTATTGCCAAAAATGGGTGCTTTTTTAAACCCCAAAAATTTGTGCAGTATTTCAAGCTTGTATTTACACTGACAGATTCAGCAAAGGCTGCAAATTTAGTATTTTGCCCAAAAAGGGTGTTTGTTTAAAACCCAGAAAATTACTGCAGTATTTCAAGCTTATATTTCACCCTGACAAATGCAGCATAGGCACCAGATGTAGGGTATTGCCAAAAATGGGTGCTTTTTTAAACCCAAAAAATTAGTGCAGTATTTCAAGCTTGTATGTTACACTGACAGATGCAGCAAAGGCTGCAAATTTAGTATTTTGCCCAAAAAGGGTGTTTTTTTAAAACCCAGAAAATTATTGCAGTATTTCAAGCTTATATTTCACAATGACAAATGCAGCAAAGGCCCCAGATGTAGGGTATTGCCCAAAAATTGGTGCTTTTTTAAACCCAGAAAATTTGTGCAGTATTTCAAGCTTGTATTTAACACTGAAAGATGCAGCAAACGCCGCAAATATAGTGTTTTGCTCAAAAAATTTTTTTTTAATAACAGAATATAACAGTAGTATCTCAACACTTGTATTTCACACTGACAGATGCAGCAAAGGCTGCAAATTTTGTATGTTGCCCAAAAAGGGTGTTTTTTAAAACCTAGAAAATTATTGCAGTATTTCAAGCTTATATTTCACACTGACAAATGCAGCATAGGCCCCAGATGTAGGGTACTGCCAAAAATGGGTGTTTTTTTTTAACCCAGAAAATTAGTGCAGTATTTCAAGCTTGCATTTAACACTAACAGATGCAGCAAATGCCGCAAATTTAGTATTTTGCCCAAAATGGGTGGTTTTTAAAACCTAGAAAATTATTGCAGTATTTCAAGCTTATATTTCACACTGACAAATGCAGCATAGGCCCCATATGTAGAGTATTGCCAAAAACGGGTGCTTTTTTTAAACCCATAAAATTAGTGCAGTATTTCAAGCTTGTATTTAACACTGACAGATGCAGCAAACGCCACAAATTTTGTATTTAGCCCAAAATGGGTGTTTTATTAGAGGCTGGGTAACTAGAGATGTCCCGAACTATTCGCCAGCGAACAGTTCCCGGCGAACATCGATTGTTCGCGTACGCGGCGGGCGAACATATGCGATGTTCGGTCCGCCCCCTATACATCATCATTGAGCAAACTTTGACCCTGTACCTCACAGTCAGCAGACACATTCCAGCCAATCAGCATACCCTCCCTCCCAGACCCTCCCACCTCCTATCAAAAAGCAAGTACAGCATCCATCTTAGATTCATTATGAAGCTGCAGTGTTAGTTAGAGCAGGGAGAGTGCTGCTGCTGCTGCTGCTGAATTAATAGGGAAATCGTTAGCTAGGCCAGTGTTCTGTGTCCACTCCAGTCCTCAAAGACTCATCTGCTGTAAGGACAGCGTCCTGACAGCACCCCAAAAAGCCCTTTTTAGGGCAGGTACATCAGTCTGCTTTTATATATATTTTTCCATATATATATTGCAGTTGCCTGCACGTGTGTGAGAGGCCACAGGCCCACAGACTGTACTGTGTGCACACCACTCATATCGGGTGGCACAGTACCTTGCAGATAAAAAAGTCATTTAATTTTTACCCTTTAATATAATTGCAGTTGCCTGCCAGTGTGTTTCAGGCCCACAGACTGTACTGTGCCCACTGCCAGTGCCCACCACTCATATCGGGTGGCACAGTACCTTGCAGATAAAAAAGTCATTTAATTTTTACCCTTTAATATAATTGCAGTTGCCTGCCAGTGTGTGTCAGGCCCACAGACTGTACTGTGCCCACTGCCAGTGCCCATCACTCATATAGGGTGGCACAGTACCTTGCAGATAAAAAAGTCATTAAATTTTTTCTCTGTAATATAATTGCAGTTGCCTGCCAGTGAGTGTCAGGCCCACAGACTGTACTGTGCCCACTGCCAGTGCCCATCACTCATATAGGGTGGCACAGTACCTTGCAGATAAAGAAGTCATTACATTTTTTCTCTGTAATATAATTGCAGTTGCCTGCCAGTGAGTGTCAGGCCCACAGACTGTACTGTGTCCACTGCCCACCACTCATATCGGGTGGCACAGTACCTTGCAGATAAAAAAGTTATTTCATTTTTACCCTTTAATATAATTGCAGTTGCCTGCCAGGGTGTGTCAGGCCCACTGACTGTACTGTGCCCACTGCCAGTGCCCACCACTCATATCGGGTGGCACAATACCTTGCAGATAAAAAAGTTATTCAATTTTTTCTCTGTAATATAATTGCAGTTGCCTGCCAGTTTGTGTCAGGCCCACTGACTGTACTGTGCCCACTGCCAGTGCCCACCACTCATATCGGCTGGCACAGTACCTTTCAGATAAAAAAGTAATACAATTTTTTCTCTGTAATATAATTGCAGTTGCCTGCCAGTGAGTGTCAGGCCCACAGACTGTACTGTGCCCACTGCCCACCACTCAAATCGGGTTGCACAGTACCTTGCAGATAAAAAAGTCATTCAATTTTTTCTCTGTAATATAATTGCAGTTGCCTGCCAGTGAGTGTCAGGCCCACAGACTGTACTGTGCCCACTGCCCACCACTCATATCAGGTGGCACAGTACCTTGCAGATAAAGAAGTCATTAAATTTTTTCTCTGTAATATAATTGCAGTTGCCTGCCAGTGTGTGTCAGGCCCACAGACTGTACTGTGCCCACTGCCCACCACTCATATAGGGTGGCACAGTACATTGCACGCATAGTACTACTAATCTAAAAAAAAATGACAGGCAGAGGCAGGCCACCCCGCAGGGGCCGTCGTGGTCATGGTGCTGTGATTTCCTTTGGCCCTAGAATGATGCCCAGTGTTCAGAGGCCACGTACCCTGAACTCGAAAAATTCTGAGGACATAGTTGACTGGCTTACACAGGACACCCAATTGTCACGGCCACGGCTATGGTCGTGACTCCTCAACTGCATGCGGTGGCCTGCGGTTTGGTTTTGGTCTTCAATCGCAGCTGAGGGCCGCTGGTTTGTGGCCTCACCTGTGGTTGCCGCGGGCAACTAGTTGTATGGTGTTAGTTTCAGCAGAGCAGCCTGAGCGGTGCTGGGCAGCTTGCTGCATTGCATGCGGTTGCACCTAACAACACTCATGTTGGGTGTTGTGTTTGTTTGTCTGTTGTGCACTGTATTTTGTGTTGTGTGTGCACTAGGACTCTTCCCTTCACTGTGGCTGCCCATGGCAACGTTTGGTTTGATGTGTACATGTGGTGGCAGTGTCCCGGCCTGCGGGCTGACTCCCAGGACATGGTAGCCACCAATGTTGCCTGCGGCAACAGCCACAGTGTGATCTTGGTTTGGTCACTTCCCCTTTAAGTGGTGTTTTCCCTTCCCTGGTGTTGGAAGGGTTAACTCCCTTTCTGTGTGTGTGAGACACTGGGTGTGTCTGTGTGGGTGTGGCCTCTTAGTCCTATAAAGCCTCAGTGTTTGGCATGTCTCAGTGGGTTGCTTCAGCCATGTGTAGCTGGAGCAGCCTCCTGTGTATATCATCTGCCAGTGGGGGCCACCCTTGTGGTCATAGGTTTATCTGTGAAGTATTAGTTATGTTTGCATGATGTTCAGTTGATGTTTCCCTTTGTTTCCTATTTAGTGCAACTATGGATGTCCTGGTTACCTGTGTGTTATGTGTGCTATGTCCCTTTGTGTTCTGTGGACATGAGTAGTGCATGCATGGGTTCCAGTCAGCGTGGCTGTGACAGGTACGTGTGGAACTTGTTTAGTTCCTCTGTCATATCTGTATGTTGTATATGTTCCCCCATTCCTTGCAGCTTGGCCAGTGAGACCCCTGTTCCTCCGCGTTCAGAAGGAACAGGCCGTCTTACCCTGCTCCTAGGTTAGGGCCATCTTGAGGGCTAGCAGGGACTTCAAGGTTCCGGTGCATGAGCCCTCCTACCATCAAGGTTGGCTCATGTAGCTAGGAGTCAGGGTCAGGTTAGGGATGCGTTTAGGAGGTGACCTGCTCCCTAATCCTGTCGTCCTGACCGAGCCGCCTTACATCTTCGGGCATCGCACGGCTGAGGATTTTCCCCATCCTCAGCCGTGACACCAATCTTCTACAGCTTCCGCTCTGAACCTTGACGCACCATCCTCCTCCAGCTCAGCTTCGGGCACCTCTCAAGTTACCACTCGCCCGCCCGCCGCCACCACCAACACTAGCATCACAGCCGCTTCACTTGATCTGTCAGAGGAGTTATTTACGCATCAGTTGGAAGAAATGAGTGGTGCGCAACCATTATTGCCAGAAGATGTAGATAACAGGGATATGTCTCAGTCAGGAAGCATTACACACATGGACGTACGGTGTGATGATGATGATGTTGTACCCGCTGCTGCTTCCTTTGCTGAGTTGTCAGATACAAGTGAAGTGGTTGATGATGACGATGTGTCCGTGGATGTCACGTGGGTTCCCGCTCGAAGAGAAGAAGAACAGGGGGAAAGTTCAGATGGGGAGACAGAGAGGAGGAGGAGATGAGTTGGAAGCAGGGGGAGGTCATCGCAAGGAGCTAGTGGCACAGTCAGACAGCATGTATCGGCACCCGGGGTCAGCCAGACAGCACGCCAATCAACGCATGCTGTTGCCACCACCAGAATGCCGTCATTGCAAAGCTCAGCAGTGTGACATTTTTTATTGTGTGTCTGCCTCTGATAACAGCGATTCCATTTGCAACCTGTGCCAAAAGAAACTGAGTCGTGGGAAGTCCAACACCCACCTAGGTACAACTGTTTTGCAAAGGCACATGATCTCAAATCACAAATGCCTATGGGATCAACACATGATGAGTACAAGCAGCACACAAACTCAAAGCCACCATCCTCCTCCTGGTCCAGCATCATCAGCCACGTCAACCACTGCTGTCCTCCTTGCCCCCTCTCAACCACCCTCCACTCCGCCTCTCACCTTCAGCAGTTCCTGCTCATCTGCCCACAGTTAGGTGTCTGTCAAGGACATGTTTGAGCATAAGAAGCCAATGTCACAGAGTCACCCCCTTGCCCGGCGTCTGACAGCTGGCTTTTCGGAACTCTTAGCCCGCCAGCTTTTACCATACAAGCTGGTGGAGTCTGAGGCCTTCAAAAAATTTGTAGCTATTGGGACACCGCAGTGGAAGGTACCCGGCCTAAATTTTTTTTCACAAAAGGCAATCCCCAACCTGTACTCTATTGTGGAAAAGGAAGTCATGGCATGTATGGCACACAGTGTTGGGGCAAGGGTCCATCTGACCACTGATACCTGGTCTGCCAAAGCACGGTCAGGGCAGGTATATCACGTGCACTGCGCATTGGGTAAACCTACTGACGGCTGCCAAGCATGGAATGTGTGGCTCTGCAGAGGAGTTGGTGACACCACCACGACTTGCAGGCAGGCCTGCTGCCACCTCCTCTACTCCTCCTACTCCATCCTCTTCGCTAACCGCCTCGGCCGAGTCCTCTTCTGCTGCTGCGTCTTGCTCCACATCAACTGCATCCCCCCCAGCTCCCCAGGGGCTATTCCACATCCCGGATACGACAGCTACGACAGTGTCACGCCGTCTTGGGGTTGACTTGCCTGAAAGCAGAGAGTCACACCGGACCAGCACTCCTGTCCGCCCTGAATGCACAGGTGGATCCGTGGCTGACTCCGCACCAACTGGAGATCGGCAAAGTGGTGTGTGACAACGGAAGCAATTTGTTGGCGGCATTGAATTTGGGCAAGTTGACACATGTGCCGTGCATGGCACATGTGTTGAATCTGATCGTACAACGCTTTGTGCATAAGTACCCAGGCTTACAGGACGTCCTCAAGCAGGCCAGGAAGGTGTGTGGCCATTTCAGGTGTTCCTACACGGCCATGACGCACTTTTCCGATATTCAGCGGCGAAACAACATGCCAGTGAGGTGCTTGATTTGCGACAGCCTGACACGTTGGAATTCAACACTCCTAATGTTTGACCGCCTGCTCCAACAAGAAAAAGCCGTCAACGGGTATTTGTATGACGGGGTGCTAGGACAGCCTCTGCGGAGCTGGGTACTTTTTTGCCACGTTACTGGACGCTCATGCGCAATGCCTGTAGGCTCATGCGCACTTTTGAGGAGGTGACAAACCTAGTCAGTCGCACCGAAGGCACCATCAGCGACATCATCCCATTTGTTTTCTTCCTGGAGCATGCCCTGTGAAGAGTGCTGGATCAGGCCGTAGATGAGCGTGAAGAGGAAGAGGGAGAGTTGTGGTCACCATCACCACCAGAAACAGCCTTATTATCATCGCTTGCTGGACCTGCGGCAATGCTGAAGAGGAGTCTGAGGAAGAGGAGTCAAAGGAGGAATGTGGCTTGAGGAGGAGGAAGACCAACCACAGCAGGCAACCCAGGGTTCTCGTTGTCACCTATCTGGTACCCGTGGTGTTGTACGTGACTGGGGAGAAGAACAGACCTTCAATGAGATCAGTGAGGATGAGGAACGGGACATGAGTAGCTCGGCATCCAACTTTGTGCAAATGGGGTATTTCATGCTGTCATGCCTGTTGAGGGACCCTCGTATAAAAAGGCTGAAGGAGAACGACCTGTACTGGGTGGCCACGCTACTAGACCCTCGGTATAAGCAGTAAGTGCCTGAAATGTTACCGAATTACCGGAAGTCGGAAAGGATGCAGCAGTTCCAAAACAAGTTAAAAAGTATGCTTTACACAGCGTATAAGGGTGATGTCACAGCACAACGGGAATCTAACAGGGGAAGAGGTGAAAGTAATGCTCCTCCTACCACAACCACACCGGCAAGGACAGGACGCTTTACAGACTGTTGTTGATGGAGGACATGCGGAGCTTTTTAAGTCCTACGCATCGCCACAGCCCTTCGGGGTCCACCCTCAGAGAATGACTCGACCGACAGGTAGCAGACTACCTCACCTTAACTGCAGATATCGACACTCTGAGGAGCCATGAACCCCTTGACTACTAGGCGTGCAGGCTTGACCTGTGGCCTGAGATATCCCAATTTGCTATAGAACTTCTGGCCTGCCCCGCTTCAAGTGTCCTGTCAGAAAGGACCTTCAGCGCAGCAGGAGGTATTGTCACTGAGAAGAGAAGTCACCTAGGTCAAAAAAGTCTAGATTACCTCATCATGAGGCATGGATCCAGAAGGGACTGACAGTGGGGGATGCATTTGACTAAAAAAGGCCTGATGAGATGCCTTGGGCTAAAAAATGGTCCACACGCTGCTGTATTTATTCTCTGCATGCCGGATGACTTGCGTGACTTATCCGCCACCAACTAGGGTTCAAGCCGCAATGTTTTAGTGCACTTTCTGCCTGGAAAACATCAATTTTTCTGGCCGCTGTTACAGCAGCGGCTGCAACAATACCAAATTTTTCAGGCATGTGTACATGCCTAATTTTTCTGGCCTCTGGTGCTGCACTGTGGCTGCAAAAACAAAACAAAAAAAAAGGCACATACATGTGTCAATTCCCCTTCGTGATAGTTACCTTGTTGTAATGAAGGCGCTTGCGTACCACCTCTATGAGTGTGTTGGCAATGTTGGCACACCCCAGATGATAAGGTCGTTGCTTCATTGTGAACAGACCAAAAGCGATCGGCTGGATAATTTTGCCTATAAAAAACATTCATTTTCTTTGTGATCATCTAAGGCAGTGATGGGCAAACTGCGGCTCTCCAGATGTTGTAAAACTACAAATCCCATCATGCCCTGCTGTTGTTTGATAGCTGTAGGTAGACTGGCTATACTGGGAGTTGTAGTTTTACAACAGCTGGAGAGCCGCAGTTTGCCCATCCCTGATCTAAGGTGATCATTAAAGCCTACTAGGCCAGCAATGGGCCCACACTGCAGAATCATTGCTTTCTGGGTCACTTAACTGTCACTGAACTACCTCAGCACGACCATAGGCTTTGAAAAACCGCCATCGACTGCAATCTCCCAAACGTGCGCATGAGCACAGTCATCACTACACCAAGATTGACGCATAGAGGAATAAAATTTATGTCATGAGTGTGTCAACTATTGACAACTCTTTGCGGTTGTCTAAAATCTATTCGATACACGTCCTCTGATAGGGGACGTAACAGGGATTAAACTGATAAGAATAGTACTACTTAACACACCACTCATATAGGGTGGCACAGTACATTGCACGGCGCACGTGCAGTGCCCCAAATTGGAAGTAAGAGGACCGACCAACCATCTTTTTACATCTCCCGGTTCCTAAAATCTATTCCATACACCGGCCCCTGATAGGGGACGTAACAGGGATTAAACTGATAGGAATAGTACTACTTAACACACCACTCATATAGGGTGGCACAGTACATTGCACGGCGCACGTGCAGTGCCCCAAATTGGAAGTAAGAGGACCGACCAACCATCTTTTTACATCTCCCGGTTCCTAAAATCTATTCCATACACCGGCCCCTGATAGGGGACGTAACAGGGATTAAACTGATAGGAATAGTACTACTTAACACACCACTCATATAGGGTGGCACAGTACATTGCACGGCTGACGCGCAGTGCCCCAAATTGTAAGTAAGAGGACCGACCAACCATCTTTTTTCATCTCCCGGTTCCTAAAATCTATTCCATACACCGGCCCCTGATAGGGGACGTAACAGGGATTAAACTGATAGGAATAGTTCTACTTAACACACCACTCATATAGGGTGGCACAGTACATTTCACGGCGCACGCTCAGTGCCCCAAATTGGAAGTAAGAGGACTGACCAACCATCTTTTTCCATCTCCCGGTTCCTAAAATCTATTCCATACACCGGTCCCTGATAGGGGACAAAACAGAGATTAAACTGGTAAGAACAGATTTTTTTAATAAAAAAAAAAGAGCACAGCCTCTGCGGAGCTGGGTATTTTTTGGCCGCGTTAATGGACGCTCATGCACAATGGCTGTAGGCTCATGCGTCCTTTTGCGGAGGTGACACAACTGGTCATTCAAACCCAAGGCAACATCATTGACCTCATCCCATATCCGTTTTTTCTGGAGCGTGCCCTGCGAAGAGTGCTGGATCAGGCCGTAGATGAGCGTGAAGAGGAAGAGTTGTGGTCACCATCACCACCAGAAGCAACCTTGTCATCGTCGATTGCTGGACCTGCGGCAACGCAGAGAGAGGAGTCTGAAGAAGAGGAGTCAGAGGAGGAAGGTGGCTTTGAGGAGGTGGAAGACCAACCACAGCAGGCGTCCCAAGGTGCTTGTTGTCACCTTTCGGGGACCCTTGGTGTTGTACGTGGCTGGGTGGAGGAAGAGACCTTCAATGACGTCAGTGAGGACAAGGAATGGGACAGGGCTAGCTTGGTATCCAACCTTGTGCAAATGGGGAGTTTGTGGTTGTGCAAATGGACTGTTTGCGGTTATTTGCGGTGCGTTAAACGGGGAGTTTGGTCTGTCAGAGTTTGGTCTGTCACTGTGAAGCGGGCGTAACCCTTACACTACCTGATCGATACAACATCATACCTGTTCGTATACACACACTGGATGTTTTAAAGCACGTTATTCCAAACAATTTTGGAATTTTAGGTGATCTATGCCCTTTATGGATTAAAACCCAACTCTGCGTCAACTACGCAATTTTCCAAGTCTATGGCGGTTTGCCAGGTTCGCCAACATATGTGGAAATTCGCGTTCGCGAACGGAAAATTTTATGTTCGCGACATCTTCATGGGTAACATGCTGCACTGGCCAATCACAGCCATGCCATTAGTATGCATGGCAGTGATGGCTTCTAAGGGCACACAAATTAAACGCTTTTTGATTGGCTGCTCTGCAGCCTTTCAAAAAGCGCCATTAACTCACCGAACCCGAACTTTTAAAGTTTGGGTTCGGGGTCCAAAAATCCTAAAGTTCGGTACGAACCCGAACTTTACAGTTCGAGTTCGCTCAACCCTAACCGGGAAGTAATTGTGTAAAATTCGCCTGTCACACTGCTGTGTGACCTCAAGAAATTTTTACTCTTTATGACACCGGCACTGCCTTACTTTCAGTGAACTTAATTGTTGACTATTGGCAGTTACATTGTCGCCTGACATAAACCATCTTTTAGTAGGAGCTGCTGGTGGATCCTCTGTTGCAGGGAGAGGACGTGGTCGATCTGTGCCAGCTACACGCACCTTCCTCAGGTGCGAGTAGGCGACAGAACCTTCAGCGCTATTTGGTAGGGCCGAATGCGGCTCTACGAATGGTGAGGTCAGAACAAGTACAGGCGATAGTAGATTGGGTGGTTGACAGTGCCTCCAGTTCCTTCACATTGTCTCCCACCCAGTCTCCTGCTGAAAGATCAGAGTTGGCACCTGCAGCCCATGTCCATCAGAACTTCACCTCACCCCATTGCAAATCAGTCAAGCAGTCTGAGCCCCAAGTCATGAAGCAGTCTCTTCTGCTTTTTGATGACTCTGCTAGCAAGGTTTCCCAGGGCCATCCACATTGCCCTGCCCCAGAAGTGGAAGTGATTGAGTGCACCGATGCCCAACCACTTATATTTCAGGATGAGGACATGGGAGGACCACCGCAGCACGTCTCGGATGATGATGAAACACAGGTGCCAACTGCTGTGGTTTTCTGCAGTGTGCAGACCGACAAGGAGGGCAGGGGTGAAGACTGCGTGGCTCAGTTTGCCAAGGCTGACTAGGTTTAAAACTGCATGACAATGCCTAGCATTGCATACGTGATATGATGGAGGACCACTGTGCCTAGAGGGGAGGGTGAGGACAAGGTGGAGGGTGAGGAGGCAGAGGAGGACATTGGCAGCATTGCCATGACCTGGCCAAGTTGCTGGTGTGTCTAGTCTGAAACCACATTTACCTAGTCAGCGGTGAATGACATATATTGTTCTTGACATAGTTACAACTTCATACATGGTGTGAACTCTATCAGACACTGAGAGGTCCAAGGACTGGCCCACCTTTTGCTCAACATACAGTATGTGTTCACGGCTGGTACAGCTTTTTTGGAAAACTAATGTCAGCTTGGGACTCTCCACCTTGGGTGGGCACAACTCATCAGTTCTCTGAAATGGGCAGAGTCAACTACATGGAAAGGGAGGGACTGTTGTACCAGTAACTTGGCCAGGTGCATGTTCAGCTTCTGCGCCGTTGGATGAGTGCACGCATACTGTTGTCTTTTTGTAGTCACTTCGGTGCTGTTGAAACAAGTGATGAGGAGTAGGAGCAGAAGGAGTAGCAGTAGCAATAAACGATATTAAAGTTGATGGGAAGGAACGACAGCTTCCTTCTGCTGAAGTTAGTTAGCCCTGACTGCTGGAGAGGGGGTGTGGGCCGGTGGGAGATGCAGCGATTGCTGCATCAGACTGTAACACTAAATGAGTGGCACAGTTTTCCCACACCACTTTATGGTGATGCTCCATGTGTTGACACAGGGCTATCTTGCCAACATCAGCACCCTGGTCACGTCTCACCTTCTGCCCACACATCCTGCATATCTCCTGCGTTAGGCTGCAGATCTCCCACTGCTTCCACCCTGATGTCTTACAGGCATGATTCCACCCTGCTATCTCATGGGCATGCTTCCATCCTGCTGTCTCATGGACACACTGTCACCCTCGCACCCTGATAATGACAATACCCCTTCTTCATTGGCTACACCATCATCTACATTTGTTTGGTCATTTCACTTGTGTCACCTTCACCTGTCTCTTGCTCACATTTTTGACCTCTTGGAGCATGGTACTTGCATGCCTATAGGAGTCCGCAGCGGACCTATCCTCAAAGCCTGTGCTGGCCTGTAACTGCTCACTGTCCCCACAAATCTCATCCTTGCTGAAAAGCGAAGCAGAGCCAGCGGTACACATTATTTGGCTAGCGGGAAGAGCAGCAAAAGCAAGAGGCAAGTTCAGGACAGGTGAGGGCACAGAGGCAGTTCTTGGGTCATGCCAGTGGTTTCAGAGGAACCCACCGATTCCTGGCTGTGTGTATTTGTTGTCACTTTAGAAGATGTTGAAGAGAGAGTCAAACATTCCAGCACAGCTGGATTGTTGGTCAAAACACAACCATTGGATGACAGTGGCAGTTCTGGCCTGCTGTTGCTACCAACCCCCCATGTTCTACTGCTACTTGTGCCGGCTACAGAAACATTTCTGCCACTTCCTCTTCCTTTGGAGGGACCAGGCAACTGTCTGTTGGCCAAAGTGTACAGTAACTGTATCAGTAATGAAACGAATGAACTAAAAATGCGGTAGCAGTTGAACAAGATAAATGCAGTGATATATTACACCTCCCTTTAATATTGAGGCACAGTAATTCTATGTATAAACTAACAAATGAACTGGGAATGTGGCAGCAGTTCACCAAGATGCACATAGCAATATATTACACCGCTATGTAATACTGAGGCACAGTAATTCTATGTATAAACTAACAAATGAACTGGGAATGTGGCAGCAGTTCAACAAGATGCACATGGCGATATATTACACCACCCTTTAATACTGAGGCACAGTAATTCTATATGTAAACTAACAGATTAACTGGAAATGTAGCAGCAGTTCAACAAGATGCACACTGCGATATATTACACCACCCTTTAATAATGAGGCACAGTAATTTTATATGTAAACTAACAGATTAACTGGGAATGTGGCAACAGTTTAACAAGATGCAAATGACAATATATTACTCCGCCCTTTAATACTGAGGCACAGTAATTCTATATATAAATTAACAAATTAACTGGAAATGTGGCAACAGTTCAAAAAGATGCACACAGCGATATATTAAACCTCCCTTTAATACTGAGGCACAGTAATTCTATGTATAAACTGACAAATTAACTGGGAATGTGGCAGCAGGAGATAAGGTTTTTATTTGGCTTTGACATCACACAGGATGGCTACCTGAGGATTGACTTCACGTCATTATAGGTCATATCAAATTCCTGGGTTTCTTACTTTCACTTTTTAACATGTACAGCAGCCATTTTAGAAAAAAAACTGTTCGTTACCACTAAGTGCAAGGAAATTTGGATTTGTGGTGAATCCACAAACTTCAGATCGAATTTCACTTTGGATGCTTTGATTCACTCAACACTACCTCCAGCCAAAAGCCAAAGTAGTATCCACCCCAGAGACTGGAATAGGCAGCCGAATCCTGCAAGTCCTTTCGGGTAATACCTATGCGTCTGAGTGACTTCCCCGATCATCACTCAGGCACTGAAGTTTTCCGACTTCAGCCTAGTAGGGCAGGATCACATCTGATGTTCAGGTCTTCTGCAGCAGAAGCAGAGGGAAGGCTTCTTGTGATGTTCCTATACTTGTATGGGTTCCTGGAATTCAACTGGTGCCTTGGACACTGAGACTTGAGTGACAGGGGAAAGGGAGAAGGAAGGACAAAGAGAGACCGTTGGCGCTTACGTTAACTTAAACGTTGATCTATATGGATAGCAAAGGACATAGCCTCATTTAGGGACCCGGATGTGGGATGGCTGACTAAATGATTATTAAGTGTATCAGAAAGGCCTAATCTAAACTGAGACCTGAGAGCTGGATCACTACACCCAAATGCGGTACAGCACTTACAAAATTCAGAGAAATACTTCTACAGTGGTTGTTTGTCTTGAAGCAGTCAGAGAAGCTGACTCTCTATGTACACTGGTCCTTCTGACTCATCATACAAGAGACCAAGTGAATATAGCTCAGATGAATTGGGTGGAAGTGAGAACGCCCACTCCTCGGGGTCACCTTGCAACAGAGACATGATGATGATACCAACTCTCTGTGCTTTGGTGCCCAAGGAGTGAGGTCTCAAACAAAAATATAGTTTGCAACTCTCCCTGAAAGTTGCAAAACCTTTACGGTCACTAGTGAAGTGGTCAGGAAGCTTAACCTTGGATTCCACCAATGATGGGCTGCCGAAGCAGGGGATCTAGTGTCTGATGGGACTTTTGCTGCTGGACTCTCTCAACCCTCCATCTGTGTGGCTAAAGTTGCGACAGCGTCCATGATGGTGTAGGCAAAGCAGCTTTTTTGGGGGGGCAATGATAATGTAATGACTATAGATAGGGACAGATGAGGACAGTGAGTCCCTGAAATAGAATGCAGCCCACTGTCCCCATGTACTTGCAGTATAAGCCCTAAATGGCAGAACGCAACTGAATGACAGTCCCTACACTATAATAAATGCAGGACAAACAACAACACACAATATGAACAAACACAAAAGCAGAGTCATACAAAATGGGTCAGAACCAGATGGGCTATTCAGTACCAAAATGTGAGACAGAGGAAGGTCAAGAAAACAAGCCAAAGTCCGAAGCACGGTTTATCAAGTAGCAATTCAGGAATAGGGAATCAGAAACAATGCTAGTGATTCAAATAGTACTATCTCTAGCAATGGTGAATGGACAGGAGGAGCTTTGGATCAGAACCCATTAGGTCCAGTGGTACGGCACTCCATAGGTCAGAACAAAACAACACTTGTAATTGAGCAGCTGGGCATTGCATCTTGTTGCTAAGGATGTGATCGCATCACTAGGGGGCATGGATCAGCACAGCGTCTATCCCTGCTCAGCCATGCCGAAGCTGAGGATTGCGCCATTGAAGGCCAGACAAGAAAGTTTATTACACTAAATATATCATCCAGTTAACAGCCTGTCCAAGGTTGCGCCATTTATAGGATTATTTAATCTTCCTTTGTGTTTATTTGCATTATGATGTTTCCTATACCAAAATTTAACTTTTTCCAACTATTATAATATGTAATATGTATAGTAATATGCAAATCACTGTTTGCAAAACGAAGGGTCACTAAATAACAATAGTAATATTAACAGAGATAATAATTTGTATTATTATTATCAACATCGTCATCACTATTTATTTCTGCAATTCCAGTGACAATATATTATTATTAATAGTCCATGTTTACAAGATGGAAACCTTATTTTATCACCTCACACTTAAAGCAACACATTTTGCTATTAAATGTTGGCATGCCTTCAGCCTGTTCACAGTACAGTATTCTATCAGCATAGGGCCAGATGTGTCAATTGAGTTATAAATTGACTACCTCATGTTGGTAACTTTTTTGGGCTTGGTTGGCTAACAATTCAATCATCTCATTTTTGTACAATTACTAAAACCATTTCTTTCTCAATTTCATACTAGTGCAAGCAGATAATTGGGCTATTAATAATTTAGGGGAAAAAATAGATGGCCGTGTTATCTGTGACAAGTAACTGATTGAAATCACTTAACATCTCATCAAATACTGTATAACAATTTGTTCCATTGCCAATGCTTGTTGTAGATTACTGTAGTTAACTTATATTTGGGTTTAGCTGGAAAATTAACATTCAATGGACAATTTTTATTACAACTACAGAAAATCTAATTTTCCAAATGTCACATCGGTGCTGAGTAATATAAGCAGATAATTGCACTATTAATAATTTAGAAAATATAAAGCACCATATTTGGTGGCAACAAGTATTTGAGTAATGTCACATTGACCTCATCCGATCTTATCATTATCATGAGGCTCAGCTTCAGAATATAGGGTCACAAATACAAGTTAAACAGCAAATTGGATAACACCAGAGGCAGACATGTATAGCTAAAGATCACATTAAACCTAAACTTCTACTTATAGACATATTTAACATTTCATTTTAAAATGTCTTGTTATTTTTGACAAAAATTGCACCTTGCTCACTGTGCTTTGTCTACAGTAGCAGCCATTTTCCTATAATAAGCCAACAAGGGCAGGTCTCTCAGGTTATAAACAGTAGTGTAGTAACTGGAAGATTATTAGTTAATATAAATTGTAATTCAGGGGCATATGCAAATGATTACAGCTGGAGATCCTGAAATGAGAGACATTTTATTTATTCTCATTATCATAGCTGCAGCTTCCATACATAAAATTCTGAATATTTAAAGTACCGTAATACATTAGGATATTGTAATATGGCAGATGAATACATCTAATGTGATGTCACAAGGAGAACAATAGCAAAGGCAATAATCTAGTGTTATAGGTGAAATGTCACTATTAATTGACTGTTCATAACCCCATCTGTGCTCCTTAACCCTTTCTAACCCAGAGGTTTTTTTGACTTGGCATTTTAATTTTTCACTTCCCGCCTTCCCAGAGCCATAACTTTTTTATTTTTCCGTTCACATAGTCGTATGGGGACTTATTTTTTGCTGGACAAGTTGTACTTTCCAACGCCACCATTTAATATTGCATAGAATGTATGTGGGAAGTGGGAAAAAATTCCAAATGTGGTGGAATTGGAAAAAATAAAAATTTTGCCACAATTTTATGTTGTTTTTTTTTTATGCTGTTCATTAAGCGGTAAAATTAACATGTGATCTTCCTTCTCCAGGTCAGTATGAATCCGACGATACCACATATGTATACTTATCCTTGCATTTTGTTGCTGGAAAAAAAAAATTATAATTTTTTGCTGTCGTATTCTGACCCCTATAACTTTTTTGTAGTTATGTGTGCGGAGCTGTATGAGGGCTCATTTTTTGCAGGGCCATGTGTACTTTTCATTGATATCATTCTGGGTGTACGACTTTTTGATCACTTTTTATAAAAGAAATTTGTGGAAGGAGAAGCGACTAGTGTTGATCGAGCACCGTAGTGCTCGGGTGCTCGGGGGCTCGGCCAAACACATCGTTATATTCGTGTGCTCGACCAAGCAACCGAGAATAATGGAAGTCAATGGGAGAACCCAAGCATTAAACCAGGTACCCCCTGCTGTGAAGAGGGGAGGGTGTCTGGTTTATAAGTAAATGTCATAAATTGTTGGTAACACCACCAGAATGGTTCTGTAACAGCATAGGGAGGATGTATGGATGCATCTTGGACTCGCTGGTCGCTGCTGGGAACTATGTTGTCCAAATAGTATGACACTTTTACATAAAAACAATAATACGCACAAAACCAAGGGGAAAAAAATCGATTTTAGAGGAAAAACATTTCGAAAACATTCTTTCCTGAATATTTACTTGTACATAAAGTGCAAGTGCTGCAAAAAATGACATGGAAGAGGCACTCCGTTACACCCTTAGTTATATATAAAGGAGGGCATCATAAACACCCTTTAAAAATTACAATTGATGGCCTGCTGGTGACCCTCAAAAACATTAGGAGCAAGGGCCTGCTAATCTGACCATCTAAAACATTATGGGCGTGGCCTGCTGCTGCTTTGGTGACTCTAGTTTACCTGGGGCCGATGGCACATCCCCGTAACGGCGACGATCCATTCGGATGTCTGGCCTATCAACTTTAGATGTAATTGTCAGCTCAAAACCATTGTAAACTACGGGTAACGGGGAATCAGTATTTGATTCCGAAGAGAGAGCCTGAGAAACGGCTAACACATCTAAGGAAGACAGGTGGGTGTCGTGCAAATCGCACACTCCTCAATCGTGGAGGTAGTGACGATAAATAACAATACAGGACTCTTAAGATGCCCTGTTATTGAAATGAGTAATAAAAAATTACAGGGAATGTCACTGTGGCATTTTGAATGAGGAAACGTTATATAGGACTGTTGACTCTAGATAACTTATGCCTCATTGCACGTCCCCGTGACGTCCACGATCCATTTGGATATCTTCCCTATCAACTTTCGATGTTCTTTTATGCGCCTAACATGGTGACCACCAGTAACGGGGAATCATTGTTTGATTTCGGAGAAGGAGCCTGATAAATGGCTACGGCTACTACTTCAAAGCAAGGCAGCATGAGTTGTGGGCCTGCAGGTGAGCTGACCCTGAAAAAGATTTATGTTGCGGGCCTGCAGGTAAGCTGACCCTGTAAACCATTTTATGCGCGAGCCTGCATGTGAACTGACCCTGTAAAAGATTTGAGTTATGGGCCTGCAGGTGAGCTGACCTAGTAAAAGATTTTAGGCGTGGGCCTGCTGGTGAGCTGAGGTGTAATAGACAAACCCAACTTGAGTTTGATGGCTGCATTAATCTGCTGGTGACCGTCATACAGCTCTACAGATTTGTTTCCACTACATCTTTCTCAATAATCTGTGGCCTCAGTCTTTTATCCAGACTCTGTCTTTGTGTCACTATGTGGCCTCCTCATGCTGCCATATCCACACCATGTCACCTTGCCACTCATTTTTATCACCATGCTGCTGCTGATGCTGCTTAAAAGGCCTTAAAGTGATCACCAGGGCCACAATTTAAATAAGCTTTTGGAATCGATATACCCAACTTGTTTTTGTGGGCTGCATCAGTGGAGTAGCTAGAAATTACTGGGCCCCACAGCAAATTTTTTAATGGGGCTCCATCCTACAGTAATTTTTTAGCGACCCCTTCCTTTCATGCCGCCCCCATTCCTGTGGCTAGTAAAGATCGCTCTCTCAGACCAGGGCCGGCAGCTGTTCCATCAGTTTTATACACTGTCTATACTGTCACTGTATATAATTTCATTGTGTAATACTGTTGAGGGGGTCCTGACCAAATCCTTTAGTCCTCCTCCTCCTGGCTGGGCCGCTTCTGGGTCAGGGCCCCAAAGCAGCAGCCTCCCCTGCTTCCCCTATAGCTACGGCCCTGGTCTGCATTAATCTGCAGGTGACCGTCATACAGCTCCACAGATTGTTTCCATCTGCATCTTTCTCAACAATCTGTGTCCTTAGTCTTTTGTCCAGACTCAGTCATTGTGCCACTATGTGGCCTTCTCATGTCTCCACAGTATGTCACCTTGCCCTTCATTTTTATCACCATGCTGCTGCTGATACTGCTTAAAAGGCCTTAAAGTGATCACCAGCAACAATCTAATTAAGGTTTTCTGCACAAAACCAAAGTAAAAAATCTATTTTATAGGAAAAATTTATTGAAAACATTCTTTTCTGTATATTTATTTGTATATAAAGTGCAAGTGCTGCCAAAAATTACAAGGAAGAGGCACTCTGATACAACCTGTATATCATATAAAGGAGGGCCTCATTCACATTGAGTTGCGGGCCTGCAGGTGAGCTGACCCTGTAAAAGATTTGAGTTGCGGGCCTGCAGGTGAGCTGACCCTGTAAAAGATTTGAGTTGCGGGCCTGCAGGTGAGCTGACCCTGTAAAAGATTTGAGTTTCTGGCCTGCAGGTGAGCTAACCCTGTAAAAGATTTGAGTTGCGGGCCTGCAGGTGAGCTGACCATTTAAAAGATTTTTGGTTTGGGCCTGCAGGGGAGCTAACCCTGTGAAAGATTTGAGTTGCGGGCCTGCAGGTGAGCTGACCCTGTAAAAGATTTGAGTTGCGGGCCTGCAGGTGAGCTGACCCTGTAAAAGATTTGAGTTGCGGGCCTGTAGGTGAGCTGACCCTGTAAAAGATTTGAGTTTCTGGCCTGCAGGTGAGCTAACCCTGTAAAAGATTTGAGTTGCGGGCCTGCAGGTGAGCTGACCATTTAAAAGATTTTTGGTTTGGGCCTGCAGGGGAGCTAACCCTGTGAAAGATTTGAGTTGCGGATATGCAGGTGAGCGGACCCTGTAAAAAATTAGTTGTGAGGGCCTGCTGGTGAGCGGACCCTGTAAATAATTAGATGTGAGGGCCTGCTGGTGAGAGGACAATGTAAAAAATTAGATGTGAGGGCCTGCTGGTGAGCAGACCCTCTAAAAAATTATATTCGAGGGCCATATATGCGAGGGCATTATATGTGGGGTGCATGGGAATACAGTCTATTAACTACATTAAAAACAACACATGTAAAGTGCCTTTATGTTCATCAGCATTCCTCTGGTGGAGTCGAGAAGTCATAGTCAATCCAGGCCTTGTTCATTTTTATATGAAACAACCTGTCAGCATTTTCAGTTGACAGGCGGATACACTTATCTGTTATAATGCCACTAGAAGCACTAAATACACACTCAGACAAAACGCTGGCGGCAGGGCAGGCCAACACCTCCAAAGCTTAGAGCGCCAGTTCGTTCTACATGTCCAGCTTGTACACCCAGTAGTTGTAAGGCACTGAGGGATCATTGAGGACGCTGAAACGGTCTGCTATGTACTCCTTCACCATCTTCCAAAATTTTTCTCTCCTTGTGGCAGTAGGCCGCACATCAGGGTGAGGGTGCTGGCAGCATGTCATGAAACTGTCCCAGGCTTTGGAGAGTGTTGCCTTGCATCTGTTGGAACTGCTGTGTGTTCCCCTTGTCTCCCCTCCTCGGTTGGCCAAGGAAGTACGGACTCTGCCGCCAGCGTTGTCAGATGGAAAATAAATTTTGTAGCAATTTTCCAACAAGAATCTTCTGGTATTGCACCATTTTGCTCGTCCTCTCCACCAAAGTAATGAGATATGAGAAGTTCTCTTTGTTGCAGGGGTCGAGAAGGGTAAACAACCAGTAATCCGTGTTGTTTAAAATGCATATAACGCGCGGGTCGCGGTAAAGGCAGCCTAACATGAAGTCAGCCATGTGTGCCAGAGTACCAACAGACGAGACTTCACTGTCGTCATCAGGAGGATTACTCCTAAACTCCTCATCCTCTTCCTCCTCTTCTGCCCACCCACGCAGAACAGATGGAATTAAACTTCCATGGCTACTACCCTCTGTAGCGGAGGCAACCATCTCCTGCTCCTCCTCCTCCTCCTCTTCAGCCTCCAATTCGCTCTGAGAAGGTGAACTGAGGGTGGTCTGGCTATCATTAACCTGTGTAATGTCTTCCCCCATTTCCACCTCTCCCACATGCACAGCGTCGTCCTTAATTGTGAGCAGCGAGCATTTGAGAATACACAGAAGTGGGATGGTGGCGCTGATAATAGCGTTATCGCCACTCACCACCTGTGTTGATTCCTCAAAGTTGTGTAACATCTCACAGAGGTCTGACATCCATGCCCTCTTCTCGCTTGTGAATAGCAGAAGCTGACTGGAAAGGTGACGACCATGTTGCAACTGGTATTCCACAACTGCCCTCTGCTGCTCACAAAGCCTGGCCAACATGCACATTGCACAACAGCCGGTGAGCTGGCAATTTCAAGCGCTGCTGCAGCGTTGACAGACCGACTGAAGCTGTTGGTGACTTGCGGAAATGTGCACATACGAGGCGCACCTTCACCAGTAGGTCAGGCAAATTGGGGTAGGTTTTTAGAAACCACTGAACCACAAGATTGAATGCGTGGGCAAGGCATGGGATGTGTCTAAGATTGCCCAGCTCCAAAGCCACCACAAAGTTACGGCCATTATCAGACACAACCATGCCTGGTTCTAGGTTGAGTGGCGAGAGCCACAGCTCAGTCTGGTCTCTAATCCCCCGCCACAGCTCTGCGGCGGTGTGCTGTTTGTCACCTAGGCAGATCAGCTTCAGCTCGGCCTGTTGCCTCTTCCCCAATTCATTGCTACACTGCTTCCAGCTACCGACTGATGACTGACTGGTGCTGCACATGGATAATGCAGAGGTGGAGCCGGAGTATAACCAGAAGCACGCGCTTCCAGTATTTTGCACGCTCAGATGGCATGGTCAGGTTTGACTATGGCATCTGAGGGGTTAAATGTCCGTGATCGGCATTACCGCCGGTTGCATACATTAGTTGCCGGTGTCTGCTGTGGGAAACAGCAGGCACACGGTTGCTATGGCGCCTGCTCCACTCAGGTAGAGAGCGCCATCTTTAAAGTCCCGACATGGGACATAATAGTATGTCACATGTCGGGCTGGGGTTAAGGAATGCATATCTGATAGCAGCACAGGATGCCCACTTCTGACAAACATTTTAGTGGCCCTAAACTAACCAGGGGTCTAAAAATATTAATCAAAGGATTATTACCTGGTCCTGCACTTGGGAATCTGATAAGTTTCTCACTCCAAGTAGAGGTACTTTAGTACCCACACATCCTGACCAGTGGTGTAAGTTATGAAAAGCAGTGTTTGTAGTGTGTCTGCCATGAGGGACTAGGAGAATCATGACAATGACTGCACTTCAAAGAAAATATGGCCCATCAAAGCAAGCCCCATCATAATTAATATTTGGAATGACCCACAAAGGTACTGCAGTAATGATCAGGAAGAATAGTCCTCATATATATGTTCAATCCATAGCCACACACCCAGGTGAACTACTAGGAATTGTCTACTGGCTAAAATCATGGGTCGATGGGCATTCTGTTTGGTATGCCCTGGTTGGCCAATGTATGCCCAGGTGATTGCAGACACTTATATTTCTAGCAGATTCCTGCCAGGACTTATGACCTTTAATGGATTACTCAATAGAAATATAACTGAATGAGGGGAGGTGTATACTTCATTATCATAAGGACAGTCTTCTCTCAGTGACATCGCCAGACAGTGGATGGGAGAGAAAAAAGAATGGGTTTAAATGGCCAGGAAAAAGAGGCTCAGTGTCAGCCATATCCTGATTCGTGTGACTACCCATATGGAGGGACTCCCTCCTTCTCCAATGTGCTAGTGAAGAGAACATGGTACTCGCTGAGAGCAGCGCGTGCCATGTTCTCTATTAGTCTGCGCAGTTGCTTCCCATCTCCACCACTAGAGCCGCACTTGAAGCGGCAAAGAGCCGCAAGCGGTTCAAGAGCCGCGGGTTGGCCACCCCTGCACTACACTATTGTGTATTATATTTGAAATATTGGTAAGTTCCTTCCTTGTAGTCTTATATAACTTGCTCTTCTGGAGGGAAAAACCTTACCTGTATCGATTCAGGGGACTTTGGGTCCCATTCAGATAATGTGTTGTATTGTGATTAGTTGGTGCTGAGAAAGTCTGGAAACATAGGCCCCTATTGCCTAGCGTTGATCACGAATATTCGAATTGCGAATTTTTATCGTGAATATAGGTACTTCGAAAATTCACGAATATTTAAAATATAATGATATATATTCGTAATTTCAAATATTCGAGATTTTTTTTAATTTTTTGAATTTTTCAATTGCCGAGTAAAAACATGATTCCTCCCTGCTTCTTGCATGTGGGCCAATGACTCATTGGCCCACAAGCAAGAAGCAGGGAGGAATCATGACTTTAAGGCCCCATGCACACGACCGTTGTGTGCATCCGTGTCCGTTGTTCCGTTTTCCGTGATTTTCTGCGGACCCATTGACTTTCAATGGGTCCGTGGAAAACTCGGAAAATGCACCATTGTACATCCGCGTCCGTGATCCGTGTTTCCTGTCCATCCAAAAAATATGACCTGTCCTATTTTTTTGACGGACAACGGTTCACGGACCCATTCAAGTCAATGGGTCCGTGAAAAAACACGGATGCACACAAGATTGTCATCCGCGTCCATCATCTGTGTCCGTAGGCTACTTTCACACAGACTAATCCGCTGAACCGTCTGCATAAAAACTTTTTAGATCTGAGTTTTCACTTCGTGAAAACTCAGATCCGACAGTATATTCTAACACAGATGCGTTCCCATGGTGCCGCACCTGAGGGGTTAATTGTGCGTATCATAGTCCCCTGTAAGAGATCAGGTGCTGGCAGGCAGGAGGGGGCAGACCCCCTCCCTCCCCAGTTTTAAATTCATTGGTGGCCAGTGCGGCCTCCCCTCTCCCCCCCCTAATTAAAATCACCTTCCCCCATCATTGGTGGCCAGTGCGGCCTCCCCTCTCCCCCCCCCAATTAAAATCACCTTCCCCCATCATTGGTGGCCAGTGCGGCCTCCCCTCCCCCCCCCTAATTAAAATCACCTTCCCCTATCATTGGTGGCCAGTGCAGCCTCCCCTCTCTCCCCCTAATTAAAATCACCCCCCCATCATTGGTGGCCAGTGTGGCCTCCCCTCTCCCCCCTTCCTAATTAAAATCACCTTCCCCCATCATTGGTGGCAGCGGAGAGTTCCGATCGGAGTCCCAGTTTAATCGCTGGGGCTCCTATCGGTTACCATGGCAGCCAAGACGCTACTGCAGTCCTGGCTGCCATGGTTACTTAGCAATAGAAGCATTATACTTACCTGCGATGTCTGTGACCGGCCGGGCGCTCCGCCTACTAAAAGTGACAGGTCTGTGCTATAAGCAATGCGCCGCACAGACCTGTCACTTACCAGTAGGAGGAACGCCCCGCCCGGTCACAGACATCACAGATAAGTATAATGCTTCTATTGCTAAGTAACCATGGCAGCCAGGACTGCAGTAGCGTCTTGGCTGCCATGGTAACCGATCGGAGCCCCAGCGATTAAACTGGGACTCCGATCGGAACTCTCCGCTGCCACCAATGATGGGGGAAGGTGATTTTAATTAGTTGGGGGGGGAGTGGAGGCCGCACTGGCCACCAATGATGGGGGGCAGATTTTAATTAGGGGGGGAGAGGGGAGGCCGCACTGGCCACCAATGATGCGGGGGTGATTTTAATTAGGGGAGGAGAGGGGAGGCCGCACTGGCCACCAATGATGGGGGGGTGATTTTAATTAGGGGGGGGGGAGACCGCACTGGCCACCAATGATGGGGGGTGATTTTTAATTAGGGGGGGAGGGAGGGGGGCCGCACTGGCCACCAATGAATTTAAAACTGTGGAGGGAGGGGGTCTGCCCCTCCTGCCTGGCAGCACCTGATCTCTTACAGGGGGCTATGATACACACAATTAACCCCTCAGGTGCGGCACCTGAGGGGTTAATTGTGCGGATCACAGCCCCCTGTAAGAGATCGGGTGCTGCCAGGCAGCAGGGGGCAGTTATTACACAGTTCTCAGTATATTCTAACTTGAAGCGTCCCCATCACTATGGGAACGCCTCTGTGTTAGAATATACTGTCGGATCTGAGTTTCACGATCTAACTCAAATCCGAAGGTATATTCTAACATAGAGGCGTTCCCATGGTGATGGGGACACTTCAAGTTAAAATATACCATCGGATTGGAGAAAACTCAGAGCCGATGGTATAATAGGGACTCCTGACTTTACATTGAAAGTCAATGGGGGAAGGATCCGTTTGCAACTGCACCATATTGTGTCAACGTCAAATGGATCCGTCCCTATTGACTTGCATTGTAAGTCAGGACGGATCCGTTTGGCTCCGCACGGCCAGGCGGACACCAAAATGACTTTTTCCTTCATGTCCGTGGATCCTCCAAAAATCAAGGAAGGCCCACGGAAGAAAAAACGGTCATGGATCACGGAACAACGGAAATCGTGTGCATGAGGCTTAAATGGGATAAATGATGAATATTCTAAAAAACTAATATATACTGTACAGACCAAAAGTTTAGAATCTTTACAATAGTGTGAATCTACAATTTTCATAGTCATGAAAATAAAGAAAACTCTTTGAATGAGAAGGTGTGTCCAAACTTTTGGTCTGTACTGTAGCACTAAATCGAATATATTTGTTTTTTTGAATATTCGTAATATTCTAAGGGTCCATTCACACGTCCGTTGTTTCTTTCCTGATCTGTTCCGTTTTTTGCTGAACAGATCTGGACCAGATCTGGACGCATTCATTTTCAATGGGTCCTGGAAAAAATCAGACATTGAGCTGTCCGTTTTTTTCCAGGACCCATTGAAAATGAATGGGTCCAGATCTGGTCCAGATCTGTTCAGCAAAAAACGGAACAGATCAGGAAAGAAAAAACGGACGTGTGAATGGACCCTAAAACAATATAGTGAATATTCGAAAAAAAGAATATAGAGCAAAATAGCTAATATAGTGCTATAATCATCTTTGTCTAATAAGTCCTGATTGGAAAAAAAATTCAGCTGTTGAAAAAAAATATTATAGCAATATATATTAGCTAAATTGCTCTATATTAGTTTTTTTTCCCGAATATTCTCTATATTGCTGTTTAATCTTGTTTTAGAATATTACGAATATTCGAAAAACAAATATATAAATTTTTTCGAATATTCGTAATATTCTAAAACAAGAATATATAGCAATACAGCGAATATTCGGAAAAAAAACTAATGTAGAGCAATTTAGCTAATATAGTGCTATAATCTTGCTTGTCTAATAGTCGTAATTTTTTTCTTATCTGAAGTACAGATTGGAAAAAAATTTCAACTATTGAAAAAAAAGATTATAGCACTATTTTAGCTAAATTGCTCTACATTTGTTTTTGCTAATATTCGCTGTATTGCTATATATTCTTGTTTTAGAATATTACGAATATTTGAAAAAACTAATATATTCGATATAGTGCTATGACTCATTGGCCCACAAGCAAGAAGCAGGGAGGAATCATGTTTTTGCTCGGCAATTGAAAAATTTGCATATTACACGATTATTACCTTGTCAATTTTTTGAGAGAAAAAATCGTGGAATATAACGAATATTCAAATTTGCAAATATTCGGCGAATATTCTACTAAATATTCACAAAATATCGCGAATTCGAATATGACTCCTGCCGCTCATCACTACTATTGCCTAGATAAGTATTGGTGAAGGTATCAATTGTAGTATGAGGTGTTGGAAAACTATGGAAGTAATTTAGCATAATTCTATCATCAAAAATAGGTGAGCGTAAATTTATATGGTAAATTAATAAGCTCAGTAGTATAATTCACCCCCATGAAGTGACCTTAGAGTAGGGATCATCACAAATAATATAATTGATAAATTATTTTTCATATAATAATACAGTACAGACCAAAAGTTTGGACACACCTTCTCATTCAAAGAGTTTTCTTTATTTTCATGACTATGAAGGCATCAAAACTATGAATAAACACATGTGGAATTATATACATAACAAACAAGTGTGAAACAACTGAAAATATGTCATATTCTAGGTTCTTCAAAGTAGCCACCTTTTGCTTTGATTACTGCTTTGCACACTCTTGGCATTCTCTTGAAGAGCTTCAAGAGGTAGTCCCCTGAAATGGTCTTCCAACAGTCTTGAAGGAGTTCCCAGAGATGCTTAGCACTTGTTGGCCCTTTTGCCTTCACTCTGCGGTCCAGCTCACCCCAAACCATCTCGATTGGGTTCAGGTCCGGTGACTGTGGAGGCCAGGACATCTGGGGCAGCACCCCATCACTCTCCTTATGGTCAAATAGCCCTTACTTTCAAAGTTTTCCCAATTTTTCGGCTGACTGACTGGCCTTCATTTCTTAAAGTAATGATGGCCACTCGTCTTTCTTTACTTAGCTTCTTTTTTCTTGCCATAATACAAATTCTAACAGTCTATTCAGTAGGACTATCAGCTGTGTATCCACCTGACTTCTCCTCAACGCAACTGATGGTCCCAACCCCATTTATAAGGCAAGAAATCCCACTTATTAAACCTGACAGGGCACACTTGTGAAGTGAAAACCATTTCAGGGGACTACCTCTTGAAGCTCATCAAGAGAATACCAAGAGTGTGCAAAGCAGTAATCAAAGCAAAAGGTGGCTACTTTGAAGAACCTAGAATATGACATATTTTCAGTTGTTTCACACTTGTTTGTTATGTATATAATTCCACATGTGTTAATTCATAGTTTTGATGCCTTCATAGTCATGAAAATAAAGAAAACTTTTTGAATGAGAAGGTGTGTCCAAACTTTTGGTCTGTACTGTACATTAGTATCATGATTAAAATTATAATATTAATATGTTATTAAGCATGTAGTGTTAAGTGATCATTAACTTTAGAACAAAGTTGCAAGTCAACAGTGCAGGTGAATATTTGTAATATATCTTATTAGAGAAAAAAGGTCTCTTTCTCCACTCTTCATTCTGAATTCTCTTCTAAATCCATCTTGAGAGACCAAGGCAGATGGCTGACTCACCTAAGTTTCAGATTGCAGCTACACAGTTGAAATGGGAGGAGTGAAAAAGAGACATTTTATCTGATAAGCAATATTGCTAAATTTTCACCGACACTATTCATTGATGTAAAGTTTGTCGAAAGGTTAGTGACCACTTAGGTTTTATATACTGCATGAAACAGGAGCAGCAAAATTCTAGTGCAGAAATTAAGTAACTAAATTTACTCTTACACTGAATGTCATTTACATTTTCATTCTTCTACTCTAAGCCCTAGCATTGCATATGGACATTCTGTAACGGGGTGCCGAAGGCACACTCGGTCTCCCATCAGCCGCAGACCTGCTGCTTAGCTTCGGGAGCGAGGATCTGTGTTTGACCTCGTTCCCAGGGTGGCTTTGCTAGCTGGGAGGATCCCTGCTCCTAGGTCTGCCTTGTGCGCCGAGCTGATCACTCGGTGCTCGACTGGTCGGTCTGTCGGTCATGTGACGCTGGCCATGTCACATGACCCTCACTCCCCACTATAAATACAGGCAGCCTGCTGGCCACAGGTTGCCTGTTAATTTAGGTTCCTGGCAGTTGTTGGATACCTGTGTACTTACCTGATCCTGTTCCCTGACGATCCTTTGCCTGCTCCTCCTGTACTGCGCATCCTTCCTGGTATATTGACTTCGGCTTCCACCTGACTGTTCTTTGCGGACTCCTTTGGTACTTCTCGACTCTCCTGGTATTTATGACCCCGGCTTCTCCTGACCTTTCTTTGCTTATCCCTCTGTACTGCGTTGTCCTCTTGGTTTTGACCCGGTCCGTTCACTATCCGTTATTTGTCTTGTCTGTCCTTCCCACACGTATACTAAGTTAGGGACTGCCGTCCAGTTGTCCCCTGTCATCAGGACTCGTGAGGCAAGTAGGTAGGGCCTGGGGTGAGGGTGGAGCGCAGTGGTCACTATCCTCCCCCCTGTGTGTGTGTGTGTACGTGACCGTTACACATTTCAGGTCCCATTGAAGACCTCAGGGTTGTTTTGTACCTGTGCCTACTGGGGCATATTTTAGGTACTGCATGCACCAACACTTGCCTGTGCATAGTATTGTATAGTTGTATAAAATTATGGGTTTGACTTGATAGTCAGCTAATTATCATTATTGCAAAAAAACTACACTTGTCTGAAATGTCCCTCAGTTGGCCATTTGACATCAATCACCCCTAACTTCATCTAATAGACTATATTATAATTGTTTTCATCTTAAAGTTTCACACAGGAACGTAATTTACATTTTTGTTCACGGTATCATTTTGAACAAAGCGTTAAAGAGTAAATCACTTTAACCTCTTAAGGACATAGGGCGTACAGGTACGCCCTTGTGCCCTGGTGCTTTTGCCCTGTGTATTTTCGATCACTGCCGTGCGGCTGGCAGTGATCGGAACCCGGTGCCTGCTCAAATCATTGAGCAGGCACCTAGGCTAAATGCGCCATGTCGGCGATCGCGGCAAACCGCAGGTCAATTCAGACCTGCGGTTTGCTGCGATTTCTGCAGTTTCTGGAAACTTTATATGCCTAAAAAAACGTTTTATTCACCCCCCCCTGCACCCCCGAATGATTTTATGGTGGCAGGAGGTGCAGGGGGAGGGTTGCGGGCGGTGTGGGCGGTGCGGGAGGTGGGCGGTGCGGCAGGCGGGATCGCGATCCCCCGCCCGCCTCCCCCTGTATAATCGTTGGTTTCTAGTGGGTATACCAGGGTGCCAGCACATTTCTGGCACCCTGGTATAAACGGCTGACATCTGCGATGCAATGTCAGCCGTTTAACCCTTTCCATACAGCGGTCCATACGGACCGCTGTATGGAAAAGGTTAACAGCGCAGGGAGCTCCCTCCCTCTCCCATCGGGGGGCTGCTGTGCCTTTGCAGCCCCCCGATGGGGAGGGAGAGAGCCCCCAGACAGCCCCCCGACAGATCCCCTCCTTACCCTTCCCCGTCTGCGAAGTTCTGACCAGAACTGAGCAGACGGGGAAGGTTCCCATGGCAACAGGACACCTCTCAGGCGTCCTGCTGTCCATGGTGCTGAACAGATCTGTGCTAAAAGGCATAGATTTGTTCAGTGTAAGTAAAATACAGTACAGAACAATATATATTGTACTGTACTGTATTATACAGACATCAGACCCACTGGATCTTCAAGAACCAAGTGGGTTTGGGTCAAAAAAAAGTGAATAAAAGTGAAAAAAATGTAAAAATCAAAAAACACATTTATCACTGATAAAAAATTAAAAAAATAAAATTCCCTACACATGTTTGGAATCGCCGCGTCCGTAACGACCTGATCTATAAAACGGTCATGTTACTTTACCCGAACGGTGAACGCCATAAAAATAAAAAATAAGAAACTATGATGAAATTGAAATTTTGCCCACCTTACTTCCCAAAAAAGGTAATAAAAGTGATCAAAAAAGTCGCATGTACGCCAAAATTGTAACAATCAAACCGTCATCTCATCCTGCAAAAATCATACCCTACCCAAGATAATCGCCCAAAAACTGAAAAAACTATGGCTCTTAGACTATGGAAACACTAAAACATGATTTTTTTTGTTTCAAAAATGAAATCATTGTGTAAAACTTACATAAATAAAAAAAAAAGTATACATATTAGGTATCGCCGCGTCCGTATCGCCCGGCTCTATAAAAATATCACATGATCTAACCCCTCAGATGACCACCGTAAAAAAATAAAAATAAAAACGGTGTAAAAAAAGCAATTTTTTGTCATCTTACGTCACAAAAAGTGTAATAGCAAGCAATCAAAAAGTCATACGCACCCCAAAATAGATGCCAATCAAACCGTCATCTCATCCCGCAAAAAATTAGACCCTACTTTGTTTTAAAAATGAAATCATTGTGTAAAACTTACATAAATAAAAAAAATTGTATACATATTAGGTATCGCCGCGTCCGTGACAACCTGCTCTATAAAATTACCACATGATCTAACCTGTCAGATGATTGTTGTAAATAACAAAAAAAAAAACGGTGCCAAAAAAGCTATTTCTTGTTACCTTGCCGCACAAAAAGTGTAATATAGAGCAACCAAAAATCATATGTACCCTAAACTAGTACCAACAAAACTGCCACCCTATCCCGTAGTTTCTAAAATGGGGTCACTTTTTTGGAGTTTCTACTCTAGGGGTGCATCAGGGGGGCTTCAAATGGGACATGGTGTAAAAAAAAACTGTCCAGCAAAACCTGCCTTCCAA
Organism: Bufo bufo; assembly: GCF_905171765.1. Lineage (NCBI taxonomy): Eukaryota > Metazoa > Chordata > Amphibia > Anura > Bufonidae > Bufo > Bufo bufo. The sequence continues at coordinate 152,716,389 of NC_053390.1, read as the reverse complement.
AAACCGTATGGCATTCCTTTCCTTCTGCGCCCTGCCGTGTGCCCGTACAGTAGTTTACGGCCACATATGGGGTGTTTCTGTAAACTACAGAATTAGGGCCATAAATATTGAGTTTTGTTTGGCTGTTAACCCTTGCTTTGTAACTGGAAAAAAAATATTAAAATGGAAAATCTGCCAAAAAAGTGAAATTTTGAAATTGTATCTCTATTTTCCATTAAATCTTGTGCAACACCTAAAGGGTTAACAAAGTTTGTAAAATCAGTTTTGAATACCTTGAGAGGTGTAGTTTCTTAGATGGGGTCACTTTTATGGAGTTTATAATCTAGGGGTGCATCAGGGGGGCTTCAAATGGGACATGGTGCCAAAAAAACAGTCCAGCAAAATCAGCCCTCCAAAAACCAAACGGCGCACCTTTCACTCTACGCCCCGCTGTGTGCCCGTATAGTAGTTTACGGCCACATATAGGGTGTTTCTGTAAACAGCAGAGTCAGGGCAATAAAGATACAGTCTTGTTTGGCTGTTAACCCTTGCTTTGTTAGTGGAAAAAATGGGTTAAAATGGAAAATTAGGCAAAAAAATGAAATTCTCAAATTTCATCGCCATTTGCCAATAACTTTTGTGCAACACCTAAAGGGTTAACGAAGTATGTAAAATCAGTTTTGAATACCTTGAGGGGTGTAGTTTCTTAGATGGGGTCACTTTTAGGGAGTTTCTCCTCTAGGGGTGCATCAGGGGGCTTCAAATGGGACATGGCGTAAATAAACCAGTCCATAAAAATCAGCCTTCCAAAAACCAAACGGCGCACCTTTCACTCTACGCCCCGCTGTGTGGCCGTACCGTAGTTTACGGCCACATATTGGGTGTTTCTGTAAACGGCAGAGTCAGGGCAATAAAGATACAGTCTTGTTTGGCTGTTAACCATTGGTTTGTTAGTGGAAAAAATGGGTTAAAATAAAAAATTAGACAAAAAAATGAAATTCTCAAATTTCCTCCCCATTTGCCAATAACTCTTGTGCAACACCTAAAGGGTTAACAACATATGCAAAATCAGTTTTGAATACCTTGAGGGGTGTAGTTTCTTAGATGGGGTCATTTTTGGGTGGTTTCTATAATGTAAGCCTCGCAAAGTGACTTGAGACCTGAACTGGTCCCTAAAAATTGAGTTTTTGTAAATTTCAGAAAAATTTCAAGATTTGCTTCTAAACTTCTAAGCCTTATAACATCCCCAAAAAATAAAATATCATTCCCAAAACAATTCAAACATGAAGTAGACATATGGGGAATGTAAAGTCATCACAATTTTTGGGGGTATTACTATGTATTACAGAAGTAGAGAAACTGAAACTTTGAAATTTGCAAATTTTTCCAAATTTTTGTTAAGTTAGGTATTTTTTGGTGCAAAAAAAATTATTTTTTTTACTCCATTTTACCAGTGTCATGAAGTACAATATGTGATGAAAAAACTATCTCAGAACGGCCTGGATAAGTCAAAGCATTTTAAAGTTATCAGCACTTAAAGGGACTCTGGTCAGATTTTCAAAAAATGGCCTGGTCCTAAGGTGTAAAAAGGCTGTGTCCTTAAGGGGTTAAAGATGTTATTACGAAATTCAAATTAACACACCCAGAAGTATTGTACTGAAGATTTAATAGGTAAATAACTAAAATGACAATCAACTATTGTAGAGTTTTTCTGAGACTTATTGATGACCTATCCTGAGGATAGGCCAATATCAGATAGGTGGGTCTCTGATTCCTTACATCCCTACTAATCAGTTGTTTCGGGCAACCACTGGTCCTGCAAATTATATAGTGGACACAGCCAGAAGCAGAAGGCTCTGTCCAGTGCGTACTGCAGCTCAACTTGTTGGGGTACCAGGTATTGTACCCCACTTATGTGATATTGATGGCCAATCACATGTATTAAATTGTGGGCTTCTGCACCTGCATATGTCTAACAGTGTACATTACAAATACAGTTTGACACAATACTGACAAATGGGAAAGGTGCACCTCATTATTGATTAGTAGTGTGATTCTATCCCACATATGTAGTGTGATTCTATCTTGAAGAAAACAGATGAATAATGATAAGCTGTGCCGCATGAGAAATGCAGCTAAACTACTGTACATCTGTATCACAATAAAACAGTACTGGTAAATAAGTGGGCAATATTTATTTATGGATATAATCTCACATATCTTTACTTATCTTTTTTATGTTTTTGCATCGGCACAGACTCATTATTGCTGATTTTATTATCTTAACTGTATTATTGATGCCATGGTTATGATAAATGTATACAATTGCATCTACATTGTTTATATAGACAATGTGTAAGTGTAAACAAGCCATCATCATTTAAAATATTAATTTCTGGAAATATCCATAGTCATTTTCAAGCTACACTCATAAGTTTTATTAGACTCTGTTGGTCTAATTGCTGCAAGCAGAATCCTTTAAATGATACACTGCTGAATAATCGTTTTGAAGGATGGTTTCCAAGCTTGTTCTAGGGCTGCAACAACACATTACAATACAATAAATGACTTTTTGCATGATCATGTGAACCTCTTTGCTTAAAAATATTGTTTGCATGTTAGTTTGCTCCTTACACTTTTTTGAAGGGGGCAGCAATCATTTATATCAGTGAGATATTTCTTATAAAGAAGACTGCTCAGAAAGAGATGACACAAGTGACCAGTGAGGCTGATCAAACCTATTTTTCAACGCTGAGACAGGATGCAAGGTGAAACAGGCTCCATTTAATTTTATAGCTACCCAGGAGATTTTTATTGTTCTAACATATTGACAGTATTTTTTCACATTTCTACCAGAAAATCTCCTGGCAATTTCCTTTCTTAGGCAGATAAGATGTTATGATGCGTCTTATTTTTTTTTTCTCTTTTGATTGTTGACAAATAATTTTAAGCTTTTCTGCAGTGGAAACTGGTACCAAGTAAGAGGTTTGCATGTATTTCGAAATAGAGGACGATAGAAAGACAGACAGATATAGCTACTCTTCATTAGATTAGACTAGGTGGAATGTAAACGGTGGAGACGGCTTTAAATAATGAATCTTCATTTAAATAAATATCAATTAAATATTCTCCGGTAAAATTTTTGATACCTTAGAATTAATTGTTCTTTAAATGATAGCAAGGTGTCCAGGCCCTGAGGCAAGAAAACAGACCGAAACCATGATGCTTCCTCATCCATGCTTCATGGTAGGGATGAGCTTTTGGTGTTGGAGTAGTGTTTTTCCTCTAAGCATATCATTGTTAATTCTCGCTAAAAAGTTCCAATTTTGTCACAAGCATTGAGGAATATCTAGCTTGGGCAAGCTTGAGATGAACCACACTATTTTGCACAGCAGCATCTTCCTTTGTCTTGTTCAGTGTTTCACATAACGCATACACAGAGGTTTCTGTAGTTTGTAGAGTCTTCTGTAGGTAATTTGCTGCTACTCTGGGGTTCTTGTTCTATAGAAGAAAAACACATGTGTTTATATGTTTCATCTTCAAGGATACATGTGAATATACCATTATGCAGATTTTTTCTCTCTGACCATCTCTGAACTAGGCGCAGACTCTATATAGGCCAATAATGAGCTCAGCTTAAAGGGTTTCTACCATCAGAAATACTGTTATGTAGCTGACTGACATTAGCGATGTCAGCACTACATAACAGTATGTTTCTAACGTTAGTCCCTGCAGCCGTTTTTGTTAAAAAAGCACTTTTATTATATGCTAATGAGCCTCTAGGTGCTATGTGGGCGTCAAATCAGCACCTAGAGGCTCCATCCACTCACCCATTATGCCGCCCAGGTCCAGTGTTGTGCCCGCCCCGCTCCTCTTGATTGATGGCATGGTTCGCCGCATCGCTGCCGAAATCCCGCGCCTGCGCCATTCACTTCTGTCTTCAGCGCAGGCGCAGTGAGTGAAGGCCGCTCTCCTGATGCCGGCTTCCTCACTGTGATGTAGTCGGCGCAGGCGCAGTGAGGAATCCGGCACCAGGATCGCATCATTCACTCACTGCGCCTGCGCTGAAGACAGAAGTGAACGGCGCAGGCGCGGGATTTCGGCAGCGATGCGGCAGGCCATGGCATCAATCAAGAGGAGCAGGGCGGGCACAACACTGGACCTGGGCGGGATAATGGGTGAGTGGACAGAGCCTCTAGGTGCTGATTTTACGCCCACATAGCACCTAGAGGCTCATTAGCATATAATAAAAGTGCTTTTTTAACAAAAACGGCTGCAGGGACTAACGTTAGAAACACACTGTTATGCAGTGCTGACATTAGCGCATCGCTATATCAGTCAGCTACATAACAGTATTTCTGGTGGTAGAAACCCTTTAAGGCCTCATGCACACAAACGTATTTTCTTTCTGTGTCCCTTCTGCTTTTTTTGCAGACCGTATGCGGAACCATTAATTTCAATGGCACCGCAAAAAAAAAAGGAAGGTACTCCGTGTGCATTTAGTTTCCGTATGTCCGTATTTCCGTTCCCCCAAAAAATAGAACATGTCCTATTATTGTCCGCATTATGGACAAGGACAGTACTTTTCTATTAGGGGCCAGCTGTTCTGTTCCACAAAATACAAAATGCACACAGACGTCATCCGTATTTTTTTTGGATCCGTTTTTTGCAGACTTTTGCGTGTGCATGAGGCCTAACTGAGATGTTTGAGGATCCTCTACAAAATGCATACTGGTGGGCCTACTTCTAACCATACTATTTTTCATAAAACTCCAGGCCCAAAACAAACACCAAATCCTCAGCAAACTAGATTTGCTGAGGACCCCAGTTTTCCTGGATTTTTTTATCTCACCAGTTAAATATTTTGGGTCAGATATAGGCCTCATGCACACGGTCGTTATCCGGCCGTGCCCATATTGAGGTCCACAAACAGCGAAAGGTCCGGTGTGAAACGGAACCCCATGGAGTGCTTCAGTGAGGTTTCTGTCAGTGCCTCCACACTGCAAAAAGTAGTTTATGTACTACTTTTTTGTGGTGCGGACGGATTAGGCTACTTTCACACTAGCGTTCAAAACGGATCCGTCTGCATTATAGTTTAGAAAAAATTCTAAGTCTGAAAGTTATTCAGACGGATCCGTCCAGACTTTACATTGAAAGTCAATGGGGGACGGACCCCGTTTGAAAATTGAGCCATATTGTATCAACTTCAAACGGATCCGTCCCCATTGACTTACATTGTAAGTCTGGACGGATCCGTTTGCCTCCGCACGGCCAGGCGGCGTTCGGGTGTCCCCCTGCTGAGCGGAGGCTGAACGCTGCCAAACTGATGCATTCTGAGCGGATCCGCATCCACTCAGAATGCATTGGGGTTGGACGGATGCGTTCGGGGCCTCTTGTGAGCCCCTTCAAACAGAACTCACAAGCGGAGCCCCTTACGCTAGTGTGAAAGTAGCGGACCCATTCGAGTTAAATAGGTCTGGATCCATCTGCAAAATCAACGGCCATATGCATGAGGCCATACACTCTCTCCAATGCTTTTCCTGCTTACTTTGCTTATAACACTTTTTGCCAACTAGGGTTCTAAGAAACATTGGGGTTCCTTGAACTATGATCAGTTATCAGCTCTGTCACTACTAGGGTACCTTCACACACTGCAGATTTTGTTGCAGAATTTTTCTTCAGTTACACTCACCTGAATGGAGCTTGCAGAAATCCTGCCAAAACAACCCCAATCAAATGAATGGAACCGATTTTCAATTGCAGGAAATTTGATGCAACAAAATGTGCCGCGTGTCAAGTCACTTTTACAATAATGAAGGCAAGCTGATTTCAGCCAGCTTAAAAATGTTCAGCAAAGCAGTAAATATATTTGAGCCAAATTATAGCACTGGACAACAATTACAGGACACTTTATCTGGGTACTTGGTCCTACAGCAAGCTCTTTTAAAGCAGGAATGGCATTTGGTATTGGTATTTCCCAGAAGTGGAACATTTTTAGAGGTTCTCCAGGTTAGGATTCACTGGCCTATATACTTTAATTAAAGGGTTATTGTAATTTTTTTCTAGATGTTTAGATGCCGGTCTTAATAACCCTGATTTCTGGCAGTGGATCCGCCGAAGTTATGAAGAGGCGCTGCCCTCTCCATAACTTTGGTGCACCCAGCTCCAGTCTAAATGTAAGGCAACATCCTATCTGTCTTACATTTCTACGCCTAATACAGACATAGAAAATGATGATTGAGATGGTGTCACGGGGTTCCGAAGGTGCACTCGGTCCCCCATTGCCCGCAGAACTGTTGCTTAGCTTTTGGAATGAGGTTCTGTGTTTGACCTCATTCCCAGGGCGGCTTTACTATCTGGGTGGCTCCCTGCTCCTAGTCTGCCTTGAGCGCCGAGCTGATCACTCGGTGCTCGACTGGTTGGTCTGTCGGTCATGTGACGCTGGCCACATCACATGACCCTCACTCCCCACTATAAATACAGGCAGCCTGCTGGCTACAGGTTGCCTGTTAATTTCTAGGTTCCTGGCTATTTGTTGGACTACTGAATATTCACCTGATCCTGTTCCCTGACGATCCTCTGCCTGCTCCTCCTGTACTGCGCATACATCCTGGTATTGTGACCTTGGCTCCCACCTGACTACTCTCTTTGGACTCCTCTTGTACTTCGCTACTCTCCTGGTATTTGACCCCGGCTTCTCCTGACCATTCTTTGCTTAATCCGTTGTACTGCGTAGCTCTCTTGGTTCTGACCCGGTCCGTACATGTTCCGTATTTTGTCTTGTCTGTCTTCCCTGCACATATCCTAAGTTAGGGACTGCCGTCCAGTTGTCCCCTGTCATCAGGACTCGTGAGGCAAGTAGGCAGGGCCAGGGGTGAGGGTGGAGCGCAGTGGTCACTACCCTTCCCCCTGTGTGTGTGTGGACGTGACCGTTACAGATTAACAGGCCCAATAACCACTGTATCATGAATCATCTTACTACCCTGACTGACCATGTCTCTAATTTGACACAGAGGGTGTAGGAGCTAGGAGAGAAACTCCGTTCTTGTGAGTTAGGGCAAGGTTCTTCCACTGCTCTGTCCTCCAGTCCATATTTTGAACCCCAGATCAAGCTCCCAGAACCCTTTTCTGGAGACCGGAAGAGGTTTCTCTCCTTTAAGGAGAATTGCAAACTCTACTTCCGTTTGCGCCCCGTGTCCTCCGGTCCCGAGAGCCAACGCGTGGGGATTATCATTTCTCTACTACAGGGTGATCCCCAGGACTGGGCATTTTCGTTACCTCCTGGGGCCAGTTGTCTAACTTCTGTGGAGGGGTTTTTTCAGGCCCTGGGTACCCTCTATGACGAACCAGACAGGGCCCTGGTAGCCGAGACAGCTCTTAGGGCACTGGTTCAGGGCCATCTCCCTGCGGAGGAGTATTGCACCCAATTCAGATGGTGGTGTGTCCCCTCAGGATGGAATGAACCAGCCCTGAAGAGTCAGTTTAGGTCTGGTCTATCTGATAATTTAAAAGATCTATTGGTCAATTACCAAATTCCTGAGACCTTAGAGGAGATGATGACCCTAGTTGTCCGACTTGACAGACGAGTTAGAGAGAGACGACAAGAACGACAGTTCTGTTCTCAGATGGTGGTCCAGCCAGAGGCCTTTTCCAGGGACAACACTGAGGTCTCCACCGAGGAACCCATGCAGGTTGGCATGACCCGGGGTAATCTTCGTCGCAGACGCGGAGAGTGCTTCTACTGTGGAGATCCTGGCCATTGGATCAACAAGTGTCCTAAGAGGGTTCTCTCTGACAAGTCTTCTAAGGCAAGACAACCTAAAGACCAGGTACACCCTGATTTTTCTAAAGGTAAGCTTTTGGTACCCATAACAATTTCTCTGGGGGTTAATAAGTGGCCGGGTAAGGCCTTTATTGACTCCGGTTCAGCGGCCAGCTTTATTGACTTTGAGTTTGCTTGTAAATTGGGTATTCCAATGTTTGCTTTACCTACACCTATCCATGTCATGGCTATTGATGCTACTCCCCTGATTGGTGGTACGGTGAGGTCATGTACCTCTGAAATTTCTCTGTCCGTGGGTGTGTGCCACTCTGAGAAATGTTCTCTTCTAGTCCTGGAGAACCTACCGGTTGAGGTGGTACTAGGGTTGCCTTGGCTCCGTTTACATAACCCCACAATTGATTGGTCCAAAGGAGAGTTGGTGAAATGGGGACCTAAGTGTGACCTTTCAGTAAGGTCTAATACATTACCTTCTCTTATTAAGGAATATTCTGATGTGTTCTCATCCCTTACTCCAGAGGTTCTACCCCCCCATAGACCTTATGATTGCGCCATAGAGCTAATTGAGGGTGCCGAATTTCCTAAAGGTCGAATTTATAATCTTTCAGGGCCCGAACGCAAGGCTATGGAAGATTATATTAAGGAGAGCCTTGCTAAAGGGCATATTAGACCTTCAGTCTCTCCTATGGGAGCAGGGTTTTTCTTTGTTAAAAAGAAGGATGGTGGTCTTAGGCCTTGTATTGATTACCGGAGATTAAATAAAATCACTGTCCAAAATAGATACTCTCTCCCATTGATTCCGGATTTATTTGACCAGGTTTTGGGGGCAACCTGGTTTTCCAAGATTGACCTGAAAGGGGCATACAATCTAATCCGAATCAAGGAGAGAGACGAATGGAAGACAGCGTTCAATACTCCGATAGGACACTTTGAATATCAGGTGATGCCTTTTGGACTCAGCAATGCCCCAGCTGTGTTCCAAAACTTAATGAACGATATTCTTAGGGAGTTCTTAGGTAAATTTATTATTGTCTATCTTGACGACATTTTGATATTCTCTCCTGATTTCGAATCTCATGTGTCCCATGTCAAACAAGTATTAGAGGTGTTGAGGGAGAACCAGCTATCCGCTAAGCAAGATAAATGTGTCTTTGGTGTACAGGAGATACTGTTTCTAGGGCATGTTTTGACTCCTCATGCCTTTAAGATGGATCCTGGTAAGGTTTTAGCAATTAAGGAATGGGTAAGGCCTTCATCCTTAAAGGCTTTACAACGGTTTTTGGGTTTCGCTAATTACTACCGTAAATTTATCATGAATTTTTCTGTAATTGCTAAGCCATTGACCGACCTTACTAAGAAAGGGGCGGATTTGGAGAATTGGTCTACCAAGGCCATTTCTTCATTTGAAACATTAAAAAAGGCATTTAGTAGCGCTCCCATTCTGATCCAGCCTGATCAGGAGAGACCCTTTATTGTGGAGGTGGATGCGTCTGAGGACGGCGCAGGAGCAGTCCTTTCACAAGGTCCTGCTAGCCTCACTAACCTGAGACCGTGTGCCTTCTTCTCTAGGAAATTCTCTCCCACGGAGAGAAACTACGACATAGGGAATAGGGAGCTGTTGGCCATTAAATGGGCATTTGAGGAGTGGAGACATTTTTTGGAGGGGGCAAGGCATCGAGTAACTGTTGTCACTGACCATAAAAACCTAATGTTTCTCGAGTCCGCTAAGAGGTTTGAATCCCCGACAAGCCCGATGGGCTCTGTTTTTTACCCGTTTTGATTTCTCCATTACGTTCAGGCCAGGAAGTAAAAATGTGAAGGCAGACGCATTATCGCGGAGCTTCCATGCTTTTCAACCCACTGAGACGCCGCCTGAATCCATCCTACCAGCAAACATCTTCTTAGCGGCTCTAACCCAGGATATCTCGGCTCGCATTAAGGCTGAACAACATCTGGCACCGGCATCCTCCCCAACAGATAAGTTGTTTGTTCCCGTACAATTTCGTCTCCAGCTGTTGGGTGAGTGTCACGATTCTGCCTTTTGTGGACATCCGGGTATTGAGGGCACTAAGGATCTGGTTTCTAGATCTTATTGGTGGCCCACTCTGACCAGGGATGTAAAGTCCTACGTGTCAGCCTGTGAGGTTTGTGCCAGGTCTAAGACACCTAGGACTCGCCCTGCTGGTAACCTACGACCCCTACCCATTCCCAGTAGACCCTGGTCCCATATCTCGATGGACTTTATAACTGACCTACCGCAGGCGGAGGGTAAGACTGTGGTTTGGGTAGTGGTCGATAGGTTTAGCAAGATGGTTCATTTCATTCCCCTGTCTAAACTTCCGAATGCTAAAACCCTGGCGTCTATTGTTGTGAGAGAGATTGTTCGTTTACATGGCATCCCGGAAAATATTGTTTCGGACAGGGGTGTGCAGTTTGTGTCCAAATTCTGGAGGGCCTTCTGTCAAAGATGTAAAATTTTGTTGTCTTTTTCTTCCGCCTACCATCCTGAGAGTAATGGGCAGACTGAACGCCTTAATCAGTCTGTGGAACAATTCCTGAGGTTGTATGTTGCTGATGACCAGCAATTATGGGTCAAATTCCTTCCGTTGGCTGAATTTGCTCTGAATAACCATGTCAATTCTTCTGCTGGGGTCTCCCCTTTCTTTTGTAACCATGGTTTTCATCCCCGTTTTCATTCTGGGTCGTCCGTCTCCTCCTCTAACCCTGAAGCTGATAAACTCTCCTCCGAACTGTGCACAGTTTGGGCCCGGGTTCAATCGAACCTAGAAAAGGCTCAATGTTCTCAAAAACTCAAGGCCGATAGGAGACGTTCAAGGGGGGTAAACTTTCAGGTTGGGGATAAAGTATGGTTGTCCTCCAAGAATCTATCTCTCAAGGTAACTTCTAAAAAATTTGCTCCTCGTTTTATTGGACCATATAAGATCACGGAAGTGATTAACCCGGTATCTTTTAGGTTGGAGCTGCCTGAGTCATTCCACATTCATAATGTGTTCCATAAATCTCTGCTTAAAAAATATTTTGAACCGGTAGTACCATCAAAAGCCTCGCCTCCGCCAGTTCTTGTTAATGATGCTGTCGAGTATGTGGTGTCTAAAATAGTGGATGTCAGGAAGGTGCGTAATTCCTTGCAGTACCTGATTCGCTGGAAGGGGTATGGACCTGAAGAGAGATCTTGGGTACCTGCCAGGGAGGTTCATGCTCCTAGACTTGTTCGTAAATTTCATTTAGAACACCCTGAAAAGCCATCGCCTGAAGTCTTGGGTCCGGTGGACCCTCGTAAAAGGGGGGGTACTGTCACGGGGTTCCGAAGGTGCACTCGGTCCCCCATTGCCCGCAGAACTGTTGCTTAGCTTTTGGAATGAGGTTCTGTGTTTGACCTCATTCCCAGTGCGGCTTTACTAGCTGGGTGGCTCCCTGCTCCTAGTCTGCCTTGAGCGCCAAGCTGATCACTCGGTGCTCGACTGGTTGGTCTGTCAGTCATGTGACGCTGGCCACGTCACATGACCCTCACTCCCCACTATAAATACAGGCAGCCTGCTGGCTACAGGTTGCCTGTTAATTTCTAGGTTCCTGGCTATTTGTTGGACTACTGAATATTCACCTGATCCTGTTCCCTGACGATCCTCTGCCTGCTCCTCCTGTACTGCGCATACATCCTGGTATTGTGACCTTGGCTCCCACCTGACTACTCTCTTTGGACTCCTCTTGTACTTCGCTACTCTCCTGGTATTTGACCCCGGCTTCTCCTGACCATTCTTTGCTTAATCCGTTGTACTGCGTAGCTCTCTTGGTTCTGACCCGGTCCGTACATGTTCCGTATTTTGTCTTGTCTGTCTTCCCTGCACATATCCTAAGTTAGGGACTGCCGTCCAGTTGTCCCCTGTCATCAGGACTCGTGAGGCAAGTAGGCAGGGCCAGGGGTGAGGGTGGAGCGCAGTGGTCACTACCCTTCCCCCTGTGTGTGTGTGGACGTGACCGTTACAGATGGGCCTACTGGGCCGCCCACTTCCCCGCCTATGCCACGCCCACTTTTTCAGACCTGGCGTGAGCGGGGAAAAGTCGCAGATTGTGGTGTAAATAACCGCTGCAATCTGCACCTAAAATACGCCTATTATAGGTGTATTTCAGGATAATAAATGACACCCTTAGTATTCTGCTGGCATACTTTATCTTTCTTATAACAATGCTGCAAACAGCAATGTAATGGGTCCACAATCTGCAAGATATGAAGTAGTTCAGAGCAGAGGCATAGAGCGGAAGCCCATGGAAACACTACAGGGCGCTTCCGTGAGATTTTGGTCTGTGCCTCCATACTGCAAAAAAAATAGAACATGTTCTATTTTTTTGCAGTGTCGACTGAATCTTGCGAATCATGAACCCATTCAAGTGAATAGGTTGGCATCCGCAAATGGCAGGTACACTGCCGCATGGGCACAAGGCACACAACTTTGTGTGAATGAGCCCTAAAAAATACAACCAAGGGTAGTCCCATTTAATACGTCCATAGTACAGCTGTATAGAGCTAAAGATGATATTCATGATCTACTCATCACATCTAAAAAAAATGTGCATGCATGCCCCAACAAGAATTCAATGATGTGCAGTAGATCTCATATGGTTCTGCCTGCTAATGCCAGTGAATGTGCAGGCAGAACAGTGAGGATGTCTGGCTCTGTCACACAATGCTGAAAGAACGGAAAAGCAATATTTGCAGTTCACCCATCCTTCTTTGGTGTACGGCCCCTTGGGGTTCAGCCTATATTGACCTACAGCCAACAAACACACTTTCTATACCCAATATTAACTGAAACCCTCTTCCTGGCACTTGTTATATACACCTCTCTGGTAGCCCTTTGGCGCCTCCTTTACCACGTCCTTTTCCAGACCCTAATCCTCTTTCCCATGTACCCACCCTCTCCTTAGCTCTAACTTCATTTTTTTTTTCTTTATTCCTACATATGTCGCACAATGGGAGGGAGAGACTATGGGGGAAAGGAAGTAGTGAAGCAAAAGAATAAAAGTACACGTTTCTCAAAAATGGTGCAACAGATTGCTATAAGAGAGGAGTTATTTCATTCAGAATAATCAACCCTACCAAGCTGCTTGGTTTAATAGGGTTGATTATGCTGACAGATCTTCGAAGGGGTTTAAAATCCAGGAGCTTTTCAGCCTGAATACAGAGGATAAATAACATATAGATGATGATGATGATGATGATGTATAGTCTTGTGTACACGCAGTCTTACCCTTAGGGCCTCGATGCGCTTAGCTGGCTGAGAAGAAGGAATGACACTTTGCCATGGGCCACAAAGGCCTAGATAATAAGGCACCTATACCAGAGACCAATTTCCTAGTACTTATCAAATGGAGAATCAAGAAAAAGGGAGGGGAGGGAAGGGAGGGAAGGTAGGGGGATCTCAAGGTTCAAAGGGTTCGGATGAGATATAGAGAATGTGAAGAGAACAAAATTAATAAACGTGAGGAAAAAGTATCTTTAAAATAGAAGGGACATTACCATCCGTGAATTTCTAGACTAAAATCTAGGAAAACCCCCAAAATTATATGAACCAAAAATAAGTGTTATATAGGAAGATCAAACGCCTGTTTGAAAAGTAAGTTTTTCAGTGCACCTCTGAATGAGAGAAGACTGGGAATCATTTTCAGGGCCAGAGGTAGGTGGTTCCAAAATATGGCCCCTTGAGCCGAAAAGGATATACCTCCACGTCTGATCTTGTTAACTTGCGGGATGTTAAAATTCGCAGAGTTACTAGACCTCAATGTCCTCAATGGGGTGTACCTGGTGAATTTACTTTGCAGGTACAGGGGCCCCAGACCATGGAATACCCTATGCATGAAGCATCCAATCTTGAACATCAACCGTTGTTGGACGGGGAGCCAGTGCAAGGCATTAAGAGAGGGAGTGATATGCTCTCGACGGGCATTTATATAGCATAAATTATGACTTATCGCTGGTACAACTCACATATTAATCACTGTAATAATCACGGTCAGTGGTCATCATACGGAGTCTAAACATCGCACTCCTGGCAGCCAGCATTCCCACATAATAAGGAACTTACATTCTGTACCCCTATATCAGTCATATTTGGTATTAAAACTATTGAAATGATGAAACATGCGTTATTAAAACATGTTGCCATTGGATATCCATTAGAGTGGATGGGAAGACATGTTTTATTGATATTTCATATTTGCCAGTTGAGTGAGAGAGGTGGAGCATGCACTCGTAATAAAGGCATTCCCAGAAGGCTAGACCAAGAATGGGAGGGAGACTCCTCTCAGCTCCAGCCTCTGCCAAATGGGGATAACAGTGAGGCATTTTGAACCTTTCATTAACACAATTTAGAGAACCCATAGACATTGGGTTGTGTTCCGCATTCTTCTATCCCCAGAACCACAACGGACTTATCAAGCAATTCGCTAAGTATTATGAACCTTTCCGTTTTTATCCTTTTATTTTTATAACTGTTTCTGCATATTTTTTATATCTGTTATTTCTTTTAATTTTTGTAACTTAAAGAGGACCTCACCCAAAAAATGCAGTGCAGTCTGACAGCAGCATATTATAGAGCAGGAGAAGCGGAGAAAACTGTTATATATTTTTGTAGGAAAACATTCAGTAAAACCTCTAATTTATACATTTATATCTGCAGCCCTGTAAAGATCTATCAGTACAGGGAGCAGGGGTTACTAGTGACTGACAGCTATCTCTTATGCACACTTATACACACAGTGCTGTCCATCACTGATAACCCCTCCCTCCTGTGCCAATAGCTGTTTCACAGGAGGTGAATAAAACAGAGATATAAATGTATACAGGTTTTACTGAATCTTTTCCTGCAAAAATATTTATCTGCTCAGCTTCTCCTACTGTTTAACATGGTGCTATCAGATTACATTGCATTTTTTGGTGTTAGGCCCCCCAATGACATCATCACGTGATTACACTGGGAGACCGTGGTGATGTCATGCTCAGCGTAGGTGCTTTGGCAACTCTTTTTCACTCAAAAGAGGAGCGTACTGCCTCTGCGTGAGCAAAATGATGAGGTGAGTATTATTTTTTCCATTCTTTCTAAGACAATTCTAGCCGCCATTTTAGGAAAAATTATTTGTTACCATGAGATGCAAGGAAATTTGGTTTCATGGTTTCGTGGTGAATGGAATTTTTCCTAAATTTCAGATGCTTCAATTCACCCAACACTACTTGATACTTCTGTGGTCCACACCAGCATTTCTTGAACCCCATGTGTCAACAGCGACTGAACAGAGACTACTCCAAGTGGTAGTGGCATGGCCATTCCCTTGGAGCTGAGTCCAGATTCCTATATAGGGGTAAAAGGGTGAAGACCATAGGAGCTGCATAGCTCAAACTCTTATTAGTAGCTCTAAGTCCAATCTGTTCAGTGGCAAAGCGGATCCACATTTGCTTCATAACTAGTGTTGAGCACGAATATTCGAATAGCAAATTTTTATTGCAAATATTGCCACTTCGAGAATTTGCGAATATTTAGAATATAGCGCTATATATTTGTTATATCGAATACTCTGCATTTTTTCCCATCTGAACACATGATTCCTCTCTGCTTCTTGCTTATGGGCCAATGAGAAGGAAGCAATGTCAAGTTCACAACAATGCTTAGTGCATCAATCAGTAATCTGTAGTCAGACCTGCTAAAATGTGAAGTTACACGTAGTGCGAAAAAATATTCTACCGTAATTAGTGCAATCGCGAATATATTGGAGCACTTGACTCTATCTGCATATAAAGCTATTCTAATGTTCTGCCGTGCCAACCATTTTCTCCAGTCTCAGGAAACATATACCAGCTTGAAAAATGTAGCCAAAGTGACCCAGGCCTGTATTTCATGTTACAAATTCGCATTACACGATTTTTACATTGCCGATTTTTCGCATTCAATAAAATAATCTCGAATTCTCAAAATGAGCAAATATATGACAAATATTCTACAAAATGTTTGTGAAATATCGCTAATTTGAATATAGCCCCTGCCGCTCATCACTATTCATAACAAGAGGCTCCCACTATAGACGCCACTATAAGGCCCCTTTCACACGGGCGAGTTTTCCCCATGGTTGCAATGCCTGACGTGTGTCACAGCCACTATCTCTGGCTGTGACCTTCCGTCATTGCTTGTTCGGCGCTCCTCGCTGAAGTTCTGTTCCTGTGTCATTTGTGGTTCTTTATGGGTTAACTCCCCTGTGTGCTTATTAGGAGTTAATCCTTTGTCTGCTCCATGGGTGTGGTCTCTCTGCTGCACCCATGGAACCTGTATATAAGGCTGAGGTTTCAACAGTTCTGGGTCAGCTCTCCTGGTGTGTGTTGTCCTGTCCTGCTCCTGGTTTGTACTCTCTCTCCCATGCTGCTGACCCATGGGATCTGTGTCTGTCTGTCTGTCTGTCTGTGCTCTGTGGGTTTCCCTACTTGTTCATTAACGTCGTCTGTCTGTTATCTGTTCTGCCTGTTATGTTTTAGTTACTTTGTGTTTATTCTGATGTCTGTGTTCAGCAAGCCTTTGCAGCAGAGTGGCATGACAAGGCCATGCAGTTTACTACTGGTGGAGCAAGTCCTTCTCTGCTCATTGCCACTCCTGCTCCCTTGCGTGAACTCCTGCTTGTATTATTAGTTGCCCTGTTTTGTATTCATATGTCTGTGTTCAGCAAGCCTTTGCAGCAGAGTGGCATGACAAGGCCATGCAGTTTACTACTGGTGGAGCAAGTCCTTCTCTGCTCATTGCCACTCCTGCTCCCTTGCGTGAACTCCTGCTTGTATTAGTTGCCCTGTTTTGTATTTACCTGTCTGTTATGTTTGCCTATGTGCCGTCGGTACCTTCTGGTACCTGTTGTCCATTCGTCCCTGCTGTCAACGTCTAGTTCACGCTCCAGAGTGGACCCTGGCAACTTCCTGCGGCAAAGTCTAACCCTACCATCTAGGGCTCTAGTGAAAACCAGGAGTTGCTTAGTTACGCCCCTCTGGAGTATTACTAGACAGTGGCGCAGTGGGGGTTTTCTCCCACTGTGCTGACGGTACATAGAGCTCTTGTTTTGTCTGTGCTGCCTTCCCTGTTTTGTTTGTGCAATAAACTCTTATGTGTCTGTACCTGATTTCCGTTTGTTTATTGCATGACGACGCGGTGGTCTCTCCTGGGACCTCCAACTCGTGACAACGTGAATGCATTGCACCAGCACTGAATCCTGACCCATTAATTTCAATGGGGCTGTGTACATGAGCAATGTTTTTCACGCATCACTTGTGCATTGCGTGAAAATCGCAGTATGTTCTATATTCTGCATTTTTCACGCAACGCAAGCCCCATAAAAGTGAATGGGGCTGCGTGAAAATCGCATAGCATCCACAAGTAAGTGCAGATGCTATGCGATTTTCACAGATGGTTTCAAAGGAGATGATGTTATTAAATAGGGATGAGGTCCATTCACTTTATTATTTTCCATTATTTCATGGTTATAATGGAAAATAATAGCATTATTTAATACAGAATGCTAAGTAAAATGTCCCTTGAAGTAAAAAAATAATAAAAAAAATACTCACCTCATCCACTTGATCGCGCAGCCGTTATCGTCTTCTTTCTTCTTCTAGCAGGACCTGCAAAAGGACCTGCACTGACGTCAAAGCAGGTCCTGCTGAATGAAGATAGAAGGATCTTCTATCTTCATTCAGCAGGATCACGTAAGTACAGGTCCTGCGCAATCAAGTGGATGAGGTGAGTAATTTTTTTATAATTTTTTTTAACTTCAAGGGACATTTTACTTAGCATTCTGTATTAAAGAATGCTATTATTTTCCCTTACAACCATGTTAAAATGGAAAATAAAATCTACAGAACACCAAACCCAAACCTAAACTTCAGTGAAGTAGTCCGGGTTCGGGTCTGGGTACCACATTCAGTTTTTTATCACGCGAATGCAAAACGCATTAAAACGCTTTGCACTCGCGCCGAAAAAAAAACGCAATGCAATCGCAGGCAAAACTGACTGAAATTGAGTGCACACTCACGCGGGTTTACCGCAATGCACCCGCAATGCATCCGGACCAAATCTGTGACGCCCGTGTGCAAGGGGCCTAAGAGTAAAGCGCTATAACTTATAAGGACATTTGTAATACTACATTTCTATTGTAGTGGTCACTGCACGGGAAATAAGGATCATATGGTATCTACCTTTGATAAAAATGACTTTTTCAAGTGGTCACTTATATAAGACCCCTTTAATGAATCTACTCCTTTGACTATTACTGTTTTTTTATTTGTGATTTTCTGCTCACTATCTATCTTCTTTTTTTTTTTTTTCTTTTAGTATCCCAGTTCTCCTTTTATACATGTCTGTCTGTTAAATAGATGAACATTTGAATGCTTCCTTTTAGGCTTCACAAGTGAAAATACAGAAAGGTATATGTTTTTATAAATTATGAAATCTCACAATTTTCAAATATACATCGAATTTAAAATTCTGCTTTTTATATGTTTGTAGTTGACCCCTCTCTGCTCAGTTGAGTAGTATAGCCCATAAATCAAACATATGTATTGCATCGATAGGAAGATTATATGATAAACATGTTCTGGGTGAACACACAAGACATATTCTTGGGATAACTAGGTAGGAATAAGGAGTAATGAGTTTTATTCTGGCTACTGCAACAACTTCACCATGTGTATTTCCATAACAACCTGTCTCTAGGTGATGTTGTAGGGTTGTTAACTGCTTTGAGATCTATATATATATATATATATATATATATATATATATACACTGCGTGCAGAATTATTAGGCAAATTAGTATTTTGACCACATCATCCTCTTTATGCATGTTGTCTTACTCCAAGCTGTATAGGCTCGAAAGCCTACTACCAATTAAGCATATTAGGTGATGTGCATCTCTGTAATGAGAAGGGGTGTGGTCTAATGACATCAACACCCTATATTAGGTGTGCATAATTATTAGGCAACTTCCTTTCCTTTGGCAAAATGGGTCAAAAGAAGGACTTGACAGGCTCAGAAAAGTCAAAAATAGTGAGATATCTTGCAGAGGGATGCAGCACTCTTAAAATTGCAAAGCTTCTGAAGCGTGATCATCGAACAATCAAGCGTTTCATTCAAAATAGTCAACAGGGTCGCAAGAAGCGTGTGGAAAAACCAAGGCGCAAAATAACTGCCCATGAACTGAGAAAAGTCAAGCGTGCAGCTGCCAAGATGCCACTTGCCACCAGTTTGCCCATATTTCAGAGCTGCAACATCACTGGAGTGCCCAAAAGCACAAGGTGTGCAATACTCAGAGACATGGCCAAGGTAAGAAAGGCTGAAAGACGACCACCACTGAACAAGACACACAAGCTGAAACGTCAAGACTGGGCCAAGAAATATCTCAAGACTGATTTTTCTAAGGTTTTATGGACTGATGAAATGAGAGTGAGAGTCTTGATGGGCCAGATGGATGGGCCCGTGGCTGGATTGGTAAAGGGCAGAGAGCTCCAGTCCGACTCAGACGCCAGCAAGGTGGAGGTGGAGTACTGGTTTGGGCTGGTATCATCAAAGATGAGCTTGTGGGGCCTTTTCGGGTTGAGGATGGAGTCAAGCTCAACTCCCAGTCCTACTGCCAGTTTCTGGAAGACACCTTCTTCAAGCAGTGGTACAGGAAGAAGTCTGCATCCTTCAAGAAAAACATGATTTTCATGCAGGACAATGCTCCATCACACGCGTCCCAGTACTCCACAGCGTGGCTGGCAAGAAAGGGTATAAAAGAAGAAAATCTAATGAGATGGCCTCCTTGTTCACCTGATCTGAACCCCATTGAGAACCTGTGGTCCATCATCAAATTTACAAGGAGGGAAAACAGTACACCTCTCTGAACAGTGTCTGGGAGGCTGTGATTGCTGCTGCACGCAATGTTGATGGTGAACAGATCAAAACACTGACAGAATCCATGGATGGCAGGCTTTTGAGTGTCCTTGCAAAGAAAGGTGGCTATATTGGTCACTGATTTGTTTTTGTTTTGTTTTTGAATGTCAGAAATGTATATTTGTGAATGTTGAGATGTTATATTGGTTTCACTGGTAAAAATAAATAATTGAAATGGGTATATATTTGTTTTTTGTTAAGTTGCCTAATAATTATGCACAGTAATAGTCACCTGCACACACCGATATCCCCCTAAAATAGCTAAAACTAAAAACAAACTACTTCCAAAAATATTCAGCTTTGATATTAATGAGTTTTTTGGGTTCATTGAGAACATGGCTGTTGTTCAATAATAAAATTAATCCTCAAAAATACAACTTGCCTAATAATTCTGCACTCCCTGTATATATACAGTACAGACCAAAAGTTTTGACACACCTTCTCATTCAAAGAGTTTTCTTTATTTTCATGACTATGAAGGCATCAAAACTATGAATTAACACATGTGGAATTATATACATAACAAACAAGTGTGAAACAACTGAAAATATGTCATATTCTAGGTTCTTCAAAGTAGCCACCTTTTGCTTTGATTACTGCTTTGCAAACTCTTGGCATTCTCTTGATGAGCTTCAAGAGGTAGTCCCCTGAAATGGTCTTCCAACAATCTTGAAGGAGTTCCCAGAGATGCTTAGCACTTGTTGGCCCTTTTGCCTTCACTCTGCGGTCCAGCTCACCCCAAACCATCTCGATTGGGTTCAGGTCCGGTGACTGTGGAGGCCAGGTCATCTGGCGCAGCACCCCATCACTCTCCTTCATGGTCAAATAGCCCTTACTTTCAAAGTTTTCCCAATTTTTCGGCTGACTGACCTTCATTTCTTAAAGTAATGATGGCCACTCGTTTTTCTTTACTTATCTGCTTTTTTCTTGCCATAATACCAATTCTAACAGTCTATTCAGTAGGACTATCAGCTGTGTATCCACCTGACTTCTCCTCAACGCAACTGATGGTCCCAACCTCATTTATAAGGCAAGAAATCCCACTTATTAAACCTGACAGGGCACACCTGTGAAGTGAAAACCATTTCAGGGGACTACCTATTGAAGCTCATCAAGAGAATGCCAAGAGTGTGCAAAGCAGTAATCAAAGCAAAAGGTGGCTACTTTGAAGAACCTAGAATATGACATATTTTCAGTTGTTTCACACTTGTTTGTTAAGTATAGAATTCCACGTGTTAATTCATAGTTTTGATGCCTTCAGTGTGAATCTACAATTTTCATAGTCATTAAAATAAAGAAAACTCTTTGAATGAAATGGTGTGTCCAAACTTTTGGTCTGTACTGTATATATGCATTATGAGCGGGGTAGTGCTACTGTACTCATTAGAACAGCATTGCAAACATGACTGTGATGCATAGCTGGACTCCTGTTGGAACTGATGGGTTTGGAGATAAACCATCAGTTTAAACCCTTACATGTTGTAGTCAATAGTGACCACCACATAGGAGGATTTAAATCGTGGATACAGGTTACCCCTGCAAGCCCCTTATCCCCCTATGACACATTCATTGGGTGCTGAGATGCTTCCAAGGCATCCAGAGGCCTATCAATGGCCCCTGAGTAGAGTTGAGCAGACACCTGAATGTTCGGGTTTGACGGGTTCGGCCGAACTTTGGAAAAAAGTTTGAATTCAGGACCCGAACATGACCCCGAACCCGAACCCCATTGAAGTCAATGGGGACCCAAACTTTTGAGCACTAAAATGGCTGTAAAAATGTCATGGAAAGGGCTAGAGGGCTGCAAATGGCAGGTTAAAAGCATGGCAAGTGCTCTGCAAACAAATGTGGATAAGGAAATGACTTTAAATAACATAAAATACGTAAAAATAAAAAATAATAATCTTGATCTAGGAGGACGAGGTTCATATGGAGTAGGAGGTTGAGGAGGCGGTGGATGTGGCGGTGTAGGTGGAAGCGGCGGTGGAGGAGGAGGAGGTAGCCTACACTGCTTTTTAGTTTTAAATTTATTTTTATTTTTTTAAATTAGGGTACACAAAACATTGGGAAATATAACCTTTGATAACCCCCTGCAGTCGTGCTAAACACACGTTCAGACAATACACTGGCTGCAGGGCAGGCCAGCACCTCCAAGGGGTAAAGGGCAAGCTCAGGCCATGTGCCCAATTTGGAGACCCAGAAGTTGCAGGGGCTGACCCCTGTCAGTCAGTTCGTGTAGGCGTGTGCAAACTTACTGCCCCACTATGTCGCACGTCCCCGTTATGTTCACGATCCAATTTAATATCTGCTCCATCAACTTTCGATGTTCATTTCTGCGCCTACCACGGTGATCACGGGTGGCGGGGAATCAGGGTTCCACGCCGGAGAGGGAGCGTGAGAAAAAGAGACCAAATTTAAGGGAGATAAATTTATAAAATGTTTTTGGGATTGAGCGGAAATGTGGTAAAAGCTGTTAAATTGCAAATGTGGGACAAATTACAGAAGCCCAAATGTGGGCCAGAAGAGTAAAGCAGAATTATGGGAAAAATTATTTACTGTAGGTTAACATTTTGGACAAATTACAGAAGCCCAAATGTGGGCCAGAAGAGTAAAGTGAAATTATGGGAAAAATTATTCAGGCGAAAATTCCATGAAATGACATAAAATAAAATACATACAAATAAAATAAAAAAATTTGATTTATGAGGTGGAGTTCCATATGGAGTAGGAGTTTGAGGAGGCGGTGGATGTAGCGTGTAGGTGGAAGCGGCGGTGGAGGAGGACGAGGTAGCCAACACTGTTTTTTGGTTTTAATTTAATATTTTTATTTTTTTTATTAGGGTACACTCCAAAAGAGTGTGAAATATCCAAAATATAAGAATGAGCAATTGCGCTGCAGTATAACAATGGCTGGTTAAGGCCGGTATACATGTCTATTCTGCACAAGGTACGGACAAGTCCTGTGGGATCCATGCTTGGTTCATTTTAATGACCGTGAGCTTGTCCACATTGGCTGTGGACAGGGGCTGCGTTAGTCTGTGATAACGCCCCCTGCCGTGCTAAACACACGATCAGATAATACACTGGCCGCAGGGCAGGCCAGCACCTCCAAGGCGTAAAGGGCAAGCTCAGGCCATGTGCCCAATTTGGAGATCTAGAAGTTGAAGGGGCAGACCCGTCATTCAGTACGTGTAGGCGTGTGCACACATACTGCTCCACCATGTTGGTGAAATGCTGCCTCCTGCTAAGACGTTCCATATCAGCTGGTGGAGCTTTTCCACATTTCAGTCATGCTAACCCTGCCTTCTGAGGTGCTGGCAGGGCCCCAACAGCATTGGCGACCTCTTCCTCGTCCTCTGCCTTAACCTTGTGCTTCCACTGTGCCCCCGCTGTCAGGTGGGAATGCCACCAGTAGCGCGTTTACCAGCGTGCGCTTGTACTCGCCATCTTACGATCACGCTCCAGTGACTGAATTAAGGACGGTACGTTGTCCTTGTAACGGGGATCCAGTAGCGTGGCCACCCAGAATCAGCACCAGTTAGAATGTGGGCAACTCGGCGGTCGTTGCGGAGACACTGCAGCATGTAATCGCTCATGTATGCCAGGCTGCCCAGAGGCAACGAAAAGCTTTCCTCTGTGGGAGGTGTATCCCCCAGCCTCGCACCAGTGATGGCCATGAGCTGGTTTGGGTGCCACCCTGCTGTGAACATGGTTCCTCCTCCTCCATCTCCTCATCCTCCACCTCGTCATCCTCCAGAACTGTGCCCTGGCTGGACAATTGTGTACCTGGTGTTTGTGGGTGCAGGAAACCACCCTCGGAGCCACTTGGGAATGACTGGCCGGAAACCCTACAAAATGATCCCTCTTCCTTCTCCTCCTCCTGTGCCACATCCTCTTCCATCATCGCCAGCAGGAGGCATAGAAGTGGGATAGTTAGGCTGAGAATGGCGTTATCGGCACTGGTCATGTTGGTGGAGTACTCGAAACAGCGCAACAAGGAACACAGGTCTCGCATGGAGGCCCAGTTATTGGTGGTGAAGTGGTGCTGTTCCGCCGAGCGACTTACCCGTGTGTGCTGTAGCTGAAACTCCACTATCGCCTGCTGCTTGCACAGTCTGGCCAGCATGTGCAAGGTGGAGTTCCTCCTTGTGGGCATGTTGCATATGAGGCGGTGAGCAGGAAGGCCGAAGTTACGCTGCAGCGCTGACAGGCGAGCTGCAGCAGGGTGAGAACGCAGAAAGCGCGCACAGACGGCCTGCACTTTATGCAGCAGCTCTGACAAATCGGGGTAATTTTTAACCCCTTAAGGACCGGGCTCATTTTCACCTTAAGGACCAGGCCATTTTTTGCAAATCTGACCAATGTCACTTTAAGTGCTCATAACTTTAAAACGCTTTGACTTATCCAGGCCATTCTGAGATTGTTTTTTCGTCACATATTGTACTTCATGACACTGGTAAAATGAAGTAAAAAAAATTATTTTTTTTGCACAAAAAAATACCTAATTTACCAAAAATTTAAAAAAAATTAACAAATTTCAAAGTTTCAGTTTCTCTACTTCTGTAATACATAGTAATACCCCAAAAAATT
The DNA here is from genome assembly GCF_905171765.1 of Bufo bufo. NCBI lineage: Eukaryota > Metazoa > Chordata > Amphibia > Anura > Bufonidae > Bufo > Bufo bufo. The sequence continues at coordinate 152,692,071 of NC_053390.1, read as the reverse complement.
GTGATGACTTTACATTCCCCATATGTCTACTTCATGTTTGAATTGTTTTGGGAATGATATTTTATTTTTTGGGGATGTTATAAGGCTTAGAAATTTAGAAGCAAACAAAAACTCAATTTTTAGCGACCAGTTCAGGTCTGAAGTCACTTTGCGAGGCTTACATAATAGAAACCACCCAAAAATGACCCCATCTAAGAAACTACACCCCTCAAGGTATTCAAAACTAATTTTGCATACATTGTTAACCCTTTAGGTGTTGCACAAGAGTTATTGGCAAATGGGGAGGAAATTTGAGAATTTCATATTTTTGTCAAATTTTTCATTTTAACCCATTTTTTCCACTAACAAAGCAAGGGTTAACAGCCAAACAAGATTGTATCTTTATTGCCCTGACTCTGCCGTTTACATAAACACCCAATATGTGGCCATAAACTACTGTACGGCCACACAGCGGGGCGTAGAGTGAAAGGTGCGCCGTTTGGTTTTTGGAAGGCTGATTTTTATGGACTGGTTTGTTGACACCATGTCCCATTTGAAGCCCCCTGATGCACCCCTAGAAGAGAAACTCCCTAAAAGTGACCCCATCTCAGAAACTACACCCCTCAAGGTATTCAAAACTGATTTTACATACGTCGTTAACCCTTTAGGTGTTGCACAAGAGTTATTGGCAAATGGGGATGAAATTTGAGAATTTCATTTTTTTGCCTAATTTTCAATTTTAACCCATTTTTTCCACTAACAAAGCAAGGGTTAACAGCCAAAAGAGATTGTATCTTTATTGCCCTGACTCTGCCGTTTACAGAAACACCCCATATGTGGCCGTAAACTACTGTACGGGCACACAGTAGGGCGTAGAGTCAAAGGTGCGCGGTTTGGTTTTTGGAAGCCAGATTTTGCTGGACTGGTTTTTTGACACCATGTCCCATTTGAAGCCCCCCTGATGCACCCCTAGATTAGAAATTCCATAAAAGTGACCCCATCTAAGAAACTACACCCCTCAAGATATTCAAAACTGATTTTACAAACTTTGTTAACCCTTTAGGTGTTGCACAAGATTTAATGGAAAATAGAGACACAATTTCAAAATTTCACATTTTTGGCAGATTTTCCATTTTAATATTTTTTTCCAGTTACAAAGCAAGGGTTAACAGCCAAACAAAACTCAATATTTATGGCCCTTATTCTGTAGTTTACAGAAACACCCCATATGTGGTTGTAAACCACTGTACGGGCACACGGCAGAGCGCAGAAGGAAAGGAATTCCATACGGTTTTTGGAAGGCAGGTTTTGCTGGACTGTTTTTTTTGACACCATGTCCCATTTGAAGCCCCCCTGATGCACCCCTAGAGTAGAAACTCCAAAAAAGTGACTCCATTTTAGAAACTACGGGATAGGGTGGCAGTTTTGTTGGTACTAGTTTAGGGTACATATGATTTTTGGTTGCTCTATATTACACTTTTTGTGCAGCAAGGTAACAAGAAATAGCTTTTTTGCCACGTTTTTTTTTTTTGTTATTTACAACATTCATCTGACAGGTTTTATCATGTGGTAATTTTATAGAGCAGGTTGTCACGGACGCGGCGATACCTAATATGTATACAATTTTTTTTTATTTATGTAAGTTTTATACAATAACTTCATTTTTAAAACCAAAAAAATGTTTTAGTGTCTCCACAGTCTAAGAGCCATAGTTTTTTCAGTTTTTGGGCGATTATCTTGAGTAGGGTCTCATTTTTTGTGGGAGGAGAAAACGGTTTGATTGGCACTATTTTAAGGTGCATATAACTTTTTGATCGCTCGCTATTACACTTTTTGTGACGTAAGATGGAAAAAAATGGCTTTTTTTACACCGTTTTTGTTTTTATTTTTTTACGGTGGTCACCTGAGGGGTTAGGTCATGTGATATTTTTATAGAGCCGGTCGATATGGACGCGGCGATACCTAATATGTATACTTTTTATTTTATTTATGTAAGTTTTACACAATGATTTCATTTTTGAAACAAAAAAAATCATGTTTTAGTGTTTTTTTATAGTCTAAGAGCCATAGTTTTTTCAGTTTTTGGGTGATTATCTTGAGTAGGGTATGATTTTTTGCGGGATGAGATGACGGTTTGATTGGTACTATTTTGGCGCACATGCAACTTTTTTGATCACTTTTATTACCTTTTTTGGGAAGTAAGGTGGGCAAAATTTCAATTTTCTCATAGTTTTTATTTTTTTATTTTTATGGCGTTCACCGTGCGGAGAAAGTAACATGACCGTTTTATAGATCAGGTCGTTACGGACGCGGCGATACCTAATATGTGTAGTGTATTTTATTTTTTTAATTTTTATTCAGTGATAAATGTTTTTTTTTTTTTATCTTAACTTTTTTCACTTTTTTTTACATTTTTGTGACCCAGACCCACTTGGTTCTTGAAGATCCAGTGGGTCTGATGTCTGTATAATACAGTACAGTACAATATATATTGTTCTGTACTGTATTTTACTTACACTGAACAGATCTATGCTTTTAGCACAGATCTGTTCAGCACCATGGACAGCAGGACGCCTGAGCAGGCGTCCTGTTGCCATGGGAACCTTCCCCGTCTGCTCAGAACTTCGCAGACGGGGAAGGGTAAGCACGGGGCTGAGGGGGGGTCTCTGGGGGCTCTCTCCCTCTCCATCGGGGGGCTGCAAAGGCACAGCAGCCCCCCGATGGAGAGGGAAGGAGCTCCCTGACCGATGACAGTTAACTTTTTCCATACAGCGGTCCGTACGGACCGCGGTATGGAAAGGGTTAAACGGCTGACATCTTCACAGATGTCAGCCGTTTATACCAGGGTGCCAGCAATGTGCTGGCACCCTGGTATAACCACTAGAAGCCAACGATCATTCATGGGGAGGCGGGCGGGGGATCGCGATCCCGCCTGCCGCCCGCCTCCCGCAACGCCCCCACCGCATGCGATATATATTTATTTTAGCCACTCTAAAGTTTCTGATCCCCGCGGTCAGGGACCGCGGTGATCAGAAACTTCAAAAAGCGCAGCAAACCGCAGGTCTGAATTGACCTGCGGTTTGCTGCGATCGCCGATACGGGGGGGTCAAATGACCCCCCCCCCCCCTGCATTGTTACGGGATGCCGGCTGAATGATTTCAGCCGAAATCCTGTTCCAATTAACCCCTGGGGCGCCGGAATACAGATTTTAATTCAGGACGTACCTTTTCCTGGGTCCTTAAGGACTCGGGAAATAGGGCGTACCGGTACGTCCTGGGTCCTTAAGGGGTTAAGGAATCTCTGCATCACCAAATTCAGCACATGCACCAGGCAAGGGATGTGCATCAAACCGGCAAGTCCCAGAGCTGATACGAGATTTCGCCCTTTATCACACACTACCAGGCTAGGCTTGAGGCTCACTGGCACCAACCACTCATCGGTCTGTTGTTCAAGGCCCGTCCACAGCTCCTGCGCAGTGTGGGGTTTGTCCCTCAAACAGATACGTTTTAAAACTGCCTGCTGTCATTTACCCCTGGCTGTGCTGAAGTTGGTGGTGAAAGTGTTAATCTGACCGGATGAGGAGCTGGTAGAGGATGAGGAAGCAGAATAGGAGGTGGAAGCAACAGGAGGCAAACTGAAGCGCCCTGCAATCCTCGGTGGTGGAAAGACATGCGCCAAACTGCTATCCGCCTCAGGTCCAGCCGCCACTGCATTTACCCAGAGTGCTGTTATGGAGATATAACGTCCCTGACCGTGCTTACTGGTCCACGTATCTGTAGTGAGGTGCACCTTGCCACAGATGGCGTTGCGCAGTGCACACCTGATTTTTTTCCCCTACTTGGTTGGGCAGGGAAGGGATGGCTCACCTGGAAAAGTAGTGGCAGCTGGGCACGACGTACTGTGGGACAGCCACCTCCATAAGGCCTTTAAAACTATCCGTCTTCACCAGACGGAATGACAGCATTTCAGGGCTTTTCAGGGCTAGTGATGGCAGGTGGGCAGGGGGGTACTTCCTCTTCCTCTCCAGCGATTGGGAGATGGCAGTTGGCACTGTCACTCCAGAGGTGGATGAAGAGGCCAAGACTGCCACAGAAGAGGAAGCAGGAGGAGCCAGAGACCTTTCTTGGTTTTTGAGGTGTCTACTCCACTGCAGCTGGTGCTTTGCACTTAAATGCCTGGTCATGCAGGTTGTGCTCAGGTTGAGAACGTTTATGCCTCGCTTCAGGCTCTGATTGCACAGCGTGCAAACCACTCGTGTCTTGTCGTCAGCACATTGTCTGAAGAACTGCCACGCCAGGGAACTCTTTGGAGTTGGCTTTTGTGTGCTCGGTGGGCAGTAGCAGGCGTACTGTCTAGAGGACGGCCGCTCCGCTTTTGCACCCTGCTCCCTCTTCTGCTGTGCTGGTGGATCTGTGCGACCACCCCCTCTTCCTCCGAACTACATAAGTCACTCGCATGACCTTGATTCCATATGGGGTTGAGGACCTCATCGTCCTCCACATCATCTTCCACCCAGTCTTCACCTCTGCCCTCCTTGTCGGTCTGCACACTTTCAAAAGCCCCAGCAGTTGGCACCTGTGTTTCGTCATCATCCGAGATGTGCTGCGATGGTCCTCCCATGTACTCATCTTGAAATATATTCTCTCCCTGAAATCACCAGCAGCATCCTCTCCCTACACTAAGCACACCAGAGTGACGTGCAGCGCTACGTGACTCCAGCTTATATAGAGGCTGGGTCACATGCTACACTGGCCAATCACAGCCATGCCATTAGTAGGCATTAGTTTGATGGCTTCTAAGGGCACACAGTTAAACGCTTGTTGATTGGCTGCTCTGCAGCCTTTCAAAAAGCGCCGAACACCGAACCCGAACTTTTACTGAAATGTTCGGGTTCGGGTCTGGGGTCCAAAAATCCTAAAGTTCGGTAGTTGGGGAGCAATCATCAGGGGAAACAAAATGGCTGCTGTCCCATTAGTTCACACAAAACCTGTCCTAATCACACATGAGGACAAGTTACTTTACAACACTAAGGAAAAGAGCTGCCTCATCCTCTTCCTCCTCTCTACTTGTCAGGGATTATTATCCTGAATATAGAGGATAAGAACTTTAGCTGAATCTCTGGGGAATTTAGTTCATGAGGAGACATGAAGTACAGAGAGGACGGACAGACTGTAGTAATGTGTTGCTGTGGTAATGAAGACTGTAAACAAGTTCTGCTGCTCATTATCCACACCTCACCCTCCTCTCATGTCTCCTCATCATCTCTGGTGAAGTAACTTGTCCTTATGTGTGATTAGGACAGGTTTTGTATGTACTGATAGGATGGCGGCCATTTTAGGTCTCCTAATGATTGCTCCCTAGACAAAACAAACCATTATAACTAATGAAAGGTATTTGTGAATATACTTATTATAAAATTATATTTAATTTAAAATTTTCAGTTTTTTTTTTTATTCCTGGAGAAACCCTTTAAGCTTTGCCAGAGGAAGCATTGCCTGTCAATATAGGCTACTTTAACATCTACTTTCTGCTGGTACAGTATACAGTATAAGTTCCAATTTCTGTTATGACATGTTGGCCTGCCACCTGCTAGCCAACATAGAAACCGCAGCTCTAATATGCTGGCTCTCTTCAGAGAGACTCAGGGTAACATAGTAACATAATACCATAGTTTATAACGCTGAAAAAAAAACATCTGTCCATCCAGTGCAGCCTGTTATCCTGCAAGATGATCCAGAGGAAGGCAAAAAAAAAAACTGTGAGGTAGAAGCCAATTTCCCCACTTTAGGGGAAAAAAACTCCTTCCCAACTCCAATCAGGCAATCAGAATAACTCCCTGGATCAACGATCCCTCTCTAGTAACTATAACATGTAATATTATTACACTCCAGAAACACATTCAGGCCCCTCTTGAACTCTTCTAGTGAATTCACCATCACCACCTCCTCAGGCAGAGAGTTCCATAGTCTCACTGCTCTTACCGTAAAGAATCTTCTTCTATGTTTGTGCAGAAACCTTCTTTCCTCCAGACGCACAGGATGTCCCTTCATCACAGTCGCAGTCCTAGGGATAAATGGATGATGGGAGAGATCTCTGTACTGACCCCTGATATATTTATACAAACTTATTAGATCTCCCCTTAGTTGCCCTAATTGTGATAATATTTCTGGGTACTGTAGGGTATTAGAAAGAATGACCAGCTTTCCTGATTGCTGTACGGGGGAGTCGGTCTTAACCTGGAAGTGCATACTTCCAGGTTTTTCACCACTTAGATCCCATGGTAGCGCTTGACCATGGCATATAAAGGATTAAATGCCTACAATCAGCATTATTTCTGGGCACAGACATTATCTGAGGGCCTCTGCTTTTTGAAAAAGCAGAGACCTGCCGGTTATGACGTCCACTGTACAATGTTTAAAGACCTTCTGTGCGCCATACATTACACAAATCAGTGCAAAGCTCTTGTGTGGGCAACTTCATCTAGACTTATCAAGAGAACAGAGCTGTCATACTCTTATCCCAGTTCTGCACCTACTATTATCACAAGATCTAAAATTCAGATTGCATTTTCCCATCACAGCAGCTATAAACTGACAATGGATTACCCATTGGTATAGGAGGTCTTACGATCTGGCTAGACAGCTCCATAAAGAAACAATAGTTTGTGTTTAATTTTTGTATTGTACTGCAGAAATGAAAAAGAAAGCAGCCAAAACTTCTAAAAATGTTCTATGAATATAAAGTAAAAAAACACCCCTTTAAATGCTGTTAAAGATGTACTTACCAAATAAAGAAACCATGTCTGTTTATTGATGCCATCTGTATATAAAAAAATGAGTTATATTAGAAGCATCTAAAATAATTGGTACAATTACAATCCGTTTACATCATAACTGTGCAATGTACCATCACATCTGAGTATATCTCTGTTCTAATGGAAACTTATGTGAATTACATATACAATAATATAATACAGTAGTCTGACATTCCAGATGATTGCATAGTCCTTCATTTAAGCTGATTGATGTTAGCAAAGTAATTAGTGGCAAGTGAACAATATAGTCATAATTTAAGTTAATTATGATGTACAGTCAATACCAATTTAGCATTCAATGGTGGATATTAGAGGCACTTTTCTTCATCTTCAAATATTTCACTTAAATGATACATGAAATGATAGGGGTTTGCAGGAAAAGTCATTACTTCCTCAGCTCATAGACACTATTCTTCAGACAACATATACTGAGATACATAGCTGGGGGACCAAAGTATAAATCAAACGCCTGATATTATTGATATGTAAGGCACTGGACGGGCTTCACCTCTACCACTATGTCCAATATTTGTCACCATTATATATCTCCGAAAAGACTTAATTGCTCTCAAAGGGGAGAAACAGTTCACACCATTGAAACAGATTGAATACAGACTTTTGGAGGCTGAAGTTATGAAGAAGTATTAAGTTAGATCTTCTACAACATACAAGTCGTATTTCTTGGAACTAATTTTGGCCTTGAGAATTATGAAGAACTTTATCAAGCTCCATAACACAACATAGACTATTGACAACAGCCAGGAGGGAAAAACATGAAATCTCTAAAAATCATGACACATGTCTGATGATAATTTCAATTAAGAAGTCACAGCTAAGACGATATCCCGTCAGAGGGAGAAATGATCACGGGTGGTATGTATATATTATTATTTAATCACAGGGTACCTCCTGTTATAAAACGTAGCCTTTAATGTTAATTACATATAAAATAACAAACTCCCACAGACAAACAAAACACAGAAAGAAAAAAAAAAGAAAGAAAAAAAACGACACATCAAGAGTGGATGTATACTACGTATACTCTACGGCAATGTTCCTGTTCCTCAATCTATGATAGAGGACACTGGGATCTAGGCAGGGTGGTCGTATGTTAATTTGGGCCTATCCCTAGGTTTGGCCCTATACTACGTGTACCCTGCCCAAAAACGGAATGGCCGCCCCGATAGGGGTGATCCCGTGTTCAGGAACCTCCTAGAATGCCCTAAACTGACCCTATTACAGGATCGTGGGCAGAGCCGAATCAGATGCCCAGTTAGTGATTGCCTAGTCTAGGTACAAAAAATAATAAAGCTTCAGTACAAAAATCAGTAGAACACCACAGATATAGATGCACTGTGTATTGATTAACAAGTGCTCAATACAGTGTGTCGTCTAAATGATACAAAAAAGTAATGATATTCAGTATATACGGTTATCTATGTACATATTCTCTAAAGCTGCTGAGTACATATATTGATATAGTTCACGGTACAGCTGTCTAATGAGATGCCAAACACATTATTGGTTTAGATATAATGTTATAAGTGCCTGGAATTGCTGCCCTAGAGCAACAACACAAAACTAGGCACCTTGACCCCAACGCGTTTCGCCCACACCAATAACCTGGGCTCATCAGGGGACACTCGATTCAGTGTCCTAATAGGCATCAATACTTGAGTGAAGATAACACAGTATTCCTTCTTATTGGTGACACTGATAAAGTTGTCATTCATAACAAACTGTCAATCATTGTAACAGTACGTTAAACATTCATGACAGATAACTCTTATGATATAATATCTCGTCCTGTCAGACAAACGAACCAGATCAAACACCTACACACTCGTTTCTAATGAAGATGATTCCCGTGAAATCGAGACCCAGCAGGGCCAAGATGCTCTAGAAGTGCCACACCGTATCAAGGTAAACAGTGCTAGTAGCATACCGGTAAATAGCCTAGTGGGAATGGTCACATATGATTGCTAGTGTGTACCATATCATACAAGATAAACAATGTTACTTGCGTGCCCAGACTAGATATGGATGGTCCCATATGATCACTAAGGTATGTGGCATGCCAGGGGTATTCCGATTTGACCCATGGTAGTCTACGCCGGCGCCTCACTGGATTATTTTCTTTTTCTTTCTGTGTTTTGTTTGTCTGTGGGAGTTTGTTATTTTATATGTAATTAACATTAAAGGCTACGTTTTATAACAGGAGGTACCCTGTGATTAGATAATTTGAATTAGCCAAATTAGGCTCCTGTCACATCAGGGGCTTCATTAGCAGTTCTGCCAAATCTGACAGCATTAAGAGCACTACATGCAGGGTTATTCTTTTCAGCAAATGACTGGCACCACGCTGGAGTCCAGCAGAACCCATTGTAAGTCAGAGGATCCATCAGGTACTGTGGGTATCTGTTGTACAAAAGACCGGGCACCACATTGTGGCTTTCATTATAAATGAAAGATGCAACACAGATGCGAGCAAGGTGTTACAGCCAAGCCTCTATTTTGAAGAAAGGTAGCAGAGTTACCTGTTTAATATGTAATGCATTTGACTGTCTTACAACCTGTTATGGTCCAATATCATTAGGGAAAGGGTTATATTATCACAAATGCTATGTGATTCAACAAAAAGTATTAGGTTCTATGTGCTACCATATAGGGCACCTGCATGAACCCTAATACTCCCAGTCTAATGCAGAAACTCATGAACCCACATTATTTTATTTTCTGGTAACTTTAAATCATCAATGGAAGTATGAGGTCGACCCCTTTTAAACTCCTGAACATACATGTATGGAGGAGGTATATAAACATGGTGACCGCTCAGAAACTGAGCAAGAACCATAGCAGTCGGGTGTCTCCTGTTTTACATAATTATAGACATCTAGCCTCTCAGATGCCATGGTCAATTGTGACCACAGCATCTGACTGGATTTTCCCTGGGGGCAAAGTGATTGAGAGCACTTTAATCTGGCTTGAGGCTACCAGAGCAATATGTTTCTATGGAGCCCTGTGGCAAGGCTCCATAGAAACATATTGAATCTCATTGCAGTTTATGAAAGAATCAATCTGACAATTATATGTTCAAGTCCCCTAGGCGGACTTAAAAAAGTGTACATAAAAGTTTACAAATATAAAATATATATATATATATATATACACTCACCTAAAGAATTATTAGGAACACCTGTTCTATTTCTCATTAATGCAATTATCTAGTCAACCAATCACATGGCAGTTGCTTCAATGCATTTAGGGGGGTGGTCCTGGTCAAGACAATCTCCTGAACTCCAAACTGAATGTCAGAATGGGAAAGAAAGGTGATTTAAGCAATTTTGAGCGTGGCATGGTTGTTGGTGCCAGACGGGCCGATCTGAGTATTTCACAATCTGCTCAGTTACTGTGATTTTCACGCACAACTATTGCTAGGGTTTACAAAGAATGGTGTGAAAAGGGAAAAACATCCAGTATGCGGCAGTCCTGTGGGCAAAAATGCCTTGTGGATGCTAGAGGTCAGAGGAGAATGGGCCGGCTGATTCAAGCTGATAGAAGAGCAACGTTGACGGAAATAACCACTCGTTACAACCGAGGTATGCAGCAAAGCATTTGTGAAGCCACAACACGCACAACCTTGAGGCGGATGGACTACAACAGCAGAAGACCCCACCGGGTACCACTCATCTCCACTACAAATAGGAAAAAGAGGCTACAATTTGCACGAGCTCACCGAAAATTGGACTGTTGAAGACTGGAAAAATGTTGCCTGGTCTGATGAGTCTCGATTTCTGTTGAGACATTCAAATGGTAGAGTCCGAATTTGGCGTAAACAGAATAAGAACATGTATCCATCCTCTGATGGCTACTTCCAGCAGGATAATGCACCATGTCACAAAGCTCGAATAATTTCAAATTGGTTTTTGGAACATGACAATGAGTTCACTGTACTAAAATGGCCCCCACAGTCACCAGATCTCAACCCAATAGAGCATCTTTGGGATGTGGTGGAACGGGAGCTTCGTGCCCTGGATGTGCATCCCTCAAATCTCCATCAACTGCAAGATGCTATCCTATCAATATGGGCCAACATTTCTAAAGAATGCTATCAGCACCTTGTTGAATCAATGCCACGTAGAATTAAGGCAGTTCTGAAGGCAAAAGTGGGTCCAACACCGTATTAGTATGGTGTTCCTAATAATTCTTTAGGTGAGTGTATATACCCTTTACCCTTATTTAAAAAAATTAAAAAAAATAAAGATAATAGGTATCGCCATGTCCCAAAATGAACACTGTAATGGAAAAAATAAAATCTAAATGCCAATTTGCCATTTTCTTTGTCATAAAAAATAAATAAAAAGTGATCAAAAAGTCATACACACTCCAAATGGTGTCAATAATCCCCCCCCCCCACACACACACACACACACACAAATGAGCCCTAAGACAGCTCCATAGACATAACTATAAAAAAGCTAAATGGATCAGAATATGGCATATATGGTATGACACATAAATATGGTATTGGTTTTGCCATATGGGAATAGCATAAAAATAAATCTCATAAAACTGAGGCAGAGTTGGGGGAATGTATTTCCAATTCCACCCCATTTGGGTTTTTCTTCAAACTTCCCACTACAATGGTGCCGTTAGAAAATATAACTTGTCTTGCAAAATTTTTTTTTTTAAAAAGCCCTCATACGGCTATGTTTAATTATTGAAAAATAAAAAAGTTATGAGTTTATTTTGAGTCATTTCACAAATAAACTGTAGGCTGCTGATATTATTCTCAGTGGGGCAGATATAATAAGACTAGCAGTAGAAATGCTTTAGTAATGTCTTAGTATTAAGTATTTCATTTATTTTTTATTGAAAATTTTTATTTCAAATGGTGGCTTCCATTTTGTGCAATTCATGCCGGAAAAATCCAAAGTTTCTGAAAAATGTATGTATTTTATTCTATATCCATTGTTTATTTTTATTTTAATTATGAGGAAATGGGGGTGATTACATTTTTTATATTTTTTTAAATTTTTAAAAACTTGAAATTTTTTTACTAGGTGAGAAGTAACAACTAGGGAGAGAGACTGGAGGAGGTGTGAGGGAGTAGGGTCACTTGTGCATGTGGTGGGGTGAGAAGAGGAGCCTGGAGCCTTCTTCTGTGAATGGCAATCATCATCAGCTGATTCTTTTTGCATATCTGTCCCTATACATTATCCTCAATAGACATTCTCCCATCCTCAACAGAAGCAGTGCCGAACTTTGCTTTGACTCTCCTTCTCTTCTATGCATAGAGACCCCTGGAGGAGCTGTTGCAAGGGATGGGAGTGGTAGTGTTCCTGATGAAGTGTTATGTCATGGCATATTCCCTCAGGAATGTTGCTTTCTGGGGTTTGGTGCAGTGTATCACCAGGGATCCATCCATTGTTTCTTCTGACACAATAACACTTGTGTTTGTATAAACAGGGGCAGGCATTTGCCACCATTAAGACATAATTGCTGGAGTGCTGTTTGAGAACAAGACAATGTTTTTTCCAATAGCAAAGTGTGTTTAAAAACCATCTTCCTCCAAAAAGGGACAATTTTGTGAATGTTTTTTAAATTTTAAAAAGCATAACAAATACAGCAGTGCAGTGTGTTTATAAGCAGAATGTTTGTTAACACCATCAACCTTGCGTTTACCCATAGCTATACTGTAGATGTCAGTGCTACGCTCATAATATTGTTTTCACTTAATTAAAGAGCTCGTTCACCTCCTCCCTGCAGAGTAATCCCACTGGGGGAGATCTGGTGACATGACGTATTTTTTTAAAATCATTATTAGCTGTGTGGTATGGAGGCAGGCCGAGAGACAGCTCAATCTACCTATCTGTAGGATACTGGTGTCCAATGGGTACTGAGTCCCTGGACCTATTTAAATCCCGCTAGTGGCAATGCACCCTTGCCAGTTATAGAAAAAAACAATATATACCCCAACCAGTGAGTTATTACTCAAGAGTAATTAGCTGGCATAAGCCTATGGCAAACTACCACAATACAAAACCTACAAAGACTGCCAGGCCGCTTATGATTAAATGTTACTTTATTACAAAATTACATATATTTTACAAACATGATTAAAAAGAGAATATGGTGCAGGAGAAAAAAGAAGACGGCATCAACTGGAGGGTAAACACAGCGGATACATGTCCATAAATCAGTCCATCTATATGATGTATTAAAAAATAAAGTGCAAATGCAAAACATGTCATGTAAAATCCAAGGACATAGAACAATTACCCATGTTGTGTCTCCTCCAGGATGGCGCCAACACCGACGCGCGTTTCGGCGTACCTTCGTCTGGGAATAGCGTTATCTCCTGCACCATATTCTCTCTTTTTAATCATGTTAGTAAAATATATGTAATTTTGTAATAAAGTAACATTTAATCATAAGCGGCTTGCCAGTTATAGGTATATCTCCCTTGCTATGCTCCTGGTTCTGTATGTACGTATTTGGATTTTGTGCTATATTAACCTTGGCTTGCCTTTTGACCTCCTTCTGTCTTCTGATTCTATACCATGATACCCTCGGGTTCTGACTTTGGTTTGGCTATTTTCACTACCCTCCATCCTATGAATTTGTAATGTATTGTCCTCTTGGCTTTTAACCTTATTCTGTTTGACCCTTTTCTGTGTGCTCTGTCTGTCTTGCACTTTAGCTTTACAGGGAACATCGACCAGTTGCGGACATGCCGCTTAGTGCTTCAACTGCAAGTAGGCATTAAAATCGGGTGTGTTTTTTTTACCTACTGTGCTGACAACTGAGTTGAAATCCAGATAATTTTAATTGCAGATATGCATGAGAACACAGTATTAATATAGGTTGATTCGTTCTGACCTTCTGGAGTGTGCGATTTTGGGTGATACTTTTATTTTTAACATGAAACAAAAACTTAGATCTCTCGGATAAGGTGTTTTGTTTTTAGCTTGGTTGGTAATTGTTAGAGTTTGACTTTTGGAATTGTTTGAATACAGGTAAAAGACCTTTGAATATATATTAAAAAAAAATCGTATTATTACTACAAATCAACTGGGGAGATTTTATAGGTTTTGGGATGAATAGTTATATAGATCTTATCTTTTTTTCCCTCCATTCTAACTTGTGATGATAATGAGATAACTAATGAGAAGTGATCTGTATAGAACAGGAAGTATCTATATATTAGGAGACTCAATGGCCATAGCGAAAACTCCGATACATTTGTTTTATAAATACAGATGATGCCATAAAAAAACTAAATAAAAATCACCAGAAATTCTTATAAAAATTTGATTTAAACAATAGGTGATTTCCTCATTACACATTTTAGAATTCCAGAAATGTTAAATCTGCAAATTAAATTTTAAATTGCAGTACAACTCAAATTCTAAAATGCTCACAATGGGGTCCGCACTAAAGTAGACAGTACAAAAAAAAGTCACTTTAAGGGCATGGAAACATTTTTTTATTTGTTATAGTATGACATAACAGAACATTTTAGCATCCATGTTAACCTCTAGCTATAGTAAATAAACTGAGGTGTGTAAGTATGAAACATTGTACCAAGAAAATAATTTTGATTTCATATTTTTCTTAAAGAGATTTTCTGGATTGCATCAGCATACTTTAAAATAATAATTTAGGAATGTAACTGCAATTTTGTAATGTATTTCTTTTACCTTTGTTTCTCCTATCTTCTGTTCTGGGCTTCGGTCACATGGCTATTGTGAGGCGGTGACAGGAGTCATTTATGAGGGGAGATATGTGTCAACCAGAATGTTGCAGAAATTATTCTAAAGTGGCTTGCTTATACCAGGAATGTGTCACCAAGGTGTCCTGCCTTGGTGGAGTAAAAGGCCTAGTCCAGGTGTCCACAGACCAGTGTTCAAAGGCAGGGGACACCATACAGATAGTGTAGCTGGTTCAGCTAGTTCAGGGCAGGCTTTTACTGGGAACAGGCAATGTGTAGGGTGGGTGCCTGTTCCCCAGGTTCCATTCCGGGACTTGAGGCATGCTCATGTCTAGGGATCCAATTTAATCCTGCTACTGGATCTTAGGTGTGTCTCAGTCTGGAGGAAAGGCAGACAGTGTAAGGTTAGAGTGTGCTATGACTGCTGGACCCAGCTATGATCCGGATGTACTGGCTGTACTGATATGAAAAGCCTAAATAAAGAGGACTTTTGATGAACGGTTTGGTGTCCCTGCCTTTGAACACTGGTCTTGTGAGTACAGTTTCCCCCACTATGTTTTTCCTGTTTCCTGCAATGTCATGTCTATGGGCATGTCAAAGCAGCAACAAGGGCAGTGATATTTCAGTGTCTATGTAAGTAGATGAGTGGGAGGGGATATAAACTAGCTGGGCATTTTTAGGGGCGTTGCTGGACATATAGCAGAGAAAGGAGAAATGCATCATGGGTTTGGTTGGATACAGCAACAGGAAGTGTTGAATGAAGGATGGAAACCAGAGTGATTTGTCTCATGGTGAAAATGGATCAGGAAAGACCAAATTGATAAAGAAAAGGTATGGGCAAGATGCACATGAGATAAGCAACTACATGAGCATATCTGTTGAAACATAATAATCAGGTAAAATCCCTCTTTAAAGGGGTTTTCACATGAAGACAACTACTTTTTCAACTAAAACTGGTACCCCATCAGCTGACGATGAGGAGTCCGGCTTCAGAAATCACCCAGGGATCACATAATATAGCTGGAGGAAGCTACTTCTGCCCATGCATTTGAATATCTCACCATTCTATACATGACCAGGCTGGTTCTGCCAGAGTAATAGTTTTTTTTAATTATTATTATTGGATTCACATAATGGGGATTCTGAGTGGAGAAACTCCCTTCCATGATGTTTACATCAAATAAAAAAAATGGTTCCACCACTCTTGACATGTCCTTTTTTGTTAATACTGTACTTATATTTCCTATAAAGTAAGAATTCTTAGAACTCTGTTATTCCCCCTTAAAATCTCAATGGGACATGCCCCCATTGAGTATTACAAAGTCTAATCAGTGCTGACCACATCGGACAATGTGAGAATTCACCCTACTGGCAAGGAAAATAATATTTCTTAGTTATCAATCTATTCATTTTTTTCCCAAGAGGAATAACAGCATAATGGCTCAATGTAAGTTCTAAAAATGATGGTGAAAATCATTATTTCATTGATAATTCAACTGTTAATCAAAACTAACATGTCAGAACTGACATTTCCTCTTTCATATGATTTGTACAGAATGATGACTTTTTGAATTGCATATCTCTTAACTATACATTCTGAGATTCTAGGCAACAACAGTTAAAAGTCTTTTTTAATTATATCACTGCATAATTGTGGATCAGGCTGCCAGTATTATTAAACTGATAAATGAGTGTACATTATGTACATGAAAAATTACAGATAATTGAAGAAGTCCAGTCAGCTATAGCAACATTTTAATTAAGAAACAATTTACAACAGACACTTGACTTGAGAGGTGACCCTTAGAAATATGTTCATCTGTTCCTCCATTTGAAAATGTTCGCTTTTATCTTGACTCAAAGGTTATACAATTGAAAATAGTCATAATCACATATGTAAAACAAAGCCTATCCGTTAAGGCAACAGAAACAAGTAATGAAAGGAATACATTATTTCAAGCTATTAAAACCAAAGTCAATTATTTTGTTCATAGTCAAATATAACCAACTATCAGAGCAGTATTGTAGTTAAATTGTTGCACTTTCCATGCCCTTTCCATCTCCCTCTTTGGCACGGCCACCGAAGCTCCCACCTGGTTGCTCACCAGTGTCCCTCTGCTCCTTCCCACTGGGCTGCTCCTCTGCATGTAGGCTGAGGCCTGCTTCCTGCTGTTTATATTTATCACTGCCCGTAGGGTCGTAGGGTGCCAGTGCACTCTATGGCTCTTAAAGGGAATGCAAGCAGTGTATGGCTGGCCAATAGTGTTGGGAGAGCGTGCTCGCCCGAACACTAATTTTACTCGAGCATCGCTATGCACGGCACATCGTGGTGTTCGGCCGAATACCGCTTGTGTTCGAGTGCGATGCTCGAGTCTTCTCCGCGCACGTTTATTGGCTGCTATGCAGCCAATAAATGTGCAGGTAAGTACTGCCATTCACTGTATTGCCGTAGCCATGTTGGTTACTGGCATTACAGTGATTGGCTGGCCGAAACGCGTCATCGGGTGCACCCGATGACACGTGTTTGGCTCAGTCTTAGTCAGGGAGAGCTGAAGCGCAAAAGGGAGAGATAGTATAGGGAGTGAAATAGGAATATTTTAGCTTTTATACTTTTTATAGACCCAAAAGTCCTTTTAAGGACTATTGTTGTGTGTGGCAGCAATATATATTTTTAGCGCAACCTGCACTAAATTACTAAAACTTCTTAGAGACACAAAAGTCCTTTTATTTTATTTTTTTAAACTTTCTTTATTCGGATGGTGAAAACATATGGATATATTTTACATAAGACATTTTGCATGAGATATACAGCCAAATTCCACATTGTTCATAGTCAAATACATCCTTTTATATCTTAGATTACATCATATAAGGAACCATTGACTCCAAAATCATTACAAACCCCTCCCAACCCCTCCCCCCTCCCCACCCCAATAATGCTGCTCATGCCAGTCTTGTTCACTTCCACTTAACTTCTACGTTATGGAATTATCAAAGAATACTTCTTTAGATCTCCAAAGAGCCTAGCGTGCCTTTCAATTTTGCCTCCATATACCACTTGGTGTGCTCAAATGGAGATATCAGCTCCTTAATTTCTTCTCTCGTCAAGACATACTCAATCAACTTTCTCCATTTCTTCATAAACTTTGCCACTGCCTTTTCTTTGTCCTTACCCGCTTCTAGTCTTTCTAAATAAAGGATCTTTTTTATTAGACCCAACACCTCGTCTTTGGTATGGAAAGTTGGTACCAACCAATGACGCAAAAGACATTTCTTAACTGCCATAAGGACAATATGTACCCCTGGCTCTGCTACCCCTTTTCCTAGCGAGACATCCTGGACCACTGGAATATATTGGAATATGCATTGTTGTGGATCTACCTTCACCTCTATCTCCCATATCTCCTCGATAAGAGAGATTACATCATTCCACAGTGGTCTAATGTGTTGGCAACTCCACAGACCATGAAGGAGGTCTGCCTTAGGTTGCGAACATTTAGGACACTCCCTAAGATAATGCGCTGGGGCGTTAGAATACGAGAGATTGAAAGCATTTGTGGCTTTATGCAAGATTCTCAATTGCGACTCTCGCCATTGCTCACTATAAATAGCCTTCCTGATATACTCCAACCCCTCTCTCATTTTAAGGGTTAAGTCTTCCACCTCAAACTCCCTCTCCCAGTGTGCAAAGACTGTTTTTGCTAAGCCTATATAGCTACTGTTTTTCAAACGTCTATACAGTCTTGTGAAAAAATTAGGACACCCTTTGAAAGCATGTGGTTTTTTGTAACATTTTTAATAAATGGTTATTTCATCTCCGTTTCAACAATACAGAGAGATTAAAGTAATCCGACTAAACAAAGAAAACTGAAGAAAAGTCTTTTCAAGATCTTCTGTAAATGTCATTCTACAAAAATGCCTATTCTAACTGAGGAAAAAGATAGGACACCCTTGCCCCTAATAGCGAGTGTTACCTCCTTTGGCTTAAATAACTGCAGTGAGACGGTTCTTGTAGCCATCTACCAGTCTTCGACATCGGTCTGAGGAAATTTTACCCCACTCCTCAATGCAGAACTTTTTCAGCTGTGAGATGTTTGAGGGGTTTCTTGCACGTACAGCCCTTTTCAAGTCACCCCACAGCATCTCAATGGGATTCAAATCTGGACTTTGACTTGGCCATTCCAGGACTCTCCATTTCTTCTTTTTCAGCCAATCTTTGGTTGATTTACTAGTATGTTTTGGGTCATTGTCATGTTGCATGGTCCAGTTCCGCTTCAGCTTTAATTTTCTAACTGATGGTCTCACATGTTCTTCAAGCACCTTCTGATACACAGTAGAATTCATCGTGGATTCTATGATGGTGAGCTGACCAGGTCCTGCTGCAGCAAAGCAGCCCCAAACCATGACACTTCCACCTCCATGCTTCACAGTTGGTATGAGGTTCTTTTCTTGGAATGCTGTGTTTGGTTTACGCCAAACATGTCCTCTGCTGTTGTGTGCAAATAATTCAATTTTGGACTCATCTGTCCAAAGAACATTATTCCAGAAGTCCTGGTCTTTGTCAACTTTATCGCTGGCAAATGTCAGTCTGGCCTCGATGTTTCTCTTGGAAAGCAAAGGTTTCCTCCTTGCACACCTCCCATGCAAGTTAAACTTGTACAGTCTCTTTCTGATTGTAGAGGCATGTACTTCTACATCAACAGTAGCCAGAGCCTGCTGTAGTTCTCGAGATGACACTTTAGGGTTTTTGGATACCTCTTTTAGCATCTTGCGGTCTGCTCTTGGGGTGAACTTGCTGGGGCGACCAGTCCTGGGCATGTTGGCAGTTGTTTTGAAAGCCCTCCACTTGTAGACTATCTTCCGGACAGTGGAATGGCTGATTTCAAAATCTTTTGAGATCTTTTTAAATCCCTTCCCAGACTCATAGGCTGCTACAATCTTTTTTCTGAAGTCCTCTGACAGCTCTTTTGCTCTCACCATGGTGCTCACTCTCACTTCAACAGTCAGGAGCACACCAAACTAAATGTCTGAGGTTTAAATAGGGCAAGCCTCATTCAACATGCAGAGTATCGATCTACTAATTATGTGCACCTGGTGTGATATACCTGTGTGAGATCTGAGCCAATTTAAGAGGGAATACATGTGAGGGTGTCCTATCTTTTTCCTCAGTTAGAATAGGCATTTTTGTAGAATGACATTTACAGAAGATCTTGAAAAGACTTTTCTTCAGTTTTCTTTGTTTAGTTGGATTACTTTAATCTCTCTGTATTGTTGAAACGGAGATGAAATAACCATTTATTAAAAATGTTACAAAAAAACACATGCTTTCAAAGGGTGTCCTAATTTTTTCACATGACTGTATATATCAGCAAGTGAGATCATAGCTTCACCTTTCCCTAGAAGAGCTGCAAACCAGGTCATTCTGTCAGCTTCCCCCAAAGAGGTCGACTGGGCTTTGCAGTAGGCAGAAAGCTGATAGAATGATAATGGGTGAGAAGTCTCCATCTGATATCTATTCGCAAATTGCTCCCATGACATCAATTTTCGATATGGTCCTATTAGTATGTCATCTAGCGTGTTAATATTTTTCTCCCTCTATTGCTTATACATATTGTTCTACCGTCCTTGCGGAAAAGCCGGTAGAGACCATAAGGGCATTTTGGGCGACAAGTAGATCGGAAGTCTGTATAGCTTCCTGATCGCTTTCCATGCCATGATGGTATCCTTAAGAAGAACAGATTGTTTCACCATAGTCTGTAAATCTTTGAGCCGTGTATGAATCAGGGCAGCTAACTTCCACGGTTGCGCCAATTCCTGTTCCATCTCTCCCGCTGAGAAATAGCAAGTTTTCCAAACCCAGTCCGTCACATGGCGAAATAGGGCAGCTAAGTTATATAGTCTAATGTCGGGCATATTTAAACCTCCCTCCCACTTCATTAAGCAGAGCTTCCTGTAGGCTATGCAAGGCCTTTTTTTATTCCAGAGGAATTTCACAAATGCCGACTGTAGTTTTCCCACATCAGCATGCTTAAGAAGTAAGGGGATAGTCTGTAGTGGATATAATATCTTCGGGAAGCTAATCATTTTGATCAGGCATGCCCATCAGGGATAATGGCAGGTCTTTCCATTTTTCAAGTTCTGTTATAATTTTAGTGATAAGCGGAGGATAGTTTAAGGTATAAATTGAGGAAGCTGTTCTGCCTATTTTAACCCCCAAGTATGTGATATAATCCTTACGCAGCTCAACCCCAGTTTGGGAGACAGTTTGCGTACCCCTATCCCCTAAAAATAGTAACTGACTTTTGGACACATTTATTTTATATCCCGTTACATTGCCATAATTATGGAATATTTCCAAGATCGCTTTCAGATGTAGGCTTGGTGAATTCATAAAAATCAGCAGATCATCTGCAAAACAAGTGAGTTTCAGGACTTTCTTCCCCACCTTGATCCCTTTATACGCATCTGACTTCCAGAGGTACAGGGCCAGCGGTTCCAGCGCAAGATCAAACAGTAAGGGGGACAAAGGGCACCCCTGCCGTGTCCCTCTGTGAAGCCAAATGGTATCTGACAAGAATTCTGGTACATGTATCCTTGCCTGGGGGTCTGTATATACAGCTGATAGATCGTTTCTGAAAGCCCCTTTAACCGCCATTTTGTTTAAAACATAATTTAGCCATTGCCAGCTGACGTTGTCAAATGCCTTTTCGGCATCAATGGCTAACAAAGCCTGCGTAGCATGGGATCCAATCTTTCGCAAACTATCTTGCACTGCCAGTACTTTTCTAATATTGGTTACCGCAGAGCGACCTTTGATAAATCCTACTTGATGTTCCCCAATCAGGTCCGGCATGAGTAATGCCAATCTATTGGCCAGTATCTTTGAAGCCAATTTTAGATCTTGGTTAATTAAGGAGATTGGCCTAAAAGATTCCGGCTGAGTCAAGTCCTTTCCCTTTTTTGGGATCAGTTTAATATATGCAATATTACTAGATGAGGGTATCCTCCCACCCTTGAGCACCGCATTAAACAATGCGGTCAGTGTCGCTACTATTTCAGGTCCTAGAGCCTTATAAAATTCTGCTGGGAACCCGTCAGGGCCTGGCGACTTCCCGTTATGTAAAGTTTTAATTGTCAGCTGTACCTCAGTCTCAGTTATATCAGTGTTAAGGCTTTCTAACATTTCTACCGATAAGGTAGGGATTTTCACTTGGTTCAGATGCTCCCTCGCTTTCTGTGAATCATAGGGTGTTTGGGAGTACATGGCCACAAAATACTTTTTCATAATGTCAAGCAGTTTTTTAGGGTGAGAATGCAGAACTCCCTTCTCATCTCGTAGAGGATGTAAATGCAAACTTCTAACATGAGGACGTGTAAGGTTCGCCAGCAACTTTCCCGCCTTGTTGCCATATTTGAAAAGGGTAGCCTGTCTATAATCCGCAAACCACTTGACTTTCCCTTCCTGATAATAATCATAATTATGTTTGGCTGTGACCCATTCTACCTTATTCTCTTTTGACGGATCATTAAGATATTTTGTGTATGCTAGCCTGACAGTTTGTATTGCTTGATCGTATTTCTTCTGTAGATCCCTCCTCTTCCCTATTGTGTATGACATAATTCGTCCCCGCAATACCTCTTTAGCGGTTTCCCAAAACAACTCAGAGTTTTGCTTATGAGCTTCATTATCTTGGGAGTACTCCCACCACCAACCCCTCAATCTGTCAATGAAATCTTCGTCCATCATCAAGTGACTTGGCATTCTCCAGATCTGGTCTGTACCTCTGGGAAGATTCTCCTCCAACTCAATCCAGAGTGGGGCATGATCCGAGATCAGGATGTCCGTTACTTCCGCCTTATGGACTCTCGAGACCAGATCTGGAGATACCAATACATAATCAATCCTGGACCAAGAACACTGAGAAAAAGAGTAATGGGAGTATTCCCTATCTGCGGGGTGATATCTCTGCCAAATGTCAACCATATCTACAGCTTCAAGGAATGGAGTGAGTGTATGGGGACCCTCAGGATTTTGTGAAAACTTCCTGTGACTCGTCTGTTTTCTATCCTCTGCACTATTTCTTACCCTATTGAAATCACCCGCTACTATCACGGATGTACCTTTATCCTGTATAACTAAATTTTCCAGGGTTTGGTAGAAACCTGCTTGGGCCGAGTTAGGGGAATAAACATTATATAAAAGTAACTGTCTGCCCCCCAAATTAAGTTCAACTCTCAATCTCCTCCCTTCCCTATCCGTATCACTACCATTTAGGGTATATTGAAGATTCTTATGAAAAAATATCATAACCCCTGCCTTCCTGCCTATTGATGCCGAACCAAGTACCTGTCCTACCCATAATTTACGCATCCTCCAGAAGTCTTGTTCCTCCAGGTGTGTCTCCTGCAACAAGGCCACATCCACCGTTAGCTTTTTGAGGTGTCTAAGTACCATATTTCGTTTGGTCTGTGAACGCAATCCCTTCACATTCCATGTCACAATTCTCATAAAATCATCTCATTACGAGCTATTTCTAGAGACACACCTGGAGAAAGTCCAGACTGTCCAGCTCTGAAAAGAAAGCACAAGTCAGCAATGAGCAGCAATACAAACATTTCCCAACTGAGAATCCCACTCCCCCCACCCCTTTCCCCTCATAAACATAAGAAACATCACTAAGCGATATCAGTCTCTTAGTATTGACTTCTCTTTATTTGCGCATTCTTCAGAACTATCGCAATTCTGTGCTCTCCCTATCACACCTCCGTAATAATCTAGGAAACTCTCCTTCCCCAAAGCCCTCCGTAACATTCTAAACATATAATTCCCATTTAAATCTTTCATATACTCTCCATATTAACCCGCCATTGCTGGTTCAAAAACTCCTTTCCCCCCACCCACTCTATGTAACTACCCCCATGAGACCTGTAATTACTGTCTCCTGACTCAACTTCAAAAGTCACTGGGCCGCAAAACAACAGTATATAGCCCCTCATACGTTGCAAGCAGTCCTCAGGTCCTCTTTCCTTCAGCCCTGGGAGCAGGGCCGGATTAAGAGCATCATGGGCCTGGTGCTGAGGATTTTGCTGGGCCTTTTTATGGAACTGCACTCAGTGTCTTAATTACATATATATTTTATCGATACCATTAAAGTATTTTGTTCCTGCAACTACCCCTTCATTTGGCGTCTATCTTGGCAACATGGAGGGGGACCACGGGAGGGGGACCCTGAGGGTGGGGGCACCCTCAGGGCACTATAGTGTCAGGAAAACCGCTTTGTTTTCCTGACACTATAGTGATCATTTAACATGACTATGAAGATTACTGTTTTCTAGCTGCTGTGGACTGTGGACAACAGCAGCTAGAAACAGTAATTTCCATAGAGCTGTGTCATGATTTATGGACACAGCACTCAGCATGCTTAGCCAGTCAGATAGAAGGCTGGCTAAGCGTGCTGAGAGCTGTGTCTAAATAACATAACACATTAAAGGGATTCTGTCACCAGGTTTCACCCGTCAGCTAAAAATATGCTGATGTTCAGGGCGTCTGCACGATTCCTAATGTGGGCTTATAAATGTCATCTGTGGGCTTATTTAGCTAAAAAACAGCTTTTACTAACCTGTCAGTCAAACAAATAAGGTGCCCAAGGGGATGTTAATGAATGCAAGGTGCCGGCCGCACCCGCCGCCGTTCGTGCCCAGCGCCGCCTTTCCGGACTTCTGCGCCGCCTCCTAATCCTCTGTGCCGCCTCTCGCTCGCCCTCCCTCCCTCCCCCCTCCTCCTGCTGTAAGATCTCGCGCATACAGGGGTTGAGCGAAGTGCCGGCGCATGTGCACTTCGCTGTAAGAAGCCAAATGGAGAAGTCTGCACGGGCGCATCAGGCAGAGCCCTGTGCGCAAGCGCGAGATCTTACAGCAGAAGGAGGGGGGAGGGAGGGAGAGCGAGAGGCGGCACAGAGGATTAGGAGGCGGTGCAGAAGTCCAGAAAGGCGGCGCTGGGCACGAACGGCGGTGGGTGCGGCGGGCATCTTGCACCCATTAACATCCCCTTGGGCACCTTATTTCTTTGACTGACAGGTTAGTAAAAGCTGTTTTTTAGCTAAATAAGCCCACAGATGACATTTATAAGCCCACATTAGGAATTGTGAAGACGCCCTGAACATCAGCATATTTTTAGCTGACAGGGGTAAAACCTGGTGACAGAATCGCTTTAAAGAAATTACTGTTTCTAGCTGCTGTGGACTGTGGACTGTGGACTAGCAGCTAGAAACAGTAATTTCTTTAATGTGTTATGTTATAGAGACTGAGCTCTCAGCATGCTTAGCCAGTCAGTAATTTTCATAGTGCTGTTATGATTTATGGACACAGCTCTCAGCATGCTTAGCCAGCCTTCTATCTGGCTGTGCTTCTTGAGAGTCACAGTCCACAGGCTCAGAAACAGCCTGTGGACTGTGACTCTCAAGATGCAAAGCCAGATAGAAGGCTGGCTAAGCATGCTGAGAGCTGTGTCCATAAATCATAACAGCACTATGATTGCCCTCCCTTCCAACTGGATGAGTTTATCTGATACCTGCTCCAGAAGCTCCTGCTGTCTCACGGGCTGGTGTGGCTGAGCGCTGTGGGCCGTGTGCTGGTCGAAACTGCTGAGTAGGTTGTACACAGCGCAGCGTGCAGGAGGGATAACCGCGGGCGCACTGAGGTCATATCCGGCGGGCCGGCATTACAGGAACCGCACCAGCTGCTCTGACGTCCTGCCGCCGGATATCCTGTGACATATATCCGGCGGCAGGACGTCAGAGCAGCTGGTGCTGTTCCTGTAATGCTGCGGCCCGCCGGATATGACCTCAGTAGTGATAGGAAGTTCGGATCTTTCAGATGAATCGGTTCATTTGAATCAGCTCATTCAAATGAACCGATTCATGAATCGGATCTTCGGTTCACTTGCTGAGTCACTGACTGCTGAGCTGACTCGCAAGTGAACCGAAGACTCTAGGTGCTGGTGCGCATGCGCAGATGCTATCCATTCGATTCACTTGCTGCTGCTGACTCAGTCAGCTCTTCAGCTCTCTAATGAGTGAGTCCGGATCAGGAAGAGTGATTGATTATAGTGATAGTGAAGGGAAGCTGAGGCTGACGCCGGATAGGAGGACTCAGGAGCTGTCACTGTGGTGTGCATTGTTGTCTGTTGTGCATTGTTACCCACAGTGACAACAGTCTGACACTGACAGTAGTACAACGAACCAAGTGAAGTGAAATGTGAACGCACAGGGAAAACTATGTGCTGAACTGATAACAGTATTACAGTAACACAGTCACTGGCTGATAATAAAATAGTCCCCACAGTCCCCACTTAATGGAATCCATAAAGGAGATGTGAACCCACCCTTAGTTATATAGCTACTGAATGAGATGCCTTTAACATATATATCTCCTGAGAAGCCAATTTGATCCTAAAGGGTTAATTCAACCTGTAATCTAAACTCTGTGTCATCTGTCACTTCTCTTATCTCTCTGCTCCTGTCAAAGGCTTACATAGAAATCACTGGGCCCCATAGCAAGAATCTAAATTGGGCCCCCATTCCCCTTTTATAGCCCCTCCCACTACCCATTCCAGGCCTCTCTCTTTGTTCCATGAACTATGTTCGCTGCTGTTTTATAATTTATGCCATCAGGGCCGGATTGGGATTACAAAACAGGCCTGGCACACAAAAGAGGCATAATAGATACAGTGTGTACAGATGTATAGTGTATACAGCAGTGTACTGATATGTGAGGAACGTGGTATAATATATGCAGTGTGTTCAGGTATATAGTATATACAGCAGTGTACTGATATATGAGGTATAAATTACAGCTCGTACCTCACATATCAATCCAATACTGTATATACAATATACCTGTACACACCATCTATTATACCTCGTACCTAACATATCAGTACACTGCTGTATATACAATATATCTATACACACTGCATATATTATACCTTGTACCTCACATATCAGTACACTGCAATATATATTATATATCTGTACATATTGCATCTATAATACTGTTTAATATATGCAGTGTGTGTGTGTGTATATATATATATATATATATATATAGATGTGAGGCATACAAGGTATAATACTGTAGGTGCAGTGTTTATAGAAATATGTGGTCAGTTATGCATTATAGTCACTGTGTGTGTGAGGTACATGAGGTAGTGGTCACTGTACCTGTCTGAAGTATTATACATGAGTGAGCAATCAGTAAAAACATAGCATGGAGGGGGGGTAAATGATAAAAAGTGGAGGACCTCCTCTTACCACTCCATTCCAGTCTGTATGGATCAATGCAGAGCTGATTGTGAACTTCTAATACTTGCTATTAGGGGTTGAAGGACCTGTGATGATGTCATCACAGGTCCTGGCAGATGTACCTTTCAAACCTAGGAACTACAGCATTTTTGGTGCTGTTCCTTTGCTAGATTCTGCAGGACCTGTGATGCTGAAGATGATGTCATCACAGGTCCTGGCAGATGCACTGTTCTAACCTGGGAACTACACTTTACAGTGTGCAATTCCCTTACAGGACCTGTGAAGACTCCCTGTACTACTCAGACCTGCCAGTGCTTGCCTTGCCTCAGCTCTGATTGGTTGGTGGGCGGGGAGGGGAGGGGCTGGCAGAAGCAGCTTCCACTCTAGGATCATATTACGCTCCTCCCAGTCCCTCCCTCAGGCTCCCTGCTGCCAGCGTGAGGTGAGCGTCTCTGCATTGACTGTGTGCTGCTATGTGACGCTGTGTACAACAGAGGACTTTTAACCCTCCCGACGGCCTTTTGGCTGGGGATGGGCCTATTTTATGGTAGGGGCCTGGAGCTGCAGCTCCATCAGCCCCTACGTTAATCCGGCCCTGCCTGGGAGTCATCTATGGGCTCCATGAACGCCGGGGATCTCCTAAGTTGTTGAGAGTCCTGAAGCCGCTCCTTCCTTCTATTATATGTATGCTCCGCCATTTTTCTTTCTCTCTCCTGCCGCGGCTCTCCTTCAATGTCATCTCCCAGCGCCCTCATGGCCTCTCTCGGGTTGAGGTATGTATCAATATGGCCATCTTGGTGAAAAACCCGTAGAGTGGCGGGAAACAACAGCGCAAATTTGTTTTTTTTCCTGACCAATGCAGAACATATTTGCGAGAAGGCTCTCCTCCGCTTCGTTACCTCCACCGAGTAGTCACTAAAAAGGAACACTTTTGAGCCTCTTAGTACCAGCGGGTGTTACACTCCTTTATACTTCCTCAAAATCGCCTCTTTGGCGGCGTAATTTAAATATTTTGCAATGGCCGGTCTCGGTCTCGCCTTCCCCCACTCTGTATCTACGGGCCGCGCCGGACCCAATCTATGCGCTCTCTCCACCGTGTACTTGCCTTGGAGCCCCAAGGTCTGAGGGAGTTCCACTGCGAAGATCTGGAGCAATTGCGCTTGCGGAATATCTTCTGGTAACCCCACCACCCGAAGATTACTTCTCCTGGATCGGTTCTCCAGGTCTTCCAGCTTGTCTTTAAGCGCCTGGTTGTTCGTGAGCACTTCTCTCACTTTGATTTGCGTCTGCTCCAGCTCTTCCTCCACCAGAGCTACTCTTTGCTCCAGCTCCGATATCTGTATGGAGTGCTGGGATACCTCCTTTTGTATCTGGAGGAGCGCTGCCGAGACCGTAGCCTCCAACATAGATTTAATATCCGGCGCTAGCAGCTTTGCCACTTTAAGCGCCATAGTCCAGCAGGATATAGTAATGTCCTGATCTGGAGTCAGACTGACCTCGGATCCCTCCGGTTCTATGTCCGGATTTCTAGCAGATGGTTGCACTGCCGACCGAGTGAGCCTCTGTGTCTCTTCTGCCGCCACCATCTTGCCCTTCTGCTGGCGCTCCTCGCCCTGTGAGAGACGCACTGGAGTACTCGGTATGCCGTCCTTCCTCAAATACTTCTCCATTCTTTTATCGTGCAACTTCTGCAGGGGGTTGCAGGAGACAAATTAAACCCCCAAGGGTCTTATGATCCGATTTTCGGGCTTTGGGTCTCGGAGCTCCGGTCTCCCTCACCCTCTCATGTGCGCGCCAGAACCGAAAGTCCAAAAGTCCTTTTAAGGACTATAGTTGTATCTGGCAGCAATATATATTTTCAGCGCAACTTACGCTAAATAGCTTGCAATTGCTTGGCCGCTGCAGACAGCGATATTATCTATGCTACATCTCTTGTCTAACGTGTGCGCATCCTAAAAATATCTGTGACATCCAGTGTACTTTTTCCGTAGACGGTGTCCTCTGCGGACAGTTACATTACCTGCGCTACATCTCCTGTATAACGTTTGCGTAGCCAAAATATCAGGGACATTCAGTCAAATTGTTTTGCTGCTGGTGGCAGCGACATTACCTGCGCTACATCTCCTATATAACATTTGCCCATCCTAAATATCATTGACATTAATTCAGTGTAATTTTTTATTAGCCACTGGTGACAGTGACATTAGTTGCGCTATACCTACTGTATAACGTTTGTGCAACCTAAATATCAGTGACATTCATTCAGTGTCATTTTTTATGAGGCGGTGGTGACAGCGACATTACTTGCGCTATACCTCCTGTTTAATGTGTACGCATCCTAAATATCAGTGACATTCATTCATTGTCATTTTTTATTATGCGGTGTGACAGCGACAATACTACCGCTATACCTCCTGTTTAACGTGTGCGCATCCTAAATATCAGTGAAATTTATTCAGTGTAATTTTTTATTTGGCGGTGGTGACAGCGACATTACTTGCGCTATACCTCCTGTTTAACGTGTGCGCATCCTAAATATTAGTGACATTCATTTAGTGTCCTTTTTTATTACGCGGTGGTGACAGCGACAATACTACCGCTATACCTCCTGTTTAACGTGTGCGCATCCTAAATATCAGTGACATTCATTTAGTGTGATTTTTTATTATGCGGTGGTGACAGCGACAATACTACCGCTATACCTCCTGTTTAATGTGTGCTCATCCTAAATATCAGTGACATTCATTCAGTGTAAATTTTTATTAGGCGGTGGTGACAGCGACATTACTTGCGCTATACCTCCTGTTTAACGTGTGCGCATCCTAAATATCAGTGACATTTATTTAGTGTCATTTTTATATATATACAGTATATATATATATATATATATATATATATATATAAGTTAACTGTCTAATGTAATACAACAAAGCACAGAGCACAGCAATGACACTTCTGTCTCTTTCATAACTGCAATAAACTTTAAAAAAATAGCTGCTGGGGAGGTTCTTATATAGTAAGGGGTAGGCATCTTTTCTATTGGTTGCTAGGGATGTTGCTAAGCTGTGACAAAGCCTTCTCATTGGCCCACAAGCTAGAAAAAGGGAAGGATGATCACCTGATGTGTACTGTGTTAACAAAAAATAAAAAAAATGAATATTTGTCATTACGAATATATAGCGCTATATTCTAAATATTCGCGAATTCTCATAGTGGCGATATTGTCGATAAAAATTCGTAATACGAATATTCGCGCTCAATACTATCGGGAAGGCCCACTTAACGACTGACACATGGACAAGTGCTTTTGGCCAGGGACGCTACATTTCCCTGACGGCACACTTAGTGAATGTTGTGGAGGCCGGGAGTGACTCGTACCCTGGGATGGCACAGGTGCTACCGAAGCCAAGGATTGCGGGCCCTACTTCCATCAGGATTTCCGCCACCACCTACATTAGTGGCTGCAACCCCCCCTTCTCCTCCTCTGCCTCCTCCTCCACTTCCACCTATGAATTCTCATCTTGCAGCACCAGTTAGCCATCAGTCAGTAGCTTGAAGCAGTCTAGCACTGCAGTGGGGAAGCGGCAACAGGCCGTGCTTAAACTGATCTCGCCACTCAACCTACAACCAGGTATGGTTGTGTCTGATAATGGCCATAACTTGGTGGCGGCTTTGGAACTCGGCAAGCTAACACACATCCCATGCCTAGCCCACGTGTTCAACCTATTGGTTCAGCGGTTTCTGAAAACCTACTCCAATTTGCCTGAGCTACTGGTGAAGGTGCGCCACATGTGTGCCCATTTCTGCAAGTCATTGATAGCTTCCGCCGTGGGAGGCTGCCTGAGCTATGGCAGCCTCCCATGTTGGCCAGGCTTTGTGAGCAACAGAGGACAGTAGTGGAATACCAGCTGCAACATGGTCGTCGCCTTTCCAGTCAGCTTCTGCTCTTCACAAGCGATGAGTGGGCATTGATGTCTGACCTCTGAGGTTTTACACAACTTTGAGGAATCAACACAGATGGTGATAAATAACGCTATTATCAACGTAACCATCCCACTTCTGTGTCTACTCAAACACTCGCTGCTCACAATTAAGGATGACACTTTGCATGTGGAAGAGGTTTAATGCTCTCCCATTGACTTCTCTTGTGCTCTGGTTCTCGGTAGAGCATCCGAGCATCCCTAGGTGTTCTACTCGAGCACCCGCACACCCGAGCACTTTGGTGCTCGACCAACACTATTGGCTAACCTAGGGTATTTAAGACAACTTCCCCTGTGGGAGGCTGCCTGAGCTATAAGTTCTAGTCTAGTTTCCCTTAAAGGAATACCCCTTTAATGCCTTTTTCCTCAAGTCGAGGATCAATTATTGGGGATAAGAACTTGCACAAATCGAGTGTCCAACTAGACACTGCTAGTGGCTTCCCAATGGTTTTGCAATGTATTACATTGTTTTACTATTGCTACTTGTGGTGAAAATAACCTCGCCACTGGGTTTTGGAGGGGCCTGTTTGCCAGCCTCTTGCCTCAGGATTACGGCTTATACTAACTTTAAAGGAGAAGACAGACTGGCCGCACAGCTTAAATCTGTGGAACTGTTTTGGGCAGGAAAGCCATGCTTGAGGTCGGCCAAATGTGACTTCTATGGAATTCGGGAACCCCTGCTCGGATCTGGGTGATTTTTGGATATGTTGTTCACCCAGATCAGAGCTATTCATGGATGTATACATTATGGGGATATGTGGGGTTTTGAGGTGTGTGACAGAACCATCTGTCTGTGGAATTGTATTGTATGTTATGTGAGGGTACCCAGATAGCTAATTTTATTGTATTCATGTAGTCTGAGTGCCATTCACCTAATAATATGCACTCAGACTTGAGCTATCTGGGGATATGTTAAATCTCTTTGTTTACTGTAAGGGTTGTGACATTGTATGTTTAAATGGTGATTTCTGTCCTGTTGTCCCCACATGTGTATTGGCGATTTCCCTTTGTCCTGAGAGATAATTGAATTACTCCTCGGGTGTCTCCAGGGCAGAGAGGAGGAAACCATGATGCATTGTGGGGATGTATTGTGTCTGTGTATCCTGAATTGCTGCATATCTGTCCTGTGTCACAGTCTTCCATCTGGTCCCCTAGGGGAGTGTCCACCAGATGGGACCTGCATAAATACGGGCGGGTAGCCCTCAATAAAGAGTTCCTGTTTTACATTCAACATAGAGCCTCGTATCATGTGTGTGGGGATTGCTATACGTGTATACTCCCCTGGCTATTACTCCTAGCTCTTGTAAGAGCTGTTCCTGTTCCTGGTTCCTGTGGTGGTATCGGTGTTGAGTGGAGTGCTTGGAGTCCTCGGGAGGCACTGGGAGCATTTATCAACGAAGGTACCCGGTCGGGGTGCCAGGAGATCCGTTACACTACTATAATAATTTTGCACTGTAACTTTAACCCTTTAAGGACTAATGACGTAGCTGTACGTCATGGGTCCAATCCCTAAACATGGCACCTGCTCGCGCGTGCAGTGGGCGCCTTAGCCGCGGGGTTTCTGCTATTTTAAATAGCAGAGACCTGCGGCATATGTATGCGATCAGCCATAAGACTGATCGCATACATCTTACCTTTCAGATGCCGTGGTCAAATGTGACCACTGCATCTGCGCAGACCAGAACCAGAAGTTGCGTGCTTCCGGTCCAGTAACAGCGTTCCCTGGCTGAGATCGAGGGACCTGTTACCTTGAGCTAATTGACCAAAGCCTCAAGCAGTCATCAGAGTCAATTAGATGTATATATCAATACAGGCCAGCAGCCTTGTATCGATATAGTGCAAATGAAGCCTTCAATGATGGTTATTTAGCCATCACTGAATACTATGGGCAATCAAATGATTGCCAGTTATTGTCACCCAATGTGACTTAAAAAAAAGTAAAAAAAAAGTTAAAAAAAGTTTTTACAAATATAAAAAAAAAAGTTTAAATCCCCTTTCCTTAAAATAAAAATATTTAACCAATAAAAAAATAAACATCATGGGCATCGCCGCGTGCGAAAATGCCCATACTATTAAAATATAACAATATTAATGGCATACGGAAAAAAAGCAGGGAAAAAAATTTAAATAGCCAATTTGCCATTTTTTGTCACTTCAACTACCCAATAATTTTTTAATAAAAAGTGATCAAAAAGTCGCACACACTTAAAATTGGTATCCCTGAATAGAACAGATCGTCCCGCAAAAAAATTAGCCTTCACACAGCCCCGTACACATAGCTACAAAAAAATTCTAGGGGTCAGAATATGGTTCTGAAAAAAAAATTTCCTCAAAGGTTTATCTTTTTTTTTTCAGTATTAAAAGGCAAGAAAAATTATACAAGTGTAGTATCGTTGGTACCGTACTGACCTGGAGAATGAAGATATCAGGTCAATTTTACCGCATAGTGTACAGTGTAAAAAATAAATTGCATTTTTTCCCAATTCTACCCCATTTGGAAATTTTCTCCCGCTCCCTACTACATGGTATGCAACCATATATGGTGCCATTAGAAAGTACGACTTGTACTTCAAAAAATAAGCTCTCATAAGGCTATGTGAATGGAAAAATAAAAAAGTTAGGACTATGGAAAGGCAGGGAGTGAAAAACAAAAATGGAAAATGCCAGGGTCCATAAGGAGTTAAACTTGTGTTGCTGACTGATACAAAGACTTACAATTGAAAGTTCCTTTGAGAATATGTTAGAGGAATGTGGGGATTGAGAATCTACTTTGTCTTCTAGTAAGATGTTTAAACTCTTCATAACCAAAAGATTTCCTGTTTTTTCACTTTCATTTTTACTTTCAGCTTTCCCAAAGCCATAACTTTTCTATTTTTCCATTCACGTTGCCATATTAAGTTATACTTTCTAATTACACCATTTACATTTGCATACAATTCCAAAAATTTCAGATGGGGTGGAATTATGGAAAAAAAACACAATTCTGACAGTTTTATGCGTTTTGTTTTTATAGCGTTTCCTATGCAGTAAAACTGACCTGTTACTTTCATTTTCTGCATCAGTATGATTACAACAATACCACATATATATAGTTTTTCTTGCATTTTAATACAGAAATTTTTTATTAATAACTTTATTGATACCACTTTGCGTATGACTTTTTGATTACTTTTTATTCAATTTTTTGTGGGCGGAGAAGCGACTAGAGTTGAGCGGATCGAAGTTGATGAAGTGGAATTTGATACGAATTTCAGGAAAAATGTGATTCTCTCTGAATTTCCTCATGCTTCGTAACGAATCACATTTTTTCCTAAAATGGTTGCTGCATGTGTTTGGTCATGGAGCAAGGAAATCTGGGAACGAGAGATCACCCACAATGCTATACATGCAGCCAATCAGCAGCCAGCCATCCCTGTGATGTCACAGACCTATAAATAGCCTTAGCCATGTTGGATTCAGCCATTTTCCAGTGTACTTAGCGCAGGGAGAGACATCAGCAGGCGCTAGGGACAGTGGTAGAAAAGACTTTAACATTTTTATTTTGCTGTGTAGAAGTTCAGGGAAATGATAGGGAGGAATCATTCCACAGTATTGAAGCAGAACAGGGTTCAGTAGGGGAGTTTACAGCCTGGCTAATAGGAACAATCCTATTACACCTTGCTGCACTGACTGGGGATCCAAATTGCCATTATACAGCTCTGTAATTCCAGCAAACCGTGTGGTAAAGTAAGAAAATGACATCCCTTTTTGGCGTGTATTAGTGGCAAAAAATATATATATTTGGCGTTCAGTGGTGCAGTTATATGTTCTAAAGCCCTTTTTGGTGAGTATTATTGGCAGGAAAAAAAATATTTGCTATTGTGTGGTGAAGTGAGAAAATTAAAGCCCTTTTTGGCTTGTATTAGTGGCAAAAAATATATATATTTGCCATTCAGCAGTGCAGTTATATGGTCTAAAACCCTTTTTGGTGAGTATTATTGGCAGGGAAAAAAAAAGTATTTGCTGTTGTGTGGTGAAGTGAGAAATTTAAAGCCCTTTTTGGCTTGTATTAGTGGCAAAAAATATATATATTTGCCATTCAGCAGTGCAGTTATATGTTCTAAAGCCCTTTTTGGCGTGTATTAGTGGCACAAAAAAAAAGCATTTGCCGTTGTGTGGTGAAGTGAGAAAATTACAGCAATTTTTGGCGTGTATTAGTGGTACTAAGAAAAGTATTTGCCGTTGTGTGGTGAAGTGGGAAGATTACAGACCTTTTTGGCGTGTACTAGTGGCAAAAAAATATATATTTACCTTCAGTGGTGCAGTTATATGTTCTAAAGCCCTTTTTGCCGTGTATTAGTGGCAAAAAAAATATATCATTTGCCGTTTAGCGGTGCAGTTATATGTTCTAAAGCATTTTGTGGTGTGTATAAGTAGAAAATGGAAGGGCCTATTTGCCATTCAACGGTGCAGTTATATGTTCTAATGCCTTCTTTGTCGTGTATTAGAGTAAAAAAAAAAGGGCCTATTAGCCATTTTGTGGTGAAGTGAGAAAATCACAGACTTTTTTGGTGTGTTTTAATTTCCGTTTTATTTATTTATTTGATCTAACAGTATGTCAGACAGAGAAGTGACAGGCCCTGCACAGGGGAGTGGCAGAGGCCTAAATGTTTCTGGCACAGCCAGAGGCCTAAGCTCCCGGTGTCATCTAGCTGTCGTGTGTTGACCAGCAACCCAGCGGTTCGTAAATTGTTGACTCGGTCATCCACTTTGTCCCAAGCGACATCAGAAACCCCCAGACAAGAGTCCGTGGGTTCGTAAGACACAACCCTTAGTTGACATGGCCCAGAAGCAGCCTCTGTGCCTGCACCTGTCCTCAACCTGCCTCTGTCCATTTTACAGCAAGGACAAGCTACTAGAGGACAGTCAGCAGCTACTGGCCAGCCAAGATGAGGAGGAGACATCCGCCGCTTCCTCCGGTAGGCGGGCAAGTAGTGATGAGTAGAGTGGCATGGGAGCTGGTTTTGCAAGAGGTCAGGCTTCTGGCTCAGAGACCGTTGAGGAGGACATCAGTGATGTGCAGACAGTACACGATGATGATTTAGCCGATCGCAATTGGGAGCCAGGTGACGAAGGGGCTTCATCATCATCGGGAGAAGACGGTGGTAGCTTGAGCGTGAAGCAGTCGCGTAGTCAGCAAATCGGTAGCGTGGTCAAGAGTCAGCAGGGTGGCAGCAGTGGGAGGTCTGGAGCTAAACATTCCCGGGGTAGACCACCCACTTTGAAGGAGCCTACTTGCCCATAAAGTAGTGGTAAAGGGGTTTAAGGAAGCGGAGGTAGCAGTCAGTCAGTGCTGAGTGTTGGGAGAAAAATCATCTACTCGGCGGTGTGGCAGTTTTTTGTTAAGCCGCAGGAGGAGGTGAACATGGCTATTTGTAGCATTTGTGGGCAGAAGGTAAAGCGTGGCCAGGATGCCAATGTTGGCACCACTGCCCTGCATCAACATATGCAGCGTCACCATAAAGTGGCCTGGGAAAACAGTGGCTCCGATGTGGTGGTCCAGCCTGCCGCAGCAACCGCTGCATCACCCAGTGGCACGCACCCGATTTCAGGCAGTTAAGGCTCCACCACCTCAACCGAAGGGAGCTGTCTGTCCTTCCCATCATCTGCTGGTCCTGATGCTCCTGCTCCTCCTCCTACTCCTACTCCGCGTCAGTCATTCCGTCAGCAATCGATCACTGAAGTGATTGCCAAGAGACAATAGTATGCGTGCACTCATCCAACGGCGCAGAAACTGAATGTGCTCCTGGCCAAGTTGCTGGTGCTGCAGTCTCTCCCTTTCCAAGTGGTGGACTCTGCACCTTTCAGAGAACTGATTGCTTGTGCCGAGCCGAGGTGGAGAGTCCCAAGCCATAATTTCTTTGCAAAAAATCCAGTAATAGCACTGCACACGTATGTAGAACAGAAGGTGGACCAGTCCTTGGGGCTGTCGGTGTCTGCCAAAGTGCACGGCAGCGCCGACGTGTGGAGCTTTTACGGCCCACTGGGTAAATGTGGTTCCTGCACAGCCACACCAGCAACTTGGCCAGGTGACGCTGCTTCTGCCTCCATACTCTCACGCCATTGGTCCTGTGACAATGTCCCCCTCTGCCTCCTCATCTTCTACTGTGTCCTCCACTGCAGGCACAATTCACAGTGCTCCTCCATAATACCACATGTGCAGGGCACGGCAGTATCACGCTGTTCTGCACCTCGTTTGCCTGAGTGAACGGAGTCACACAGGGGAGGAACAGCTCAGTGACCTTCATCAAGAAATCGAATCCTGGCTCTCTCCCTGACAACTCAAAATTGGAACCAAGGTGAACGACAACAGGAAAAACATGGTATCAGTGCTTCGTCAATGAGGGTTTAGCCATGCGCCCTGCATGGCGCACGTGTTCATTCTGGTTATCAATAGTGATTAGCGGCAGGGGCAATATTTGAATTCGCAATATTTCGTGAATTTGCCATTATTTTCTTGATTGCGAAAATCGGCAATGTAATATACAGGCATGGGTCACTTTTGCTACATTTTTCAAGCTGCTAAAAGTTTCCTGAGACTGGAGAAAATGGTCGGCACGGCAAAATATTACAATAGCTTTATATGCAGATAGAGGGCTCCAATATATTCGCAATCGGCAATTAATGATGCGCATATTTTGGCGCAATACGGGCAACTTCCCATTTTAGCAGGTCTGACTACATGTTACTGATTGGTGCACTATGTATTGTTGTGAACTTGTGACATCACAGCACTATGTCTGTAGCATGTATGTATGGACAGCAGAACCTATCACACTACCTAACACCCTGCACTGGAACCTATCATCTACACTATATAACGATCTAACCTACACTGACTATTTCCTACTAACTATCTCTATTATATATATAGGCTAACTAACTAACTAACTAACTAACTAACTATCTAATGTAATGACACAGCAAAGCACAGAGCACAGCAATGACACTGCTATCTCTCTCAGAACTGCAAAAAACTGCAGAAAGTGGCTGCTGGGGAGTTTCTTATATAGTAAGGGGTAGGCAACTTTCCTACTGGTTGCTAGGGATGTTGCTAAGCTCAGACAAAGACATTGCAGCCTTCTCATTGGCCCACAAACCAGAAGAAGGGAGGGATCAAAAAAATTTGCGAATACGAATATCTAGCACTTTATTCTAAATCTTCGTGAATTCTCGAAGTGGCGATATTCACGATTAAAATTTGCTATTCGAATATTCGCTCCCAACACTAGTTGTCAAGTGCTTTCTGAAGTCTTCCACCCATCTGCAAGACATCCTAAAAATGGCCAGGAAACTTTGCATGAACTTCAGCCACTCGTACACCGCAAAGCACAAAGCAATCCCCCAACATATGCTGATATGCGACATTTCCACCCGTTGGAATTCCACCCTCCATATGTTGGACCGACTATGCAAACAGAGAAAGGCCATAATCGATTTCTTCATGATCCAAGCGGAAAGGAGTAGTACCCTGTGTAACTTTCGATGTTAGCCAGTGGCAGCTCATGCAGGACACCTGCCGTTTGCTCAGGCCCTTTGATGAGGCCACGTTATTTGTCAGTCGCCAGGACTACAGGATGAACGATGTCATTCCACTGCTTCATATCCTGGAACAGATGCTGGTAAATCTGGCTGGTCAAGAGACTGGAGACGTGGCGCCTAGATCTCTTGGCCACATGAGCCCTGTGGGGGCTGAACCGGAGGAGGATATTGGAAGACAAGCAATGTTTAGCGAAATGGGTGGTTTTTGCAAACAGGTGACAGGAGAGGAGGAGCAGGAGCAGTCAGAGGAGCTACAGGGCAATGAGGAAGAGAAAGCAGAGGACCCAGACACACCGAGGCAGTATGCAGTAGAGATGGAGGCAGGGAGTCCCTCCGAGTCACTTGTACAAATGGCCAAATGCATGCTCACTTGCTTGCGTAGTGACAGCAGAATTGTCACCATTTGACAGAGGGATGACTTCTGGCTCTCCACCTTGTTGGACCCTCCCTTCTGGTCTGAAATCGGGGCCTTTTTTACACCCGCTGAGAGGGAGGACAAACTGAACTACTATAGAGACATCCTATGTAGTCAGTTGGCCACTGTCTATCTGCACCATCGTCCATCCTCTCGCAGGTCTGACTGGGGGGGCCTTCTGCGCTCACGTTCCTCTGCCATGGCTGCAATTGCAGGGTGGGGGGTAGAAGTAGTTTCAGCTCCATCTGTAGCAACTTGAGTCTAGAGTCACTGATGAGCAGCTTTCTTCACCCGCCTAGTAAAGAAACTACTCACCAGCAGCAGATAGACCCGGAGCAGGACTTGGACCAGCAGTTGGTGGCATACTTGGACAGCACCCTGCCACCCCACATTTAATATCCGTTGGACTACTAGGCAGCCAAACTGAATTTTTGGCCGCAACTGGCAGAGTTTTCTTCTGGAAAAGCTGTCCTGCCCGGCCAGTAGTGTGGCATCAGAGCGGGTGTTTAGTGCGGTGGGGGCCATAGTTACCTCAAGAAGAACTCGCCTGTCCACTAAAAAAGTGTAGATACTGGCCTTTGTCAAGATGAATCAGGCGTGGATCAGCCAGGATTTCCACCCACCAATGCCTGATGCATCAGACTAGATCATCCATGGTGCCACAGCAACACTTTGACAAAAGAGACCGGTTTCTTCTGGCTACCTGCCTCAGCTACTATTCTGATGCTGCCACCTGCCTGATGCCACACATCTGATGCCAAGTGCTCCTTCTTTCACCCACCATCTTAAGCTGGTACTGGTATTGTCACCCACCTCCCCACTCTGTTACCGGGTCACTCTGTGGTCTCCTGATGCTGCTTCCACCTCCACACTATGTCACTTTGCAACTCTGTGGTCTCCTGATGCTGCTGCCACTTCCACACTATGTCACCTTGCCACTCTCTGGTCTCCTGATGCTGCTGCCACCTCCACACTATGTGACCTTGCGGTCTCCTGTGGTCTCCTGATACTGCTGCTACCTCAACATTATGTCACCTTGCCACTCTGTAGCCTCTTGATGCTGCTGCCACCTCGACACTCGGTCATTGTGCTACACTATGGTCTCATCATGCTGCTGCTAGAGATGGCCTTGCGGTCTGCCTGGCGGTCGTTTCGCGGCAAACTTTGCGTTTTCACGATTCGCCGAACATGAAAACATATGGAGATATTCGCGCCCGCCATATTCTTTTACATTGTGAAGAACTTTGACCCATGACACATCCATAAGGTGGTACAGGACAGCCAATTGAGACATTTCAGCACATAGACATACCCCCTACCTTATAAATAAACCTGATCTGGCCGCCATTTTACATTCAGTTTTTTGCCAGTGTAGTGAGAGGTTGCTGTGTGTAGCAGGGACAGGCTGTTAGGGACTAAATAGGAAACTGTTCATCTAGGAATGCTCGGACCTGACACCCATAATGTGGTGGTGCACCATCTTGCTGGAAAAACTCAGGGAATGTGCCAGCTAGATGAACAGTTTCCTGGAAAGTGGATTGGTCGTCGTGGGCCAATTGAATGGCCCCCAAGGTCTCCCTATCTGACCCCCTTAGACTTTTATCTTTGGTGTCATCTGAAGGCAATTGTCTATGCTGTGAAGATACGAGATGTGCATCACCTGAAACTACGGATACTGGAAGACTGTGCTAGCATTTCTCCTGCGGTGTTGCTATCAGTGTGTGAAGAGTGGGAGAAGAGACAATCCAACACAATGGGCAGCACATTGAACACATTTTGGTCACAAGTGGTCAGAAACTTGTAAATAACTCATGAAAGAATAAAGTTACGTTAAAACCAAGCACACCATTGTTTTTCTTGTGAAATTCCCAATAAGTTTTATGTGTCACATGACCCTCTTCCTATTGAAAAAACAAAAGTTGGATTCAAAATGGCCGACTTCAAAATGGCCGCTTTGGTCACCACCCATCTTGAAAAGTTTCCCCCCTCACATATACTAATGTGCCACAAACAGGAAGCTAATATCACCAACCATTCCCATTTTATTAAGGTGTATCGATATAAATGGCCCACCCTGTACTTTTATAATGAGTCAAAAACACATAGATCTTTATAGTGATCACCTGGAAGTCAGGGGCCTAGGGGCTAGGGGCTTACTAGGGCCATTTTTATATAGGGTAAGGTTCCGGACGGGGTCGCTCTTATCAG
Organism: Bufo bufo; assembly: GCF_905171765.1. Taxonomy (NCBI): domain Eukaryota; kingdom Metazoa; phylum Chordata; class Amphibia; order Anura; family Bufonidae; genus Bufo; species Bufo bufo. The sequence goes on along the minus strand of NC_053390.1, from coordinate 152,651,078 downwards.
GGCGGGTGGTCTGTGGTTAGTCTATCAGGGACAGAATAGCACCCCCCTGTAGGGCAATATCAGGGACAGTTCTTTGCCCACCCTGTCCTTTAATACCACATCATCATCTAGCCCAGAAATAGATGGTGTTTGCTTTCCCTCCGGGATTCATGGATGTGCACTGGAACCCCCCAGATTGTGGTAGGACATATGGTTTCTGATTTGGTGCCGCCGAGAACCTGATTTAGTGCCGCAGAGCACTTGTTATTGCCTACCACATCTATGCTTTTTGCTTAACTTTAATAATTTTATTTATTTTCATTTTAAGGGATATCTTTTCCATTCACACGTCCGTAAAATGGGTCTGCATCCATTCCGCAATTTTGTGGAACCGGTGCAGACCTATTCATTTTCAATGGGGCCAGAATGTGCTGTCCGCATCCGCATTTGCGGATCCACATCCGCATTTGCGGATCCGCCCTTCTGCATCCGTGCTTCCATTTCCGCAAAAAAATAGAACATGCTCTATTCTTGTCCGCAATTGCAGACAAGATTAGGCATTTTCTATTATAGTGCCGATCCGCAAAACACTTACGGACGAGTGAATGGACCCTCATAGTAACATTATTAAAGGTTACGTTTTATCTTTATGTATATTCTAATGCAGGCATGCTCAACCTGCAGCCCTCCAGCTGTTGCAAAACTACAACTCCCAGCATGCCTGAACAGCCTACAGCAGGGCATTGTGGGAATTGTAGTTTTACAACAGCTGGAGAGCCGCAGGTCGAGCATGCCTGTTCTAATGGATTGCCTTCCTTGTACAATGTTATAATATACTTTCTATGTTAGAAAGTATATTATAGTGCATTTGTATTGTGCGGCAGTTGTGTGCAGTTCTGCTGCGATACTGCAGGTATATAGAGGGACAAGTGTTATTGGAACAAATAATTTTTACTGGTGTGATATACCAGTCGTCCCCCAAAAAAACTGATTGAAGAGGGGTTTTATATACCAATATACTTTCTTTATAATGCATTTGGGTACTGTATATTGCATTTGCGCATGCGCATACGCGAAAATTATATTATCTACTAGATGAATTAGATGATCTACTAGTTGAGGAAATAGCTAAAATGACATTGAAGGGGGAAGTTACCATTATGGGAGACTTCAATCTTCCTGATGTAAACTGGAAAACCAAAATAGCTAGTTCTGCCAGGAGCACAGATATTCTAAATTCCCTACTGGAATTATCTCTACAGCAAGTAGTTAAGGAGCCAACCCGGAAGGAGGCCATTTTAGATTTAGTATTCACAAATGGGAATTTGGTATCTGATATTACTGTAGGGGAAAGCTTGGGATCTAGTGATCACCAGTCAGTGTGGTTTACTATAAGTACAGTGACTGAGTCACACCACACAAAAACAAAAGTTTTAGATTTTAGAAAAACTTACTTTTCTAAAATTAGATTAGTGGTATACGAGTCCCTATCAGATTGGAACAATTTCATTGGAGTCCAGGAATAATGGAACTACTTAAAAGTGGCACTATTGAAGGCAACAGAAAATTGCATTAAGCAAAAAAAGGAAGAGACCACTGTGGTACCCAGCAGAAGTAGCCAAAATCATTAAAAACAAAAAGATAGCATTTAGGAATTTAAAAAAAAAAAAAAAACGAGGTTGACAGGCAAATTTATAAGATTAGGCAGAGAGAGGCCAAACAAGAGCTTCTAAAGCACAGGCAGAAGAGAAATTAGCTCAGTCAGGGAAAAAAGGCGATAAGGCATTCTTCAGATACATAAATGAAAAAAGGAAACTAAAACAAGGAATTACAAATTTAAAAACAAAAGAAGGAAGGTATATGGAAGAAGATAAAGAACTAGCTGCCTGCCTCAATGAATACTTCTGTTCAGTTTTTACAAAGGAAAATGAAGGAAAAGGACCTCAGTTAAGAAAGAAGACTAATGAATCTTTTGATGCATGTGTCTTTACAGAGGAAGAGGTTCTAAGTCAGCTGTCTAAAATTAATAAAATAAGACACAGGGTCCTGATGGGATACACCCAAAGCTATTAAAAGAGCTCAGCGGTGAACTAGCAAAACCAGATTTATTTAAGCAATCACTGGCAACAGGAGTCGTCCCAGAAGATTGGAAATTAGCAAATGTTGTGCCCATTCACAAGAAAGGTAGTAGGGAGGAATCGGGCAACTATAGGACAGTAAGCCTGACATCAATAGTGGGGAAATTAATGGAAACCATACTTAAGGAGAGGATTGTGGAACATCTAAAATCCCATGGATTGAAAGATGAAAAAAAGCATGGGTTTGCTTCAGGGAGATCATGTCAAACTAATCTTATTGATTTTTTTGATTGGGTGACTAAAATAATAGATGGCGGAGGTGCAGTAGACATCGCTTATCTAGACTTTAGTAAGGCTTTTGATACTGTCCCACATAGAAGGCTTATCAATAAATTGCAGTCTTTGGGCTTAGACTCCCATATTGTTGAATGGATTAGACAGTGGCTGAGGGACAGACAACAGAGGGTTGTAGTCAATGGAGTATATTCAGACCATGGTCTTGTTACCAGTGGGGTACCTCAGGGATCTGTTCTGGGACCCATATTGTTTAATATCTTTAACAGCAAAATTGCAGAAGGCCTCGATGGTAAGGTGTGTCTTTTTGCTGATGACACAAAGATTTGTAACAGGGTTGATGTTCCTGGAGGGATACACCAAATGGAAAAGGATTTAGGAAAACTAGAGGAATGGTCAAAAATCTGGCAAATTAAATTAAATGTTGATAAGTGCAAGATAATGCACCTGGGGCATAAAAACCCAAGAGAAGAATATAAAATCAGTGATACAGTCCTAACATCAGTATCTGAGGAAAGGGATTTAGGGGTCATTATTTCAGAAGACTTAAAGGTAGGCAGACAATGTCATAGAGCATCAGGAAATGCTAGCAAAATGCTTGGGTGTATAGGGAGAGGAATTATCAGTAGAAAGAGGGAGGTGCTCATGCCGCTCTACAGAGCACTAGTGAGACCTCATTTGGAGTAGTGTGCTCAGTACTGGAGACCATATCTCCAGAAGGATATTGATACTTTGGAGAGAGTTCAGAGAAGAGCTACTAAACTAGTACATGGATTGCAGGATAAAACTTACCAGGAAAGATTAAAGGACCTTAACATGTATAGCTTGGAAGAAAGACGAGACAGAGGGGATATGATAGAAACTTTTAAATACATAAAGGGAATCAACAAGATAAAAGAGGAGAGAATATTTCAAAGAAGAAAAACTGCTACAAGAGGACATAGTTTTAAATTAGAGGGGCAAAGGTTTAAAAGTAATTTCAGGAAGTATTACTTTACTGAGAGAGTAGTGGATGCATGGAATAGCCTTCCTGCAGAAGTGGTAGCTGCAAATACAGTGAAGGAGTTTAAGCATGCATGGGATAGGCATAAGTCCATCCTTCATATAAGATAGGGCCAGGGGCTATTCATAGTATTCAGTATATTGGGCAGACTAGATGAGCCAAATGGTTCTTATCTGCCGACACATTCTATGTTTCTATGTTTCTATATTGCCGATATTTTGCATTGAAAAAAATAATTTATGGACATTGCAAATTCGAATAATACATCTGGTATGTCACTGTCCATGTTGTGGGACTATTTGTGCACTTCTAGTAGTTATTTCTTGGCTGCAAATATGAGCTGAAGGTTTTTCAGGTTCGCCTGCCATTAAAATGAATGGGACCCGCCGCGAACTTGCGGTTCACGAACATTTGATCACGTTCGCGAACCTCCCGGCAGATGTTCGTCCATCACTAGCTGCTGCCACCTCCACACTGTTATTGTGCCACCCTATTGCCTTCTCCTGATGATGATGCTGCCTCCAACTCCACTCTCTCTCATTTTGCCACTCTGTGGCCTCCTGATGCTGCTGCTGCCACCTCCACACTGTCATTGTGCCACCCTGTGTCCTCCTCCTGATGATGCTGCTGCCGCCACCTCCACCCTCTTTCATTGTGCTACTCTGTGGCCTCCTGATGCTGCTGCCACCTCCACACTGTGTCACCTTGCAACTTTGTTGTCTCCTGATGCTGCTGCCACCTCCACACTATGTCACCTTGCCACTCTGCCACTATGGTCTCCTGATGCTGATGCTACCTCAACACTATGTCACCTTACCACTCTGTGGCCTCCTGATGCTGCCACCTCCACACTCTGTCATTGTGCCACACTGTGGTCTCCTCCTGATGCTGCTGCCGCCACCTCCACACTCTTTCATTGTGCCACTCTGTGGCCTCCTGATGCCGCTGCCACCTCCACGCTGTCATTGTGCAACTATTTGGCCTCCTGATGCTGCTGCTGCCACCTCCATTCTCTGTCATAGGGCCACTCTGTGGACTTCTTATGCTGTTCCCACCCTCCCCACTTCATGACTGGGCCACTATTTTGCCTTTCTGCCTGGCTGACATCATCATTTGTTTGACCCTTCTTCTGATCTGTCAGAAGGAAGGAACAATGAGACGCACAACGGATCTTGTCTATGTAACAACTGTAAGGCCTGCATGACATGGTCCCTATTTTGCATCAGAATTGGCTCATGATTGGTAGCCAAAAGCAGGAGTGGGTACAAAACACTGAATATATGCAAATATTCCATTCATGTGTCATCTCTGTTTTGGATCCACTCCTGTTTTTTTTGGGCTTTAGCAATACTGATGTATTAATGAACAAATGCTGACCCAGTGAAGGCGGATGCTCCACAGACAGGATCCATTTTTTGGGGATTATTGTTTTGACATAGGCAAAATAATCAGTGACGTCAACACATACTTACTGCTGACACCCACTCCACTCTGTCTACTTGTATAAGCGTTTAATAGAACAAGTTCTGTAGACATTTACGTGGAATTAGCTGACAACGCTGTAAAAGGAGTGCGCTTCTTCTTGCCGCTAACATTGATCTGAGTTCACACTTTGTGTGAGTTATTTGGTCAGTTTTGGTCCCGTAACTGCCCAAATAAGTGAAGTGTACAGTGATTCTAAGAGCGACGCCTGTCATTTACATGTCATACTGACTCACAGTATTGTTTCACTACAGTCACAGAAAATAATGCACTATAATAATAGATGCAAGCATAACATATGGACTAAGCCCTCACTCTATTGATAAAATATGAGACACTAGGTCAATACTTTTTGATCAAAATGTATTGACCAACAGTGATGGCCAGTTCGCAGTGTTCGCCCGCGAACACATGCGGGCTGCCATCTTCACTCACAAGTCTAGCGATGCACAGGTAAGCCCTTACCTGTGCCCCTGCCGCGAGCCGATCTGAAACAAATGCGGTCACCGGGAGCAGGCAGTTCCGAGAACAGCCGCCGGGGGCCTTCATCGGGCTGTTCTCAGAACTGCCTGCTCCCGGTGACCGCATTTGTTTCAGACCGGCTCCCATCACAGGCACAGGTAAGGGGTTACCTGTGCATCGCCAGACTTGTGAGTCAAGATGGCAGCCCGCATGTGTTCACGGGCGAACACTGCGAACTGGCCATCACTGTTGACCAAGTGTCTCAGATTTTATCAATAGAGTGAGGGCTTAGTCCATATGTTATGCTTGCATCTATTATTATAGTGCATTATTTTCTGTGACTGTATAAATGTAGCCATGTACATACGCAACATTCATTATCATATCGTGCAGGATGTTTTTTTTGTTTTTTTTCGTGATATTGTTTCACTGCCACAGCAGACTCCCTATGCGTGTTACTGCAAGTCACCGTGTTCTACACCACTATAAAGGCTCTCTTTAACACGATTTGCCACAAATAAATTTGGATCTAACTGAATTTTTTCGCTAAAAATTCGTCGAACCAGCCGAATCTAATTTTTGAGAAATTTGCTCATCTCTAGAAGCAACCAAAAAATGGCAAATCGGTCATTTCAATGTTTTTTCAATTTCGCTATTTGCTGTATGGGATAAATATTTTTATATTTTAATAGTACATGTGTTTTTGCACATGATGATAACCATGATGTTTATTTTTTATTGTTTATGTTTTTTATTTTTTTTTGAGGAAAGGGGTGTTATTAGAATTTTTGTATTTTTTTTATATAAAGAAAATACACTTATTTTTAGTTCCCACAGCAAACTACAGCAAGCAATGATTAGATTACTTCTTTCATAGACTCCAATGCATTAACATTGCAGTTTATGAAGATTATACTGTACTACAGTATGTTCCTATGGAGCAGCCTCTTGTCATCCAGGAGGACAGAAGCTGCCATACACTGCATCTGGCTACCCTAGTCCTCTCTTGGGGCAGCTGGTGCATGGCGGGGAGAACGCTCTCCTGGTCTTTAACCTCCCAGATACAGTGGTCACATTTGTCTGAGAAAGAGAACAATCGTAGTAGTGATTGCTTGTTCCCATACAGAGGGGATGATTGTTGTATGTACAGTCGTGGCCAAAAGTTTTGAGAATGACACAAATATTAGTTTTCACAAAGTTTGCTGCTAAACTGCTTTTAGATCTTTGTTTCAGTTGTTTCTGTGATGTAGTGAAATATAATTACACGCACTTCATACGTTTTAAAGGCTTTTATTGACAATTACATGACATTTATGCAAAGAGTCAGTATTTGCAGTGTTGGCCCTTCTTTTTCAGGACCTCTGCAATTCGACTGAGCATGCTCTCAATCAACTTCTGGGCCAATTCCTGACTGATAGCAACCCATTCTTTCATAATCACTTCTTGGAGTTTGTCAGAATTAGTGGGTTTTTGTTTGTCCACCCGCCTCTTGAGGATTGACCACAAGTTCTCAATGGGATTAAGATCTGGGGAGTTTCCAGGCCATGGACCCAAAATGTCAACGTTTTGGTCCCCGAGCCACTTAGTTATCACTTTTGCCTTATGGCACGATGCTCCATCGTGCTGGAAAATGCATTGTTCTTCACCAAACTGTTGTTGGATTGTTGGAAGAAGTTGCTGTTGGAGGGTGTTTTGGTACCATTCTTTATTCATGGCTGTGTTTTTGGGCAAAATTGTGAGTGAGCCCACTCCCTTGGATGAGAAACAACCCCACACATGAATGGTCTCAGGATGCTTTACTGTTGACATGACACAGGACTGATGGTAGCACTCACCTTTTCTTCTCCGGACAAGCCTTTTTCCAGATGCCCCAAACAATCGGAAAGAGTCTTCATCAGAGAATATGACTTTGCCCCAGTCCTCAGCAGTCCATTCACCATATTTTCTGCAGAATATCAATCTGTCCCTGATGTTTTTTTTGGAGAGAAGTGGCTTCTTTGCTGCCCTTCTTGACACCAGGCCATCTTCCAAATGTCTTCGCCTCACTGTGCGTGCAGATGCGCTCACACCTGCCTGCTTCCATTCCTGAGCAAGTTCTGCACTGGTGGCACTCCGATCCCGTAGCTGAATCCTCTTTAGGAGATGATCCTGGCGCTTGCTGGAGTTTCAAGGACGCCCTGAAGCCTTCTTAACAAGAATTGAACCTCTTTCCTTGAAGTTCTTGATGATCCTATAAATTGTTGATTGAGGTGCAATCTTAGTAGCCACAATATCCTTGCCTGTGAAGCCATTTTTATGCAATGCAATGATGGCTGCACGCGTTTCTTTCCAGGTCACCATGGTTAACAATGGAAGAACAATGATTTCAAGCATCACCCTCCTTTTAACATATCAAGTCTGCCATTTTAACCCAATCAGCCTGACATACTGATCTCCAGCCTTGTGCTCGTCAACATTCTCACCTGAGTTAACAAGACGATTACTGAAATGATCTCAGCAGGTCCTTTAATGACAGCAATGAAATGCAGTGGAAAGGTTTTTTGGGGATTAAGTTAATTTTCATGGCAAAGAAGGACTATGCAATTCATCTGATCACTCTGCATAACATTCTGGAGTATATGCAAATTGCTATTATGAAAACCTAAGCAGCAACTTTTCCAATTTCCAATATTTATGTAATTCTCAAAACTTTTGGCCACAACTGTATATGTAGCTGTCACCTCTGCTCAACAATCAAGCAATTATCGGGAATGTTCAGTTTGTTGCCCTTCATTGTCCTTCCATTTTCCCATTTGAAATGGCCAATGCATAGAAAATCCATATTATAAAGGGCTGTAGTTTAGGCTAACAGCACTTAAAATTTAAACGAAAAATGGACACAGCTTCTTAAAGTGAGCGACATCAAAGAATATTAAACTAAACAATGGGAACCATGTTCATTAACAAGATTAACATTTCTACTCTACACACACTTAGTTGCAGGGAATTCACACTGCTTGCAAACATCCCACTTGGTTAGCCAGATTCAGAAATTAATTGTATCTCTTTAGACCACTCAGTGTTTTAATGGATTTTTACACTTAATTATTTTCCTGGTAAATATATTGTCCATCATTATTTTCTCAGTGGTATTATCACAGTTTCTAAAAGCTTGTATTTAATATATTAGAATAGAAGGAAACCAGACCTATATGGTAAGTCTAATTGTGAACCGAGAGCAAGGCAGGTGGTTTGACTCCGCAACCAGAAAAGAGTGCGTACGCAGAAGTCAAGATTAATAAAATTGCATTTACTATAAATTAATAAAAGCAGGTTAACAATGCAGTTACAAAGGTAAAGATAAGCAAAATATTCAAAACAGTATAAACAATACAAGTTAAACACTGCAACAATTTTCACCTTTGCTGTGTCCGTATTTGCAGTGCGGACACTAAGAAAGAATAGTCCCAGAAACTATCCCTAACTGACCCTAACTTTCAAGCGGGTGCGCACCCCCCTTATCCCAGTGGTCCAAGTGGACCACTTACAGTTTGTGGAAGTGCACGGTGGGGCCCGATGTCGTCCTTTTCTTTAATCAGCGCAGGATCTGCAACAAAGAAGTCCTCCTCAGCAGGCCGAAAAACCAGTTGAATATAATCCAGGATTATTACAGTTACTGTCCGGTACCTCGACAGCACTGTGAGTCTCTTTACTGTTTGGGGCAATCCACACAGCCCAATGTCGGCTCCACAGGTTAGTTGCTGCACACAGTCCTTGTAACTTGGCTTCACTAAATGCACGGTTTCTTTGTACTCCATCCGTCTCTAGACCGAAGTTCACACAGCTTGGCTACAGGAATGTCCTTTAGTATCTCTACACACGTCTTACACAACACAGAACTTGTTTTCTATCTTGCCAATATGGCGGCAGCTGCAGTTCCAGTCCCTCTTCCTCCTTCTTCCTGCTCACACTCAGGCAGGCTGACATCATAAGGGGCGTGTCACTTCAACACCTAGCTGCTGCCTTAAAGGACCAGTATCACATTAATACACTTTCTCTATTGTAACCTCCAATGCAAATTGGTCCTATGCTGCCATCTACTGACCAAACAAATACTGCAGGCATTTTACATTAAATTTTAACACAGTTTACCAGGATAATGAAACTTAGAGACATTACATGACCTTTTCTTACATATTAAACAACTTTCCCAACTCTGTGGGGGTGTTGGAAGCCAACATGGAAAACATTCATATTATTATCAGATATGGAATAGAAAACTCAGTTACTGAACTATGAACAGCAACTTGTTGTAAGTGGTATTTAGGTCATAAACAAGCTGATCTTGCTTGCCTTTGATGTAAACCTTGTAAACGCCATAGGTACAATTCTTCTGATGTTGGAGGTTTCTATGTCTTCTTATTTGCTGTACAAGTGGAGGCACAGCTGTTCTTGGAATGAGCAGCTAATTTTTGGGTCATAAAAAATTCTCAGTGAAACATCTCATTGATCAGATTTTGTTTTAGCAGGGGCATAGACACAAACCCATCCCCAGGGTACCAACAAACATTTGGGGAATGCTGTACAATGATCCTGGGGTAGCAAAGACTACCTAAAGGACTTATTCTAAGTGTAACTTCCTCACCGTGTTTCTAGAAGCTGATTGGAGAGAAGTCAGCAAGAAAGCCAGAGAATGCTTGAGTAACAGGTGCAGTTGTGGGTGTATGTGGGTGTGATTGTAAATTTAGTTTTGATATTTATGACAATACACAGTTAGGTACTTCTTTCCCTATCCCTTAGCTTACCTTCCCCGTTTTGCACAAAAATTTGCTACTTTTTACCTTTTTTCCAACATGCTCACCATTTTTGTTAAAAGAGGTGGAGTCATGGAGTGAGGGATGGAGCCTGATACATTTACTAGGACTTACACCAGTTTTTTGGTGCAAGTAAAGCCTGAAACCTATGCAGCAAAAGTGGCACAGGCCTCTTAATAATATTAATGCATCTTACACCACCGCTTTTGAGATCATAACTGACATAAGAAATGCTGGTCTTGATAAATCTCCCCCTTTTTGTTGTATTTGCTCCTTGTATTTGCTGTTACAGTATGATCTCAAAATTTTTGCCGCTCCTGCCAGTTATTGCAATGACATACAATTTCCACACCACAAAATTAGGCACATTTTAATGACTTTTCCCCAATACTCCTCATAACTTGTTGTGACAGCTATGCTTCATCTAGGATAGAAAAGATTTAGAAACTTCATAATGATTCATACAGTGACCTAGCTAAAATAAAATGCTACCTTCTTAAATTTTTTAAATTGACTGCCCAGTCCCTTCACTGAACATTTGCTCTTGCTCTCCATATAACGCATTAAATCATACGTAGATTCACTTGCCAAAAGTCCTGAATTTTATAGGACAATTCCACAAGCCTGATTTTATATTGAGTGGAATGTATGCTAATTTATTTTACAAGGGGGTGTTTCTTGTTGTTTTGTCAAAATGTTTGGTCAGAAAGGGCATGTCTCGAGACATCCTGTGAATTGGGATTTACCTGTTGGGATTTAGCTATTGATACCTAGCGTCCTTTCCACAGTACTGACCTAACATCTGTCAGCTCACGCCTTAGAAATAACACTAGAGATGATTGAACTGATTCTAAATTAATCAAATTTGTTATGAACCTAAATAAACTTTGGTTTCAAACTAAACAGAATTATCGGGGATTCATCCTACACAAATTGCACAAAATTGCACCACTTTTGTACAGTTCAGAAGACAGAGAAGAAAACATCTTCCACCATGAAGGGATAATTAAACAGGGTGCTTGTTACGACCTGCTACCATCCATTTACCCATGGCTATATATGACGATCCCTACTCTCGGGTCACGTCACAAGGGTGAATTATACTAGTGAGCTCATCAATTTACCACATAAATTCCTACTCACCTATTCTAGATGATGGAATTATGCTCACTTACTCTCCTAGATTCTAACACCCCAATATTTTCTATCGCGATCGCCGCCACCACCTATACTATAAGGCAATAGGGGCCTATACTCATATATTCTATGAACCCAAAATTAACACCGTAACACAAGTTATCTATATGGAAACACTACCGATAATGTTATTCCCTTTGAAAGAGCAAGTTCTATAAGACCACAAGGAATTAATGTTTAAATTTAATACACAATAGTGCAGTGCAATACAAAAGAAAGTGTCAGATAAAAGATAAAAACAATATATACATACAATAAAATAAAAGGGATAAAATACAGAATATTGGCTTACTGAGATGCAGCAGTGAACAGATAAAATAAAAGGGATAAAATACAAAATATTGGCTTACTGAGATGCAGCAGTTATATTCCGGCTGTGGGACAGCTGAAGATATGGGCAGTCACTCCAAACGATGTGGATCCCCAAAATGGCTGACACCTAACTGTTCCCTATCATCCATTTTTATCCCCCTCTGCCGAGGGGTGGGCTGTGATGGAACCTCCCTCCTTTCGGTCCGGCCTTTTGGGATGTCTGAGATTATTCAGGTTTTTGCCCCCACCTTCCCAAACGGCTGACCGATGTGGCAATATGAATCACAGCGATTCCTCGCCATATGACAGGGATTGCGGGTACAGGTAAGTTCCCATAATCTGAGTCGCCCCGCCCCGGTCATACAGACACCAAATATGATCAGGTTATAATTTCCAGAAGGCCAGATCCTGAATACTGAGAAATGCCTCATGGCACCCACAGGCACAATCTGCATAAGTCCTTAATAGAGCAAAGACATTGACATACAATCAGCTATTTATAATGCAAGTTTAGGAAAATCTAAAATCTATCTATCTATCTATCTACCTCAGATTTTGTTACAATATATATATATATATACAGTACAGACCAAAAGTTTGGACACACCTTCTCATTCAAAGAGTTTTCTTTATTTTCATGACTATGAAGGCATCAAAACTATGAATTAACACATGTTGAATTATATACATAACAAACAAGTGTGAAACAACTGAAAATATGTCATATTCGAGGTTCTTCAAAGTAGCCACCTTTTGCTTTGATTACTGCTTTGCACACTCTTGGCATTCTCTTGATGAGCTTCAAGAGGTAGTCCCCTGAAATGGTCTTCCAACAGTCTTGAAGGAGTTCCCAGAGATGCTTAGCACTTGTTGGCCCTTTTGCCTTCACTCTGCGTTCCAGCTCACCCCAAACCATCTCGATTGGGTTCAGGTCCTGTGACTTTGGAGGCCAGGTGATCTGGCGCAGCACCCCATCACTCTCCTTCATGGTCAAATAGCCCTTACTTTCAAAGTTTTCCAAATTTTTCAGCTGACTGACTGACCTTCATTTCTTAAAGTAATGATGGCCACTCGTTTTTCTTTACTTAGCTGCTTTTTTCTTGCCATAATACAAATTCTAACAGTCTATTCAGTAGGACTATCAGCTGTGTATCCACCTGACTTCTCCTCAACGCCACTGATGGTCCCAACCCCATTTATAAGGCAAGAAATCCCACTTATTAAACCTGACAGGGCACACCTGTGAAGTGAAAACCATTTCAGGGGACTACCTCTTGAAGCTCATCAAGAGAATGCCAAGAGTGTGCAAAGCAGTAATCAAAGCAAAAGGTGGCTACTTTGAAGAATCTAGAATATGACATATTTTCAGTTGTTTCACACTTGTTTGTTATGTATATAATTCAACATGTGTTAATTCATAGTTTTGATGCCTTCAGTGTGAATCTACAATTTTCATAGTCATTAAAATAAAGAAAACTCTTTGAATGAGAAGGTGTGTCCAAACTTTTGGTCTGTACTGTATATATATATATATATATATATATATATATATCACTGTCACTGTGACAAAACTTGTACTGTGTTGGAGTTAAAGAGCATACACAGGGATGGAGATGGTCATAGGAGACCTCAGTGTATCATACGTGACTTTTCAGGGCTATTGGGGCACTTTTGATTTGTACATATGTAGCTGAGCTGAACTTGATGGTTAAAGTGTTAAGTAAAAAATGGCAAGAAAATTGACTTTGTTAATTGACTTTCTGAATAGATTTCCATGGTATTTGTCATAAGATAACACAGTGACATGTGTTATCAGAGAAAATTTTAGCTTGGTTACTTCTATATCAAATCAAATCTGACTGATTCAACCGAATCAGACCCGAAACAAATTGTAAAGACCATAAATGAACAATTTCTGTTACGCACACAAGCACAGTCAAGTAGAGAATTTCAGAATACTGCTTCCCTGTATTGACCTATAGGGGATGTAGAATTCTGAAGTCACAGAGACACATCCATCACCATTACTATCAAAGCGATTATGCCATCTATCACAATTAGAGATGAGCAAATTTTTTAAAGATTCGATTTGCCGATTCGCCGAATTTTTGGGGCAAAATTAGATTCGACCCGAATACATTCACGGCAAATTACGTTAAAAAAAACCCTGCTATTTCCTGGCTGCTAAGAGCCTTTATAGTGGTGTAGAACACTGTGCCTTGTAGTAACACGCATAGGGAGTCTGCTTTGGTAGTGAAAACTGTGCCTTGTAGTAACACGCATAGGGAGTCTTCTTTGGTAGTGAAATAATACTGTGAGTCCGTATGATATACAGATGACAAGCGTCGCTCTTAGAATCACTGCACATTTAACTAATTAGGGCAGTCAGGGGGCCAAAACTGACCAAATAACTCAAGTATGAAGTCGACCTTTCAGGTCGATGATAGTGCCAAGAAAAAGTGCACTCCTTTTACACCGTCGTCAGCTGATTCCACATAGATGTTATCAGAACCTGTTCTATTAAAAGCTTATAGAAGTAGAGCACCCCCAACAGAGTGTAGAGGGTGTCAACAGTAAGTTTGTCTTGACGTCAATGATAAATTTGCCCTTCCTCTGATCCGTCAGAACAATAACCCCCAAAAAACTGATCCTGTCTGTGGAGCATGCGCCTTCACTCGGTCAGCATTTGCTCAATAATCCATCAGTATTGCTAATGCCAAAAAAACAGGACTGGATCTAAAACAGAGATGACACATGAATGGAATATTTGCATGTCTTCTGTGTTTTGTACCAACTCCTGCTTTTGACTGCCAAATCATAAGCCAATTCTGAAGGGACCATACAGGCCTTACAGCTGCTACACAGACAGGATCCGTTGTGCGTCTCATTTTTCCTTGCTTCTGACAGATCAGAATAAAGGTCAAATAAATGTGGATGGTTAGCCAGGCCGAAAGGCAAGATAGTGGCCCAATCATGAAGTGGGGAGTGTGGGAACAGCATGAGGAGAACACAGAGTGGCCCAATGACAGGGTCTGGAGGTTACGGCAGCATCAGGAGGCCACATAGTGGCACAATGACAGAGTCTGGTGGTGGTGGCAGCATGAGGAGACCACAGAGTGGCACAATGACAGTGTGGAGGTGGAGGCAGCATCAACAGGCCACAGAATGGCAGAATTACAGAGTCTGGAGGTGGCGGCAGCAGCAGTAGCAGCATCAGTAGAAGGCCACCGGGTGGCACAATGACAGAGTCTGGAGTTTGCAGCAGTATGAGGAGGCCACCAAGTGGCACAATTACAGAGTCTGGAGGTGGCGGCAGCAGCAGTAGCAGCATCAGAGGAAGGCCATCGAGTGGCACAATGACAAAGTGTGGAGGTGGCAGCGGTATGAGGCGGTCATCGAGTGGCACAATGACAGAGTGTGGAGGTGGCAGCAGTATGAGGAAGCCACGAGTGGCACAATGACAGAGTCTGGAGGTGGCGGCAGTAGCAGCATCAGTAGAAGGCCACCGGGTGGCACAATGACAGAGTCTGGAGTTTGCAGCAGTATGAAGAGGCCATCGAGTGGCACAATGACAAAGTGTGGAGGTGGCAGCAGTATGAGGAGGCCACAGAGTGGCACAATGGCAGAGTGTGGAGGTGGCAGCAGTATGAGGAAGCCACGAGTGGCACAATGACAGAGTCTGGAGGTGGCGGCAGCAGCAGTAGCAGCATCAGGAGAAGGCCACCGAGTGGCACAATGATAGAGTCTGGAGTTTTCAGCAGTATGAGGAGGCCACCGAGTGGCACAATGACAGAGTGTGGAGGTAGCAGCAGTATGAGGAAGCCACCGAGTGGCACAATGGCATAGTCTGGAGGTGGCGGCTCCAGCAGTAGCAGCATCCGGAGAAGGCCACTGAGTGGCACAATGACAGAGTCTGGAGTTGGCAGCAGTATGAGGAGGCCACCGAGTGGCACAATGACCTAGTGTGGATGTGGCAGCAGCATGAGAAAGTCAAAGAGTGGCACAATGACAGAGTGTGAAGGTGTCAGCAGTATGATGAGACCACCAAGTAGCACAATGACCGAGTGTGGAAGTGGCAGCAGTATGAGGAAGCCACCGAGTGGCACAATGACAGTATATGGATGTGGCGGCAGCAGCAGTAGCAACATCAGGATAAGGCCACCGAGTGGGACAATGACAGAGTCTGTAGGTGGTGGCAGCAACAGCATCAGTAGGAGGCCAGAGAGTGGCACAATGGCAGAGTGTGGAGGTGACAGCAGCAGCAGTAGGGTTGCCACCTTTTCTTAAAGCCAAACCCAAACAGAAGGGAGGGAGGGTGGGCGTGTCTGAAGTCAGCTCCGCCCTGGGATAGCATCGCATCACTCCCAGTTAATCGCTGTGCCTGGATCTGAGAAAGGCTTGTACCCAGGCACAGGATTACAAACCTGGACTGTCCGGGTCATTCCTGTACGGGTGGCAACCCTAAGCAGCAGCATCAGGAGGAGGCCAAAGGGTGGCACAATGACTGAGTGTGGAGGTGGCAGCAGCATCAGGAGACCACAGAGTGGCAATGCGACATAGTGTGGAGGTGGCGGCAGCATCAGGAGGCCACAGAGTGGCAAGGTGACATAGTGTGGAGGTGGCAGTAACATGAGGAGGACACAGCATGAGGAGGCCACAGAGTGGCACGACGACGAGAGATTGCGGAGGTGGCAGCAGCATGAGGAGGCCACAGAGTGGCCGCTTCGTCTATTCATTTATAGAGAATATGGGACAGAACAGAAGGTTAAAAGTTCTCAACTTTATAAAGTGTTGCTTTAAACACGATTTAATAATACACGTTCTCTGGCACAAAAGGCTTGGCAAATTGATTGTCTGTGAATTTCCCTCGAAGATTGGGATAACATATTGATAACATATTGGTGAATTTAAGTTTACTTTCGTATAATTTTAATCAAGTTTTGGTTCAATTTAATATTCAATATTTAATAAATGTAATAATAAAAATTAAGTGTTGCCTAAGACAGGAGAGAATCTGCCAGTCTTCAGTTTATTCGACGACGTGGTTACGATGGAGAAAGCATTCCAAAGACAATTTCTTTCCACCTGGAGAAGAATCCTGTCAAGACTGATGCCAGTGCAGTAACGGCAGCTCATCGACCCAGATACTTCTGGGGGAACCTGTCTGGCATGAACAGGCCTCTAGTAGCTACAGACAATGAGAAGACAAAGCGTCAAGATAGCTTTGAGCCCGGAAGAGTCGCGAAGTTCCTCAAGATACGTCACTAAAGATTTTACAGCATATAACCGCAGCGCTGACCGCTGAATAAATTTTGTTTTTCAACCGAAATACTTCAATAAAGATTTTACCACTTATAACCGCAGCTCTGACCACCGAATTTATTTTGTTTTTCGACCGAAATACTTCAATAAAGATTTTACTGCATATAACCACAGCGCTGAAAGCTGAATAAAATTTGTTTTTAGACCGAAATACATCAATAAAGATTTTACCACATATAACTGCAGCGCTGAACGCTGAAAAAAATTAGTTTTTCGACTGAAATACGTCAATAAAGATTTTATCACATATAACTGCAGAGCTGAACGCTGAATATATTTAGTTTTTCTACCGAAATACGTTGCTAAAGGTTTTACCACATATAACTGCAAAAGTGAACACTGAATATATTTTGTTTTGTACTGAAATAATAATAACTGCAGAAGTGAAATTCATATATATTTTTCTTTTTGTACTGAAATAGACCAGTAAACGCATTTAGCAGAAATAAATGCACCAGTGAAGTGTGTATATTTTTTTCCTTTTTGTACTGAAATAGAACACTGAACGCTTTTACCACATATAACTCAGAAGTGAAATGTGTATATATTTTTCCTTTTTGCACTGAAATAGGCCACTAAACTCTTTTTCCAGAAATAAATGCACCAATGAAGTGAGTATATATTTTTCTTTCTGTACTGAAATAGGCCACTTAACACTTTTGACACAAATAAATGCACCAGTGAAATGCGTATATTTTTTCTTTCTGTACTGAAATAGGCCAGTAAGCGTTTTCAACACATATAACCACCGCCGACATTATCTGAGAATATATATATATATATATATATATATATATATACACTGCTCAAAAAAATAAAGGGAACACAAAAATAACACATCCTAGATCTGAATTAAATATTAAATATTCTTCTGAAATACTTTGTTCTTTACATAGTTGAATGTGCTGACAACAAAATCACACAAAAGAAAAAAATGGAAATCAAATTTTTTAACCCATGGAGGTCTGGATTTGGAGTCACACTCAAAATTAAAGTGGAAAAACACACTACAGGCTGATCCAACTTTGATGTAATGTCCTTAAAACAAGTCAAAATGAGGCTCAGTAGTGTGTGTGGCCTCCACGTGCCTGTATGACCTCCCTACAACGCCTGTGCATGCTCCTGATGAGCCAACTCCTGGACAGTCTGTGGTGCAACGTGACGTTGGTGGATAGAGCGAGACATGATGTCCCAGATGTGCTCAATTGGATTCAGGTCTGGGGAACGGGCGGGCCAGTCCATAGCATCAATGCCTTCGTCTTGCAGGAACTGCTGACACACTCCAGCCACATGAGGTCTAGCATTGTCTTGCATTAGGAGGAACCCAGGGCCAACCGCACCAGCATATGGTCTCACAAGGGGTCTGAGGATCTCATCTCAGTACCTAATGGCAGTCAGGCTACCTCTGGCGAGCAATGCCACCCCACACCATTACTGACCTAATGCCAAACCGGTCATGCTGGAGGATGTTGCAGGCAGCAGAACGTTCTCTACGGCGTCTCCAGACTCTGTCACGTCTGTCACATGTGCTCAGTGTGAACCTGCTTTCATCTGTGAAGAGCATAGGGCGCTAGTGGCGAATTTGCCAATCTTGGTGTTCTCTGGCAAATGCCTAACGTCCTGCACGGTGTAGGGCTATAAGCACAACCCCCACCTGTGGACGTCGGGCGCTCATATCACCCTCATGGAGTCTGTTTCTGACCGTTTGAGCAGACACATGCACATTTGTGGCCTGCTGGAGGTCATTTTGCAAGGCTCTGGCAGTGCTCCTCCTGTTCCTCCTTGCACAAAGGCGGAGGTAGCGGTCCTGCTGCTGGGTTGTTGCCCTCCTACGGCCTCCTCCACGTCTCCTGATGTACTGGCCTGTCTCCTGGTAGCGCCTCCATGCTCTGGACACTACGCTGACAGACACAGCAAACCTTCTTGCCACAGCTCGCATTGAGGTGCCATCCTGGATAAGCTGCACTACCTGAGCCACTTGTGTGGGTTGTAGACTCCGTCTCATGCTACCACTAGAATGAAAGCACCGCCAGCATTCAAAAGTGACCAAAACATCAGCCATGAAGCATAGGAACTGAGAAGTGGTCAGGTCACCACCTGCAGAACCACTCCTTTATTGGGGGTGTCTTGCTAATTGCCTATAATTTCCACCTGTTGTCTATCCCATTTGCACAACAGCATGTGAAATTCATTGCCACTCAGTGTTGCTTCCTAAGTAGACAGTTTGATTTCACAGAAGTGTGATTGACTTGGAGTTACATTGTGTTGTTTAAGTGTTCCCTTTATTTTTTTGAGCAATGTATATAAAATATATATATAAAAAAATACGATTTGTCAGTATACAAAGCCGTTGGCGATACACAGCAGATACATATGTCATCATAAACATACATGAGATCATAAAGAATCAGGTAGTATATCGCATTAATCACAAAATAGGTACAGTATATCCATTTTCCATTCCCCCCCTCCCACTTATAACCAATTTTTCAAACCGCGAACAAAACTATCGGTCACAATCCCATCATTGAAGATGCCTGCGCAGATATATCCTATTGGTCTATACCTCTATTGACAGGTATGTAGCTCCCTATATTCTTAATCTGCCGATATAAACTCACATTCGCATGTCCTCCAATCCCAGTTTCCCTAACATCCCTCTTATCTGTTCTTCCAGATACCATTTAGTGTGGCAGAACGGTGTCATCAGCTCCTGTATTTCAACCAAAGTCAGAGCATGAACAATAAACTTCCTCCACTTACTAAAAAAGGGCTTTGTAGACTTTTCTTTGTTATGTTCCGCTTCTAACCTATCCATATAAAGGACCTGTTTCAGTGTACCTACAACTTCTTCCAGTGTTAGGATGGTGGGATATATCCAATGTCTCAGTATCGTTTTTTTGACTACCAATAAAAACAAATGAATGCCTTTAACTTGTGTGGACTGGGTTATTTCCCCTTTGGCATCAAAAGGAATATAATGAAAAATACAGTGTAACGGGGTTAGTTGAACATCTATTCCCCAAATCTGCTTCATGTACTCCAACGCCCCCTTCCATAGGGGTTGCGGGGAAGGGCAGCTCCACAACCCATGTAGTAGATTGGCTTTCTGTAATTGACATTTCGGGCACCACCTAAGATAATGCGCTGGGGCATCTTTATAAGATAAGTCAAATGCATATGTTGCCTTGTATTATATTTTAAAATGGATTTCCCTCCATGTCTTATTGCTAATAGACTGCCTCACTCGCTCCATCCCGTCTCTTAATTTGGTGGTTAATGACACGTCGTCGAGCTCAACTTCCCATTTCTGAAAGACCTTGGCTTCCAAAGGAATTGAATGAGTATTTTGAATTTTCCGGTATAAGTCTGACAAGGAAAAGCCCTGGACTCCTAACAGGGCATCAAACCAAGCTAGCCTCTCCCGATCTCCCATATGTATGGCTTGTGCTCTACAATAGATACATGGCAACTGATAGAGCTTACGGATCCCTCTCCATGTCGCCAAGTATCTTTCAATAATGTATATTTTCGCAAAAGAGGAGGGACATCTCGGAGTCTAGTGTGCAAGATGGCCCCCAGATCCCATGGAGCAGCCAGTTTCCTTTCTAATGGCGTATTTGAGAAATTTGACGACCCTTTCAGCCAATCCCTGATATAGGGAGGCCAAATTGTAATTCCTGACATTGGGCTTCTGCAGTCCACCCTCCCACTTCAGTAAACATAATTTGGCATACGCAATCCGCGGCCTCTTCCCTAGCCATAGAAAACGCGAGAAAGCACAATGAATTCTGTTGACATCTACATGTTTCAACATGAGAGGGATGGTTTGGATAGGATAAAGCAGTCTAGCAAAGCTAACCATCTTTAACATATGGGCTCTCCCAAATAGTGACAGCGGTAAATGCAACCACTTCTCAAGTTCTTCCTCTATCCTCCTGATTAATGGGTCAAGGTTTAGCTTGTAGAGAGATAGCGGGCTTCTGCCTATTTTAATGCCGAGATATGTCAAATATTGAGGAACCACTTCCACAGCTTGGGGCATAGGCGGTAAACAAAGATCCCGGGCAAAGCCTCTTAAATATAGCAGTTGGCTTTTACTCACATTAATTCGGTAACCTGTCGTATCCCCAAAGTAGAGTAAGGCGTCCAGAACCTTACGTAGATCTGTGGCCGGGGAATTAATAAAAAGCAGAATGTCATCTGCAAAACATATAAGTTTAATTTCTTTACTCCCCACCTTTATGCCCTGATACAGATCTGATTGTGTCAAAAATCGGACCAATGGCCCCAGGGCCAGATTAAAAAGGACAGGGGATAGAGGACAACCCTGCCTTGTGCCCTTGTGGAGGCAGAAAGGCGCCAACAAAAATCCCGGTAAATGAACCTGCGGTCTTGGACTAGCATACACACTGTTAAAGAATGCTCGAAACGATCCATTGAGACCAAAGGTCTCCAGTGTCCTCCGGAGCCACCTCCAGTTTACATTATCAAAGGCCTTTTACGCATCCACAGACAGCAAGGCAGGGCAAACAGTCCCGTCCTGTCCATGGAACAAGTAATCTTGCACCTCCAAAACCGTCCTAATATTAGTGACAGCCGCTCTCCCCTTAGTAAACCCCACCTGATGAGGGCCAATCAGGGATGGCATAAAGTCCGCTAATCTATTTGTCATCAGTTTGGTCATGATTTTCAAATCCTGATTGATCAGGGAGATCGGACGGTAGGAGCCCATCTGGGAAAAATCCTTACCCGGTTTAGTGCTAAGCTTTATGTGCGCTAACATCCCTGACGACATAATATGTCCCCCAGCTAAGCAGGAGTTAAATAGCTCTGTTAGAGTTGGGGAAATTTCCTCTCTTAGGGCCTTAAAGAACTCGGCTGGGTACCCATCCGGGCCCGGCGCTTTCCCATTTCTAAGTGATTTTATAGTACTTTGGACCTCCTCAACTGAAATTGGTTTATTGAGATAACTCAACATGTCTTCTGTGAGTTATGGGAGGGAGACCTTAGCCAGAAGCTCCTCAGCTCTAGCCTGGTTATACCTGTCCTGGGAGTACAACGCTGCATAGTATTTCCCAAAGAATTCCACAATATCCTTCGGATTTGTGTTTTTTTTTCCCGACCCATCTACTATTGACTTATATATTTTTATCAGATTGGCTAGCATTTTCCCTGCTTTATTGCCGTACCTAAACAATTTAGCTGAGTGGTAGTCCAAGTACAGCTTTATCTGTTGTTCTAAATTGTGATCGTAATTGTGTTTCGCCGTGACCCATTTGACCTTATTTAGGTCAGTAGGGTTCACTAGAAAAGAGGTGTATGCGCCACGGACTACTTCCGTAGCTCGCTGAAGCCCAAGCCACACCTTCCTCTTCTTAGCAGCCATGTACGAAATTATGTTCCCTCTGATGACCGCCTTCGCAGTGTCCCAGAGAAGGCAGTGATTATCTTTATGACCTGCATTATTATCCAGGATCCACCATCCCCTCAACCTGTCTATAAAATCATCATCCGACATCAGGTAGCTAGGCATGCGCCACACTCGGTCAGTACCTCTAGGGGCATTTTCAGCAAGTGTAATGCACACTGGAGCGTGGTCCGATACCACCATGTCTGTGATCTCCGCCAGTAGAACTTTCTCCGAGAGCTGCGGCGAGGTCAAGGCATAATCTAACCTAGACCACGACCGGTGCGCATTAGAGAAGTGAGTAAACTCCCTCTCTACCGGGTTCAAGAACCTCCATATGTCTGTCAGCCCTGTGGAACTCAAAAAGTATTCCAAGGAATACCTCCCCCTCCAGTGAACTGCTGAGTCTGATGTGCGGGTTGAGATTGTTTACGGTCTTCCGCCAGATCATGCACTGTATTAAGGTCTCCCATTACCAGAGTCTGACCCCCCGCGCCCCGTAAAATCTCGATTTGCAGGTCCCTAAAAAAAGAGGTTTGACCGGAGTTGGGCCCGTAAACATTAAATATGTTCAATAATCCCACATCAGTGTTTAGCTTAAGGTTCAAAATTCTGCCTTCATCATCACAGACCGCCGAGACGACATCATGTCTCACCCGCTTGTGAATGAGAACCACTACCCCTGCTTTCCAACTTCTCGAGGGAGAGCCTAAAACACGCCCTACCCAGAGGCGTTGCATACGCCACAGATCAGCTTGCTCCTGGTGCGTCTCCTGAAGCAATGCAATATCAGCATTTAATTTTTTAAGGTGTTTAAGTACCATTAATCTTTTCTGCGGGGCCCTGAGACCCTTTACATTCCAGGTAATTATTTTAATTAAATAAAGAGTAAAAGGATCCTACAGGGAACGCCACCAGGAGGAAGCCTCTTCCATTTGTTCACATCACATGTAATAGGAGCAGTACATCTACGAATCATGACCGAACATGTAACCAACAACTTTTCCCCCAACCTTAGAAAAATAACAAAAACAAATTGTCTCGCCTGTGTAGATCGTGGAGATCCATGTGGTGGCTTTCTAGAGCTCACTTTTTTCGCACTAAACTGGCGAGAGTAGCCGGACTCTGCCTTGCCAGATTTCCTCCAACGCGGTCCCATCCTTCTTCTGCCCCTATTACCTGTAGATACCTAGCAGTGATTACTCCCCACACCCACCCGCTCTCCCCCCTCCCCCGTCTCCAAACAAGAAGGTACTCACACCGATACACTCCCCCGGAAGACAAGCAAGACCCACTGTCCCCAAAATACCAGCATAGAACAAGTCGGCTTGAAGGACTGTGGGAGTCCCAGAGATCAACAAAGGATCCACGAAATCCTGGTACCGTCAATAAGAATGTCTTCCAGCCTGAGTAGTCTCAAATAAAGGAAGTCAGTCTCAGTCCGAGTTGGATGTTTGACTGAGAGCCTTTCCGGACAGGCGTGGAGATGCGTCGGGGGACCTCATACTTGATTGTCCTCCGGGATGTCCTCCTCTAGGTGATGAGCCTCCTCTGGGAGCTGTTCCCGACCTTGGGCTACCAGCGGAGTCGCCGTCTTCCAGAGCAGCCATCGCATCTCTTGGTGACAGATAGGTGTCAGTCCTCCCATTTTGTCTAAAGACACGCAGGATGGCTGGGTAAACGAGGGTGAACCGGATCTTCTTTTGCACCAGCTGTGTGCATATCTGAGAGAAGGCTCTCCTCTTCTTGGCCACTTCCACAGAATAATCTCCAAACAGCAGAAGTTTCCTCTTACTGTAAGTGGCTGGTTTAAACGTCTGTACTTCAGCAGGATAAATTCCTTGTCTGCGTAATTTAGGAATTTTGCTATAACCGGCCTCGGTCTGGACGTTTGACCTTCCAAGCGTGCCTCTCTGGGCGGGCCGATTCTATGGGCTCTTTCTACTATAAGCGGCGACTGAAGCCCCACAGCTTGTGGGAGCTCTGTGGCACAAAAATGCGCCAGCTGGTGTGCCGGAATGTCCTCGGAAAGTCCTATAATCCGGATATTGCTCCTCCGGGAGCGATTTTCCAGGTCCTCCACTTTGTCCTGTAAGGCCTGATTAATGCGCAAAATTTCTCTGACCTGGGTTTGATTTTTTCCCAGCTTATCTTCCAGGGCCTCAGTCCATATCGGAGCCCCTCATGACGTGGTGCATGAGGGGCTCCGATATGTTCCTGACTGGAAGATATTGGCAAAGTTCTCAGCTTTTAACATCGGCTTGAGGAATTAGCTAGTATTGTCAGTTGCGTATCATTTTGGTGCATTTTCTGCAGTGATTTGTGTGTATATATATTTTTTCATCTGCACAATGTATCATTTTGTGTAAGATGTCCTTGTGGTGCATGCGGTCCGCACCGGCATCCTTCATTGTATGCATTTTTTGCTGAGGATTGCTGTTGTCTGCGGACCGCATGCGGAGGAATTGCTTATCCGGTTATAGATGGGCTACAGTGTCTGGGTTTAGAGCATTTCCACCCATTTAGGCCACTTTTTTCAGTGAGTTTTAGACTAACCTGATTTGTTTTTATGAGGAGGTGTGTAGTAGCCAAGACAGAGGGGTGGCTGTGGATGTAGTGTTTCTGAATTTTGCAAAGGCTTTTGATACTGTCCCTCATAGACATTTAATAGGTAAAGTAAGGTCTATAGGCTTGGAAAGTATAGTTTGTAATTGGATTGAAAACTGGCTGAGGGACCGTGTCCAAAGAGTTGTGGTCAATGATTTCTATTCAGAATGGTCCCGGGTTATAAGTGGTGTACCCCAAGGTTCAGTGCTGAGCCCTCTATTATTTAATTTATTTATTAATGATATTGAGGACGGGATTAATAGTACCAGTTCTATTTTTGCAGACGACACTAAGCTATGTAGTACTGTACAGTCTATGGAAGATGTTCATAAACTAAAAGCTGACTTGAACACTCTGAGTGATTGGGCATCAACATGGCAAATGAGGTTCAATGTGGATAAATGTAAAGTTATGCATTTTGGTAGTAATAATCAGGGGTCAAGTCCTGGGAAAAAAAGTGTGGGAACTCACCCAAGATCCACTGCATCCCCCCCGACCCCCCACCCCAAAAAACCCAAAAAATTATGTATATACAGGGAGTGCAGAATTATTAGGCAAGTTGTATTTTTGAGGATTAATTTTATTATTGAACAAGAACCATGCTCTAAATGAACCCAAAAAACTCATTAATATCAAAGCTGAATATTTTTGGAAGTAGTTTTTAGTTTGTTTTTAGTTTTAGCTATTTTAGGGGGATATCTGTGTGTGCAGGTGACTATTACTGTGCATAATTATTACGCAACTTAACCAAAAACTAATATATACCCATTTCAATTATTTATTTTTACCAGTGAAACCAATATAACATCTCAACATTCACAAATATACATTTCTGACATTCAAAAACAAAACAAAAACAAATCAGTGACCAATATAGCCACCTTTCTTTGCAAGGACACTCAAAAGCCTGCCATCCATGGATTCTGTCAGTGTTTTGATCTGTTCACCATCAACATTGCGTGCAGCAGCAACCACAGCCTCCCAGACACTGTTCAGAGAGGTGTACTGTTTTCCCTCCTTGTAAATCTCACATTTGATGATGGACCACAGGTTCTCAATGGGGTTCAGATCAGGTGAACAAGGAGGCCATGTCATTAGATTTTCTTCTTTTATACCCTTTCTTGCCAGCCACGCTGTGGAGTACTTGGACGCGTGTGATGGAGCATTGTCCTGCATGAAAATCATGTTTTTCTTGAAGGATGCAGACTTCTTCCTGTACCACTGCTTGAAGAAGGTGTCTTCCAGAAACTGGCAGTAGGACTGGGAGTTGAGCTTGACTCCATCCTCAACCCGAAAAGGCCCCACAAGCTCATCTTTGATGATACCAGCCCAAACCAGTACTCCACCTCCACCTTGCTGGCGTCTGAGTCGGACTGGAGCTCTCTGCCCTTTACCAATCCAGCCACGGGCCCATCAAGACTCACTCTCATTTCATCAGTCCATAAAACCTTAGAAAAATCAGTCTTGAGATATTTCTTGGCCCAGTCTTGACGTTTCAGCTTGTGTGTCTTGTTCAGTGGTGGTCATCTTTCAGCCTTTCTTACCTTGGCCATGTCTCTGAGTATTGCACACCTTGTGCTTTTGGGCACTCCAGTGATGTTGCAGCTCTGAAATATGGCCAAACTGGTGGCAAGTGGCATCTTGGCAGCTGCACGCTTGACTTTTCTCAGTTCATGGGCAGTTATTTTGCGCCTTGGTTTTTCCACACGCTTCTTGCGACCCTGTTGACTATTTTGAATGAAACGCTTGATTGTTCGATGATCACGCTTCAGAAGCTTTGCAATTTTAAGAGTGTTGCATCCCTCTGCAAGATATCTCACTATTTTTGACTTTTCTGAGCCTGTCAAGTCCTTCTTTTGACCCATTTTGCCAAAGGAAAGGAAGTTGCCTAATAATTATGTACACCTGATATAAGGTGTTGATGTCATTAGACCACACCCCTTCTCATTACAGAGATGCACATCACCTAATATGCTTAATTGGTAGTAGGCTTTCGAGCCTATACAGCTTGGAGTAAGACAACATGCATAAAGAGGATGATGTGGTCAAAATACTCATTTGCCTAATAATTCTGTACAGGGTGTATATATTGTGGGGATGTGCTCGTGGTAGGCTACGGTAGCGGCGGCAGTATTGAGGCAATCACAGACAGTCTTTGTGGTACACCGTGACTTTATTTACACCAAAGGCATAACAGGCAATGTGTAGACCACACAGGTGCATATCCACATAGTGCATAAAACAAAAGTCCTTCCATAGAAAATAAACAGCAGGTTTGAGTCACCTTGTTTTGGACAGACCACAGCAGTTCTGCAGGCTTGTAAGCTACCTGCCTTTGTCTCCCTCAGGCCAGAGCCCCTTCGGCTCGTAGCACCACAGGTCCCAGGACTATCCTTCAATGTGTGTTGCGCCCAGACTCTCCTTCACCAGCACTGACTCTGTCTGTGTAAATCTCCAGCACAGCAAGACACACCCCACCCCCATCATCAGCAGGCTGGGTTCTTTAAAGGCCCAGCTCCACCAAAACCTGGGCTGGCCGTGGGGAACAGGCACCCCCCCCCCCCCCCCTCCCAGCTCTTTACCTGTTCCCAGTAAAAACCGGTCTCGACACGCTGCGCCAGCAGCATTCGCCGCTGTAACCGCAATGATCCGGTTCTTACTCCACCGAGGCCAGGACCTCTGGTGGCACGTATCGTCCGTCCATTATTATTCTGGGGACTCTCCTACATATCCCCCCCTTTGTTCACCCCTGAGGGCTTGAACATACTGTTCAAGCCTGAGGGGGGTGAACACATGCACAGCAGTGTACCCGGGACAGGGCATCTGCGTTCCCCTGTAAGCGGCCGGCCCTGTGCTCAACAGTGAACTTAAAGTTCTGGAGGGACAAGAACCACCTGGTAACCCGAGCGCTCCCCTCCTTAGCTCGACTCATCCACTGGAGAGGGGAGTGGTCGGTCACCAGACGGAACCTTCTCCCCAGAAGGTAATATCTGAGAGACTCGAGTGCCCACTTGATGGCGAGGCACTCTCTCTCCACAATGCTATACCGGGTTTCTGCTGGGGTAAGCTTGCGGCTTAGAAAAACCACGGGGTGCTCTTCCCCGTTGAGCTCTTGGGAAAGCACAGCCCCTAGTCCTACTCCCGAGGCATCTGTTTGAACTACAAACTCCCGCTTGAAGTCGGGCGTCACCAGAACCGGGGACTCACATAGGGCTGACTTCAAACGGGAGAACGCCTCCTCCTCCTGCTCCCCCCAGCGAACCATCACCGACTTTCTACCCTTCAAGAGGCCGGTTAATGGGGCTGCCAAGGTGGCAAAATGGGGAATGAACCTCATGTAGTTCCCAATCAGGCCCAAAAATGACCGTACTTGCTTGGACGTACGAGGCCTGTGCCAATTCCGGATTGCTTTAACTTTATTCACTTGGGGCCTAATGACTCCGCGTCCAATCACATACCCCAAATAGCGAGCTTCCTCTAGTCCCACCGAGCATTTTTTTGGGTTGGCAGTCAACCCCGCCTTCCTTAGAGAATCTATCACTGCCTGAAGTTTTGACAAATGACCCTCCCAGTTTGGGCTAAACACGACTATATCATCCAGATACGCGGAGGTATACTGGTGATGGGGCTTGAGGACGACATCCATCAGACGCTGGAACGTAGCCGGAGCGCCATGCAACCCAAAAGGCAACACCCTATACTGAAAAAGCCCCTCCGGGGTGACAAAGGCCGTCTTCTCCTTTGCCGCCTCCGTCAGAGGTACCTGCCAGTAGCCCTTTGTAAGATCTAGGATCGAAAAATACCAGGCTTTTCCCAGCCGCTCTATCAACTCGTCCACCCGAGGCATGGGATAGGCGTCAAATTTTGATACCTCATTTAATTTCCTAAAATCATTACAGAACCGTAATGAACCATCCGGTTTGGGAATAAGGACAATCGGGCTAGCCCACTCGCTCTTTGACTCTTCTATGACCCCTAGACGTAGCATCGATCTTACCTCCTGCGAAATGGCCTGTCGCCGAGCCTCCGGTACTCGGTATGGTCTTAGGCGGACTTTCACCCGGGGCTCGGTGACAATGTCATGCTCGATCAAGGTGGTACGTCCAGGAAGGTCAGAGAATACGTCCCTATTCCGACTAACGAATTCTCTCACCTCTTGTGCCTGTTTGGTCGACAGTCCGTCCCCTATCGTCACCCCAGCGGCGTTCTCCAGAACACCTGGTGACCCCGGGTCACTCCCTGCCGTCCAGACAGAGGGTGGGCTGTCTCCAAACAAATTCTCTCTGTCTCTCCAAGGTTTTAGTAGATTCTCATGATATACCTGTTCGGGCTTCCGCCGCCCTGGCTGGTATATCCTGTAATCAACTGAACTCGGTCACCCGGGTGAAATGTCCTTACCCGAGCGGATCGGTTATATACCCGACTCTGGGCCAGTTGTGCCGCTTCCATGTGCTCCCGGACGATCGGCAACACGACCCCTATTCGGTCCTGCATTTTTCCTATGTGCTCTATCACACTTTTATGAGGCGTAGGCTGTTGCTCCCATGCCTCCTTAGCGATGTCCAGTAGTCCACGGGGATGTCGCCCATATAACAACTCAAAGGGCGAGAACCCCGTGGACGCCTGGGGCACCTCCCGTACCGCAAACAAAACATAGGGCAAAAGTAAGTCCCAATCTCTCCTGTCCTTAGCCACGACTCTTTTTAGCATGGACTTCAGGGTCTTATTAAACCGTTCTACTAACCCATCGGTTTGGGGATGGTAGACGGACGTGTGCAGGTGTTTAATATTTAATAGTTACACAATTCCTTTGTTATTTTGGACATAAAGGGTGTCCCCTGGTCCGTCAGAATCTCCTTTGGTATCCCCACCCGGGCGAACATACTCATAAGCTCTTTAGCTATTACCTTGGCCGACGTATGGCGCAATGGGACCGCCTCCGGATAGCGGGTGGCATAGTCTAACACTACCAGTATGTGTTGGTGACCTCGGGCTGACTTAATAATGGGGCCTACCAGATCCATGGCGATCCTTTCGAAGGACACCTCTATAATGGGCATAGGTACCAGTGGACTGCGATACTGAGGTTGGGGGCTAGTCACCTGACACACTGGACAGAACACAACGCCATTAATCACCGACACACCTTCTCTAGCCCGCAATAACGTCGAATCCTGGAGCTGTGCGGTCCCGAAGGTGTCTCGGGGTACCCCCAGATCCAGGATAGACGAACTTTCTACTGTCTCACCCATCAATACTTCTAGGGGAAACCGGTCAGAGTTACACTCTACCTCCCCTACGGTGACCCCTACAGCTGGGGCCCCTGCCTCGGGGTCCTCGGGCTCGGGACCCGGACATTTTTCTTCCCCACAGGTAGGCAACCTGTTCCTCCACAAAGTCCAGAACAGGGGAAAGTCCCTCCTCAATATTGCGGCATAAGGGAGCCGTCTCCCCACTCCGACGACATGTGGTACCTCCGTCCCACACACCGCCAGGGTAACCTTAGTGGTGGGATACTCCCGGCGATCCCCATGTATACAGACAATGGTAAGGGTTCGCCTATCTGGGAGTTTTTCCGTTACCAGCGATTCATGGACCAGAGTTACCAGGCTCCCAGAGTCCAGCAGGGCCTGCACGGAGTGTCCATTAACAACGACATCACACACCGGAGGGGTGTCCGCAGCCAGCAGGGGGTCAGCTATATACACCGGTTGGGCATAAAAAGAGGACCGGCGAGCGAACCCGCAGTCCATGGGTTCGGATGCCCTAGGGCAGTTGGCTGCCACATGTCCCCAATCCTGACAATGCCAACATCTGATCCTCGCAGAATCCCTCCTCCGCAGTGTATTCCTCCCACGGACTGGAGATCCACTCCCCTCCTTATGAGGTGGGATCCCTTTTTCAGGATCCCGGGTCAGCAACGGGGGCTGACGTGACTTCAGTAGTACCGCTGAGTCCCGCACCAAATCCTGAGTGGCCATATACCTCTCCACCAGGCTAACCAGTTGTTCCAGGTTGCCTGGATTGCCTTGTCCCACCCAGCGCTGTATGGCTCTCGGGAGGCTACGCACGAACCTGTCGACCACGACCCTTTCAACCATCTGAGAAGGGCTCAATATTTCAGGCTGAAGCCATTTTTTTACTAGGTGAAGTAAGTCATAGGCTTGTGACCGGGTGGGTCGGGACTCGGCAAACACCCACTGATACACCCTGTGCGCTCGCACATAGGTGTTTACCCCCAACCTGGCCAACACCTCACTTTTTAGCCTCTCATAGTCCTTGGCCTCATCGCGGCTGAGGTCAAAATAGGCCTTTTGTGCGTCCCCCACCAGAAAAGGCGGCGCCACCTCGGCCCACTGTTCCAATGGCAGCCTCTCTTGCTCCGCGGTTCTTTCGAACACCGTCAGGAACGCCTCTATATCATCTTCCGGACCCATTTTCCTCAGGGCGGATCAGACTTTATCCCTGGCGGTAGACACAGTCGGGGTTGTTGCGGTTGAAGCTCCTTGCAGGGATGTTCGCACCGATTCTTGCATGGCTACCAGCTGCTGCATTAGGAGATTGTTTGTTTGCTGCTGTGCACACATAGCCTCCTCATGTCTTTTTTGCTGTAGCTCATTATTTTCCCTCTGAGCCTGCAATGCCTGTTGCTGCTGTACATTACTCTGAATCAGGTGCTTAATGGCCTCCTCCATCTTGTCCGGAACCATAAAACTTGCAGGCCTGATATATGACATGCAGTCCAACACAACTTTTGCCTCAGGCCTGCCTCACTGCAGGAATGCCCGCTCCAAGCCACCAATTGTGGGGATGTGCTCGTGGTAGGCTACGGTAGCGGCGGCAGTATTGAGGCAATCACACACAGTCTTTGTGGTACACCGTGACTTTATTTACACCAAAGGCATAACAGGCAATGTGCAGACCACACAGGTGCAAATCCACATAGTGCATAAAACAAAAGTCCTTCCATAGAAAATAAACAGCAGGTTTGAGTCACCTTGTTTTGGACAGACCACAGCAGTTCTGCAGGCTTGTAAGCTACCTGCCTTTGTCTCCCTCAGGCCAGAGCCCCTTCGGCTCGTAGCACCACAGGTCCCAGGACTATCCTTCAATGTGTGTTGCGCCCAGACTCTCCTTCACCAGCACTGACTCTGTCTGTGTAAATCTCCAGCACAGCAAGACACACCCCACCCCCATCATCAGCAGGCTGGGTTCTTTAAAGGCCCAGCTCCACCAAAACCTGGGCTGGCCGTGGGGAACAGGCACCCCCCCAGCTCTTTACCTGTTCCCAGTAAAAACCGGCCCGGACACGCTGCGCCAGCAGCATTCGCCGCTGTAACCGGTTCTTACTCCACCGAGGCCAGGACCTCTGGTGGCACGTATCGTCCGTCCATTATTATTCCGGGGACTCTCCTACAATATATATATATATATATATATATATATATTTCGCTGAAAATTCAGTGCAACATAAAACGTAAACAAAAACTGGAATTTGCGCTATATGTCTGTTCAGACATAATTTGTCTCTTTCATATTATAAGCTCCCCTTATATATAATTTACTTACAGTTCTGAAGACTCACGGGTGCTGGCTGGCTTGGCCTCAGGGGTGCTGGCTGGCTTGGCCTCAGGGGTGCTGGCTGGCTTGGCCTCAGGGGTGCTGGCAGGCTTGGCCAGGCAGAAGGAGTGTGGGAGACTGTGAGGTCTTTTTTCTCCAAGCTGCTCCGGGAAAAAAAAAATGTCATTATACCTCAGGTCAGACCACCAATCAGACCCCCAATGTTAATCAGACCTCAGCTAACAGCCCCAATAAGATCCCCAATGTTACTAAGACCCCAATAAGACCTCAGATAACACCTCAGCTCAGACCCTAATATGAATGACCCCCAATCAGACCTCAGATAAGAGCCCCATGCCTCATAGCAGCCCCCAGTAGCCTCATTGCAGCCCCTAGTTGAATTATAGCAGCCCCCAGTAGCCTTATAGCAGCCCCCAGTAGCCTCTCACCAGCCCCCAGTAGCCTCTCACCAGCCCCCAGTGCCTTTCACCAGCCCCCAGTGCCTCTCCACCAGCCCCCAGTGCCTCTCCTTCAGCCCCCAGTGTCTCTCCACCAGCTCCAGTGCCTCTCCACCAGCCCCCAGTGCCTCTCCACCAGACCCCAGTGCCTCTCACCAGCCCCCAGTGCCTCTCCATCGGCCCCCAGTGCCTCTCACTGGCCCCCAGTGCCTCTCCATCAGCCCCCAGTGCCTCTCACCAGTCCCCAGTGCCTCTCCATCGGCCCCCAGTGCCTCTCACCGGCCCCCAGTGCCTCTCCATCAGCCCCCAGTGCCTTTCCATCAGCCCCCAGTGCGCCCTCCCCGGTATTAAAATCATTGGTGGGCAGTGCGCCCCCCCCCCGTTATTAAAATCATTGGTGGACAGTGCGCCCTCCCCCTTCTCTTCCCCAGTATTAAAAAAATCATTGGTGGGCAGGGCGCCCCCCCTCAGTATTAAAATCATTGGTGGGCAGTGTGACCTCCCCCCCGGTATTAAAATCATTGGTGGGCAGTGTGCCCTCCCCCTCCCTAGTAATCTTTGGTGGGCTGTGTGCCCTCCCCCCGCCATTTCTAGTATTAAAAATCATTGGTGGGCAGTGTGCGCCCCCGACCCCTTCCCCCCCATCATTGGTGGCAGCGGCAGTTCCTATCAGGGTCCCAGCAGTGTAATACTGGGGCTCCGATCGGTTACCATGGCAGCCAGGACGCAACTGAAGTCCTGTCTGCCTTGGCCAGTTACTCTGCAGCATACTTACATGCGCTGTGGCCACCCGGCGCTCCTTCTTCTTGTAACTCACAGTCTGTGTGGCGCATAGCTTATGCTTATAGCAATGCGCCGCACAGACATGTGAGTTAGAAGAAGAAGGAGCAACTGGGCGGCCACAGCGCATGTAAGTATGCTGCTAACTATCTGACCATGGCAGCCAGGACTTCAGTAGCGTCCTGGCTGCCATGGTAACTGATCGGAGCCCCAGCATTACACTGCTGGGACTCCGATCGGAACTGCCGCTGCCACCAATGATGGGGGGGTGGCAGGGGGCGCACTGCCCACCAATGATTTTTAATACTGGGAAGGGCGGGGGGAGGGCGCACTGCTCACCAATGATTTTTAATACTGGGAAGGGCGGGGGCAGGGCGCAAGTCTATCCACCAATTATGCCGCGTCCGGGCATCCCCATCACCATGGGAACGCCTCGGATTTAAAATATACCATCGGATCAGAGTTTTCTCCAATCCGATGGTATATTTTAACTTCAAGCGCGTTACCTACAGAGGACCAGGAAGCGGTGAGTACAAAGCCTTCACCGCTTCCTGGTCCTTTTGCCCTGAAAGGGAGCGGTGTTCCTGCTATGAAAAAAGTGCAGGAACGCCGTTCCCACGCGTTCCCGCAGGACTCGAGCTCTGGTAATAATCTTCGTGCTTCATGTGTCCTAGGTGATGTAACACTGGGAGAGTCACTTATAGAGAAGGATTTGGGTGTCCTTGTAGATGGTAGATTAAATAACAACATAAAATGTCAATCAGCTGCTTCTAAGGCCACCAGGATACTGTCATGCATTAAACGAGGCATGGGCTCGCGGGGCAGGGATGTAATATTACCACTTTATAAAGCGTTGGTACGGCCTCATCTAGAATATGCATGTCGGTTCTGGGCACCAGTCCATAGAAAGGACGCACTGCAGCTAGAAAAAGTATAGAGGAGAGAGACTAAACTGATAAGGGGCATGGAGGGTTTTAGTTATGAAGAAAGATTAAAATAATTGAATTTATTTAGTCTTGACAAGAGACGTCTAAGGCCCCTTTAACACGGGCGAGAATTGCGTGAGGTGAATGCATTGCACCCCGAACTTAATCCGGACCCATTCACTTCAATGGGGCTCTGCACATGAGGGGTGATTTACACGCATCACTTGTGCTTTGCGTGAAAATCGCAGCAAGCTTTATATTGTGCGTTCTTCATGCAAAGCAGGCACCATAGAAGTGAATGGGACTGCGTGAAAATCGCAAGCATCCGCAAACAAGTGCGGATGCGGTGCGATTTTCACGCATGGTTGCTAGGTGACGATCGGGATAGGGACCTGATCTTTATTATTTTCCCTTATAACATGGTTATAAGGGAAAATAATAGCATTCTTAATACAGAATACTAAGTAAATTAGAGATGGAGGGGTTAAAAAATTAAATAAAAAATTAAACTCACCTCATCCACTTGTTCGCGCAGTCCGGCTTGTCTTCTTTCTTCTTCTTTGAGGACCTGGGAGAAAAGGACCTTTGGTGACGTCACTGCTCTCATCACATGGTCCATCACCATGGTGATGGACCATGTGATGGACCATATGATGAGCGCAGTGACGTCACCAAAGGTCCTTTTCTCCCAGGTCCTCAAAGAAGAAGAAGAAAGAAGTCAAGCCGGGCTGCGCGAACAAGTGGATGAGGTGAGTTTAATTTAATTTTTATTTTTAACCCCTTCATCCCTAATTTACTTAGCATTCTGTATTAAGAATGCTATTATTTTCCCTTATAACCATGTTATAAGGGAAAATAATAAAATCTACACAACACCGATCCCAAACACAAACCCGAACTTCTGTGAAGAAGTCCAGGTTCGGGTCTGGGTACCAAACATGCCGATTTTTCTCACGCGCGTGCAAAACGTATTAAAACGCTTTGCACTTGCGCAAAATAAATTGTGCATTTTCCTGAGACGCACCCGCATCTTATACGGCCCTCTTACGCGGCGCCTGTGTGAAAGAGGCCTAAGGGAGGACATGATTACTCTATACAAATATATAAATGGGCCATACAAAAAATACGGTGAAAAATTGTTCCATGTAAAATGCCCTCAAAAGACAAGGAGGAACTGCCTCCGACTGGAGAAGAAAAAGTTCAGTCTCCAGAAGCATCAAAGCTTCTTTACTGTAAGAACTGTGAATCTGTGGAATAGACTTCCTCAGGACGTGGTCACTGCACGAACAGTGGGCCATTTTAAAAAGGGTTTAGATAAATTCTTAAAAGTATACACTCACTTCCTTCTGGGATTCGCATCCAGACCTATCCCTTGGTTGAACTTAATGGACTTATGTCTTTTTTCAACTATGAGTATAACTATTTAGCTCTGACATTAAATGTGAAATTACTTTTCAAATGGAAAGTCACTTTAAGGGTTCATGAACACGACCGTTGTTGTTTTGCGGTCTGTTTTTCATGGATTAGTTGTTCTGTATCTGAGTTTTTATTTTTTTTTTCTGATTTAAGTCCTCTTCCGTTCCGTTATTGCACAAAATATATCCGTATGGTTTCTGTATTTGATCAGTTTTTTGCGGATCGTATACAGAAACATTAACTTATTAATCACCAAACACATGAGCAATATGGACTGGGCATAGTATTTCTACAGTATGGATCCGCAAAATACGGATGAAATACGGATGTGTTCCATGTGTGATCCATATTTTTTGCGGACCCATTGACTTCAATGGTGCCTCGGACCGTGAATTGCAGACAATAATAGGACATGCACTACTTTTTTGCGTAACGGCCATGCGGACAAACGGAAACGGAATGCACGCGGTATAGCTTCTGTATTTTCTACAGCCCCATTAAAGTGAATGGTTCCACATATGGTCCGCAAAAAAATAAAACGGAACGGAAGAGGAAAGAAAATACGTTTGTGTGCATTAGCCCTAAGGCCAATTAATTTCATTCTTTGCAGAGTTTGTGAAAGTAAAATTATGCTCTTTCTGCAATTATTCTTTTACCTATATTCTATTGTT
The DNA here is from genome assembly GCF_905171765.1 of Bufo bufo. Classification (NCBI taxonomy): domain Eukaryota; kingdom Metazoa; phylum Chordata; class Amphibia; order Anura; family Bufonidae; genus Bufo; species Bufo bufo. The sequence goes on along the minus strand of NC_053390.1, from coordinate 152,614,328 downwards.
AATTTTTTCAACTGAACTGAAATTCTGTAATCACGGTAATAAAACTGGGTTATCCCTCTCTATACATTAGTGCTCCCAAAGATTATTTTTAGGTTCATTATAAAATTTTGTTTTTCTATACCCTATAGTAGTATATGAGTTAGGGACCTTGCATGATAAATGTAATCATACATAAGTAAATTAGTTGTTCTTCATATATTTCCTATACCTAGAGTTGTAAGTAAATGGCAAAGGGAGCAATTAATCATTGGACTTAAAGCATTTTGATTTATCAGAGAGTATGTATTTCAAGTTTATATTTAAGCACCAGAAAGGAACATTTAAAAAAAAAAAAAAAAAAAGCTGATTCCTTTTGACTGCAACGATTTGACCGATTGCTGCTATTTTGGAATAGGTTATATTTAATGGGGCTCTTCCTTTCACAGAAAATGTCACTGTTTCTCTCCAGTAAAGATACCTCTAATTTTTTATTTACTGTCTGCTTGGCCAGGTTTAAACACAGCACTTCAAAACATGGTTCTAAGCATAAGGTAGGGTGCTATAATACACTGCCCGTCCCAAAAAAAAGTTGCCACCAAAAATATTTAGTTGTACCGCCTTTAGCTTTGATTACGGCACGCATTCGCTTCTGCAATGTCACAAGATTTATTTCCATCCAGTGTTGCATTAATTTTTCACCAAGATCTTGCATTGATGATGGTAGAGTCACTGTGGTGGCCAATCCATGTGTGAAAATTATGTCATGCTCCCTGAACCATTCTTTCACAATTTGAGCCTGATTAATACTGGCATTGTCATCTTGGAATATGCTTGTACCATCAGGGAAGAACAAATCCATTGATGGAATAACCTGGTCATTCAGTATGTTCAGGTAGTCAGCTGACCTCATTCTTGGAGCACATATTGTTGCTGAACCTAGACCTGACCAACTGCAGCAACCCCAGATCATAGCACTGCCCCCACAGGCTTGTACAGTAGGCACTAGGCATGATGGGTGCATCACTTCATCTGCCTCTCTTCTTACCCTGATGCGCCCATCACTCTGGAACAGGGTAAATCTGGACTCATCAGACCACATGACCTTCTTCCCTTGCTCCAGAGTCCAATCTTTATGCTCCATAGCAAATTGAAGCCTTTTTTTCTGGTTTGCCTCACTGATTCTTACGGCTACACAGCTGTTCAGTCCCAATCCCTTGTGTTCTTTTTGCATTGTGCGTGTGAAAATGCTCTTACTTTCACTATTAAACATAGCCCTGAGTTCTACTGTTGTTTTTCTTCGATTTGATTTCACCAAACGTTTAAGTGATCGCCGATCACGATCATTCAGGATTTTTTTCCCGCCACATTTCTTCCTCTAATACCATGGGTCCCCACTATCCTTCCAGTTTTTAATAATGCGTTGGACAGTTCTTAACCCACTTTTAGTAGTTTCTGCAATCTCCGTAGATGTTTTCTCTGCTTGATGCATGCCAATGATTTGACCCATCTCAAACAGACTAACATCTTTTCCACGACCACGAGATGTGTCTTTCAACATGGTTGTTTAATAAATCAGAAGCAACTCATTGCACCAGTTGAGGTTAAATAACTTATTGCCAGCTGAAAGATAATCGCCCATGCAGAAATTATCCAATAGGAGGCTCATAACTATTTGCTTAGTTAAATCCAGGTGGTGACTTTTTTTTTTGGACAGGCAGTGTATGTGGAACACTGATTCAGCATCATTTTAGAGCTTGTCTTTGTGTTTATTGATTGGTAAACGTGTTGATGGTTATTTGCCAGTTTTGTTGAAAGGTAGAAATTAACACATCCATAAAATGGAGCTTAAAGAGACCCTTTCATGTGATTTTATTAAGGGAGATATATACCTGTACTTGTGGGGTACCGCCCGCTGATGCTGCCACCCTGTTTGATTTTTTAAAATATGCCTCCTATGCCCCGCTGTGCCCCGCCGTGCCCCGCCGGATTTCTCCCGCTTAGTATGCTAATACTAAGCATCGGAGCAATGAGGAGGAGACTGAGTCTTTCTCTGTGGGCGTCTCTTTCTCCCTGGCTGTAGCGCTGTCCAATCGCAGCGCAGAGCGTCACAGCCAGGGACTCCTCATTGCTCCGATGCTCAGTATTATCATACTGAGCGGCAGAAATCTGACGGGGAACAGCGGGGCATATGATGCCTATTTTCAAAAATCAAGCAGGGCGGCAGCATCAGCGATAGGTACCCCGCAAGTACAGGTATATATATATATCGCTTAATAAAATCGCATGAAAGGTCCTCTTTAATTACTTTGTATGATTGTCTACTGTTAGGTGCACACGGGAGCCTGACTAGTCACCTACCTATGAGGATATATTACCCCTTGTAGAGCACCATTAGTGTGGCAATGCATTTTAGACAGCTTTTGGTCAAATGCTCATTTGTCCAAAAGATATTGTTCCCTATCCTCTCATAAACATGCACACTCTGCAGGGCATGCAGGTTTTCTAAGTAGGGAGGGGGAATAAGCAGCTGCTAGATTACTTACATATGAACAATGAATTGGTTATGTTGAAATCCAAGATACACAATCATTGGGGAACAATCAGGAAACCCCCATACAGATTAGAGAATTAGAATTAAAGACCAGTCTTATCAATGCTGGCAGGTTCAGCTGACATTTATTTAATGTGTCTGTCCACCTTTACATATACAGTTGTGTTCAAAATTATTCAACCCCCAATGCTGTAAAGGGTTTTAGGGAATTTAGTGTACATTTGTAATTGGGTTCAGAATGAAATCTTACAAGGACTTTTTAAAGAACCAAATGCAACTAAAATGACATCAATTGTTTTTGTAATACAGTATTAAATGTTTTTTTTGTAATCTCTTCATTGACACAATTATTCAACCCCTTAAAGACTACCACTCTTAAGAACAGAGGTTCATTCAAGTGTTTTCGATCAGGTATTGAAAACATCTGTGGATGTCAAGGAGCAGCAATCAAGCATAATAAGCACCAATTAGGCAGATTTAAAAGGACTGTGATACACAGCTCCTTCTAGACATTTACTGGTGTGTTTACAAACATGGTGAAGTCAAGAGAATGGTCCAGGAAGACAAGAGAAGAGGTGATTTCTCTTCACAGGAAGGGCAATGGCTATAAGAAGATTGCAAAGATGTTAAACATACCAAGAGACACCATAGGAAGCATCATTCGCAAATTCAAGGCAAAGGGCACTGTTGAAACGCTACCTGGTCGTGGCAGAAAGAAGATGCTGACTTCGACTGCTGTGCGCTACCTGAAGCGCAAAGTGGAGAAAAGTCCCCATGTGACTGCTGAGGAACTGAAAAAAGATTTGTCAGATGTGGGTACTGAAGTTTCAGCTCAGACAATAAGGCGCACACTGCGTAATGAAGGCCTCCATGCCAGATTTCCAAGGCGCACCCCCTTGCTGTCTCCAAAGAATAAGAAGAGTCGACTGCAGTATGCCAAAAGTCATGTGGACAAACCACAAAAGTTTTGGAATAGTGTTCTGTGGACTGATGAAACAAAATTAGAACTGTTTGGGCCCATGGATCAACGCTATGTTTGGAGCAGGAAGAACAAGGCCTATGAAGAAAAGAACACCTTGCCTACTGTGAAGCATGGCGGAGGGTCAATCATGCTTTGGGGCTGTTTTGCTTCTACAGGTACAGGGAAGCTTCAGCGTGTGCAAGGTACCATGAATTCTCTTCAGTACCAGGAGATATTGGATGAAAATGTGATGCAGTCGGTCACAAACCTGAGGCTTGGGAGACGTTGGACCTTTCAACAGGACAATGATCCCAAGCATACCTCCAAGTCCACTAGAGCATGGTTGCAGATTAAAGGCTGGAACATTTTGAAGTGGCCATCGCAGTCACCAGACTTAAAACCGATTGAGAACCTCTGGTGGGACTTAAAGAAAGCAGTTGCAGCGCACAAGCCTAAGAATGTGACTGAACTGGAGGCTTTTGCCCATGAAGAATGGGCGAAGATACCCGTAGATCGCTGCAAGACACTTGTGTCAAGCTATGCTTCACGTTTAAAAGCTGTTATAACAACTGGAAAAGGATGTTGTACTAAGTACTAAGATTGAATGTCACTTGGGGGTTGAATAAAACTGATAATGATGTGAGCACAGAAAAGACATTTGTGGTTATTTCATTATAAATGTTATGTTATATTTGTCTGACTTACAAGTGCCTCTTTGATTTAATTGTAAACAAGATGACTGAAATGATCAAAATCAATGTCAAACTGGCCAAAACACTCCATTTCAGTGGGGGTTGAATAATTTTGAACACAACTGTACCTCTGCGTGACAATTTCAATAGAACCTACACTTATATCTAGTGGTAAATCAAATGCATGCAAAGACAGCCTGACATTGAAAGTCATGGAGTTCTTCAGTTCAATTCATTGTACTAATGTTCTTTATGAAGGTTTTATTTGGATGTATGTTTACATTTCCACAAATGGCAAGCGGATAAATTAATAGGTACAGTGAGGAACAGAGGTATTTGAACACCCTGCGATTTTGCAAGTTCTTCAATCATGAAGGGGTCTTAAATTCACATTGTAGGTGCATTCCCACTCTGAGAGACAGAATAAAAAAAAAAAAATCAGGAAATCACATTGTATGATTTTTAAAGAATGTATTTGTCTTGCACTGCTGAACATAAGTATTTGAACATCTGAGAAAATCTGTGGTAATATTTGGTACAGAAGCCTTTGTTTGCAATTACAGAGGTCAAACGTTGTAGTTCTTGACCAGCTTTGCACACACTGCAACAGGGATTTTGGTCCACTCCTCCACACAGATCTCCTCTAGAGCTGTCAGGTTTCGGGTCTGTCACTGAGTAACACAGAGTTTCATCTCCCTCGAAAGATTGGATCCCTATTGGATTTAGATCTGGAGAGTGGCTAGGCCACTCCAGAACCTTGATATGCTTCTTACGGAGCCACTCCTTGGTTATCCTGGCTGTGTGCTTCGGGTCGTTGTCATGTAGGTAGACCCAGCCACGACCCATCATCAATGCTCTGACTGAGGGAAGGAGGTTGTTGCTCAAAATCTCACAATAAATGGCCCCATTCATCCTCTCCTTAATACAGTGCAGTTTTTCTGTCCCCTTTGCAGAAAAGCACCCCCAAAGCATGATGTTACCACCCCCATGCTTCACAGTAGGGATGGTGTTCTTGGGATGCAACTCATCCTTTTTTTTCCTCCAAACACGGTGAGTGAAGTTGAGACCAAAAAGTTCTGACCACATGACTTTCTCCCATGCCGCCTCTGGATCATCCAGTTGGTCATTGGCAAACTTCAGACGGGCATGGACATTTGATGACTTGAGCAGGGGAACCTTCCGTGCAATGCATGATTTGAAACCATGACGGCGTAGTGTTCTACCGACAGTGACCTTTGAAACTGTGGTCCCAGCTCTCTTCATGTCATTGACCAGCTCCTCCCTTGTAGTTCTGGGATGATTCCTCACCTTTCTTATCATCAGTGGTACTCCATGATGTGAAATCTTTCATGGAACCCAAGTGCGAGGGAGATTGACAGTGATCTTTAACCTCTTACATTTTCTAAAAATTGCTCCAATAGTTGATCTATTTTCACCAAGATGTTTGGCAATTGCCCCGTAGCCCTTTCCAGCCTTGTGGAGTTCCATAATTTTAGCTATGGTGTCTTTTGACAGCTCTTTGGACTTAGTAGTTGGCGTCTGACTGACTGTGGTGTGGACAGGTGTCTTTAAAGCGCTCAGACAGGTGCTACTAAGTTAGATTAATGAGTGGAGTAGAGGTGGACTTTGTAAAGGCACAGTAACAGGTCTTCGAGAGACAGAATTCTTTCTGTTTCTCAGGTGTTCAAGTACTTACTGTATGTTTAGCAGTGCAAGACAAATCAATTCTTTAAAAATCATACAATGTGATTTCCTGATTTATTTATTTATTTTATTCTGTCTCTCAGAGTGGGAATGTACCTACAATGTAAATTTCAGACCCTTCCATGATTTCCAAGTGGGAGAACTTGCAATATCACAGGGTGTTCAAATACTTCTGTTCCTCACTGTATAGTAAAACCTCATGTAGGGTACGGTCACATGGTCAGGTTTCCTGATGCGGTTTTGAAAGCAAAAACCAGAAGTGAATTGAAGTAGTATCTGTATACTTTCTCTCCGTTTATTATCCACTCCTGATTTGGACTTCCAAAACTGTATTAGGATAGTTTACTGTGTAGCTGTAATTTTAGGTCTTCAACCAAATAGCATTGATATGGTCTTCAAGAGAAGTGGTCATCTCAAAGAAGGTGACCAGTATGCATAGTAGATAACAAGAATGGAATCCCATCATAAAAAATGTATTCCAAATAAAAGGGTGGTCTTCTCAAAGACATAAAGAAAAAATATATCACTCGCAGGTGATAGGAGACACAAGCGCTGGTACACAGTAACAATCGGCTAGTCCTTAAGTTTTGCACTCTACCTGTAGCTAGTCTGGATGACCAGGTAATGTGCTGTCAAAATAAATAAATGGTTTCGGTATACAAGTTAGTATCGGAATCAGACCATGTAATCAGTTGTCAAAGGAAAAACACATGGTTAAATATGTACAGATATTGGCATCGGGGAATAGTATCAGGATGCAAATAAGTAACTGAATCAGACCATATAATGGGTTATTGGGGAGGAGTACATGGTTAGGTATATGAATGTTGGTACTAGGAATAGGGTAATAGGGGAGTGGTTACTGTTAATGTAACCACCACCCTCAGTACCTTGTTTGTTCTTTTCACCAAAGTATTCCTTCTGTCGATGTTCCAGTATGCTGGTTTCTTCTGGGTTCCTTTTGTGAAGGTATTGATGTCCTTTCTGATCGCGGCGTTCTTCTTGCTCTTCTAGCTCACCTGCCAGCAGCAGCGCGGCCCCGGCCGGAAGCACGCGCGGCGCGAGGGAGCTTGGTGTGTTACCCGGGAAACCTGTTTGCGGTGACGTCACCTGGTACGAGTATGGTAACCTCCGTACTAGATCAGTTAGTACTGACACACACCATACTCTGACCGCAGAAAACCAATTTTTACATACTGACTTAAAACCAATATCAAAATTCAATCCAATTTCGGAATATTCAGATTCACTGATTACTTTCCAATCACTAGTAACCAGAGATCTCCTCCATATGAACCAAAAAAAGAAAAAAGGACCTCACAATCTAACTAAGGGTGAGACCAGAGCCATTAGATCCCTACAAACCAATAACCAAATCATTATTAGGCCAGCCGACAAAGGAGGAGGACTGGTTATATTAAATTTAGAAGACTACCATAAAGAAGCTCTCAGACTTCTTTCAGATGCAAAAACATATAGAAAGCTACCAGGTAACCCCACCAACCAATACACCTTCAAATTGAACCAATTAATTCTAAAAGGAAAAAACATGGGCATACTCTCCAAAGAAGAGACCCTTTTCATTAATAACCAGACCCCCAGAATACCCATATTTTATTATCTACCCAAGATCCATAAAAATAAAACCAACCCCCCCGGCAGACCCATAATCTCTGGAATAGAGGGCCTCACCTCCAATCTATCCAAATATATTGATGTTATGCTACAGGATAAAGTAGTTAAATTACCTGCATACTTGAAAGATACCAAACATATCCTCCAAATATTAGATGGTATCCAGTGGCAGGCAGATTTTATCTTGGGTACTCTTGACGTCACCGCTCTGTACACAGTTATTGAAAAAACAAAGGGCCGTGAAGCTGTGGAACACTTTTTAAACATAGATAAAACTATGTCAGGGGATCAAATAAATTTTATAGGTGATTGCATCATGTTCATTTTAGACCACAACTATTTTAAATATGGACCTGACTTTTACCTCCAGACGTGGGGGACCGCGATGGGGACCAGATTCGCACCGAGCTTCGCAAACCTATACATGGGCAGATGGGAGGAGCTTACCATCTTTCCCCATGGCAGGCTCGGTGCGGGTCTGCTCCTCTGGAAACGTTTTATCGATGATATTGTTTTTATCTAGCAAGGGGACACTATATCCCTTGACAGTTTTTTAACTAATTTAAATAAAAATGACTTTTATCTACAATTTACTCCATCCTATGACAAAACACAGATTAACTTCCTTGATCTTAATATATATGTCGAGAATGGCAAAATACACACGAAAACGTACCACAAACCGACAGACACCAATGGATTCATCCCTCTGGATAGTTGTCACCTACCCATATGGCTCAACAACATCCCTTATAGCCAGTACATACGAGCCCGTAGAAATTGTACTAGCCATACTAACTATCAAGAAGAGGCGAAAATGTTAAACACCAAATTCATAGAGAAGGGTTACAAATTAGAAACACTCACCCCTATCACCAGAACTGTAGAAGGCCTAGACCGCCTCACCCTATTAGTGGACAAAAAACCTAGGACAAAAGAAGAAACAGATGACCCTGAGCACAGTGAAGATATCAAAATCCCTATTATTACAACATACAGTGCAGGGGTCAATAAGTTTAAAAAAATCATATATAAATACTGGGACATTCTGAAATATGACAAAATTATCGGCAATAAAATGCCTAATAAACCTACTTTCATCTTTAAAAAAGCTCCCAACCTAGCCAATTTAGTAGCCCCCTCCATCAAAAACGAGAAAATGAACCCAAAAACATGCCCCAAAAAAGGCTTTTACCCGTGCAGACTATGCTCTAATTGCAAAATCCTAAGACAGCAGGTCAAACCGACACTCCAAATAGACACCCCACAAGGCAGACATATAATAAAGGACTATATTACCTGCCACACCAGAGGGGTCATTTACTATATCAAGTGCCCATGCGGGAAATTGTATGTGGGGCGAACTAAAAGGGAACTCCGAGTCCGTATAAAAGAACACACCAATAACATAAAAAAGAAATCAGAGAATCACCCACTATCACGTCACTACACCGAATTTCATCAGGGAAAACTCCTAGGATCTAGTTTTGGGGGCATAGAAAAAGTTAAGCAGGATAGGAGAGGGGGCGACTATATTAAAGCCATGTCCAGATCTGAAAGCAAATGGATTTTCAGATGCAACAGTTTAGCCCCAAACGGACTAAACCAGGAGATAGAACTGTTTGCGTTCCAGTAACAAACAATCACCAACTAACACAGCAATTATAATTATCAACAGATCTGTGGTACCTTACAAATGAATGTATAAACAAATTGTAGTTGCTGCTCTTTATAACAATCTAAACAAAAATATTGGATCAATAAACAGATGAAATAAATAATGAATACCAGACAGAATCCATGGGAAAATAATCACACTTAACATGTCCACTAAAGACTGACATATTGGCACCTTCTTCTCCTCAAAGACCAAGTGTTTATCCGTTGCTATAGGAAACCTGACGAGCTATTTAAACCCCCAATGAACAATGTGTAGACTAACCCTGACGAAGGAGCCCGCTTTGGCTCTGAAACGCGTAGGTTACAGTCTTTTGTCCTACGGAGGTTACCATACTCGTACCAGGTGACGTCACCGCAAACAGGTTTCCCGGGTAACACACCAAGCTCCCTCGCGCCGCGCGTGCTTCCGGCCGGGGCCGCGCTGCTGCTGGCAGGTGAGCTAGAAGAGCAAGAAGAACGCCGCGATCAGAAAGGACATCAATACCTTCACAAAAGGAACCCAGAAGAAACCAGCATACTGGAACATCGACAGAAGGAATACTTTGGTGAAAAGAACAAACAAGGTACTGAGGGTGGTGGTTACATTAACAGTAACCACTCCCCTATTACCCTATTCCTAGTACCAACATTCATATACCTAACCATGTACTCCTCCCCAATAACCCATTATATGGTCTGATTCAGTTACTTATTTGCATCCTGATACTATTCCCCGATGCCAATATCTGTACATATTTAACCATGTGTTTTTCCTTTGACAACTGATTACATGGTCTGATTCCGATACTAACTTGTATACCGAAACCATTTATTTATTTTGACAGCACATTACCTGGTCATCCAGACTAGCTACAGGTAGAGTGCAAAACTTAAGGACTAGCCGATTGTTACTGTGTACCAGCGCTTGTGTCTCCTATCACCTGCGGGTGATATATTTTCTCTCTGTACATGCATCAAGGAGAACAATAGCTCCTTTTTCAGACACCTAGCAGCAGGATCTCCCCATACAGGTAGAATCACACGTATCAATACAACAGGAGCGCAGGGGGGTCCCTCTTTCTACCGTTAACCCCTTCATTACTATTGTTACCATCTCCCTGCAGCATACCTCTAGTCCTTAAAGATGAGTGAACTGTGGAATGATAGAAGAGAGAGAATTACTTTCGTTCAATCATTCTTCAACAATAAAAAAGAAAAAGCTAATAAACCAAATTACAACTGGAATGATAATAAAAAGGAAGTCATTAACAATATAAAAAAACTAGAACAATTATTAATCACAGAAATGCGGGACTTATGGGAAGTGTCCTCCCTAGAAGAATATTTGGTAAATGACACCGTACCAAAAGGACTCAAAATATCAAAATGTCTGAATGGAGACTTGGGCGACACAGCAACCCTAAAAGAATGGGACGCCTTACTCCATGACTTTTCAAAAAGAGCGGTCATATTTGTAATAGAAAAGAGAAAAGTCAGCTTGAACAGGAACAGTCGTGAAATACTAGAACTTTTTGACAAAATAAGACCCTACAAAGAAGAGGATGATCTAATTAAAATATCTAGATCTATAAAAAATAGAATAAAAAATAAAGAAGACTTGATAATAAATAAAAAAAATTAGGAAATTTAAAAGAGACGAATTAGGAATAGAAAGTACAAACGTTATAGAAATAATTCAGCAGGAGAACTGCCCAATAATGGAGGAAGAATTCGATACCATTGACAGTACACGGTGCGACTGCACCATGAGCAACTTAACAATACATGAAGAAAGTCCCAGAAAGGAATTCAACACCAGTAATAAAGATAGTGAAATACACACAACATCATTACCACTGATACAGGAAATCATGACCAACAATGGTGATAACACTATCATAAGTAAAAATAAAAATAAAAAACATGAAAATGGTTCTATATTATCACCAAACAGATATGCCATATTAGAGGAGATAGAGGTGGATATAGCTATTGAAGTAGAATCCCCATTATCAAGGACCATTACTCAAACTAGTAACACAGACAAACCAGAACAAAAAGCCAGTTACGCCACAATTGCACGACGCCGACAGATGTCAGAACAAAGAGAGAGCTCCAGACAAACTAGAGCACACAGTACCACTACAAACAATAACAACAACAATAAAAAGACAATAATAAAGAAAACCATCAAAAAGGATTTTTTTCATGCACGAAATCCAACAAAAAGAAAAAAACAAAAAGAGGGAAAAGGGGGCGAGGACTGACCAAACTTTTGCTGAAACAAAAAACCATTGGAGAGGGCATATTCAATTTAAGCAGCTACCCCCTTAGCATGGAAGAACTCTCCCTCCTCCATAAAGGCCTAAAATTTGCCCCTACCTCAAAATTTAACAATTTCGACGCTTTTATAGGGGTAAAGAAATTTTTACGGAACCTAGCCCTAAAAAAATTCTTTATTAAAAAAGACAAATTAGGCAAAATGAACAAACAAATAACTAACTCACAAACAAAGATCATCAATATAGAAAGAAAAAAGGGAATATTCTCCAAAAATACCACCACCCACCGAAAGATTAGTATGGACAAAAACGAAGAGAATACTAGATCAGTTAGTACTGACACACACCATACTCTGACCGCAGAAAACCAATTTTTACATACTGACTTAAAACCAATATCAAAATTCAATCCAATTTCGGAATATTCAGATTCACTGATTACTTTCCAATCACTAGTAACCAGAGATCTCCTCCATATGAACCAAAAAAAGAAAAAAGGACCTCACAATCTAACTAAGGGTGAGACCAGAGCCATTAGATCCCTACAAACCAATAACCAAATCATTATTAGGCCAGCCGACAAAGGAGGAGGACTGGTTATATTAAATTTAGAAGACTACCATAAAGAAGCTCTCAGACTTCTTTCAGATGCAAAAACATATAGAAAGCTACCAGGTAACCCCACCAACCAATACACCTTCAAATTGAACCAATTAATTCTAAAAGGAAAAAACATGGGCATACTCTCCAAAGAAGAGACCCTTTTCATTAATAACCAGACCCCCAGAATACCCATATTTTATTATCTACCCAAGATCCATAAAAATAAAACCAACCCCCCCGGCAGACCCATAATCTCTGGAATAGAGGGCCTCACCTCCAATCTATCCAAATATATTGATGTTATGCTACAGGATAAAGTAGTTAAATTACCTGCATACTTGAAAGATACCAAACATATCCTCCAAATATTAGATGGTATCCAGTGGCAGGCAGATTTTATCTTGGGTACTCTTGACGTCACCGCTCTGTACACAGTTATTGAAAAAACAAAGGGCCGTGAAGCTGTGGAACACTTTTTAAACATAGATAAAACTATGTCAGGGGATCAAATAAATTTTATAGGTGATTGCATCATGTTCATTTTAGACCACAACTATTTTAAATATGGACCTGACTTTTACCTCCAGACGTGGGGGACCGCGATGGGGACCAGATTCGCACCGAGCTTCGCAAACCTATACATGGGCAGATGGGAGGAGCTTACCATCTTTCCCCATGGCAGGCTCGGTGCGGGTCTGGTCCTCTGGAAACGTTTTATCGATGATATTGTTTTTATCTGGCAAGGGGACACTATATCCCTTGACAGTTTTTTAACTAATTTAAATAAAAATGACTTTTATCTACAATTTACTCCATCCTATGACAAAACACAGATTAACTTCCTTGATCTTAATATATATGTCGAGAATGGCAAAATACACACGAAAACGTACCACAAACCGACAGACACCAATGGATTCATCCCTCTGGATAGTTGTCACCTACCCATATGGCTCAACAACATCCCTTATAGCCAGTACATACGAGCCCGTAGAAATTGTACTAGCCATACTAACTATCAAGAAGAGGCGAAAATGTTAAACACCAAATTCATAGAGAAGGGTTACAAATTAGAAACACTCACCCCTATCACCAGAACTGTAGAAGGCCTAGACCGCCTCACCCTATTAGTGGACAAAAAACCTAGGACAAAAGAAGAAACAGATGACCCTGAGCACAGTGAAGATATCAAAATCCCTATTATTACAACATACAGTGCAGGGGTCAATAAGTTTAAAAAAATCATATATAAATACTGGGACATTCTGAAATATGACAAAATTATCGGCAATAAAATGCCTAATAAACCTACTTTCATCTTTAAAAAAGCTCCCAACCTAGCCAATTTAGTAGCCCCCTCCATCAAAAACGAGAAAATGAACCCAAAAACATGCCCCAAAAAAGGCTTTTACCCGTGCAGACTATGCTCTAATTGCAAAATCCTAAGACAGCAGGTCAAACCGACACTCCAAATAGACACCCCACAAGGCAGACATATAATAAAGGACTATATTACCTGCCACACCAGAGGGGTCATTTACTATATCAAGTGCCCATGCGGGAAATTGTATGTGGGGCGAACTAAAAGGGAACTCCGAGTCCGTATAAAAGAACACACCAATAACATAAAAAAGAAATCAGAGAATCACCCACTATCACGTCACTACACCGAATTTCATCAGGGAAAACTCCTAGGATCTAGTTTTGGGGGCATAGAAAAAGTTAAGCAGGATAGGAGAGGGGGCGACTATATTAAAGCCATGTCCAGATCTGAAAGCAAATGGATTTTCAGATGCAACAGTTTAGCCCCAAACGGACTAAACCAGGAGATAGAACTGTTTGCGTTCCAGTAACAAACAATCACCAACTAACACAGCAATTATAATTATCAACAGATCTGTGGTACCTTACAAATGAATGTATAAACTAATTGTAGTTGCTGCTCTTTATAACAATCTAAACAAAAATATTGGATCAATAAACAGATGAAATAAATAATGAATACCAGACAGAATCCATGGGAAAATAATCACACTTAACATGTCCACTAAAGACTGACATATTGGCACCTTCTTCTCCTCAAAGACCAAGTGTTTATCCGTTGCTATAGGAAACCTGACGAGCTATTTAAACCCCCAATGAACAATGTGTAGACTAACCCTGACGAAGGAGCCCGCTTTGGCTCTGAAACGCGTAGGTTACAGTCTTTTGTCCTACGGAGGTTACCATACTCGTACCAGGTGACGTCACCGCAAACAGGTTTCCCGGGTAACACACCAAGCTCCCTCGCGCCGCGCGTGCTTCCGGCCGGGGCCGCGCTGCTGCTGGCAGGTGAGCTAGAAGAGCAAGAAGAACGCCGCGATCAGAAAGGACATCAATACCTTCACAAAAGGAACCCAGAAGAAACCAGCATACTGGAACATCGACAGAAGGAATACTTTGGTGAAAAGAACAAACAAGGTACTGAGGGTGGTGGTTACATTAACAGTAACCACTCCCCTATTACCCTATTCCTAGTACCAACATTCATATACCTAACCATGTACTCCTCCCCAATAACCCATTATATGGTCTGATTCAGTTACTTATTTGCATCCTGATACTATTCCCCGATGCCAATATCTGTACATATTTAACCATGTGTTTTTCCTTTGACAACTGATTACATGGTCTGATTCCGATACTAACTTGTATACCGAAACCATTTATTTATTTTGACAGCACATTACCTGGTCATCCAGACTAGCTACAGGTAGAGTGCAAAACTTAAGGACTAGCCGATTGTTACTGTGTACCAGCGCTTGTGTCTCCTATCACCTGCGGGTGATATATTTTCTCTCTGTACATGCATCAAGGAGAACAATAGCTCCTTTTTCAGACACCTAGCAGCAGGATCTCCCCATACAGGTAGAATCACACGTATCAATACAACAGGAGCGCAGGGGGGTCCCTCTTTCTACCCTTCTCAAAGACATGTTTCATGATAGATAGATAAATGGATAGATAGATGACTCTGGTATGTACAGATGACTGTTTATGTAGCTCCCATAGACTAGAAAACTACACACATACTCAACCTGCTCTTTCTTGCTCTTACCATTGGCTGGTTTGGTGAATACAGGGTGTCATAGGAACCCCATACCTTTGATAAATCAACTTCCTGGATGTGTAAACCATACCTATTAAATGGTGGATGACAGACAGCAGAGGGTCCTTGTGCAATAACAGTATCGTCCACTTGCTCTGTAATAGCACCTCACATAGTACAGCCTTACATTTCTCTAACAATGCACCAGAAATTGTGACCTATGAAATTTAATAAAGGCCCCTAATATTATAGGTAATAGATAGTAGGAACCTAACGTCTGCATTTAATGTGATAGTGGACTCCCTGCCTACTGCACAAGTTGCACCAATTACATTACAGCCCCTGCGATTAGACATTTAGGACATTACCTATCTGCAGATATCAACAGCTAAGATATCCTGTAAACACATTAAAGGCATTGCGCAGTGCTAGTATATTGATGAGCTATCCTTAGGATAGGGGATAAATAAAACACTTAAAAACTAGAAAAGTAATTATTAAAACAAAGAAGTGATAACAGTGCGACACATGTTTCAGTGGCAACCTGCCACCTTTTTCAGGCACTGAAACTTGTGTCACATTCTCATCCCCACTGTTATTTCCATAAATATATATATTAAGGATGCTCACTGTCTTAATTAGAGCCAGGCCTACTGGCCACCGCTAGTTTCAAAAGTTACCAAATATCTATATATACATACATATATATAAAAAACATTTCATATACCAATAAATCATAAAACCCCAAATTAAAATGTGTTCACAATAGGTTAATAGAATTGGTCCCTTTATAATGCGGAGCTCACGCTTAAAAATTTAAAAGAGTCAAAAATGTGGTTTTTCACTTGTGTTTGGGTGTGTGGTTCAGCGTTTGATGATTTGCTTTCAAATAATTTAGTTATCTGATATAGACAGACAAGGTGGAGTCCATATCTTTTGCTACCTGCGATTAGCTACAGTCTATTCACATTAGTGCGTTTTATCACTGTTAGTGCACGTTCACATTTATATGTTAAAATTGTGATATTAGTCACAGCCGGCTTTCCATGATGTGTGAATAATCCAGATTTGCAGATTATGATAAATGGCCGCTAGTTGCTGTTCACATTTGTATGCAACAATGTTGCATGTTACTCACGAACTCCTGCAGATAATCAACCACCTTTCGCTCCGGTCTTTCAGCACAGAAGTCCGCTGTGTCGCTCACAACCTCCTGCGGATTACTCACTGATTTTCGCTCCGATCTCCTAGCGCGTGGGTCTCCGCTGTACTTCTCTCGGCAGTGGCGTAATAGTGTTCGTATTCACCTTGTCTGCGATTTATTCTCGTACACTCTGCCCATTAACAACCGCCACTAGATGCGTTTCAGTACACAAATGTACCTTCCTCAGTGATATACACTGCTCAGAAAAATAAAGGGAACACTTAAACAACACAATGTAACTCCAAGTCAATCACACTTCTGTGAAATCAAACTGTTCACTTAGGAAGCAACACTGAGTGACAATCAATTTCACATGGTGTTATGCAAATGGGATAGAAAACAGGTGGATATTATAGGCAATTAGCAAGACACCCCCAATAAAGGAGTGGTTCTGCAGGTGGTGACCACAGACAATTTCTCAGTTAATATGCTTCCTGGCTGATGTTTTGGTCACTTTTGAATGCTGGCGGTGCTTTCACTCTAGTGGAAGCATGAGACGGAATCTACAACCCACACAAGTGGCTCAGGTAGTGCAGCTTATCCAGGATGGCACCTCAATGGGAGCTGTGGCAAGAAGGTTTGCTGTGTCTGTCAGCGTAGTGTCCAGAGCATGGAGGCGCCTTTGTGCAAGGAGGAACAGGAGGAGCACTGCCAGAGCCTTGCAAAATGACCTCCAGCAGGCCACAAATGTGCATGTGTCTGCTCAAACGGTCAGAAACAGACTCCATGAGGGTGATATGAGCGCCCGACGTCCACAGGTGGGGGTTGTGCTTATAGCCCTACACCGTGCAGGACGTTAGGCATTTGCCAGAGAACACCAAGATTGGCAAATTCGCCACTAGCGCCCTATGCTCTTCACAGATGAAAGCAGGTTCACACTGAGCACATGTGACAGACGTGACAGTCTGGAGACGCCGTGGAGAACGTTCTGCTGCCTGCAACATCCTCCAGCATGACCGGTTTGGCATTGGGTCAGTAATGGTGTGGGGTGGAATTTCTTTGGAGGGCCGCACAGCCCTCCATGTGCTTCCCAGAGGTAGCCTGACTGCCATTACGTACCGAGATGAGATCCTCAGACCCCTTGTGAGACCATATGCTGGTGCAGTTGGCCCTGGGTTCCTCCTAATGCAAGACAATGCTAGACCTCATGTGGCTGGAGTGTGTCAGCAGTTTCTGCAAGACGAAGGCATTGATGCAATCGACTGGCCCGCCCGTTCCCCAGACCTGAATCCAATTGAGCACATCTGGGACATCATGTCTCGCTCTATCCACCAAAGTCACGTTGCACCACAGACTGTCCAGGAGTTGGCAGATGCTTTAGTCCAGGTCTGGGAGGAGATCCCTCAGGAGACTGTCCGCCACCTCATCAGGAGCATGCACAGGCGTTGTAGGGAGGTCATACAGGCACGTGGAGGCCACACACACTACTGAGCCTCATTTTAACTTGTTTTAAAGACATTACATCAAAGCTGGATCAGCCTGTAGTGTGTTTTTCCACTTTAATTTTGAGTGTGACTCCAAATCCAGACCTCCATGGGTTGAAAAATTTGATTTCCATTTTTTTATTTTTGTGTGATTTTGTTGTTAGCACATTCAACTATGTAAAGAACAAAGTATTTCAGAAGAATATTTAATTAATTCAGATCTAGGATGTGTTATTTTTGTGTTCCCTTTATTTTTTTGAGCAGTGTATAATTCTGAATAGAAATAAAATGAAAAACTGGGACCATTTTAAACCAATTTTTGTCAGATGTAAAACATGGACCAGATCTCCCCATTGTGGTAGCAGAACCTGCCTATACGGCTGCTGCACTGAGTCCACTTTGATTAGCTTCATGCAGATAAATCATAGTTCACACAGTGTGTTTTTACAGCTAGATAGGCCACTGATAGTATAAGATAAAATAAAATACAATACAATACAGCATCTTTCTCATGGTGTGTGGTATTTAGTGGTTGGCAAGATAATATAAACTTGCCATACATTTTATGACTTATATGACTTATATGGTACTCTTTATGAATTGGCCAATATCAGATAGTAATTTATATAAATTTAACCCTCACATCATGAATCCTTCAAATTTTGGTATATCACAAAATACATAACCTCATATGAACTGACCCACTTAATATACATAACCTCATATGAACTGACTCACTTAATATGTTTCTATATTGCATCCATATATTACGTCCTAAACCGTTCACATGGTGCATTTTTATTCAATAACTTCTTATATATTAGTCTAACATTTAACTTGTGGCTGTATAAAAAATAAATAATAATGAAAAAATAAATAAATAAATAAAATAAAAATAAAAAATAAAATAAAATTGATGATTTATTGGTATATTAAATGTTTTTTTTTATATATATATATGTATGTAAAAGGAATGAGTAAAAAATACTTGCAAAATATTGTGAGCCAGCCATTTTCTCCATAAATGTCTGATGGTTGTAGGTCCCATTACTGGGATCACACATTTCTCAGGAATGGGATCTTACCATGAACAGAGAGCATGACCCACATCTTCCGCATCCTCTTCATTCACCACTAAGGGACTTTCAAAAACAGCCGAGCAGGCACTAAGTTATTTTTGTAATCCATAGCAGGGAATGCAGGAGTGCAAACTCATGTGCGGCCTGTTCTCCATTCACTTCTGGTTCCCAGAGATACGAGCGAGTCTCAGAGGTAGAAACAACAACTATGGGACATTTCTGGCAAATATCCTATCGATTTGGCATAAATATTACAAATGGGAATTCTCTGTGTTTTAACGAATCTACAGTTTTGTTTTTGTTTTTTTTCAATAACGAATCTATTCATATATTATTCAAATGTTCTTCTGTAACGTAGGCTACAATACAGGGTTAACAAAAATATTTCAATATGTACCCATTCCTGTTTTTCATGAATTTAGGGTATGTAGTGTACTGTATTTTAATTTGAGAAGACAAAGCTGAACTGTATAAAGCAAGCAATGTTATTTGGACTCATTTTCCCGCATAAACATATACTGTAGTACTTTGTTTCAATCAAAGAAAAATGTCTGTATAAGGATACTTCAATGAAATGTATGACTGCCTGAGTGAGGTGGTGATTTCTGAGAGGTACTTAAATGCCTCTTTCCCAAGTCTCCTTACACAATGCATTTGTTATCAGGTTCTATTCACTGAAGCCAAAATTAGAATATATTCTCATGCTTTCTTATGGTGGAAAAATAGAAAATTATGGAGATGAGAAAGTGTGAATAGGTATAGCCATGCAGAGAGAAGAGAAATGAGCGTACAAGTGAAAGGGAAAGGGTAGATTACTTCTCATGTGTCAATCTGAAACAAAATAATATACATATATAATGTAGTATTGTTACAGCAAGGGACTATTTCTGTTCTGAATGATAAGTGAATGGGCTGTAGGATGAAGGTGTCATAGAGATGAAATTGCTATTTAATGACAAAAAAGAAACAAATACATTTGTTACCATTTACAAATGTATGACCTATATAATACATATTATTGCAAATCTGCCTACATAACTATTTTTAAGCGTTTATGAATCCTTAACATTAAAAACGTTAGATGAATTTCATCCAAAAAATGTCATTGAACATATATTAATAAATCTGAAGTTAGAGCTAGAGATGAGCGAATCGGAGCTGACGTAGTGGAATGCCATCCGAATTTCAGGAAAAATTTGATTCGCACCAAAGCCGAATTTCCGTGGTTACGAATCACATTTTTTCCTAAAATGGCTGCTGCACGTGTGAGGACATGGAGCAAGGAACTCTGGGAAGGCAGGATCACCCATAATGCCATGCATGAAGCCAATCAGCAGCCAGCCAGCCCTGTGATGTCACAGCCCTATAATAAGCCTCAGCCATCTTGGATTCTGCCATTTACCAGTGTACTTAGTGCAGGGAGAGAGGTCTGCAGGCGCTAGGGACAGTGTGCTAAAGAAACGATTTACAAGTGCAGGGAAAGATTATTCAAACTGTAGGGAAAGGGTAGGGAGGAATAACTCTGCAACATTTATGTTGAACAGGGTTCAATAGGGGAGGTTACAGCTTGGGTAATAGGAGCGATCCTATTACACCTTGCTGCACTGACTGAGGATCCAAGTTGCCATTATAGAGCTCTGTAATTCCAAATCTAAAGCACTTTTTTGTGTGTATTAGAGGGGGAAAAATGGCTTATTAGCCGTTGTGTGGTGAAATGAGAAAATTACAGACTTTGGCTACATGCACACGACCGTATGTGTTTTGCGGTCCGCAAAAAAAAACGGATGACGTTCCGTATGGCATCCGTTTTTTTTACGGATCCATTGTAATAATGCCTATCCTTGTCCGCAAACTAGAAAAAAATAGGACATGCGCTATTTTTTTTGCGGAGCAACGGAACGGACATACTGATGCGGACAGCACACGGTGTGCTGTTCGCGTTTTTTGCGGACCCATTGAAATTAATGGGTCCACATCCTATCCTAAAAAAAAATGGATCAGACACAGAAACAAAATACGGTCGTG
Organism: Bufo bufo; assembly: GCF_905171765.1. Classification (NCBI taxonomy): domain Eukaryota; kingdom Metazoa; phylum Chordata; class Amphibia; order Anura; family Bufonidae; genus Bufo; species Bufo bufo. The sequence goes on along the minus strand of NC_053390.1, from coordinate 152,593,442 downwards.
TGCATGAGGCCTTTTTTGGGGTGTTTTAATTTCCTTTTTATTTATTTATTTGATCTAACAGTATATGCCTCAGGCAGAGGTCGCAGCCTACCGCTGCATCACCCAGTGGCACGCACCTAGTTTCAGGCAGTCAAGGCTCCACCACCTCAGGCGAAGGGAGCTGTCTGTACTTCCCTGCATGACACACGTGTTCAATCTGGTTGTCAAGCACTTCCTGAAGTCTTCCACCCATTTGCAAGACATCCAAAAATGGGCAGGAAACTTTGCATGCACTTCAGCCACTTGTACACTGCAAAGCACACCCTCCTTCAGCAGCATCGGCAGAATGGCATCCCCCAACTTAGGCTGATATGCTACGTTTCCACCTGTTGGAATTCCACCCTCCATATGTTAGACCGACTATATGAACAGAGAAAGGCCATAAACAAATTTTTGATCATCCAAGCGGACAGGAGTAGTGTTGAACGTGAATATTCGAATAGCGAATCAACTTCGAGAATTCGCGAATATTTAGAATATAGTGCTATATATTCGTTATATCGCATATTCAGCATTTTTTTTCCATCTGAACACATGATTCCTCTCTGCTTCTTGCATGTGAGCCAATGAGAATGAAGCAATGTCAAGTTCACAACAATACTTAGTGCACCAATCAGTAATCTGTAGTCAGACCTGCTAAAATGTGAAGTTGCACATAGTGCGAAAAAATATTCTAATCACTGCGGATTAGCGCAATCGCGAATATATTGGAGCACTTGACTCTATCTGCATATAAAGCTATTGTAATGTTCTGCCGTGCCAACCATTTTCTCCAGTCTCAGGAGAAACTCAAGAAACTTCTAGCAGCTTGAAAAATGTAGCCAAAGTGACCAAAGCCTGTATTACGAATTCGCATTACACGATTTTTACATTGCTGATTTTTCGCATTCAATAAAATAATCTCGAATTCTCGATTTCGCGAATATATGATAAATATTCGTGAAATATTGCGAATTTGAATATAGCCCCTGACGCTCATCACTAGACAGGAGTACTCTCCTGTGTAACATCAATGTCAGCCAGTGGCAGCTCATGCGTGACACCTTCCGTTTGCTCAGGCCCTTTGAGGAGGCCACGTTATTTGTCATTCGCCAGGACTATGGGATGAACAACGTCATTTCACTGCTTCGCTTCATGACCTGGAACAGATGCTGGTAATTCTGTCTGGTCAAGGTACTGGAGACCAGTGATGGTCAGTTCGCAGTGTTCACCAGCGAACACATGCGGGCTGCCATCTTTAGTAAGGTAGACTCACCCGTCCGGCGAGCCGGGACCCGGTCTGACATCAAATGCAGTCACCGGGAGCAGGCAGTTCCGAGAACAGCCCGAAGAAGGCCCCCGGCGGCTGTTCTCGGAACTGCCTGCTCCCTGTGACTACATTTGATTTCAGACCAGCTGCCGGCACAGGCACAGGTAAGGGCTTACCTGTGCATCGCTGGACGGGTGAGTCTACCTTACTAAAGATGGCAGCCCGCATGTGTTCTCTGGCAAACACTGCGAACTGACCATCACTGCTGGAGACTAGAGATGTCGCAAACATCAAATTTTCAGTTCGCGAACGGCGAACGCAAATTTCCGCAAATGTTCGCGAACGGGTGAACCGCCATAGACTTCAATAGGCAGGCGGATTTTAAAACCCACAGGGACTCTTTATGGCCACAATAGTGATGGAAAAGTTGTTTCAAGGGGACTAACACCTGGACTGTGGCATGCCGGAGGGGGATCCATGCAAAACTCCAATGGAAAATTACATATTTGACGCAGAGTCTGGTTTTAATCCATAAAGGGCATAAATCACCTGACATTCCTAAATTGTTTGGAATAACGTGCTTTAAAACATCAGGTATGATGTTGTATCGATGAGGTAGTGTAAGGGTTACGCCCGCTTCACAGTGACAGACCAAACTCCCCGTTTAACGCACCGCAAACAACCACAAACAGTCCATTTGCACAACCGCAAACTCCCCATTTGCACAAGGTTGGATACCAAGCTAGCCATGTCCCGTTCCTTGTCCTCACTGATGTCATTGAAGGTCTCTTCCTCCACCCAGCCACGTACAACACCAAGGGTCCCCGAAAGGTGACAACAAGCCCCCTGGGACACCTGCTGTGGTTGGTCTTCCTCCTCAAAGCCACCTTCCTCCTCTGACTCCTCTTCTTCAGACTCCTCTCTCTGCGTTGCCTCTCTCTGCATTATTATAAGGTGTGTTAAGTAGTACTATTCCTATCAGTTTAATCCCTGTTACATCCCCTATCAGGGGACGTGTATATGGAATCGATTTTAGGAACCGGGAGATGGAAAAAGATGCTTGGTCGGTCCTCCTACTTCCAATTTGGGGCACTGCGCGTGCAATCTACTGTGCCGCCAGATAGGAGCGGTGTGTTAAGTAGTACTATTCTTATCAGTTTAATCCCTGCTACGTCCCCTATCAGGGGATGTGTATATGGAATCAATTTTAGGAACTGGGAGATGGAAAATTATTCTTGGTCGGTCCTCCTACGTCCAATTTGGGGCACTGCGTGTGCAATCTACTGTGCCACCAGATAGGAGCGGTGTGTTAAGTAGTACTATTCTTATCAGTTTAATCCCTGTCACGTCCCCTATCAGGGGACGTGTATATGGAATCGATTTTAGGAACCGGGAGATGGAAAAAGATGCTTGGTCGGTCCTCCTACGTCCAATTTGGGGCACTGCGCGTGCAATCTACTGTGCCACCAGATAGGAGCGGTGTGTTAAGTAGTACTATTCTTATCAGTTTAATCCCTGTTACGTCCCCTATCAGCAGACGTGTATATGGAATTGATTTTAGGAACCGGGAGATGGAAAAAGATGCTTGGTCGGTCCTCCTACGTCCAATTTGGGGCACTGCGCGTGCAATCTACTGTTCCACCAGATAGGAGCGGTGTGTTAAGTAGTACTATTCTTATCAGTTTAATCCCTGTTACGTGCCCTATCAGGGGACGTGTATATGGAATCGATTTTAGAAACCGGGAGATGGAAAAAGATGCTTAGTCGGTCCTCCTATGTCCAATTTGGGGCACTGCACGTGCAATCTACTGTGCCACCAGATAGGAGTGGTGTGTTAAGTAGTACTATTCCTATCAGTTTAATCCTTGTTATGTCCCATATCAGGGGACGTATGTTGACACACTCATGACATAAATTTTATATCTCTATGCGTCAATCTTGGTGTAGTGATGACTGTGCTTGTGCGCACGTTTGGGAGATTGCAGGCGATGGGGGTTTTTCAAAGCCTATGGTCGTGCTGAGGTAGTTCAGTGACAAAAACAATTATTCTGCAGTGTAGGCCCATTGTTGGCCTAGTAGGCTTTAATGATCAACTAAGATGATCACAAAGAAAATTAATGTTTTTTCTATGCAAAATTATCCAGCCGATCGCTTTTGGTCTGTTCACAATGAAGCAACGACCTTATTATCTGGGGTGTGCCAACATTTCCATTGCCAACACACTCATAGAGGTGGTCGCTTCATTGTGATACGCAAGCCCCTTCACCACAACAAGGTAACGATCACAAAGGGGAATTGACACATGTATGTGCCTTTTTTTTGTTTGGTTTTTGAAGCCACAGTGCAGCACCAGAGGCCAGAAAAATTAGGCATGTACACATGCCTGAAAAATAGGTATTGTTGTCTAATTGATGTTTCCCAGGCAGAAAGTGCCCTAAAACATTGCGGCTTGAACCCTAGTTGGTGGCGGATAAGTCACGCAAGTCATCCGGCATTCAGAGATAAAATACAGCAGCGTGTGGAACATTTTTAGCCCAAGGCAGCTCATTCATCTTAATGCTGATAAGGCTGTTTCTGGCGGTGATGGTGACCACAACTCTTCCTCTTCCTCTTCACGCTCATCTACGGCCTGATCCAGCACTCTTCGCAGGGCACGCTCCAGGAAGAAAACAAATGGTATGATGTCGCTGATGGTGCCTTTGGTGTGACTGACTAAGTTTGTCACCTCCTCAAAAGGACGCATGAGCCTACAGGCATTGCGCACGAGCTGAAGCTGAGCTGGAGGAGGATGGTGCGTCAAGGTTCAGAGCGGAAGTGAGATCACTGAGGATGAGGAACCCCATTTGCACAAGGTTGTATGCCGAGCTACTCATGTCCCGTTCCTCATCCTCAGTGATCTCACTGAAGGTATGTTCTTCCCCCCAGCCACGTACAACACCACGGGTACCAGATACAGTAGGTGACAACGAGCACCCTGGGATGCCTGTTGTGGTTGGTCTTCCTCCTCCTCCTCAAAGCCACATTCCTCATCTGACTCCTCTTCCTCACAATCCTCTTCCAGCATTGCCGCAGGTCCAGCAAGCGATGCTGATAAGGCCGTTTCTGGTGGTGATGGTGACCACAACTCTTCCTCTTCCTCTTCACGCTCATCTACGGCCTGATCCAGCACTCTTCGCAGGGCACGCTCCAGGAAGAAAACAAATGGTATGATGTCGCTGATGGTGCCTTTGGTGTGACTGACTAAGTTTGTCACCTCCTCAAAAGGACGCATGAGCCTACAGGCATTGCGCACGAGCTGAAGCTGAGCTGGAGGAGGATGGTGCGTCAAGGTTCAGAGCGGAAGCTGTAGAAGATTGGGTGTCCTGTGTTAGCCAGTCAACTATGTCCTCAGAACTTTTTGAGTTCAGGGTACGTGGCCTCTGAACACTGGGCATTATTCTAGGGCCAAAGGGAATCACAGCACCATGACCACGACGGCCCCTGCCGGGTGGCCTGCCTCTGCCTGTCATTTTTTTTAGATTAGTTAAGTTGTACTATGCGTGCAAGCTACTGTGACACCAGATATGAGTTGCGCTGAAGTGACACTATGCGCTAGCAGCTGAGCCTTAGACACACAAACACGTGTGTGCAACTGACTGCTATTTATTCACAGTCAAAATTGTTGTTTTTCTTTAAATGGAATCGAATGTAACACCAGATATGAGTTGCGCTGAAGTGACACTATGCGCTAGCAGCTGGGCCTTAAACACACAAACACGTGTGTGCAACTGACTGCTATTTATTCACAGTCAAAATTGTTGTTTTTCTTTAAATGGAATCGAATGTGACACCAGATATGAGTTGCGCTGAAGTGACACTATGGACTTGCAGCTGGGCCTTAAACACACAAACACGTGTGTGCAACTGACTGCTATTTATTCACAGTCAAAATTGTTGTTTTTCTTTAAATTGAATCGAATGTGACACCAGATATGAGTTGCGCTGAAGTGACACTATGGCCTTGCAGCTGGGCCTTAAACACACAAACACGTGTGTGCAACTGACTGCTATTTATTCACAGTCAAAATAGTTGTTTTCTCTTTAAATGGAATCGAATGTGACACCAGATATGAGTTGCGCTGAAGTGACACTACGGACTTGCAGCTGGGCCTTAAACACACAAACATGTGTGTGCAACTGACTGCTATTTATTCACAGTCAAAATTGTTGTTTTTCTTTAAATGGAATCGAATGTGACACCAGATATGAGTTGCGCTAAAGTGACACTATGGCCTTGCAGCTGGGCCTTAAACACACAAACATGTGTGTGCAACTAACTGCTATTTATTCACAGTCAAAATTGTTGTTTTCTCTTTCAATTGAATCGAATGTGACACCAGATATGAGTTGCGCTGAAGTGACACTATGGACTTGCAGCTGGGCCTTAAACACACAAACACGTGTGTGCAACTGACTGCTATTTATTCACAGTCAAAATTGTTGTTTTTCTTTAAATGGAATCGAATGTGACACCAGATATGAGTTGCGCTGAAGTGACACTATGCGCTTGCAGCTGGGCCTTAAACACACAAACACGTGTGTGCAACTGACTGCTATTTATTCACAGTCAAAATTGTTGTTTTTCTTTAAATGGAATCGAATGTGACACCAGATATGAGTTGCGCTGAAGTGACACTATGCGCTTGCAGCTGGGCCTTAAACACACAAACACGTGTGTGCAACTGACTGCTATTTATTCAGTCTAAATTGTTATTTTTCTTTAAATTGAATAGAATGTGACACCAGATATGAGTTGTGCTGGTGACACTATGCACTTGCAGGGCATGAAACACACGCGCGTGCCGGCAACTGACTGCTATTATATTACAGTCAAAAAAGTTTTGTTTTTTTTAAATGCAAGCTACTGTGACACCAGATTTGAGTGGTGGCACTGGGCAAGTGGGCACAGTATACGCTGTGAGCCTGACACACACGCTGGCAGGCAACTGCAATTAGATTACACAGGAAAAAAAAAAAAGCAGACTGATGTTCTAGCCCTAAAAAGGGCTTTTTGGGGTGCTGTCCTTACAGCAGAGATCAGATGAGTCCTTCAGGACTGTAGTGGACACTGAATACACTAGCCTAGCTATCGATTTCCCTATTAAATCAGCAGCAGCTACACTGTCCTTCCTCTCACTAAGAATGCAGCTTCCGAATGAATCTAAAATGTATGCTGTCCAGGAGGTGGGAGGGTCTGGGAGGGAGGGTCTGCTGCTGATTGGCTGGAATGTGTCTGCTGACTGTGAGGTACAGGGTCAAAGTTGACACAATGATGATAAATAGGGGGCGGACCGAACATCGCATATGTTCGCCTGCCGCGGCGAACGCAAACAAGCTATGTTCGCCGGGAACTATTCGCCGGCGAATAGTTCGGGACATCTCTACTGGAGACATGGCGCCTAAATCTCACGGCCACATGAGCCCTGTGGGGGCTGAACTGGAGGAGGAGGAGGACATTGGAGCACAAGCAATGTGTAACAAAATGGGTGGTATTTACAAATAGGTGACAGGAGAGGAGGAGCAGAAAGAGCAGGACTAGCCAGAGGAGCTACAGGGCGATGAGGAAGATGAGGCAGAGGACCCAGACACACCGTGGAAGTATGCCGTGGAGATGGAGGCAGGGAGTCTCTCCGAGTCACTTGCACAAATGGCGCGATTCATGCTCACTTGCTTGCGTAGTGACAACCGAATTGTTACCATTCAGCTCTCCACCTTGTTGGACCCTCGCTACTGGTCCAAAATGGGGGCCTTTTTTACACCAGCTGAGAGGGAGGACAAACTGAACTACTATAGAGACATCCTATGTAGTCAGTTGGCTGCTGCTTAACTGCGCCATCGTCCATCCTCTCGCAGGTCTGACCGGGGGGGCCCTCTGCGCTCACGTTCCTGTGCCATTGCTTCTGTGACAGGGTGGGGGGTTGGGGGTAAGAGCAGTTCCAGCTCCATCAGCAGCAACTTGAGTCTAGAGTAGCTGATGAGCAGCTTTCTTCACCCGTCTAGTGAAGAAACCACTCACCAGCAGCAGCAGATAGACCTGGAGCAGGACCTGAACCAGCAGGTGGTGGCATACTTGGACAGCACCCTGCCACCCCACATTGAAGATCCGCTGGACTACTGGGCAGCCAAACTGGATTTGTGGCCGCAACTGGCGGAGTTTGCCCTGGAAAAGATTTCCTGCCCATCCAGTAGTGTTACATCAGAGTGGGTGTTTACTGTGGTGGGGGCCATAGTTACCCCAAGAAGAACTCGCCTATCCACTCAAAATGTGGAGAGACTGACCTTTGTCAAAATGAATCAGGCGTGGATCATCCAGGTTTTCCACCCACCATTGCCTGATGCATCAGATTAGATCATCCATGCTGCCTCACCCAACCCTTGACAAAAGAGACAGGCTTCTTCTGGCTACCTGCCTCAGCTACTATTCTGATGCTGCGTTTGCCCACCAAAATAGTACCAATCTAACTGTCACCTCATCATGCAAAAAATGAGCCCCTATCTAAGACAATCGCCCAAAGAATAAAAACAACTATGGATTAGAATATGGAGACACTAAAACATCATTTTTTTTGTTTTAAAAAAGCTGTTATTGTGCAAAACTTACATAAATAAAAAAAAGTATACATATTTGGTATCGCCGCGTTCGTATTGACCGGCTCTATAAAAATATCACATGACCTAACCCCTCAGATAAACACCGTAAAAAAAAAAAAAAAAAAATAAACAAATTTTTTGTCACCTTACATCACAAAAAGTGTAATAGCAAGCGATCAAAAAGTCACACGCACCCCAAAATAGTGCCAATAAAACCGTCATGTCATCCCGCAAAAATCATACGCTACCCAAGGTAATCGCCCAAAAACTGAAAAAAAAGCTCTCAGACTATGGAAATACTAAAACATGCTTCAAAAAATAAATCATTGTGTGAAACTTACATAAATAAAAAAAGTATACATATTAGGTATCGACGCATCCGTGAAAACCTGGTCTATAAAAATATCACATGATCTAACCTGTCAGATGTATGTTGTAAATAACAAAAAATAAAAACGGTGCCAAAACAGCTATTTCTTGTTATCTTGCTTCACAAAAAGTGTAATATAGAGCAACCAAAAATCATATGTACCCTAAACTAGTACCAACAATACTGCCACCCTATCCCGTAGTTTCTAAAATGGGGTTTCTACACTAGGGGTGCATCAGGGGGGCTTCAAATGGGACATGGTGTCAAAAAAACTGTCCAGCAAAATCTGCCTTCCAAAAACCGTATGGCATTCCTTTCCTTCTGCGCTCTGCCGTGTGCCGCTACAGCTGTTAACAACGACATATGGGGTGTTTCTGTAAACTACAGAATCAGGGCCATAAATATTAAGTTTTGTTTGGCTGTTAACCCTTGCTTTGTTACTGGGAAAAATGGATTAAAATGGAAAATTTGCCAAAAAATTGAAATTCTGAAATTCCATCTCCATTTGCCAATAACTCTTGTGGAACACCTAAAGGGTTAACGGCATTTGTAAAATCTGTTTTGAATACCTTGAGGGGTGTAGTTTCTAGAATGGGGTCACTTTTTTGGAGTTTCTACTCTAGGGGTGCATCAGGGAGGCTTCAAATGGGACATGGTGTCAAAAAAACTAGTCCAGCAAAATCTGCCTTCCAAAAACCGTAGGGCATTCCTTTCCTTCTGCGCCCTGCCGTGTGCCCGTACAGTAGTTTACGACCACATATGGGGTGTTTCTGTAAACTACAGAATCAGGGCCATAAATATTGAGTTTGGTTTGGCTGTTAACCCTTGCTTTGTAACTGGAAAAAAATTATTAAAATGGAAAATCTGCCAAAATTTGGAAATCGTATCTCTATTTTCCATTAATTCTTGTGGAACACCTAAAGGGTTAACAAAGTTTGTAAAATCACTTTTGAATACCTTGAGGGGGGTAGTTTATAGAATGGGGTAATTTTTAGGTGGTTTTCATTATGTAAGCCTCGCAAAGTGACTTCAGACCTGAACTGGTCCCTAAAAATTGGGTTTTTGAAAATTTCAGAAAATTTTCAAGATTTGCTCCTAAACTTCTAAACCTTGTAACATCCCCAAAAAATAAAATATCATTCCAAAAATGGTCCAAACATGAAGTAGACATATGGGGAATGTAAAGTAATGACTATTTTTGGAGGTATTACTATGTATTATAGAAGTAGAGAAATTGAAACTTGGAAATTTGCAATATTTTTACAAATCTTTGGTAAATTTGGTATTTTTTTTTATAAATAAAAATGATTTTTTTTTTACTTCATTTTACCAGTGTCATGAAATACAATATGTGACGAAAAAACTATCTCAGAATGGCCAGGATAAGTCAAACCGTTTTAAAGTTATTAGCACTTAAAGTGACACTGGTCAGATTTGCAAAAAATGGCCAAGTCCGTAAGGTGAAATAGGGCCGAGTCCTTAAGGGGTTAAACCTGTCTACTAGGTATAGCAGTGGTACATCACACCCAAAAATTGGTGAATTTCACCAGAATATATAAATGACAATTTTTTCTTTTTTTTTAATGGTCTACTAGGTATAGCAGTGGTACTAATAATAAATAATAATAATAATAATAATAATAATAATAATAATAATAATACTACTATACACAACAAAATTGGTGAATTTCACCTAAAAATGTAAATGACAATTATTATTTTTTTTTAACCGGCCTACTAGGTATAGCAGTGGTACTATACACCCAAAAATTGGTGAATTTCAACCGAAAATGTAAATGACAAAGTAGTGAAATGATGTAAAATAAAATACGTACAAATAAAAAAAAAAAATTAGATTTATGAGGTGGAGTTCCATATGGAGTAGGAGTTTGAGGAGGCGGTGGACGTAGCAGTGTAGGTGGAAGCGGCGGTGGAGGAGGACGAGGTAGCCAACACAGGTTTTTGGTTTTAATTTTATTTTTAAAATTAGGGTACACTCTAAAAGAGTGTGAAATATCCAGAATACAAGAATGAGCAATTGTGCTGCAGTATAACAATGGCTGGTTAGTGCCGGTATACATGTCTATTCTGCACAAGGTACGGACAAGTCCTGAGGGATCCATGCCTGGTTCATTTTAATGAACGTGAGCTTGACCACATTGGCTGTGGACAGGCGGCTGCGCTTGTCTGTGATGATGCCCCCTGCCGTGCTAAACACACGTTCAGATAATACACTGGCTGCCGGGCAGGCCAGCACCTCCAAGGAGTAAAGGGCAAGCTCAAGCCATGTGCCCAATTTGGAGACCCAGAAGTTGAAGGGGGCAGACCCGTCATTCACTACGTGTAGGCGTGTGCACACTTACTGCTCCACCATGTTGGTGAAATGCTGCCTCCTGCTAAGACGTTCCATATCAGCTGGTGGTGCTGGTTGTTGTGGCGTGCTGACAAAGCTTTTCCACATTTCGGCCATGCTAACCCTGCCTTCTGAGGTGCTGGCGGTACCCCAGCTGCGTTGGCGACCTCTTCCTCTGCCTTCACCTTGTGCTTCCACTGTGCCCCCGCTGTCAGGTGGGAATGCCACGAGCAGCGCGTCTACCAGCGTGCGCTTGTACTCGCGCATCTTACGATCACGCACCAGTGACGAAATTAAGGACGGTACGTTGTCCTTGTAACGGGGATCCAGCAGCGTGGCCATCCAGTAATCAGCACAAGTTAGAATGTGGGCAACTCGGCGGTCGTTGCGGAGACACTGCAGCATGTAATCGCTCATGTGTGCCAGGCTGCCCAGAGGTAACGAAAAGCTGTCCTCTGTGGGAGGTGTATTGTCTGTGTCCTCTGTATCCCCCCATCCACGCACCAGTGATGGCCATGAGCTGGTCTGGGTGCCACCCTGCTGTGAACATGATTCCCCCTCCTCCATTTCCTCCTCCTCATCCTCCACCTCGTCATCCTCCAGAACTGTGCCCTGGCTGGACAATTGTGTACCTTGGGTTTGTGGGTGCAGGAACCCACCCTCGGAGCCACTTGGGAATGACTGGCTTGAAACCCAACAAAATGATCCCTCTTCCTCCTGTGCCACATCCTCCTCCATCATCGCCAAGAGCGTTTTTTCAAGGAGGCATAGAAGTGGTATTGTAACGCTGAGAACGGCGTTATCGACACTGGTTATGTTGGTGGAGTACTCGAAACAGCGCAACAAGGAACACAGGTCTCGCATGGAGGCCCAGTCATTGGTGGTGAAGTGGTGCTGTTCCGCCGAGCGACTCACCCGTGCGTGCTGCAGCTGAAACTCCACTATCGCCTGCTGCTGCTCGCACTGCTGCTGGAGTTCCACCTTGTGGGCATGTCGCATATGAGGCGGTGAGCGGGAAGGCCAAAGTTATGCTGCAGCGCTGACAGGCGAGCAGCAGCAGGGTGAGAACCCCAAAAGCGCGCACAGACGGCCCGCACTTTATGCAGCAGCTCTGACATATCAGGGAAATTTTTAAGGATTTTCTGCACCACTAAATTCAGCACATGCGCCAGGCAAGGGATGTGCGTCAAACCGGCTAGTCCCAGAGCTGCTACGAGATTTCGCCCATTATCGCACAACACCAGGCCGGGCTTGAGGCTGACTGCCACAAACCACTCATCGGTCTGTTGTTCAAGGCCTGTCTACAGCTCCTGCGCGGTGTGGGGTTTGTCCCCCAAATGGATAAGTTTTAAAACTGCCTGCTGTTGTTTACCCCTGGCTGTGTTGAAGTTGGTGGTGAAGGTGTTACGCTGACCGGATGAGGAGCTGGTAGAGGATGAGGAAGCAGAGTAGGAGGAGGAAGCAACAGGAGGCAAACTGAAGCGCCCTGCAATCCTCGGTGGTGGAAGGACATGCGCCAAACTGCTATCCGCCTCAGGCCCAGCCGCCACTGCATTTACCCAGTGTGCTGTTATGGAGAGATATAACGGCCCTGACCGTGCTTACTGGTCCACGTATCTGTAGTCAGTTGCACCTTGCCACAGATGGAGTTGCGCAGTGCACACCTGATTTTGTCCCCTACTTGGTTTTGCAGGGAAGGGATGGCTCTCCTGGAAAAGTTGTGGCGGCTGTGCACGACGTACTGTGGGACAGCCACCGCCATAAGGCCTTTAAAACTATCCGTCTCCACCAGACGGAATGACAGCATTTCAAAGGCCAGTAAGTTAGAAATGCTGGCATTCAGGGCTAGGGATCGCAGGTGGGTAGGGGGGTACTTCCTCTTCCTTTACAGGGAGATGGAGAGCTGAACGCTTCCGTGGGACATTGTGGAGATGCTTGATGACCTAGGTGTTGGAATGCTGGCAGATCCTCTGTTTGCGGGGTGGCAGGTGGCACTGTCACTCCAGAGGTGGATGAAGAAGCCAAAACTGCAGCAGTAGATGAAGCAGGAGGAGCTAGAGACCTTTCTTGGTTTTTGAGGTGTCTACTCCACTGCAGCTCGTGCTTTGCACTTAAATGCCTGGTCATGCAGGTTGTGCTCAGGTTGAGAACGTTTATGCCTCGCTTCAGGCTCTGATTGCACTGCGTGCAAACCACTCGTGTCTTGTCGTCAGCACATTGTCTGAAGAACTGCCACGCCAGGGAACTTCTTGGATCTGGCTTTTGTGTGCTCGGTCCCTTGCTGCGGTGGGCAGTAGCAAGCGTACTGTCTAGAGGACGGCCGCTCCGCTTTTGCACTCTCCTCCCTCTTCTGCTGTGCTGGTGGCTCTGTGCGACCACCGCCTATTCCGCCAAACTACACAGGTCACTCGCATGACCTTGATTACATGTGGGGTCGAGGACCTCATCGTCCTCCACATCATCTTCCACCCTTCCTTGTCGGTCTGCACACTTTCGAAAGCCCCAGCAGTTGGCACCGGTGTTTCGTCATCATCCGAGACGTGCTGCGATGGTCCTCCGATGTACTCATCTTGAAAGATAAGTGGTTGGACATCGGTGCACTCAATCTCTTCCATTTCTGGGGCAGGGCTAGGTTTATGGCCCTGGGAAAACCTGCTAACAGAGTCATCAAAAAGCAGAAGAGACTGCTGCATGACTTGGGGCTCAGACTGCTTGGCTGATTTGCAAGGGGGTGAGGTGAAAGACTGATGGACATCGGCTGCAGGTGCCAACTGTGGTCTTTCAGCAGGAATCTGGGTGGGAGACAATGTGAAGGAACTGGATCCACTGTCAGCAACCCAATCTACTATCACCTGTACTTGTTCAAGCCTCACCATTCGTAGAGCCGCATTAGGCCCGACCAAATACCGCTGCAGGTTCTGTCGCCTACTCGCACCTGAGGAAGGGTTTTCACTTGTGCGTGTAGGTGGTACAGATCGACCACGTCCTCTCCCTGCAACAGGAGCTCCACCAGCAGCACCACGACCTGGGCCACGTCCCTTATTTGACGCTCTCCTCATATTTTTTGAATTTAGGATCTTGCCCTAAATGGGTGTTTAATTAATAGTAGAATAGAACAACAGTATGTAAAGGATGTATCTCACACGGCCTGAACTAGACTAGACCTCAATTAAAGATTTGTTTGCCCAAAATGGTTGTATTTCAAATAATTGAATCAAACCCCTGTATTTAAAGGTTGTATCTCACACGGCCTGACCCACAGTAGGCCTCAATTAAAGATATCTTTGCCCAAAATGGCTGTATTTTAAATACCTGAATCAAACCCCTGTATTTAAAGGATGTATCTCACACGGCCTGACCCACAGTAGGCCTCAATTAAAGATTTGTGCACCAAATGGCTGTATTTCAAATATCTGAATATAACCCAAATGTATAAAGGGTGTATCTCATAATGAGATATGCAGCAAAGGCTGCCAAATAAACTTTTTTTGCCCAAACGGGTGTTTGTTTAATAACTGAATATGGCAGCAGTATATAACCCAGGAATTTCAAACGTCAAGATGCTGCAAGGCCTGAAATATTGTGTATTTTGCCCCAAAAAGGGTGTTTTATTAATGAAAGAATATAAGCCCTGTATATACAGGGTGTATCTCACACGGCCTTACCCACATTAGGCCTCAATTAAAGATTTGTGCACCAAATGGCGGTATTTCAAATATCTGAATATAACCCAAATGTATAAAGGGTGTATCTCACAATGACACCTGCAGCAAAGGCTGCCAACTAAATTTTTTTTGCCCAAACGGGTGTTTGTTTAATAACTGAATTTGACAGCAGTATATAACCCTGTAATTTCACACGTGCTGATGCTGCAAGGCCTGAAAATAGTGGTTTTTGTCAAAAAAGTGTGTTTTTAAAACCCCAGAAAATGATGGCTGTATTTGTAGCTTAAATTGCACAATGACTAAGCCTCATGCACAGGGCCGTGTTCCGCGGCCGAGAGCGGTCCGTGGTAACCCGGCCGGGATTCTTGCTGACAGCAGGAGCGCACGTTGTTATTGGTTGCTATGACGCTGCGCGCTTCATGCCGCCGCTGCTGTACAGTAATACACTCGTATGATCTATACGAGTGTATTACGGCGGCATGAAGCTCACGGCGTCATAGCAACCAATGACGCCGTGCGCTCCTGCTGTCAGGAGGAATCCCGGCCGGGTTACCACAGACCGCTCTCGACCGCGGAACACGGCCGTGTGCATGAGGCCTAATCCAGATGTTGTATATTGCCAAAAAAATGTTTTTTTGGTAACAGAATATGAAAGCTGTATATATTAAACTTGAATTTAACACTTGCAGATCAGGAAAATAGTGTTTTTTGGCAAAAAAAAATGTGTGTTTTTGAAACCCCAGAAAATGATGGGTGTATTTCTAGCTTAAATTGCACACTGACTAATCCAGATGTTGCATATTGCAAAAAAAAAGTGTTTTTTTGGTAACAGAATATGAAAGCTGTATATATTAAACTTGAATTTAACACTTGCAGATCAGGAAATAGTGGTTTTTGGCAAAAAAAAAGTGTGTTTTTAAAACCCAGAAAATGATGGTTGTATTTCTAGCTTAAATTGCACACTGACTAAGCCTTCAAATGCACCAGATGTTGTAAATTGCCAAAAAAATTGGGATTTTCAATGTCCCAAAAGCTCAGATGCAGTGCTAGTGCACTGAGCTTGCATAAAATGGCTGATCCACGCCTGGTTCATCTTGACAAAAGGTCAGTCTCTCTACATTTTGGGCAGACAGGCGAGTTCTTCTTGTGGTAACTACGGCCCCCGCCGCACTATACACCTGCTCTGATGCCACACTACTGGCAAAGCAGGACAGATTTTCCAGGGCAAACTTGGCCAGTTGCGGCCACAAATCCAGTTTGGGTGCCCAGTAGTCCAGCGGATCTTCAATGTGGGGTGGCAGGGTGCTGTCCACCACCTGCTGGTTCAGGTTCTGATCCAGGTCTAGCTGCTGCTGGTGGTGAGTAGTTTCTTCACTAGGCGGGTGAAGAAAGCTGCTCATCAGCGACTCTACACTCAAGCTGCTGATGATGGAGATGGTACTGCTCCTACCCCCCCCCCCCCACACACACACACACACAATGCCTTAGCAGCCATGGCAGTGGAACGAGAGTGCAGAGGGCCCCCAGGGTCAGACCTGCGAGAGGATGGATGATGGCGCAGATAGGCAGCGGCCAACTGACTACATAGGATGTCTGTATAGTAGTTCAGTTTGTCCTCCCTCTTAGCGGGTGTAAAAAAGGCCGCCATTTTGGACCGGTAGCGAGGTTCCAACAAGGTGGAGAGCCAAAAGTCATCCCTCTGCTGAATGGTGACAATTTGGCTGTCACTACCCAAGCAAGTGAGCATGCAGCGGGGCCATTTGCGCAAGTGACTCGGAGAGACTCCCTGCCTCCATCTCCACTGCATACTGCCTTGGTGTGCCTGGGTCATCTGCCTCATCTTCCTCATCTCCCTCTTGCTCTTCTGGCTGCTCCTGCTCCTCCTCTCCTGTCACCTGTGTAGAAAAACCACCCATTTAGCTACACATTGCTTGTGCTCCAATGTCCTCCTTCCTCCTTCTCCTCCTCCTCCAGATCGGCCCCCACAGGGCTCATGAAGAGGTGAGATGTAGGCGCCATGTCTCTAGTCCCCTAACCAGACATATTTACCAGCATCTGTTCCAGGATATGAAGCAGTGGAATGACGTTGTTCATCCCATATTCCTGGCAACTGACAAATAACGTGGCATTCTCAAAGGGCCTGAGCAAACAGCAGGTGTCACAAAGTTATACAGGGGTTTACTCCTGTCTGCTTGGATCAAAAATCAATCGTTTTTGGCCTTTCTCTGTTTGCATAGTCGGTCCAACATATGGAGGGTGGAATTCCAACCGGTGGAAATGTCGCATATCAGCCTATTTTGAGGGACCCCATTCTGCTGCTGCAGGTCAAGGAGGGTGTGCTTGGTGTTGTACGAGTGGCTGCAAGTGCATGCAAAGTTTCCTGGCTAGAGTTGAGCGAACACCTGGATGTTCGGTTTCGAGAAGTTCGGCCGAACTTCCCGAAAATGTCCGGGTTCGGGATCCGAACTTGACCCGAACTTCGCCCCTAACCCGAACCCCAATGAAGTCAATGGGGACCCGAACTTTTCGGCACTAAAATGGCTGTAAAATAGCCCAGGAAAGGGCTAGAGGGCTGCAAGAGGCAGCAAAATGTAGGTAAATCCCCTGCAAACAAATGTGGATAGGGAAATGAATAAAAAAAAAATTAATTAACCAATATCAATTGGAGAGAGGTCCCATAGCAGAGAATCAGGCTTCATGTCACCCACCACTGGAACAGGCCTCTGTGAGATATTTAGGCCCCGGCACCCAGACAGAGGAGAGAGGTCCCATAGCAGAGATTCAGGCTTCATGTCATAGCAGAGAATCAGGCTTCATGTCACCCACCACTGGAACAGGCCATTGTCAGATATTTTTAGGCCCCGGCACCCAGACAGAGGAGAGAGGTCCCATAGCAGAGATTCAGGCTTCATGTCATAGCAGAGAATCAGGTTTCATGTCACCCACCACTGGAACAGGCCATTGTCAGATATTTTTAGGCCCCGGCACCCAGACAGAGGAGAGAGGTCCCATAGCAGAGATTCAGGCTTCATGTCATAGCAGAGAATCAGGCTTCATGTCAACCACCACTGGAACAGGCCACTGTCAGATATTTTTAGGCCCCGGCATCCAGACAGAGGAGAGAGGCCCCATAGCAGAGATTCAGGCTTCATGTCATAGCAGAGAATCAGGCTTCATGTCAACCACCACTGGAACAGGCCACTGTCAGATATTTTTAGGCCCCGGCACCCAGACAGAGGCCCCATAGCAGAGATTCAGGCTTCATGTCATAGCAGAGAATCAGGCTTCATGTCACCCACCACTGGAACAGGCCACTGTTTAGATATTTTTAGGCCCCGGCATCCAGACAGAGGAGAGAGGCCCCATAGCAGAGATTCAGGCTTCATGTCATAGCAGAGAATCAGGCTTCATGTCACCCACCACTGGAACAGGCCACTGTTCAGATATTTTTAGGCCCCGGAACCCAGACAGAGGAGAGAGGCCCCATAGCAGAGATTCAGGCTTCATGTAATAGCAGAGAATCAGGTTTCATGTCACCCACCACTGGAACAGGCCATTGTCAGATATTTTTAGGCCCTGGCACCCAGACAGAGGAGAGAGGTCCCATAGCAGAGATTCAGGCTTCATGTCATAGCAGAGAATCAGGCTTCATGTCACCCACCACTGGAACAGGCCATTGTCAGGTATGTTTAGGACCCCGCACCCAGACAGAGGAGAGAGGTCCCATAGCAGAGAATCAGGCTTCATGTCACCCACCACTGGAACAGGCCATTGTCAGATATTTTTAGGCCCCGGCTCCCAGACAGAGGAGAGAGGTCCCATAGCAGAGATTCAGGCTTCATGTCATAGCAGAGAATCAGGCTTCATGTCACCAACCACTGGAACAGGCCACTGTCAGATATTTTTATGCCCCGGCACCCAGACAGAGGAGAGAGGCCCCATAGCAGAGATTCAGGCTTCATGTCATAGCAGAGAATCAGGCTTCATGTCACCCACCACTGGAACAGGCCTTTGTCAGATATTTTTAGGCCCCGGCACCCAGACAGAGGAGAGAGGCCCCATAGCAGAGATTCAGGCTTCATGTCATAGCAGAGAATCAGGCTTCATGTCACCCACCACTGGAACAGGCCTTTGTCAGATATTTTTAGGCCCCGGCACCCAGACAGAGGAGAGAGGTCCCATAGCAGAGATTCAGGCTTCATGTCATAGCAGAGAATCAGGCTTCATGTCACCCACCACTGGAACAGGCCATTGTCAGGTATGTTTAGGACCCGGCACCCAGACAGAGGAGAGAGGTCCCATAGCAGAGAATCAGGCTTCATGTCATAGCAGAGAATCAGGCTTCATGTCACCCACCACTGGAACAGGCCACTGTCAGATATTTTTAGGCCCAGGCACCCAGACAGAGGAGAGAGGCCCCATAGCAGAGATTCAGGCTTCATATCATAGCAGAGAATCAGGCTTCATGTCACCACCACTGGAACAGGCCACTGTTCAGATATTTTTAGGCCCCGGAACCCAGACAGAGGAGAGAGGCCCCATAGCAGAGATTCAGGCTTCATGTCATAGCAGAGAATCAGGCTTCATGTCACCCACCACTGGAACAGGCCACTGTCAGATATTTTTAGGCCCCGGCACCCAGACAGAGGAGAGAGGTCCCATAGCAGAGAATCAGGCTTCATGTCATAGCAGAGAATCAGGCTTCACATCACCCACCACTGGAACAGGCCATTGTCAGATATTTTTAGGCCCCGGCACCCAGACAGAGGAGAGGTTCATTCAACTTTGGGTTGCCCCGCAATATAATGGTAAAATTAAAAAAAGAGGATTGAATGAGGAAGTGCCCTGGAGAACAAGAATATATGGTTAAGGGGAGGTAGTTATAAATGTCTAATCTGCACAAGGGATGGACAGGTCCTGTGGGATCCATGCCTGGTTCATTTTTATGAACGTCAGCTTGTCCACATTGGCTGTAGACAGGCGGCTGCGTTTGTCTGTAATGACGCCCCCTGCCGTGCTGAATACACGTTCAGACAAAACGCTGCCCGCGGGTCAGGCTAGCACCTTCAAGGCATAAAAGGCTAGCTCTGGCCACGTGGACAATTTGGAGACCCAGAAGTTGAATGGGGCCGAACCATCAGTCAGTACGCGGAGGGGTGTGCACACGTACTGTTCCACCATGTTAGGGAAATGTTGCCTCCTGCTAACACGTTCCGTATCAGGTGCTGGTGCAGTTAGCTGTGGCGTGGTGACAAAACTTTTCCACATCTCTGCCATGCTAACCCTGCCCTCAGAGGAGCTGGCCGTGACACAGCTGCGTTGGCGACCTCTTGCTCCTCCTCTGCCTTCGCCTTGGGCTTCCAGTTGTTCCCCTGTGACATTTGGGAATGCTCTCAGTAGCGCGTCTACCAACGTGCGATTGTACTCGCGTATCTTCCTATCACGCTCCAGTCCAGGAAGTAAGGTGGGCACATTGTCTTTGTACCGGGGATCCAGCAGGGTGGCAACCCAGTAGTCCGCACACGTTAAAATGTGCGCAACTCTGCTGTCGTTGCGCAGGCACTGCAGCATGTAGTCGCTCATGTGTGCCAGGCTGCCGGCGTATCGTCATCATCCTGCGTTTCCCCCCAGCCACGCACCAGTGATGGGCCCGAGCTGCGTTGGGTGCCACCCCGCTGTGAACATGCTTCATCCTCCTCCTCATCCTCGTCCTCCTCGTCCTCCAGTAGTGGGCCCTGTCTGGCCACATTTGTACCTGGCCTCTGCTGTTGCAAAAAACCTCCCTCTGAGTCACTTCTAAGAGACTGGCATGAAAGTGCTAAAAATTACCCCTCTTCCTTTCTCCTCCTCCTCCTGGGCCACCTCCTCTTCCATCATCGCCCTAAGTGTTTTCTCAAGGAGACATAGAAGTGGTATTGTAATGCTGATAACGGCGTCATCGCCACTGGCCATGTTGGTGGAGTACTCGAAACAGCGCAACAGGGCACACAGGTCTCGCATGGAGGCCCAGTCATTGGTGGTGAAGTGGTGCTGTTCCACAGTGCGACTGACCCGTGCGTGCTGCAGCTGAAACTCCACTATGTCTTGTTGCTGCTCGCACAGTCTGTCCAGCATGTGCAAGGTGGAGTTCCACCTGGTGGGCACATCGCATATGAGGCGGTGAGCGGGAAGGCCGAAGTTACGCTGTAGCCGAGGAAGCAGAGTAGGAGGAGGAGGCTACAGGAGGCAAAGAATGTTGCCCTGCGATCCTTGGCGGCGGAAGGACGTGCGCCAAAGAGCTCTCCGCCTGGGGCCCAGCCGCCACTACATTTACCTAGTGTGCAGTTAGGGAGATATAGCGTCCCTGGCCGTGCTTACTGGACCACGTATCTGTGGTTAGGTGGACCTTGCCACAGATGGCGTTGCGCAGTGCACACTTGATTTTATCGGATACTTGGTTGTGCAGGTAAGGCATGGCTCTCTTGGAGAAGTAGTGGCGGCTGGGAACAACATACTGTGGGACAGCAAGCGACATGAGCTGTTTGAAGCTGTCTGTGTCCACCAGCCTGAATGACAGCATTTCATAGGCCAGTAGTTTAGAAATGCTGGCATTCAGGGCCAGGGATCGAGGGTGGCTAGGTGGGAATTTACGCTTTCTCTCAAATGTTTGTGAGATGGAGAGCTGAACGCTGCCGTGTGACATGGTGGAGATGCTTTGTGATGGAGGTGGTGGTATTGGTGGTACATCCTCTGTTTGCTGGGCGGCAGGTGCAAACTTTCCTCCCGAGGCGGAGGAAGAGGCCGAGGCGGCAGCAGCAGAAGAGGTAGCAGGGGGAGCCTGAGTGAGTTCCTTGTTTTTAAGGTGTTTACTCCACTGCGGTTCATGCTTTGCTTGCAGATGCCTGGTCATGCAGGTTGTGCTAAGGTTCAGAATGTTAATGCCTCGCTTCAGGCTCTGATGGCACAGCGTGCAAACCACTCGGGTCTTGGCGTCAGGACATTGTTTGAAGAACAGCCACGCCAGGGAACTCCTTGAAGCTGCCTTTGGGGTGCTCGGTCCCAGGTGGCGGTGGCCAGTAGCAGGCAAACTCTCTTGGCGGTGGGTGTTCTGCTTTTGCCCCCTGCTCCCTCTTTTGCTATGCTGTTGGCTCGGTCTCACCACTGCCTCTTCCTCTGAACTCTGAAAGTCAGTGGCACAACCTTCATTCCATGTGGGGTCTATGACCTCATCGTCCCTTGCATCGTCTTCCACCCAGTCTTCCTCCCTGACCTCCTGTTCAGTCTGCACACTGCAGAAAGACGCAGCAGTTGGCACCTGTGTTTCGTCATCATCAGAGACGTGCTGAGGTGGTATTCCCATATCCTCATCATCAGGAAACATAAGTGGTTGTGCATCAGTGCATTCTATGTCTTCCACCGCTGGGGAAAGGCTAGGTGGATGCCCTTGGGAAACCCTGCCAGCAGAGTCTTCAAACAGCATAAGAGCCTGCTGCATAACTTGAGGCTCAGACAGTTTCCCTGATATGCATGGGGATGATGTGACAGACTGATGGGCTTGGTTTTCAGGCGCCATCTGTGCGCTTTCTGCAGAAGACTGGGTGGGAGATAATGTGAACGTGCTGGATCCACTGTCGGCCACCCTATTGACTAATGCCTGTACCTGCTCAGGCCTTACCATCCTTAGAACGGCATTGGGCCCCACCAAATATTGCTGTAAATTCTGGCGGCTACTGGGACCTGATGTAGTTGGTTCACTAGGATGTGTGGCTGTGGCAGAACGGCCACGTCCTCTCCCAGCACCAGAGGGTCCACTAACACCACCAAGACCATGTCCGCGTCCCTTACTAGATGTTTTCCTCATTGTTACCGTTCACCACAATAAGAAAAAAATTATTTGGCCCAATGTATTGAATTCAAATTCAGGCCTTTTTTTCCAGGCACCTAACACTATCTGGCTATCTATTTAGGTACCATATTACTATAATACAGGCACAGCAGTAACCACAGATTTAGCTGAATATAAATTGTAGGCCTAGTATTTAGGCCTTGGTGACAAGTATCCCTTTTACGGACAGAATTAGACTTGGAAATGCACGGTAGCGTGTGAAGTTATTGAGGATGACCCTATCAGCACCTTCAATGTAATATACCCTTTTATGGATAGATTTAAACTTGGCCTGTTACAGCAGAAACCACTGATTTAGGGAATTGCTAATTTGGGAATTGTATTTCAACCCAGAAAAAAATATCCTTTGCCAGACAGAAGACAGTATTACAATTGGCTAGCCACAGCTGAAACACCAGATTTAGGGTACTGCTATTTTGGCAATTGTATTTCACCCCTCAATAAAATAGCAAGCACAGCCAAGCCCCTGATGTATGATATAGCAAAAAAAAAACAACACACTATTGATGGTTAAATGGACTTGGTGGCAGCTTGTGCTGGCGCACCACAAGACACAAAGTGGCCGCCGATCACCCCAGAAAAAAGTGACAGAAAAACTCTCTGGGCAGCCTAAAAACAATGAGCAATTAACTAGCAGAAGTTGAATGATACACAGCTGTAGATCGATCACTTCAGTAAGTGTTTTTGATGATTAAGGCTAGGTCTACACGACGACATTTTGTTGCACCAATGTCGCGCGACAATTTTTATAATGGCAGTCTATGGTGTCGCACTGCAACATGCGACATGCTGCGACTGCGACGCGACAGTTGCAGAAAATTTATTCTAGATGGATTTTTCTTTGACTGTCGTGTCGCAGTCGCAGCATGTTGCATGTTGCAGTGCGACACCATAGACTGCCATTATAAAAATTGTCGCGCGACATTGGTGCAACAAAATGTCGCGCAACAAATGATGCGCCCTATCAAACGTCGTCATGTAGACCTAGTCTAAATCCCTGCCTAATCTGGCCCTAACAGCAGCAGCTGCATCCTATCCCTACACTGATCAGAGCAGAGTGACGTGTGGCGCTACGTGACTCCAGCTTAAATAGAGGCTGGGTCACATCCTGCACTGGCCAATCACAGCCATGCCAATAGTAGGCATGGCTGTGATGGCCTCTTGGGGCAAGTAGTATGATGCTTGTTGATTGGCTGCTTTGCAGCCTTTCAAAAAGCGCCAAGAAAGCGCCGAACACCGAACCCGGACTTTTACGTAAATGTTCGGGTTCGGGTCCGTGTCACAAACACCCCAAAATTCGGTACGAACCCGAACTATACAGTTCGGGTTCGCTCATCCCTATTCCTGGCCATTTTTAGGATGTCTTGCAGATGGGTGGAAGACTTCAGGAACCGCTTTACAACCAGATTGAACACATGCGCCATGCAGGGTGCATGGTTCAGCCCTCCTTGACGCAGCGCCGACTCCATGTTCTTCCTGTTCTCAGTCACCATGGTTCCAATTTTGAGTTGTCGCAGAGAAAGCCAGGATTCGATTTCTTGATGAAGGACACTGAACTGTTTCTCCCCTGTGCGACTCCATTCACCCAGGCAAATGAGGTGTAGAACAGCGTGACACCGCCGTGCCCTGCACATGTGGTATGCTGGAGGAGCACTGAGAATTGTCCCTGCAGTGGAGGCAGAGGACACGGTGGAGGATGAGGAGGCAGAGGCGGACATTGTCGCAGGACCAACGGCATGAGTATGTGGAGGCTGAAGCGGCATCACCTGGCCAAGTTGCTGGTTTGGCTGGGCAGGAACCACATTTACCCAGTGGCACATAAAGGACATATATTGTCCTTGACAGAAGTTACAGCTCCACACGTTGTTGCTGCCGTGCCCTTTGGCAGACACCAACAGGATCAAGGACTGGCCCACCTCCTGTTCTACATATTTGTGCAGGGCTCGTACTGCCTTTTTGGCAAAGAAATGACAGCTTTGCATTCTCCACCTCGGCTCTGCACAATCCAACAATTCTCTGAAAGGTGCAGCAGGACCAGTAGATGATGGGAAGGACAGACAGCTCCCTTCGGCTGAGGTGGTGGAGCCTTGACTGCTTGAAATTGGGTGTGTGCCACTGGGTGATGCAGCGGTTGCTGCAGCAGGCTGGACCACCACATTGGAGCCACGGTTCTCCCAGGCCACTTTATGGTGACTCTGCATATGTTGACGAAGGGCCATGGTGCCAACATTGGCATCCTGGCTATGCTTCACCTTCTGCCCACAGATTTTGCAAATGGCCATGTTCACCTCCTCCGGCAGCTTAACAAAAAACTGCCACACCGCCGAGTAGGTTATCTTACCCCCAACACTCTGCACTGACTGACTGCTACCGCCGCTGCTTCCGTGAACCTCTGCACCACTACTTTACGGGCAGGTAGGCTCCTGCGAAGCGGGTTGTCTACCCCGGGCACGTGTGGCTCCCGACCTCCCACTGCTGCCACCCTGCTGACTACCAGCCATGCTACCGACTTGCTGACTACGCCACTGCCTCATGCACAAGCTGCCACCCTCTTCTCCTGATGATGATGAAGCCCCTTTGTCACCCGGCTCCCAATTGCGATCGGCTACATCATTATCGAGTACTGTTTGCACGTCACTGATGTTCTCCTCAACGGTCTCTGAGCCAGGAGCCTGACCGCTCGCAACACCAGCTCCCACGCCACTCTCCTCATCACTACTTGCCCGCCTACTGAAGGAAGCGGCAGATGTCTCCTCCAGATCTTGGCTGGGCAGTAGCTTCTGACTGTCCTCTAGTAGCTTGTCCTCGCTGTATAGTGGAGCTGAGCCCACAGCATACAATACTTCTCTGGCTGAGGGCACAGAAAAGGACAGAGGCAGGTTGAGGACAGGTGAAGGCACAGGGTTTGCTTCCGGGCCATGCCAAATAAAGGTTGTGTCTGACGAATCCATCGACTCTTGGCTGGGGGTGTCTGATGTCACTTGGGACGAAGTGGATGACCGGGTCAACCATACAAGAACTGCTGGGTTGCTGGTCTAGACACGACCGCTAGCTGACACTTGGAGCTCAGGCCTCTAGAAGAGCCCCCTGCTGCCAACCCCCCTTACTCTGCTGCGATCTGTGTCAGAAACATTTAGGCCTCTGCCCCCCCCCCCCCTATACAGGGCCTGTCACTTCTCTGTCTGACATACTGTTAGATCAAATAAATAAGAAAAAGAGGAAATGAATACACCCCAAAAAAGGCTTTAGTTTTCATACTTTAGCAAACAACTGTAAATAATACTTTTTTGCCACTAATACACAACAAAAAAGGCTTTAGAACATATAACTGCACCGCTGAATGGCAAACAATAAAAAAAATTTCCACTAATACACGCTAAAAAGGGCTGTCATTTTTTCACTCCACCACACAACAGCTAATAAGCCCCTTTTCCCACTAATACACACCAAAAAAGACTTTTAGAACATATAACTGCACCACTGAATGGCAAATAATGCGCCCAAAATGCGCCGTAATTTTCTCACTTCACCAAACAATGGCTAATAAGCCATTTTTTGCCCACTTATACATGCCAAAAAATGCTTTAGCACATATAACTGCACCGCACAAGAGCTAATAAGACATAGAAATATTTTCAAGTAATAAACCCTGTTAATGGCTGTATCACACAGCACTTGCACCCCAATAAAAAGAACGGTTTGCTGGAATTACAGAGGTATCATCTATTGCAAACCTGAAAGCAGCAGTATAAGACAATTTGGATCCCCAGCCAGTGCAGCAAGACGTAATAAGATTGTTCCTATTAGCCAGACCCTGTTCTGCTTCAATACTGTGGAATAATTCCTCCCTATCCTTTCCCTATACTTCTAATGCTCTTTCCCTGAACTTCTATTCAGCAAATACAAGTTTTCAAGTTTTTCCTAGCCCTTTCCCTAGCGCCTACTGACGTCCAAGATGGCTGAGGCTATTTATAGGGCTGTGACATCACAGGACTGGCTGGCTGCTGATTGGCTACATGAATGGCATTGTGGGTGATCCCTCATTCCCAGAGTTCCTTGCTCCATGTCCTATCACGTGCAGCAGCCATTTTAGGAAAAAATGTGATTCGTTACCACAAAGCGTGAAGAAATTCGGATTCGGTGCAAATCTAATTTTTCCTGAAATTCTGATTGAATTCCACTTCGTCAACTTTGTTTCCATCATCTTTAATATAGAGCATATGTGTGTATAGGTGCATTCAGATCCGAATAAATAGGTGATTAGTAGCGTATTCCTCTCGTATAGACTTAATTATATATTAATATATAAGCATATATGCAAATAAATGATTAAATAAATAAAAAATTCTAAAAAATTTCAGGCACACTTTTTAATTGCAATGCAATGCAATTAGAGGCTGAACGAGATAAGTCTACTGATATGTTTGTATACACACTTACTGTATATTCTTATTCATACACATATTTTTATAATTATTTTTATTCCCCCGTCCCTTTATATTTAATTCATCCATACCCCTCTAGTATTGCATCCTTTTTTTCCATATTCATCCGAAATAAAATGATTATAATGTATTTTATGAAAAAAAACAGCAGACATCATGGACATAATGAAAACGTTTTTTATTATAATGTTTAATCATGCAGATGTAAAATGTTTTATGTTACAACACAGCACCAGTGGGAGGTCCCACATGACTGGGACAGTTCACAGATGAGTTTTTTTGACGTTGACCATAATATCTCTAATCTGATGAGGGGAACTTAAGATTCCCCGAAACACATTGTTTTATCTTTCCATGCGCAAATTATTTAAAAATATAAATAAAAGAAGATTTGAGAACTCTCAAGACCATCTCTGCTGAGTTTTTGGTGGGCTGAAGAAGGCATTTGAACCTCCACTTTGTTGCCTTAAACATACAGGTGCATGTCAATAAATTAGAATATCATGGAAAAGTTAATTTATTTCAGCAAGTGAAATTCATATATTATACAGATTCACTGCATACAGAGTGTTGTATTTCAAGTGTTTATCTATTTTAATGTTGATGTTTATCGCTTACAGCTAATGAAAACCCAAAAGTCAGTATCTCAAAAAATTTGAATATTGTGAAAAAGTTCAATATTGTACAGTCAAGATGTCACACTCTAATCAGCTAATGAACATAAAACACATGCAAAGTTTTCCTAGGCATGTAAGTGGTTCCTCAGTCTGGTTCAGTATGCTACACAATCAGGGGGAAGACTGCTGATGTAACAGTTGTATATTAATAGAAAGTTAAGTGAAAGGAAAAAGTTTAGTAGAAAAAGGTGCACAAGTAACAGGCCATGTGAAGAAAAGGCCATTTAAGAATTTGGGGAAGACGACTGCTGCTGGAGTCAGTGCTTCAAGAGCTGCAACAAACAGATGTATCCAGGACATGGGCTACAACTTTTGTATTCCTTGTCCCAAGCCACTCATGACCCAAAGGCATCATCAGAAGCGTCATACCTGGGCTAAAGAGAAAGAAGACTAACAGTCCAGTGGTCCAAAGTCCTGTTTTCAGATGAAAGTAATTTTGCATCTTCAGTGTTAGTCCACTGTGTCATATCAAGCCCAAAGTCAGCGCAGCTGTCTACCAGGAAATTTTAGAGCAATTCATACTTCCCTCTGCTGTCAAGCTTAATGGAGATGCTGATTTAATTTTCCAGCAATACTTTTCACCTGCCCACACTGCCAAAAGTACCAATACATGGCTTAATAATCACGGTATCACTATGCTTGATTGGCCAGCAAATTCACCTGACCTAAAGCCCATACAGAATCTACTGGGTATTGTCAAAAGGAAGATTAGAAACACCAGACCCAACAATGCAGATTAGCTGAAGGCCACTGTCAAAACACCTTAGCAGTGCCACAGGCTTATGGTCTCCATGTCATGCTATATTGATGCAGTACTTCATACAAAAGTAGCCTCGACTTGGTATTGAGTTCATATATTGTACATACTTTATAGTAGGCTAACATTTCTGTATTAAAAATCTTTTTTTTAAATGGTCTTATATACCGTATTTTTCACCCTATAAGACGCACTTGCCCCCCCCCCCCGCCCAATAGTGGGGGGGAAATGGCAGTGTGCGTCTTATGGCGCAAATGCTGCCATTTACACTGATACACCACCATGATGCTGCACAGGGCGGTTGGCGGTGTATCAGCGGGGAGGGAGGAGGGGCTGGGGGCCGGCATCTGGTGCTGTAATGGCAGCGGGGCCCGCTGCAGTTACTGTATTCTATTACACCGGGCCCCGCTCACTATAGTAATCATATCTAACGTGTAGGCAATGTCAAAGTATAGAAATCGTCTGAAATACAGCATGTAGCACTTACTAAACTCCCGTAGCAGGCAGGAGGCCGGGCGGCGGCAGCGTAACTCACCACGTCATGCGCTTGCGCCGCCAGCTTCATTCATAAAGTGTGAGGGGCAGGCATAGTGAGTTACGCTGCCGTCTGGCCTCCTGCCTGCTACGGGAGTTAAGTAAGTACTACATGCTGGATTTCAGACGATTTCTATACTTTAACATTGCCTACATGTTAGATATGATTACTACAGTGAGAGGGGCCCAGTAAAATAGAATACAGTGACTGCACCGGCCCCCGCTGCCATTACAGCACCAGATGCCGGCCCCCTGCCCCTGTTTTGGGAGTCATTCACTACACAGGGACACTGTTATGGGGGGGGGGGAATCTGTGGATGACACATAGCATAAGATGCTATATATGTGTCATCCACAGATTCCCCCATAGCAGTGTCATGTCATCCACAGATGCCCCCATAACAGTGCCATCCACAGATGCCCCCATAACAGTGCCATCCACAGATTTACCCCATAACAGTGTCATCCACAGATCCCCCATAATAGTGTCATCCACAGACCACCATTAGTTCCAAACCCACCAAAAGCACACCTTTTGGTTCAATTTATTTTTTCTTATTTTCCTCCTCAAAAACCTAGGTGCGTCTTATGGGCCAAAAAAAAATTGGCATGGTATTAAAAAGCAGGAAGTGCTCAACCCCATATGCAGTGGTGCATCTATACCGGGGGGCCAGATCCTGCACTTGTGGTCCGCTGCTAATGGCAATCTTCAGCAAAAATGCATACAATGGAGGATGCCTGCAGTGGACCACAAGTACCACAATGGACATCCTACACAGGATAGCAAATGTGTGGATGTGATAAACAGTCTTATGGGCCGGTGCGTCTTATAGGGTGAAAAATACGGTAATAATGACTTTGGGTTTTCATTAGCTCTCAGCCATAATCATCAACATTAAAAGAAATAAACTCTTGAAATAGATCACTCTGTGTGTAATAAATCTATAAAATATATAAACTTCACTTTTTGAATTTAATTGCTGAAATAAATTATATTTTCAATGATATTAAAAAAAAATTAAGATGCAACTGTAGACCACATTGAAAAGTAGCATCTCCAAAGTGTTGCAGAAATGTCACAAAAAAATCACAAGTCATGGCAACTGTGACATTTTTAGACCAAAACCAGACAGTTTGATAAATGACCCACTTAGACTATAATACAAAACCTCTTTACCCTACCCTTTTCTTCTGTACTCCTCATTCATTATCAAAGTATAAAAGAATTTACAGTAAAAGTCAAACTTCTGTACCTATCATTTACTGAGCACACTGTGTGGTCAGAACAATGGTCATAGGAAGAGATTTAGGTTTTGCTTACAATCATGGCCAGGGCAAACAGCAGGCAAATGGACCTGGACAAATAAAAACATCAGTTCAGGAATATAGAGAAAATCAAAGATCATCTTAGCAGACCACTGTAAGTAATGGAACTTCCTTGATTAGGCACATATAGGAAGGGGGCTTACAAAGTCTGTGGAAGTTCGGCATAGGCTGGAGCAGAAATATTAGAGCTCTTTAAGAAACAAAAAACAACATATGCAAATGACAGATCACTAGAGGTGCCAACAGTAGGGAAATGGTGACAAGCAGGATGGTGAGAAGAGGAGACAGGAAGCAAAGAATGGGGTTGCTGCGGCATACAAGGGAATGCTCCAAACTCCCGAACGGAACCTCACGAATAGCTGCTAGCAGACGAATAGGAAACGCACCCAAGCGGCTTACACTCCTAGCAATCAGTCTCTAACAGCATACAGTGAATCCCCCCAAGAACGAGACAAGGCTCTGTGTTGAGGGTAAAGCAGTGGACAGCCAGAGCTGTGTGTTTATTGTTCTTATATAACATTGTTACACATTAGTACCACCCACAGGGATTTGTAAGACAACCAATAACCACGTACAATACACTCAGACACTCCCACACAAAATCCTCCCCTCTGCCTGTGATACAATTACCTTACACAATGGGTTAATGTAATCATCACAGGCAGGGGAATACACAGTTTACACAATGTCTTCTGTCCTGGAGACAACCGAGGAGTAATTCAATTATCTCTCAGGACAAAGGGAAATCGCCAATACACACGTGGAGACAATAGGACAGAAATCACTATTCGAATATACAATGTCCCAACCATTACAGTAAACATAGACATTGAACATATCCCCAGATGGCTTGGATCTGAGTGCTCAATATATCCAAACAGCGCTCAGATGCCACAAACACAGTCAAATCGCCATGGGGTTTAAGTTTAGCATGGGCTGATGAGAGGGCCCATAATCCTGGGGCAAGAGGCTGGCAACCAGGCTTCTCCAGCACCCAGTGGCGAGGTTGGTTTCGCCACATTTCTCCCCTTTTCCAAACAGACTAACAGGGTATCTGACCTTCTGCCGGTCAGTGCCCTTGTTAGTCCAGCAGCCCACCCACAAAATAGAAACAGCAGTACAGTCCACCAACAATAAATGGTTACTACACCTGAGCAAGGGAGAAACCTGTCCATGTCAATGTGCCTCACTATGGCTGTGTGGGGGACTGGTAGACTGCCTTGGTGGGTTGCTGAGTGGGCAGAGACCAGGGGTACTTTGCCCTGGTGCCAGCGCTACCACAGAAGAAGCCTGGTTGTAGCCTTGTTGTTGGAGGGGGAGACCAACTGTCTCCCCTTTGGCTAAACAGCCCTGTTGCTGGGGGACAGAACCGACTGTCCCTACCCCCTGTGCTGTGAGTGCAGAGACCACGGTCCCATCTGCACGGTTGTGGGGCTTACTGTCTCCCCTTGGTATGTTAAGCTGCCGCTGGGGAATGGAGACTGGGCTCCCAATTCCCAACAAATCCTTCTGGTGCTGTGGGATGGAGACTGGGCTCCCAATTCCCAACAACTCAATCTGCTGCTGGGGGACAGGACCGACTGTCTCTGCCCCCTGTAACTCAGCCTGCCGCTGGGATATTGAGACTGTGCTCCCGATTCCCTGCAAATCACACTGCCAATGGGGATAGGGGGTAACAAACTCTTCTCCCATACATACTTCCAGCCTCTGGGGAGGGTGACCCACCGTCTCCGCTCCCAATACAGTGTCCTGCTGCTGGGGAAAGGAGACTGGGCTCTCTATTCCTTGCTGGACACTCTGCCGCTGGGGTGGGAGGACAAAGCTGTCCTCTCCCAATAAAACACTCTGCTGCTGGGGGACAGGACCGACTGTCTCTGCCCCCTGTAACTCAGCCTGCTGCTGGGGAATGGAGACTGGGCTCCCAATTCCCAAT
The DNA here is from genome assembly GCF_905171765.1 of Bufo bufo. NCBI lineage: Eukaryota > Metazoa > Chordata > Amphibia > Anura > Bufonidae > Bufo > Bufo bufo. The sequence goes on along the minus strand of NC_053390.1, from coordinate 152,561,579 downwards.
AAATCACATTGCCACTGGGGGACAGGACCGACTGTCTCTGGCCCCTTTAACTGAGCCTGCCGTTGGGGAATGGAGACTGGGCTCCCAATTCCCTGCAGGATCGGTGGAGAGACCTCGGTCCCATCTCCATCGGCCCCATGGGGTTCTTCCCAGTAAACCTCCACAATATCCTCCCAGCTGAAGGGCTCTGGACCTGGGTCTGACACTCTGCTTTCTCGCTGAGCCTTCCCAATGGCGTGGAAGAGATCTCGGTAGTCCTGCTCCAGTTCCCACTCCAGGGTTGCTAGGTGAGCCAGGTCTTTCTCTACCTCATGGGGGTCATCCCAATCCTGCTTAGTCTCCCTCTCATAGAAAATGTCCTGAAGTCTGGATTGTGCAGGGCTCCCGAAGTCTGGCTCTGCAAAGGACTCCCATAACAAGCCAGGACCATAAAACTCCTCTCCCTCTGGCTTGTCATGCTCAGCTGTCTAGGGTATATACTGTGCCATATACCACCAGAGTGCCTGGTAGGCATCCTCCAGCCATAGCTCCTGCCATACCCGGGGCTCTAGTTCCTTCACCCATTCCTCCATGGGCTGCTCTCCCAGGAAGGGCATCCGCAGGGCCACTTGCTTCTGCAATCTCTGCTCTTCACTAGGGAGACTCTCGCTGGTATTGTACATTATCCAGGGCCTGGTACCAGATGCCTTTCCTTAATGCATCCCGGCCATCCAGGTCTTCCTCATCGTATGCCACTGCTGGTTCCATCCTGCTGCTGTCAGGAGGGTCGCTGTACTGGGACATGCATTGCCCTCAAATTGTAATTCCAGGGAATGATGTTACTTTGTAGCTGTCCTTCTTGGCTGTGAGAACGATCCCGCCGCTTGCCACCAATGTAACGGCATACAAGGGAATGTTCCAAACTCCGAACGGAACCTCACGAATAGCTGCTAGCTGACGAATAGGAAACGCACCCTAGCGGCTTACACTCCTAGCAATCAGTCTCTAACAGCATACAGTGAATCTCCCCAAGAACGAGACCAAGCTCCGTGTTGAGGGTAAAGCAGTGGACAGCCAGAGCTGTGTGTTTATTGTTCTTATATAACATTGTTACACATTAGTACCACCCACAGGGATTTGTAAGACAACCAATAACCACGTACAACACACTCAGACACTCCCACACAAAATCCTCCCCTCTGCCTGTGATACAATTACCTTACACAATGGGTTAATTTAATCATCATAGGCAGGGGAATACACAGTTTACACAATGTCTTCTGTCCTGGAGACAACTGAGGAGTAATTCAATTATCTCTCAGGACAAAGGGAAATCTCCAATACACACGTGGAGACAATAGGGCAGAAATCACTATTCAAATATACAATGTCCCAACCATTATAGTAAACATAGACATTTAACATATCCCCAGATGGCTTGGATCTGAGTGCTCAATATATCCAAACAGCGCTCAGATGCCACAAACACAGTCAAATCGCCATGGGGTTTAAGTTTAGCATGGGCTGATGAGAGGGCCCATAATCCTGGGGCAAGAGGCTGGCAACCAGGCTTCTCCAGCACCCAGTGGCGAGGTTGGTTTCGCCACAGGGGTCATCAACAAGGTAGGTAGAGAGTAGAGTAGGATGCAGGTCTGAGGTAAGAACAGGGTAATGTAACACCTGAGTCATTAACATAAGTGTTAATCGAGCATGCTCGGCCGAACACGAGTTTGGCTCAAGCATCGCTATGCTTGGCACATCGCAGAGTTTGGCTGAACACCGCGTGTGCTCAAGTAAGTGTATTTAAATGTAATTTAGCATCTATTTCTGAAAAGTTTCTGCTGGCATTTGAGCTCCCAACCCCTTGTACATTAGAGACAAGGAACTTATCCACTCAGATATAAAGCTGAATGCTAAACTGTGTCAGAAAAACCTCATAGTAGTTTCTGATGTAGTGAGTATTACTCACTACATCAGAAACTTCTATGAGGTTTTTCTGACACAGTTTAGCGTTCAGCTTTTTAGCTGAGTGGGTAAGGTCCTTGCCTTTAACATACAAGGTTGGGAGTTTGAATCCTGGCAGAAACATTTCAGAAATAGAGATTAAATTTATATATTTTATATATTTTTTAGTAATTATAAAAAATGTATGGCACAAAATAAATGTGTAATAATTACTAATATATTGTCACAGCCAGACAGCTGAGAAGCGCTCACAGGAGCTTCTCAGATCCTCCTCCTTGAATTTCTTTGTTTTGGTTTAGTTTCTTATCTCGTTAGTCTATCTCAGCTGTCATGCAGTTAGACTGATCGCTACCCTTTAAGTTCCTCCCCATAATGCAGTAGTGTGCGGCTGATACAACTTCCTGGAGTGTGTGTGCATGCTGTTCCCAGTTCCCAGTTCCCTGTTCCCTGTTCCCAGTCGTCAGTCGTCATTCGTCTGCAAGATAAGTGCTGTTTATGTATTTATGATTTTTTCTTTTCTGCATCCAGGTGACCCTGACTCCCTCCGTGTCAGTGTAGGGAGCCGGTGGTCGTGTCCCTTCACTATTGTAGGGTCTTCAGGTAATAGATAGCCGAAGAACGTGGATATGCGGCCATCCACCTTTGGGGTGTTCGCATAGGCTGAGCAGTGAGGGAGAGCGGCAGGTCTATTGCAGGGGTCTCCCTTTGTTCCTTAGTTGTGGATCCAGAGAGACATTGTTTATATGGTATTGTCTTGTTTCCTGTACACCATCCGTGACATATATATATATATACAGTATATATTAATTATATATATACATAATCATACTTCTGATATATATGGATGCATAATATGTGGGAAACTACTACTGATGTTTTTAGCCATAATATATTTACATATATTATAATATATTATATATTCTAAATATATAATAATATATGCATATATATTTTATGGCTAAAAATGTATATATATAAATATTTCTGCCAGGACTTGAACTCTCAACCTTGTACATTAGAGGGAAGGATGTTAACCACTACACTATTGACCTGCACAGAAATATAAAATAAGTCTTCTGCTGAATAGGAATACTCACTACATCAGAAACTTCTATGAGGTTTTTCTGACACCATTTAGCATTCAGCTTTATATCTGAGTGGATAAGGTCTTTGCCTCTAATGTACAACATTGGGAGTTCAACTCCTGGCAAAAACTTTTCAGAAATTTGATTTAAATACACTGGGGTGTAGCTATATATGGAGTCAGAGCAGGTACTCTTAAGCCTAACTAGAGTCCCGACACCTTCACCTCTTCAGAGCAGAGGGTGCCTGGGGTTCTCCCATTGACTTCCATTGTGCTCGGATGTTCGGTAGAAGTGTTGCACACGAGCACTTTGGAGCTTAATCAACACTAATTAACATACAAGTCTGGTCCCTTTAAATGGAAGTTTTAAAGGTGCTATATACAAATTATGTTCTTAAATCTCCAGCAAATAACGAAATGGCCCGTTGCAAATTGCTCTCTATTCGGCTGCAAGTGAACAGCTGCTAGGTCGACAATCCCCCCTCCCCCCAATAACATCTAGTCTACAGCTATTGCTGAAACAGCAACTTCTGCGCATTTACTCTGATTCATGCAGCATTTTGAACAGAAAGTTGGAAATGAAAGGTACAAAATTACAATTGTTCAACTATTATTGTCCACTTTTGATATGCAGTATATTTCCCGGTGCAGAAAAAGTTATATTTTCAAAGCAATTTCTTTTTCACTTGGCAGACATAATTCTGGTAAAACTTTGGGGCACAATTATTAAGACCGGGGTTTTTAGACGCCGGTCTTAATAAAGCCCCATAGCTGGCGGTAGATCCGCCAGATTTATGAAGAGGAAAATGTGTATACATAACTTTGGCGCATCTAGCGCCAGTTCTAAATGTAAGAGAGCTTCCCAGCTGTCTTAAGTTTAGACCATTTCTGCGCCTAAAACAGGTGTAGAAAATGGTGAATGAGACAGGCCTGCCTGCCTGTCCCCTTCCCCGCCCACACCACGCTCATTTTAGAACTAGTGGGAGCAGGGCGAAGTCGCAGAAATGTCGGCGTATTTCAGCTTAGTAAATGGCCCCCTTTGTTTCTTGAATAGAACAATAACTCAAAACCATTGACAAATTTGACATCAAGTGTTTTATTTGTTCCAGTTGCCAATTCTGAACCAATAGAATGTATTTTTGTTGCCGTTGAAATGGCATTTACCATCTTATTTTCAAAGAAAAGAGAAAAAAATACAAATACCCAGAGGAAAAATCTTTGAAATACAATCTATTGGTTGTTGAGGTCCTTGCATTCTATACTAAAGCAAAAGTATTTAAAATATGATTTTTCCTACTTGACTTCATTTCATTTGCTTTTTTCCAGGCAAAAGGAAAATAAAATTTGAATTGAATAGTGCAATTAACAAACTGGGGCCCCCCCAATTCCCAGGTATATAATTCAATCACTAATATACTGATTAGTGTTAAGCGAATCAAAGAATCCAAAGCGGAATTCAAATTTAGGAAAACTTCAATTCTAAACAAATCCAAATTTCCTCGCCCTTCATGTTAATGAATCAGTTTTCCTTAAATGGCGGCTGCACGCGTTAGAAAGCAAAAATAAGTGTAGAGGAGAAAAGCCCGGGAATGCAAGATCACCAATAATGCCGTGCATCCAGCCAATCCACAGGTAGCCACCCCCTGTTATGTCACAACTCTACAAAACCCTCATCCCGCGTAGTCTCCACCATTTCACTGTGAGCCGAGAATAGAGTGATGTGACAAGCCGTCTTGAACCAGGGACAGTGCTGCTGAAAATGATTAATGATTAGAAGAATATTGAAGGGGAGAGAGCAGGAAGAGTATAAGGAGACTGATTCTGTGTCAGTTTTATTTATTTATTCCTACATTTACTTATTTTTACATTAGCTATAAACTAAGATATGTTATTCAATACAAATAAAATAAAAGCCTTTATTATTGCGGTGCCAGAGTGCCAATCAATACCATCCAGTCTGCACCATCTTAATTTTTTTGCTGGCTTTACTTCTTCAAAATCATCCTTCCAAGTCTCCATGTCCTAGAAAAGTCAGCAATAGGCAGAGAGAGGAGGAGCTAGATGACATATTTGTATTGATATTAGATGATGGGGAAAAGGAGGAAAAGCAGATAGCAGAAGAAGTACTCTCACCTGTAGGGCAGGAGAGCACTGGGTTTGGAGAAATGGGCATGCCAGAGTTGATTAATATTCAGTGTTTACTGTCAACCTGCAGGAGATTGCAGGTAAGAACAGAGATAATTTGCATATTGTGCCCCTTCCTACCCATCCGAACCCCATACCAGCCCCTGTTTATAGGTGAATTAAAGGTGCCATGCAGCCATTAACAATTAATAAGGACTATACAGTACGGTATGGGCGTCACTAGGTTAAAACATTCGGGGCCTGGGCCCCAGATGTTTTGTCCCAGGCCCCGAATGTACTGCCTGCTAATAAAAAAAAAGCGTGACTACTAACCAGGGACGCACGCAGGAGCTGAAGGACCTGTGATGACATCACAGTCAGGTGATTTGTGCTAGAGTCAGAGCTCAGTGGTGGAGAAGGACCTTCGATGATGTCACCGTCATGTGATAAGTTTGGGAGCTAAGCTGTGAAGAGGAGAACTAGTGAAGAGGAGTACTTCTTCTGCTATCTGCTTTTCCTCCTTTTCCCCATCATCTAATATCAATACAAATACTTAAAGGTAGGCAGACAATGTCATAGAGCAGCAGGAAATGCTAGCAGAATGCTTGGGTGTATAGGGAGAGGAATTACCAGTAGAAAGAGGGAGGTGCTCATGCCGCTCTACAGAGCACTAGTGAGACCTCATTTAGAGTATTGTGCTCAGTACTGGAGACCATATCTCCAGAAGGATATTGATACTTTAGACAGAGTTCAGAGAAGAGCTACTAAACTGGTACATGGATTGCAGGATAAAACTTACCAGGAAAGATTAAAAGACCTTAACATGTATAGCTTGGAAGAAAGACGAGACAGAGGGGATATGATAGAAACTTTTAAATACATAAAGGGAATCAACAAGGTAAAAGAGGAGAGAATATTTAAAAGAAGAAAAACTGCTACAAGAGGACATAGTTTTAGATTAGAGGGGCAAAGGTTTAAAAGTAATATCAGGAAGTATTACTTTACTGAGAGAGTAGTGGATGCATGGAATAGCCTTCCTGCAGAAGTGGTAGCTGCAAATACAGTGAAGGAGTTTAAGCATGCATGGGATAGGCATAATGCCATCCTTCATATAAGATAGGGCCAGGGGCTAATTATAGTATTCAGTATACTGGGCAGACTAGATGGGCCGAATGGTTCTTATCTGCCGACACATTCTATGTTTCTATGTTTAGTGGAGAAGAACCTGACTAAGATGGCTTCTGTGACTGAGGAGAGGTAAGTGAAGGGAAGGATACAGTGTGAGAGCCAGAGGAATGCTGGGAATTATAGTTCTGCATAAATGTCCAGCTGAGTCAATAAACAATTTATAGAGGGGTCATGAAGTATAGAGAGTTCCAGCAGAATTGGCCCTTTAAAACATAACTTTTACTAATTTAATCAAATAAAATGATACCACCTTTGTGATTCACCAGTGAAAAAATTGTGAAACAAACAATATAGAACGATAAAAACTATTTAACGGGATAGCCAACCAGTGATATGGCTATAGAGGTATGGTGTACATAAGGCAGTATTCGGGGGAGTGTACAAATGTCTAACCTGTCCCTGCTCTCACCCTGAATCACTGCTCAGCCCAGGGACATCCCCTGATGGTGGAGACTCCCTGTCCTCGTTCCTGGACTGACTGCCCTGCGCACACCCTCCTCTCAATAAGCGATACCTGGCTGCCCAGTATGGATAACGGATATTAACTGTGTCACAGTTAGTTGATACCTGTACAGATCACAGTCCACATAGAAAAAAAACTGAAATAAATATATAGGTGCAGAGAAAAGGATAAATCCTACAAGACCATTATGAGAAGCCCAAAAGGAACGTCGTGATGACAATATGTTCCCAGGCTATTTCTCATCAGTAACCCGACGCTTTTCCCCTACTACTAGGTTCATCAGGGGGTCAGAAGACAGTCATGGGTAAACCGTTACATAGAAAGATAATTTAGATATACTCATGATATATATGGAGGACATAGGATCGGATACGCAGATACTGATGTGTGTATGGGACCAAGCGGACCATTAGATATATCCCACCTGTGGATGGAAGGTAGAGAGATATCAGAATAAGCCCTTATTGCAGGGTTATTAATATTTCAACCCACTATGGTCACTTACTTAGAGTCCTGGACAATCAGCTTGGTAAAAAGCCCATTTAGATAAGGCCATATACTTTATCCAAAGGCTGTGAAAACATACAGTATAAAATTCTGTTTCATGCCAAGGTCCAGATAAGTCAATCAAAACAGACCACATGGTCCCTACTCACATTTCTCTGGAGTTCCGGTGACCCCCTATGCCTCCAGATGGACACACATACCGAACTACCTACCTCCCTAAATACCCCCTCCTCAGCTGTTTTGAATCTGGCGCTTTCAGGACGCCAAATGCGCCACTTCCGGTTCTCTGAGGCCTCTGCTTTCATCAGTTCCGGTCTATGGACCGCATGTATGCCGCACTTCCGCCCCATGGAACGTGGGCAAACGTCACATCCGGTTCCAGGATCTTGCTGGCTAATAGTCCGCTTTAGCCAGCAATAGGCCGCGCCACCCCCGTCCCATGGACCGCAAACCGCAACAGCATCCGGTCCTATGGAACGCATGGCCATATCCCCTCAAATATAACGTTCAAAAAGCACTCCATCTGTGCTAACAGTTAACTGGACAGATGGAGGCTTTTCAGGTGATCAAGTTAATATAATATATTATTATCTCAGTTACTGGCGTCCACCGTGCTGCAACTGTAAAAATGTATTGATCAGTATTATACTATCAGATACATTATATAGCAACAATACATCATCAGTGCATTGCGGTCTCTTATACACAAAAGGCGACAGCACTGTCAGGGGGTAGCCTATAAACATAAGTGGCTAGTATTCAGCTAGATCAGCGCAGATGGCACTAGGTTGGTTACATGCTGAGGATAATGGAGTATACAGGGGGAGGTAGGTGTGAGCCATAACTCGATAAAAAAAGAGAGATGTTGCACAATATTCCACTTGCGGTGCATGCCCTAGATAAAGGGCAGCACTAAGTGTGTATTTGATGGATAACGCTTGAATTTTAATCTTAGGATAATAAGAGTATCCTAATCATTTTATCCTGACTAATATATTTACTGAGCCGGCCTTTTTCGTATTCAGGGAGAGCACGCTGAGCCCATACTCCTCCAACCTGTTCATAAGAAGCATAAGAGGGTGAGTCTCTCATTGATACCAAGGGGTGCCTGGGATTTAAAGCGATGGATCCAGATGCACTCTTTTTGAAGAATTTTGCGATCCCAGTCGCCACCCCTTGGGGATGGGGGGATAGCCTCCAGGATAGAAAACCTCAGACAATTGAGATCGCCGCCGTGGACATCATTGATATGTGATGCGACCGGAGTGATGTTTTTCTTGGCCACATCATTCACATGCTCACATATCCGCCGTCTGACTTCCCTAACTGTTTTTCCTATATAATCCATAGGACATGGACATTGGCATATATATATACCACTCCTTTGCTCATACAATTAAAGAAGTCCCTGATTTTATATGTCTGACCGGTAACTGAGCATTTAATAGATTTTGCAGTAGAAATAAATGCGCATTCTTTGCATGAACCGCACTTAAACATGCCACATGGCTTTCGATCGAGCCACGTTGGTTGAGAGAGTGTTGTTATTTACAAGGGACTGTATGTTAAGGCTGAAGGGAGTGGTGTTATTTACATGTGGACTGTATATTGAAGTGACTGAAGGGAGGGGGGTGATGTTAATTAAATGGGACTGTATGTTGTAAGGGCTGAAGGGAAGGGAGTGATATTATTTACATGGGACTATATGCTGGAGGGGCTGAAGGGCGGGGAGTGATGTTATTTACATGGGACTGTATCTTCGAGGAGAGTGATGTTATTTAGGTCATGTGACAGCAGTTTAAGTAGTATCCATATATAACCAATTAGAACCAGCTGATAAAAACAGGTACAGTGGGGATAAATGATATTTCAGGAGTTAAAATAATTTTAAAAAATAGTCACCTCATCCAAAGCACAGGGACACACACTCCTCACTGGATGCAGAAGGACCTGCGCTCCCAGCGTGATGACATCACACGATCACATCAGGTTATGCTGCATCCAGAGAAGAGTGAGTGTCCCAGCGTGTGAAAGTGGATGAGGTATGTTTTTTTTCTTTTGCAGTAAAAATAAAATGCTGTGGGCCATATTATTAATGCTGGCGGCCACTATGAGGGACATTATTAATGCTGGGGGCCAATATTCTAAAAAACTAATATATAGCACTATATTGAATATAGTGCTATATATTCATTTTTTAGAATATTTGTAATTTTTTTCCATCTGAAGTCATGATTCCTACCTGCTTAAGTTGCTTGTGGGCCAATGACTCATTGGCCCACAAGCAAGAAGCAGGGAGGAATCATGTGTTTAGATGGAAAAAAGGAAGAATATTCAATATAACGAATATATAGCACTATATCCTAAATATTTGTGAATTCTCTAAGTGGCTATATTCGAGATAAAAATTTGCTTTTCGAATATTCGTGCTCAACACTACTAATGAGGGCATGCTAGAAGGGAATTACTATTGGTGGGACTTGGAGGAGCACTATTACTATGGGTGGACTATTTGTATGGCAGTAATTTTTTCTTCAGGGTAGTATTTGGGGGTATTGGGGGCTCAGCGAGCAGCAGGATAACACTGTTGTTGGGGGTGATGATGTGAGGAAGCTAAGATGTCTGTGTGTCACACTCTGCAGAGACGAGGGCTGACTAAGAGAATTTGAATGTAGAAGATGATTACAGAGAAGATCAGTAGAGACGCCACTTGGGAGGCTCTGGATGTGAGAGGTATGTGCTGCTGTATACTCCCGTATGTTTGATAGTGTCTATGCGGCAAGTAAAGCAAGTAAAATGTCTTTAGTGTTAGTGGGACATTGACTGGGACCATATGCAATGGGGCTTATGCCCCGGATCTTTTGAGACCCTAGCAATGCCCCTGCAGAACGGTCTTCATTATTAAATAAAAGGCAGGTGTGGGCTAATTGACCACTCCGTTTTTCACCGCAGCATGACCACAACCCGCCTGCAGCATGGCTGCTCCGTGTGGCCATACCCTAAGGCAGAGTGGCCTGGGTAAACCTGATTTATAGTGATTTGTGACACATTAATTCAAAAAGAATTGAATTTCTTGGCGAACTTCGGCAAAGTCGCCTAATCAAATTTATCAAAACTTTGCTCATCTCTAATACTGGTATGCACAGAGCTAATAATCATAAAAATTCCATACATAGCTCATTACCAATAGTGAACAACCATTTTAAAATTTTAATTGTGCAAATTATACAGAATTTATCTTATTTTTCCACTTTCTTCATATTTTTTGTTTCCCAGGCTGCAATGATCACACTGGAAATGTCAGCAGATCTCCTAAAGGCAGGAAGTGCGACTCATTTCAATTTCAAACTACATTAATTCTGAATGAAATCAAACCCATTCTAACATTTATTAAGGCAAGCGAGGCCTTGTGAAAAATTGCAGATTTTAAATAGAGGCATTTTCAGTGCCTCTATTCTACACAAACTTATAAATCAATTTCTGTCTTTTTCTGTCTGTCACCCATTGCAAATTTATCAGTTTGTGTGAGTAAATGTGGCAGCTAAGTACTATGCAAATCAATAGAGCAATAACTCTTTTAATGCGATAGACGTAATTTTGTCCCTAAAGATGAGCTGTTTTGTTGCTAAACCTGATTTAGGATTTTAAAGGCTGGGGGATGCGGTATTTCAATGAAGAAATATCACTTCTTTCATACGTAGTTTCGGAGTGTTGAGAAGTCATTCTAGAATGGAAATCATTATAGGACTGTACACTGCACTATATTATTACTGAGTTGATGCATCCCTTTCCCTCGATAGGGATATCTGTCCTGAATTGGCTAAAATTATAACTTTATGATAGCTCACACTGGGTATATTTGACTGAAATTGATTTTTTTTTGACAACATACAGTAGGTTTGGAGAGCCTATCAATGTGGATGCTTGCACGGTAATGTATTGGTTAGCTGTCAGTTTAGTTTATAGATCTCAGTTACTGAGCAGGTTTAGTCAGTCTAAGCAGAAAATGTACAATTTTGAAGCAAGATGCCAATGATGAGGTGCCTAGGAGTATTAAAGAATGAGTTACAAAAAGTGCCTATGGTAAACCATTATATTCCTCAGTTCTTAAGTTATGCCTTTATACTTCTCTGTAAGGCCTCATGCACACGACCGTTGTGTGCATCCGCGTCCGTGGCTCCGTTTTCCTTTTTTTTTCGCGGACCCATTGACTTTCAATGGGTCAGTGGAAAGATCGGAAAATGCACCGTTTGGCAGCCGCATCCGTGATCCGTGTTTCCTGGCCGTGAAAAAAATATGACCTGTCCTATTTTTTTCACGGTCAACGGTTCGCGGACCCATTTAAGTCAATGGGTCCGTGAAAAATCACGGATGCACACAAGATTGTCATCCGCGTCCGTGATCCGTGTCCGTGATCCGTGTCCGTTTTTTCCTATCATTTCAATGGCAAACTTGACTTGATTTTTTTTTCAATTTTCATGTCCGTGGATCCTCCAGACATCAAGGATGACTCACGGACGAAAAAACGGTCACGAATCACGGACCAACGGAACCCCGTTTTGCGGACCGTGAAAAAATACGGTCGTGTGCATGAGGCCTAAAGCTGTCAATTTCAGTGAGAGAAAGTGAGAACACGGTGTAGCTATGGAAGATGCCCATGTAGCCTAAAACAATTTATTTTTACAACACATTCTAAGTCTATAACTAAAGTAATAACTGGAATGGGGCAACTACAGTACCCTGAAAGATTATCAAAATTAGGGTTATTCACGTTAGAAAAAAGACGACTGAGGGGAGATCTAATTACTATGTATAAATATATCAGGGGGCAGTACAGAGATCTATCCCATCATCTATTTATCCCCAGGACTGTGACTGTGACGAGGGGACATCCTCTGCGTTTGGAGGAAAGAAGGTTTGTACACAAACATAGAAAAGGGTTCTTTACGGTAAGAGCAGTGAGACTATGGAACTCTCTGCCTGAGGAGGTGGTGATGGTGAGTACAATAAAGGAATTCAAGAGGGGCCTGGATGTATTTCTGGAGTGTAATAATATTACAGGCTATAGCTACTAGAGAGGGGTCGTTGATCCAGGGAGTTATTCTGATTGCCTGATTGGAGTCGGGAAGGAATTTTTTATTCCCCTAAAGTGAGGAAAATTGGCTTCTACCTCACAGGGTTTTTTTTGCCTTCCTCTGGATCAACTTGTAGGATGACAGGCCGAACTGGATGGACAAATGTCTTTTTTCGGCCTTATGTACTATGTTACTATGTTACTATGTTATTCAGATGGCCTCGTATTGAAAGCTAGAGTAATGAGCTCTCTGTCTTCCAGATATTGGTGGGTAGCCATTTTAGTGAGCGAGGTAGAAGACTTGTGACTCAGTTCAGTTTATATCTGGAAGCCAGAGAGCTCATTCCTCTAGCTTTCAATATGAGGCTGTCTGAATAGACTGAGAACATGCTGTAAAAATAATCTGTACTAAGCTACATGGGATAGGCTTTAAGGGCGCAAGCAGGGATCACAGCTCGCAAGAAACATGGTGCATCACATTTTTTGTATCAAAAACAGGCAAATTACTGGATGTTATTCAGAATAAATGATGTCATACCCTGCACTATATCTGCAATGGACTTCAGTGGACTTCAATTTTCTATGTCGCCTAAATTTCTTAGACATGAATCCATGTGTATGTCCTCTCTATCTTTTTCCCCAGAGAAATGTGTCCCACTTTAGCCACACACTGAAATATGTATAGTATTCCACTAAATACATGATATGAATAATGCCATCATAATATGACCAAGGAAATACAGTATAGGAGCAGTCAAAGGAAGATTAAAGAACAATTAATTCCAATGACATTTGATGTCTCAATGATTGTAATCATTCACGTTCCCTTTTTTCCATATGACCCAGAACAGAATGAGGATTTGTTTCAGTTTTGATGCACCTCAGTAGATTTGACACCTAAGCAACTTTGGCATCTCCCTTTTACACCATATACCTCTCATGGCAGCCCCAGATTGCCCTTATATCCTCCATGAATGTCACAAGGACCTAAAGGCCAGCCACAAAGCCCACATCCCAGATGAGATGGAATCTGACAAAATAATGTGGTATGTTTCTTCAGTTGCTGAATTATGGGAATTTTCACCTCAACAAGTAGTGCCTCTATGGCAGGGCTGGCCAACCTGCGGCTCTCCAGCTGTTGCAAAACTACAACTCCCAGCATGCCCAGACAGCCTACAACTATCAGCCTACAGCATGGCATGGTGGGAATTGTAGTTTTACAACAGCTGGAGAGCCGCAGGTTGGCCAGCCCTGCTCTATGGGGTGATATCTCTATAATATGGTGTCGTATGGGGCCACATGGAAGTTTTGAGGTACCATAATGCCCTTCCAAAATGCCTGCTTCCACTGAGTGGCAAAAACACTTAAAAATTAGTACAAAACTACAGCATTTAATCTCTTAGCCAATAAATAATGGAACATACACAAATTATTTCAAATTTGCAGAAAGATTGCTAATCTAGACCAATATTCCTACTGATAGCTGCTCAGAACAGCATTAGCAGCTATTATCTTCTGTAAAATAATCAGTACAAATCACAATGCTACAGACTGTGTTAGACTGCTACAGTAACTACAGTCACTATGGGATAATTAACCATTGCCCATTATATAGAAGCAAACTTTGAAAATCTAGATTAGGAAATAGTAGATGCATTATTTATATCCAAATCAGTGGAAAAGGTTGCAGCAAAACTAATGAGACACCAATCAGGCTAATAAGGTGAATATAACAGGTTCATCATTTTTTTATTCGATTAGAAGGAATATTTAATGCATAAAATGCAAAACTGCTTTTACATATACACTAGTTTTAACATCCCTAAATTTATGACAAGGATCTGGATCTAAATTGCTTTTTCAGGCAGCTGAATAGATACTTAGTCAATAGCAATGATTTGTGTCTATTATTTCTCACAAGCACTCGTGTAGCTAAGTAATTGAAATAGTGAGTAACAGTTTTCACCTAATGATGCCCTTTATCATTCCTCTTTTAATGCAGCTCTTGAACTTTAAAAAGGTTGTTCACTGCCAAATGTCACTTCAATGCAAACGGTAGCAAAGGAAATGTATTTGCTTAATTATTATCACCCAATCACAAAAAAAAAAAGATTATGCTCTTTCAAGCCTCTAAAATAATGTAAAAAATAACATCATTTACTATTCCCAACAATTATTAAGCATAAACTGATAAAAATAGTTGATAGAACTCAAATGTCAAATTTATATACCAATCAGTGCAGTGTTTTGTTTTTTTTCAGTTTTAAATATAATCCGGTGGCACCATTATGTACCAAAGAGGTACCCTTTCGACTGATATGGGGAACTTTAGGGTGCCAAACTTGGGATTTTCCGATGAGAAGGGCCATGCTGCCCTAGCCTTTTTAGTGCTCGCAGCCTTTGAGTCTGTCTAAAGTTGCCCATACACTGTGGTTAGAAATACTTCTGTATACCGAGAAGAAAAGTGGCATTGTGCAGTATCCATACATACAGAATAAAAGTAGATATTGAGAATTAGGTCTAGTATACATTGTATGAGAAGTGGTACCGTCCCCTGTGGCCATCATATCTTTATAAGATTGTTGGATATTTCACTTTAAAACCATAGGTGTTAGATGTTAATAAGGAGTTGGGTCCCATTTTCTGGCTACAACAACCTCCATTTTTCTGGAAGTCTTTTCACACAATTGTAGCATCTGTCCATGGGAACTTGTGCTCATTCAGCCAGTAGTATTTGTGAGGTCAGACATTGTGTGAGGCTCATAATTGGTATTCCAATTCGTTCCCAAACTGTTTGATGGAGTTGAAGCATAGTCTCTGTGTAAGCCAATGAAGTTCCTTTAAACCTTTATGGACCATGCTTTGTGCACAGAGACATGGTCATGTGGGAACAGAATTGTAAAAAAATAAATAAAAATCTTTAATCAACATGTAGATAAAAGAAACAGCAGCACCCACCAATATTCTTTCTGCAGCTTTTATTGATCCATTAAAACATGGTGGATGCGGATACAGCATAAAAAAAAAATCTTTGTATGCTATCACATTAACAATACCCTTCTTTGGAAATAAGGGACCTGACACAAACACTAAAAAACAGCCCTTTAACATTATTTCTCCTTTATCAAATTTTACACTAGGTACTATGCATTCAAGTGGGTACATTTTCTGGGCATCCTCCAAACCCAGACTCGTCCACCAGACTGCCATATAGTGAAAAGTGTTTCATTGTTCCAAAGAACACATTGTTCTGCACCAGAATCCAGTGGTAGTGTGCTTTACATACCTCCAGTCGACATTTGCATTTGTGCATGGAGGTCCGAGGATTGTGTACACCTGTACAACCATAGAAAGCCACTTCAAGATGGACCTGATGCACAGTTCTGGATGCCACTTACAGAGTCAGTCTAGACTTCTGTGGTGTGTGATGAAACAAGGGATAAGCAACTTTACTCGTCATGCACTTCAGCACTAACTACTCACTTTGTGAGTTTGCATGGTCCATCATTTCATGGCTGAGCTTTTGTTACTCTCAGATGCTTTCCCTTCACAATAATGTTAAAGAAAAGAAAATCTGTGCTATTCTACTCTAGATGTATTGATTTTAAGAAAGAATAGCTCCGTAATAGCATCAAATAGAATACTTTACTTGCAATAGTGGGCTCTCAGTTGCTTGATGTTCACCTAGTTATTAACTTTAGGAAATTGGCATGTAACGGTCTTTTATCCAAATCTGTGTTTGGTTATTTACTAGCTTTGCCCTGCTGATTAGAGTGAAGTTGCTGATTGTTGAGTTTTTATTTATCCAGATCTCACTCAATTCTAGTTGTCAGGTATAGCATTTGCTTTGTTGAGGTCTTGTTTTCTCTCAGTGTTGATACATACTTCATCCATGTTTTTTGCGATTGTCCTCTTGTTGTGTATTTCAGCTCTACTGTAAGTCCTGAGGCTATCTGAGTCCCAAAAGTCATTGCTAAGTTTGCTAGAGGTTAAATCTAGTTTTGCAATCTTGTGCATAATCAATGTCATTACACATCACAATTTTTATACAGTTTTATTCATATAGAATGGGAATGTGACAGAAAAGCTATATTTGCAGCACAATTATGGAAATCCTATTATGGCTCTGTATAAAATACATCTGCATTAGGGCCATGTGTTAGAGTCTGTAGGTTTTGCCTTCCGTTCCTAGTAAAAAGGGAATTTTTACCCCAAAAACCCCAATTGAATATACAACTATCCAATCATCTATACTTCATATTGCATGCATTAATGTAGATTCAAATTATAGTTGGTATACCATTGATGAGCAAGACCCCCACCAATTTGATATTGATGACCTAAATTGAGTATATCTGTAACCTGAAGAACCTGGAGAACCTCTTTAAATCTATTCTACATCATATTGTTGAAAAGATTCAACTAATAAAAAGTGTGATTCAAATACTAATATCAAACACTTAATTGATTTTTATCCAATTACCTTATATGTTTGTTAGAGGAGCAGTATTTTAAAAGGGTTTTTTGAGATTTTAATACTGATGACCTATCTTCTGGATAGGTCATCAGTATCCGACCGGTGGGGGTCCGACACCTGGGACCCCTGTGATCAGCTATTTGAGAAGGCACCCTTGAGCGCCGTGGCCTTCTCGCAGCTTACTAAGCACATTGCCATACAGTACATTGTATAGCGGCTGTGCTTGGTATCACAGCTGAGCCCCATTCACTTCTACAGGTCTGGGCTGCGCCTAGGCCATGCGACCGATGAACATATTGTCACTGGCCTAGGCAAAGCTGTAATAAAGCTGCAGTGCCACTGAGAGCCCTGCTGCCTTCTCGGACAACTGATCGGCAGAATAAGTCATCAGTATTAGAATCTCAGAAAACCCTTTAAGGATCTCAATATATGTTATGCTTTTATCAAAATCAAAATGAATACAATTTTAACCACTTCCCGCCACGCTAACGCCGAAAGGCGTCATTTCTGCGGCGCTCCCAGGTCACACTAACGCCAATAGGCGTCATCTCGCGTGAGCCGAGATTTCCTGTGAACGCGCGCACACAGGCGCGCGCGCTCACAGGAACGGAAGGTAAGAGAGTTGATCTCCAGCCTGCCAGCGGCGATCGTTCGCTGGCAGGCTGGAGATGTGTTTTTTTTAACCCCTAACAGGTATATTAGACGCTGTTTTGATAACAGCGTCTAATATACCTGCTACCTGGTCCTCTGGTGGTCCCCTTTGTTTGGATCGACCACCAGAGGACACAGGTAGCTCAGTAAAGTAGCACCAAGCACCACTACACTACACTACACCCCCCCCCCCCGTCACTTATTAACCCCTTATTAGCCCCTGATCACCCCATATAGACTCCCTGATTACCCCCCTGTCATTGATTACCCCCCTGTCATTGATTACCCCCCTGTAAAGCTCCATTCAGACGTCCGCATGATTTTTACGGATCCACTGATAGATGGATCGGATCCGCAAAACGCATCCGGACGTCTGAATGAAGCCTTACAGGGGCGTGATCAATGACTGTGGTGATCACCCCATATAGACTCCCTGATCACCCCCCTGTCATTGATTACACCCCTGTCATTGATCACCCCCCTGTAAAGCTCCATTCAGACGTCCGCATGATTTTTACGGATGCACTGATAGATGGATCCGATCCGCAAAACGCATCCGGACGTCTGAATGAAGCCTTACAGGGGCATGATCAATGACTGTGGTGATCACCCCATATAGACTCCCTGATCACCCCCCTGTAAAGCTCCATTCAGATGTCCGCATGATTTTTACGGATGCACTGATAGATGGATCCGATCCGCAAAACGCATCCGGACGTCTGAATGAAGCCTTACAGGGGCATGATCAATGACTGTGGTGATCACCCCATATAGACTCCCTGATCACCCCCCTGTAAAGCTCCATTCAGATGTCCGCATGATTTTTACGGATGCACTGATAGATGGATCCGATCCGCAAAACGCATCCGGACGTCTGAATGAAGCCTTACAGGGGCATGATCAATGACTGTGGTGATTACCCCCCTGTAAAGCTCCATTCAGATGTCCGCATGATTTTTACGGATGCACTGATAGATGGATCGGATCCGCAAAACGCATCCGGACGTCTGAATGAAGCCTTACAGGGGCGTGATCAATGACTGTGGTGATCACCCCATATAGACTCCCTGATCACCCCCCCTGTCATTGATTACCCCCCTGTCATTGATTACCCCCCTGTAAAGCTCCATTCAGACGTCCGCATGATTTGTACGGATGCACTGATAGATGGATCGGATCCGCAAAACGCATCCGGACGTCTGAATGAAGCCTTACAGGGGCGTGATCAATGACTGTGGTGATCACCCCATATAGACTCCCTGATCACCCCCCTGTAAAGCTCCATTCAGATGTCCGCATGATTTTTACGGATGCACTGATAGATGGATCCGATCCGCAAAACGCATCCGGACGTCTGAATGAAGCCTTACAGGGGCATGATCAATGACTGTGGTGATCACCCCATATAGACTCCCTGATCACCCCCCTGTAAAGCTCCATTCAGATGTCCGCATGATTTTTACGGATGCACTGATAGATGGATCGGATCCGCAAAACGCATCCGGACGTCTGAATGAAGCCTTACAGGGGCATGATCAATGACTGTGGTGATTACCCCCCTGTAAAGCTCCATTCAGATGTCCGCATGATTTTTACGGATGCACTGATAGATGGATCGGATCCGCAAAACGCATCCGGACGTCTGAATGAAGCCTTACAGGGGCGTGATCAATGACTGTGGTGATCACCCCATATAGACTCCCTGATCACCCCCCCTGTCATTGATTACCCCCCTGTCATTGATTACCCCCCTGTAAAGCTCCATTCAGACGTCCGCATGATTTTTACGGATGCACTGATAGATGGATCGGATCCGCAAAACGCATCCGGACGTCTGAATGAAGCCTTACAGGGGCGTGATCAATGACTGTGGTGATCACCCCATATAGACTCCCTGATCACCCCCCTGTCATTGATCACCCCCCCTGTCATTGATCACCCCCCTGTCATTGATCACCCCCCTGTCATTGATCACCCCCCTGTAAGGCTCCATTCAGACATTTTTTTGGCCCAAGTTAGCGGAATTATTATTATTTTTTTCTTACAAAGTCTCATATTCCACTAACTTGTGTCAAAAAATAAAATCTCACATGAACTCACCATACCCCTCACGGAAACCAAATGCGTAAAATTTTTTAGACATTTATATTCCAGACTTCTTCTCACGCTTTAGGGCCCCTAGAATGCCAGGGCAGTATAAATACCCCACATGTGACCCCATTTCGGAAAGAAGACACCCCCAGGTATTCCGTGAGGGGCATATTGAGTCCATGAAAGATTGAAATTTTTGTCCCAAGTTAGCGGAACGGGAGACTTTGTGAGAAAAAAATTAAAAATATCAATTTCCGCTAACTTGTGCCAAAAAAAAAAAATTTCTATGAACTCGCCATGCCCCTCATTGAATACCTTGGGGTGTCTTCTTTCCAAAATGGGGTCACATGTGGGGTATTTATACTGCCCTGGCATTCTAGGGGCCCCAAAGCGTGAGAAGAAGTCTGGTATCCAAATGTCTAAAAATGCCCTCCTAAAAGGAATTTGGGCACCTTTGCGCATCTAGGCTGCAAAAAAGTGTCACACATCTGGTATCGCCGTACTCAGGAGAAGTTGGGGAATGTGTTTTGGGGTGTCATTTTACATATACCCATGCTGGGTGAGAGAAATATCTTGGTCAAATGCCAACTTTGTATAAAAAAATGGGAAAAGTTGTCTTTTGCCAAGATATTTCTCTCACCCAGCATGGGTATATGTAAAATGACACCCCAAAACACATTCCCCAACTTCTCCTGAATACGGCGATACCACATGTGTGACACTTTTTTGCAGCCTAGGTGGGCAAAGGGGCCCACATTCCAAAGAGCACCTTTAGGATTTCACAGGTCATTTACCTACTTACCACACATTAGTGCCCCTGGAAAATGCCAGGGCAGTATAACTACCCAACAAGTGACCCCATTTTGGAAAGAAGACACCCCAAGGTATTCCGTGAGGGGCATGGCGAGTTCCTAGAATTTTTTATTTTTTGTCACAAGTTAGTGGAAAATGATGATTTTTTTTTTTTTTTTTTTTTTCATACAAAGTCTCATATTCCACTAACTTGTGACAAAAAATAAAAACTTCCATGAACTCACTATGCCCATCAGCGAATACCTTGGGGTCTCTTCTTTCCAAAATGGGGTCACTTGTGGGGTAGTTATACTGCCCTGGCATTCTAGGGGCCCAAATGTGTGGTAAGGAGTTTGAAATCAAATTCTGTAAAAAATGACCTGTGAAATCCGAAAGGTGCTCTTTGGAATATGGGCCCCTTTGCCCACCTAGGCTGCAAAAACGTGTCACACATCTGGTATCCCCGTACTCAGGAGAAGGTGGGGAATGTGTTTTGGGGTGTCATTTTACATATACCCATGCTGGGTGAGAGAAATATCTTGGCAAAAGACAACTTTTCCCATTTTTTTTATACAAAGTTGGCATTTGACCAAGATATTTATCTCACCCAGCATGGGTATATGTAAAAAGACACCCCAAAACACATTCCTCAACTTCTCCTGAATACAGAGATACCAGATGTGTGACACGTTTTTGCAGCCTAGGTGGGCAAAGGGGCCCATATTCCAAAGAGCACCTTTCGGATTTCACTGGTCATTTTTTGCAGAATTTGATTTCAAACTCCTTACCACACATTCGGGCCCCTAGAATGCCAGGGCAGTATAACTACCCCACAAGTGACCCCATTTTGGAAAGAAGAGACCCCAAGGTATTCGCTGATGGGCATAGTGAGTTCATGGAAGTTTTTATTTTTTGTCACAAGTTAGTGGAATATGAGACTTTGTATGAAAAAAAAAAAAAAAAAAAAAATCATCATTTTCCACTAACTTGTGACAAAAAATAAAAAATTCTAGGAACTTGCCATGCCCCTCACGGAATACCTTGGGGTGTCTTCTTTCCAAAATGGGGTCACTTGTGGGGTAGTTATACTGCCCTGGCATTCTAGGGACCCGAATGTGTGGTAAGGAGTTTGAAATCAAATTCTGTAACAAATGACCTGTGAAATCCGAAAGGTGCTCTTTGGAATATGGGCCCCTTTGCCCACCTAGGCTGCAAAAAAGTGTCACACATCTGGTATTGCCGTACTCAGGAGAAGGTGGGGAATGTGTTTTGGGGTGTCATTTTACATATACCCATGCTGGGTGAGAGAAATATCTTGGCAAAAGACAACTTTTCCCATTTTTTTATACAAAGTTGGCATTTGACCAAGATATTTATCCCACCCAGCATGGGTATATGTAAAAAGACACCCCAAAACACATTCCTCAACTTCTCCTGAATACAGAGATACCAGATGTGTGACACTTTTTTGCAGCCTAGGTGGGCAAAGGGGCCCATATTCCAAAGAGCACCTTTCGGATTTCACAGGTCATTTTTTACAGAATTTGATTTCAAACTCCTTACCACACATTTGGGCCCCTAGAATGCCAGGGCAGTATAACTACCCCACAAGTGACCCCATTTTGGAAAGAAGAGACCCCAAGGTATTTCGTGATGGGCATAGTGAGTTCATAGAAGTTTTTATTTTTTGTCACAAGTTAGTGGAATATGAGACTTTGTAAGAAAAAAAAAAAAAAAAAAAAAATCATCATTTTCCGCTAACTTGTGACAAAAAATAAAAAGTTCTATGAACTCACTATGCCCATCAGCGAATACCTTAGGGTGTGTACTTTCCGAAATGGGGTCATTTGTGGGGTGTTTGTACTGTCTGGCCATTGTAGAACCTCAGGAAACATGACAGGTGCTCAGAAAGTCAGAGCTGCTTCAAAAAGCGGAAATTCACATTTTTGTACCATAGTTTGTAAACGCTATAACTTTTACCCAAACCATTTTTTTTTTACCCAAACATTTTTTTTTTATCAAAGACATGTAGAACTATAAATTTAGAGCAAAATTTCTATATGGATCTCGTTTTTTTTGCAAAATTTTACAACTGAAAGTGAAAAATGTCATTTTTTTGCAAAAAAATCGTTAAATTTCGATTAATAACAAAAAAAGTAAAAATGTCAGCAGCAATGAAATACCACCAAATGAAAGCTCTATTAGTGAGAAGAAAAGGAGGTAAAATTCATTTGGGTGGTAAGTTGCATGACCGAGCAATAAACGGTGAAAGTAGTGTAGTGCCGATTTGTAAAAAAGGGCCTGGTCTTTAGGGGGGTATAAACCTGTGGTCCTTAAGTGGTTAAAAATGTAGACTTTGTAAATATTTTGGAAAATAATGTAAATATTGTATATTTGACTTTTCTAAAGCCTAACTAGTGATTCATGTTTTTCCAATTTTTTGTTTTGTCTGTAAACTTTTAGCTGTATTTTGGCTCATTATTGATTTGATATTGTTTGTTTGTGACAGTGATGTGTAAAACTTGAACCCCTGAGTATGTGTTTCTGGTAGAGAGCACACTGTTCTGAACTAACCTTATGAGAAATTGCAACACGTGTCAAAATTGTGATTGTATTAATCAATATCTGTCTCTCTATAGGGTTTAATTAATTCCTCTGGCTATAGTTACTTGATCGAAACAGTTCAAAGCTCAACTTTCTTTAAAAATATCAAAGTATTTTGGGAATAAAGATTCACTAACAGTTCACGAGATATCCAGCAATTGTCTAATGCCAAGAGATATCCAGCTACTAAAAAATCTAAGACACAGACTACTGTTGAGCAAACCAAAGCTTTCAAAGTGAAATTTGGTACAAAGTTTAGGAAAACTTTGATTCGCAACAAATCTGAATTTACTCGCTCTTCGTGGGAACAAATTTTTTTTTTTCTAAAAAGTCGACTGCATGTGTTACAAAGTGAAAGTAAGAAGCCCAGGAATGCAAAATCACACATGATGCCATGCAGCCATGCAATCCAAACATAGCCATCCCCTGTAATGTCACGGTACTAAAAAAAAACTCATCCCGCTCGGCCTCTAACATTGTCCTGTGAACTGAGCATACGGAGAGACGAGGCAAGCACTCATGCAGTAGGGACAGTGTTGCAGAAAATGATTAATAGAAGAATATTGAAAAGGGAAAGTGCAGAGAGACTAATTCTGCATCAGTATTATTTATTTATTCCTACATTTACTCATTCCAGATGTAGCGCAGGTAATGTCACTGTCTGCAGCATCTATGAAAAAAGTACACCGGATGTCACTGATATTTTTAGGCTGCAGAAACGTTATATAGGAGATGTAGCGTTGATAATGTCGCTGTCCGCAGCGTGTACAGAAAAAGTACACTGTATGTCACAGATATTTTTAGTATGCGCACATATTAAACAGGATATGTAGCGCAGATAATGTTGCTGTCCACAGCATCTACGGAAAAAGTACACTGGATGTCACATATATTTTTAGGATGCGCAAACGTTATACAGGAGATGTAGTGCAATGCTTTATAGCACACGATGATACGTTCTGGCCAGTAACCAACATGGCTACGACATTACAGTGAGTGACAGTACTTACCTGCACGTTTATTGCTGCATCAGCCAACAAACGTGCGGGAAGGAGACTCGAGCATCGCGCTCGAGCACACACAGAATTCGGATGAACGCCGCTATGTGCCGAGCATCGCGATGCTCGAGCCGAACTGGTGTCTGGTCGAGCATGCTCGCTCAACACTACCAATAACCTTTTCCAGTTACCTCCCCTATTTCTAACTAATACCCTGTCAATAACCCTTACCTTCAGGAGAGAACTGTCACATTCATAGTAAGTTTTCAAGTGGCAGGGAATGGTCCCCTTTCTTTGAATCTATTGTGTAATTCTTTAGCTCACTTCTCAAAATCTTCATCACGAGAACATATTCTTCTTAGTCTCAAAAATTGGCCTACAGGAATGCTGTAAATCAGTTTCTTTGGATGAAAATAATTGGTTGAGGAGACTATTCACTGATGTGGGTTTCCGGAACCAGTCTGTATATATATATATATATATTTCCTCTACAGGTCTTGTATGTTAAGTGAATATTCATGTTATTCTCATTGAGGGACATCATACATTTCCCTAGGTCTTCCAATGTAGCCTGACAGATTTTGAGGATGTCGTCAATATATCGACACCATAGATGGACTTTCTTGATCTGATCAATTGGATCGGTTAGGAAGATACTCTTCTCCCACAGCCCCAGGAAAAGATTTGCATAAGAGGGCGCAAAAGCAGCCCCCATAGCGGTTCCCTGGAGCTGTAGGTAGTGGGATCCCCTAAAATTAAAAAAATTATGTCATAATGCAAAGTTGAGTAATTCAAGTATGAATGTCCCGTAGTCATCGTCAATTAAAAAATGTGTAGCTGCCAACATCCCACCTTCATGATGGATCGATGTGTAAAGTGATTCTACATTGCAGGTGACAATGATCATATCATCTTCCAATTGTAACCCGTTGAGCTTCCGTAAAATATCGCCTGTGTCCTTGAGATAGGATGGAAGACTCTCAATCAGTGGTCTTAAAGTATGGTCTATCAGTTTACAAATAGCTTCACACATATTATTCGTACCTGAGACGATTGGACGGCCTGGTGGAACTTTCTCGTTCTTGTGTACTTTGGGCAACATAAAATGTCGCCACTGTCAGGTTCTCAGTTAATAAACATTTTTGGTTCTCTTGGGCTGATCACTCCATTGTCAACCGCTCTTTGAAGAAATTCACCAAGTGCACACTGAAATGTATTCAATGGATTATATGTTAGTTTCTTGTTACATTTGGAGTCTCGTAATTGTCAGAAGGCTTATCGTTCGTACATATTGGTTGGTAAAACCATTACATTATCTCCTTTATCGGAGGGCTTTATCACCACATCTTCCATTTTATTCAGTCGTTTCAAAGCTAGGCATTGCTGTCTACTCAAATTGTCACCTGACATGAACTTCGGAACCGCTTTCAGATCTTCCATCACTAACATTAAAAAGATGTCCATATTAGCATATTACGATGTCGATGGAAATTCCTTGGATTTAGGCAATAGTGACTTGGGTATTCTACTCACCAATATCGTGTCCTCTTGTTCATCCATCAGATTGCACAGAAGTTGTACCGCCTTTTGTTCTTTATCAGGGAATATTGTCTCTGCCTCACCATCCTTGTGGTAAAACTTCTTAAAAATCAAATTACATGCAAACATGTTCAAATCTTTTACCGCTTTAAAGAGAAATCTGGTTTTAGGAATTCAATTTAGATCTAGACTTAGGACCTCCAGCTGTCTGTCAGTCAACCTCCTATTGGACAGATTTATTACCTGAAGTCTCTGGTTGATGGACTCTCCTGTTACATGGAAGGTCTTGTTGGAAGAAAGATTTTTCACGTCTTCCTTTCGTTTTCTCCCATGCCGTGTTACATATGATCTCAGATTGGTCCCTTTAACATCAGTAGATACAAAGGAGGAGACTGAGGCACTCCTGATTCGTTGTACTCGTCTGTTTTGCTTTCATCTATACACTTGATTCTGCTCAAAGTTCTGTAAATCTCTCTGAACTGTATTTGTTTTATGTTCTTTAATTTGTTTTAGCCATAATTTATGTGCTTTGTCAATCTCCATTTTAAATGCTTCAAGGTCAGTATTATTGATTAACTGGTTGAGTTGCTCCTTCACATTCTTTAACTCCTTATCCACATATGACAACATTGTATCATTTGCTGCTATTAACAATCTCATAAAAGTCATGGAACAAAGATTGCAGGCCTTTTCCCACTTCGTGTTTTGTTGCTCAACTTCTAATCCATAAGAAGGAAAGACCTCCATTCTCAGCCCACGAGGAATCAAATTCCATAATATATATGGCTCCATAGAAGTCCTATTCCACCAAATCTTCAAACGTTTGTGTAAAAGATTTTTTAAATTCACGAAGCTTCCTGGGCTAGATAAACCATTGTTATGGAATGTAATGCCTCTGCAAAAAGGACACCAAAAAACACATTGGCTCCAGTCCTAACAAGTTAATTGCTGTGAGTAACAGATACAAATCATCACCCCAAAGCAAAGACACACAGCAAGTATAATATACAAAATAGATATTTTATTCAAGTATACAAAAAGTATAATAAAAAGATAAAGTGCTAAGTGCATAAAAACGAGCAGTTCATCAAAGAGTAATACATTGGTATAATGCCGACCAGTGTAGTCCTGATCGCCACTTGGAGAATTCGCAAATATTTAGAATATAGTGCTATAAATTCGTAATGACGAATATTAGTTTTTTTTTTTTTACACACTACATTTCAGGTGATCATCCCTCCCTTCTTCTAGCTTGTGGGCCAATGAGAAGGCTTTGTCACAGCTTAGCAACATCCCTAGCAACCGATAGAAAAGTCGCCTACCCCACGCCGATATTTTGCACACATTACGCGAATAATACATTGTCGATTTTCGCAATCATTAACGCGAATTCGAATATTGCCCCTGCCGCTCATTACTAGTCCTGACCCCGACGCGCTTTTCGCAGTCGCTTCCTCAGGGGATGAAAGTGCAATGTGCTCCCTGACATACACTCACCTAAAGAATTATTAGGGACACCATACTAATACGGTGTTGGACCCCCTTTTGCCTTCAGAACTGCCTTAATTCTACGTGGCATTGATTCAACAAGGTGCTGATAGCATTCTTTAGAAATGTTGGCCCATAATGATAGGATAGCATCTTGTAGTTGATGGAGATTTGAGGGATGCACATCCAGGGCACGAATCTCCCATTCCACCACATCCCAAAGATGCTCTATTGGGTTGAGATCTGGTGACTGTGGGGGCCATTTTAGTACAGTATACTCATTGTCATGTTCAAGAAACCAATTTGAAATGATTCGAGCTTTGTGACATGGTGCATTATCCTGCTGGAAGTAGCGGATGGATACATGCTCTCATTCTGTTTACGCCAAATCTGGACTCATCAGACCAGGCAACATTTTTCCAGTCTTTAACAGTCCAATTTTGGTGAGCTTGTGCAAATTGTAGCCTCTTTTTCCTATTTGTAGTGGAGATGAATGGTACCCAGTGGGGTCTTCTGCTGTTGTAGCCCATCCGCCTCAAGGTTGTGCGTGTTGTGGCTTCACAAATGCTTTGCTGCATACCTCGGTTGTAACGAGTGGTTATTTCAGTCAACGTTGCTCTTCTATCAGCTTGAATCAGTCGGCCCATTCTCCTCTGACCTCTAGCATCCACAAGGCATTTTTGCCCACAGGACTGCCGCATACTGTATGTTTTTCCCTTTTCACACCATTCTTTGTAAACCCTAGAAATGGTTGTGCGTGAAAATCCCAGTAACTGAGCAGATTGTGAAATACTCAGATCGGCCCGTCTGGCACCAACAACCATGCCATGCTCAAAATTGATTAAATCACCTTTCTTTCCCATTCTGACATTCAGTTTGGAGTTCAGGAGATTGTCTTGACCAGGACCACACCCCTAAATGCATTGAAGCAACTGCCATGTGATTGGTTGACTAGATAATTGCATTAATGAGAAATAGAACAGGTGTTCCTAATAATTCTTTAGGTGAGTGTATATACTCTATTGATTGGGAAAAGTAAGAACACATGTAAAATACCTTTAGGGAATATCCTACCCGCTTGTAAGGATGGCGTGCGTTCCACCTTGAGTTGCATGACATCACTTTCGGTGCCTAATAGGGGACCGCCCACTAATTATATATATATATATATATATATATATAGACTGATTCATATAAAGTGAAAAATAATAAACATAATAAATGAAGCAGAAGGAGGGAAGGAAACTGGCGTGCATAACCCACTTAGACGCGGGCTTAAATATATAAATCTATCACGAGAGGGCACGGATCGGAAGCTCTAACCAAGGTGGAACGCATATAACCAAGCCGGGTGTCCGGCGTGCGCCCCCTCCAAGCACGCAACCACGCTCTCAGCTAGAGCACAGCATACACACCTATTTAACACTAACAGGAGCAATGTATTGGCCAACGATGATATAGAAACAAGAATTCCCATAAAATATACTAATGTATGTATATTTGAATGGACTGTAATACTAAGAAATGAAGCAGAAAGAGGGGGGGGGAACTGGTGTGCATAGCACAGTTAGACGAGGGCTTAAATATATAAATCTATCACGAGAGGGCACGGATCGGAAGCTCTAACCAAGGTGGAACGCATATAACCAAGCCGGGTGTCCGGCGTGCGCCCCCTCCAAGCACGCAACCACGCTCTCAGCTAGAGCACAGCATACACACCTATTTAACACTAACAGGAGCAATATATTGGCCAACGATGATATAGAAACAAGAATTCCCATAAAATATACTAATGTATGTATATTTGAATGGACTGTAATACTAAGAAATGAAGCAGAAAGAGGGGGGGGGGGAAACTGGTGTGCATAGCACAGTTAGACGAGGGCTTAAATATATAAATCTATCACGAGAGGGGACGGATCGGAAGCTCTAACCAAGGTGGAATGCATATAGAGAGAAATCTTAAGGACATCTTAGTACACAGTCATTACTAACTCTAACAGGCTGTTTGGTTCGAAGGGACCAAAATGGGGATATCGTCCTTGTGGCAACTGCGTTGCCTGTCCCAATATTGTTTCTATATCATCGTTGGCCAATACATCGCCCCTGTAATAGGTGTGTATGCTGTGCTCTAGCTGAGAGCGTGGTTGCGTGCTTGGAGGGGGCAGATCGGGATTTGCCATCCACGGTGTGATCAGGCTTGGTTATATGAGTTCCACCTTGATTTGAGCTTCCGATCCGTCCCCTCTCGTGATAGATTTATATATTTAAGGCCGAGTCTAAGTGGGTTATGCATGCCAGTTTCCCTCCCCTCCTTCTGCTTAATTTATTATGTTTATTTTGTTTCACTTTATATGAATCAGTCTACATTGGTTAGCTGCCAGTACTGAATTTTAAATATATTTTTTGTATACTTGAATAATAAAATATCTATTTTGTATATTATACTTGCTGTGTGTCTTTGCTTTGGGGTGATGCACAACATAGGGTAATTTACTAAAGATCTGAAATTCTTTAAAAATATGTAATGCATTGAACAGAACTTTAACATTCTACTAGAGCACTTATCCTATGCACTAATATTTAATTTTACCAGTGCTTGATGTAACTTTCTCATATTGGAAAAGGATACCTTAATACATAACTTTTATTTGTTTACTAATAAAATTACCCTAAAAATCTATGAATCACACTACATAAATCGCTGCACCGATGGTAACCTTGGGCTAGGGGTTTCCGGGTGGCTAATACTGGGTCTCTTACAACTATCTGACCCTACAATATATCGGATCTCTGTAGTTAGGGGCAATGCACACCCAAAAGAGGACCCTCTAGACCTCGTTACTAGTGATGAGTGAGCATCGAAGTATTTGGGTGTTCGGCCCGAACACATTGCTATATTCGTGTGCTCGGCCGAGCACCCGAGTATAATGGAAGTCAATGGGAGACAACCAGGCACCCCCTGCTCGGAAGAGAAGAGGGTGTCTGGTTCATATAAAAATGGTTTGGAAACAGCATCAAGAGGATAGCTGGATGCGTCTTGACTCCTATTATGTACGACATGCAATAGATAACCACACAAAGGATAATGCCAAAAGCCAGGTATGTGCAAGCCATCAATCTATACATAAGACAGATGACAGGCTAAGGATACTTTCACACTTGCGTTCGGAGCGAATCCGTCTGGTATCTGCACAGACGGATCCGCACCTATATAGCAAACGATGGTATCCGTTCAGAACGGATCCGTCTGCATTATATTTCTGAAAAAAATCTAAGTCTAATTGTTAGTCAGACGGATCCGTCCTGACTTTGCATTGAAAGTCAATGGGGGACGGATCAGTTTGAAATTGCACCATATTGTGTCAACGTCAAACAGATCCGTCCCCTTTGACTTACATTGTAAGTCTGGACGGATCCGCTTGGCTCCGCACGGCCAGGCGGACACCCAAACGCTGCAAGCTGCGTTTGGGTGTCCGCCTCCTGACCGGAATGGAGGAGGAACGGAGCCAAACTGATGCATTCTGAGCGGATCCTTATCCACTCAGAATGCATTGGGGCTGTACGGATCCGTTCAGGGCCGCTTGTGAGAGCCTTCAAACGGAACTCACAAGCGGAACCCCAAGTGTGAAAGTAGCCTTAGTCAGCATACCTTACAATGGCAGCCTTGTGCACTGTGAGATATTCCAAACCAGCTCTCATCTGACTGAGAACCAGTAAACCTCAAAGTTATCTTGCATCTTTTGACTGGCTTGGGTGGACCTGCACACCTAGATCAATATCATTAGGGTGACAAAAAGTTTTCCGATTGTCTTAACATAATATTCAATAACCTTTCTATACAGTTTTGTCATGTAAAAACTAATTTGCATAAACATGGGCATAGGGAAAAGACATGCAAATGAGCAGAATCTGTTTTGTTTTTTAGGCTTTCAGAAGACTATGAAACCAATAGAGGGTGTTATTCAGTTATGAACAGCGCCATCTATTGGTTTCACAGTCTTATGACAAGACAAATATTCTTGTCAGAAGACTTTTAAATCAATAGAGGGCGCTATTGAGTTATGATTATGAACAGCACCCTCTATTGGTTTCACAGTCTTATGACAAGACAAATATTCTTGTCAGAAGACTTTTAAATCAATAGAGGGCGCTATTGAGTTATGATTATGAACAGCACCCTCTATTGGTTTCACAGTCTTATGACAAGACAAATATTCTTGTCAGAAGACTTTTAAATCAATAGAGGGCGCTATTGAGTTATGATTATGAACAGCACCCTCTATTGGTTTCACAGTCTTATGACAAGACAAATATTCTTGTCAGAAGACTATGAAACCAATAGAGGGCGCTGTTCATAACTCAATAACGCCCTCTATTGGTTTTATAGTCTTCTGACAAGAATATTAGACTGAGTCTTATGACAAGCTTTTTAGTGTAGCCTTTTGCATGGAAAATTTGCGATTAGAATATTCGTGATCTACACTAGGATGATATCTGATACTGGGAAAGCTGGGTAATAACTCACGATCTACACTGAGTTATTACCCAGCTTTTCCAGTGTCGGATATTATCACTGACTTACTACATCATTATTACATAATATTCGCTATGTTGCTATATATTTGTTTTTTAGAATATTCGTAATATTCTATATCCCCCCCCTTGCAGTGTCGCATATCATCCAGGTGTTAACCTACGCACCTTCTTAGTTCACCAGTGGTCTTGCCCACGTATTCCAAGCCACATATACAGGTTGCTTTGTATATAACCCCTCTGGATTGACAGTTGATAAATTGTCTGATTGTATACCTTTTCTGGGTGACACCACTCACAAATTCCCAGCCTTGGGTGATATGCGCACTCGCCACACACCCACTGCATTGATAGCATCCCCATACTGCTCCTTTTTTTCTGGATGGACCATTAAAGTGGCTATGAACAAGCCGATCTCGCAGGCTACGCCCTCTTCGGTAGGTAATCTTCGGGGTGCTAGTTAATAAACATCACATCCCTGCTTTAAACCCAGCAACACACTGAGGCAACAACTGGTTCACCCAAAAGACCCAACGCCTAAACACAAGATGGACAACATTGTGTACGCAGTCCAGTGCAATGAGGAATGCTCAGAACTGTATATCGGCGAAACAAAACAACAACTACATCAGCGTATGGCTCAGCATAGAAGAGCCAAAACCTCTGGTCAAGATTCAGCCGTGTACTTACATCTAAAAGAAACAGGTCACACCTTTCAAGACAGTCAAGTACGTGTTTTGGATAAGGAGGCCGATTGGTACAAACGAGGTGTGAAGGAGGCCATCTACGTAAAAATGGAGAAGCCAAGCTTGAATAGAGGCGGGGTGGGGTTATACATCTATTGTCTGCCACATACAATGCTGTCTTGACACCTTTTTCTGGGAAGTCTTTATCACCTACTGACTCCAATTAGGATAATAGAATCAACACCTTTGACCCCATACTGGGTATAATGACCTCTGACCCCATGCTGGGTATAATTACCAGATGTTGATTCAGTTACATATTTATTCCCAGAGAATTCTTGTACAGTCACTCAGAATTGAGAAAGCTCGTTGGAAGAACGAGTGAAACGTTTTCAAGAAATCTACAGTACGTCCAGTTGCCTTGATTTATTCTTTACAGATATAATGGTCAAGATCATCAGGGAGAGTTCCAGGGAGGCCCCTGATACCCCCAAACAGAAAGAGAGCAAGGCAGTAATGGACCGCTTCCTCAAAAAGAAGTTTGTGGCCTCCCCAGCATGCACCGACAAGATGGTGCAGCAAGCGTGCATGCATGACGGAGAAAACGAGGAGGAATCTGGCAGCGCACCAGACAAAGTGGAAACCGAGGACAGTGGAGAGGTTACCAGAGCCTTTTTCAAGGCCACCCTATTCCAGGCCCACGCCCTGCTGCTAAAAGAAGTCAAGGACCTAAGGCAAGACATGAGGGCGCTGGGTCACAGGATGGATCCTCTAGAGAATTACCAAAGCCTCATCACCACACACAGCTTCACTGTTGTCCAGGCAATGGGGGCTCAGATTAACTCCCTCAATAACACTTACCTCCTTATAGAAGATCAGGAGAATCGAAGTCAGCGAAAAAACATCAGACTCAAAGGCCTACCCAAGTCAATCTTAGATTCAGAACTGCAATCCACTGCTATGGAACTGTTCTCTGATTTGTTGGGGGAAGACAGGGCCCATACTATTATCATAGAAAGGATTCATAGATCCCTTCGACCTTCACCCAAACAAGGCCTCCAAGAGACGTTGTTTGTGGTCTTCTTAGTTTCAGGGATACTGCTGCCCTTCTGCAAGCAGCGAGAGAGAAAAAGGCCATTACACTGGGGGATGCCCACACACTTCTTTTCCAAGACCTGGCACCTTTTACCTTTATCTAAAAGGAGGGCTCTCAAACACCTTACAGATTACCTCCGCAGCCAGAAAGTACCTTATCAGTGGCTGTTTCCATTCGGGATCATGTTTAGCAAGGAGGGAAAATGTTGCACGATCCGAATTCCATCAGACCTGCCTACAGCCTGGTTACTCTTGGATATCGCTCCACTGTCAATTGACTCATGGCTGCCAGTTGACATCTCCTTGAGCAAATTGCCTCTGCTGCCACGCCAGGAGGCCTGGTCAGTGGTCTCCAAACACAAGTCTCCCCACAGCAAGAGACACTTTGAAAAACTCCTCTACGTCCTATATTTCTTGCTATTTCCAAGCTATGTGCCTTGCTGACCTGAACGGAGACCTTTCTGCAGAAACCAACCTTCTCCCAGATAAGTACTACCACTTTAATGTTATCCATGCCTGGACATAGGCTTCTACACATCTTGGTGCAACTTTGCTTACTTTAGACATCCTACACTGTTGTCGGGAGAGGTCAATACACTGTTATCCATCAGCATTTGACTATCATCTCAAGGCCCATTCCTCAGTCCTGGGGCTACAACACTATAGTCCCCTCAGGTTCGCCATGTCTATTCTTCCAGAGACTTGCTATTTAATTTCAGCCACTTCACCCCGACGTGACAAGCACTACAAGGATGCCACACCTCAACTATGTCACTATATCCTAGTTTTTCATTGGGGGAAAGTGGCACCCGCTTCAACTCCTAATTTTCATCATATACTTATATACAGTATTTATTCATATATATATATATATATATATATATATATATATATATATATACACTGCTCAAAAAAATAAAGGTAGTTTCGAAGAAATGACAAGTTGGATCAACAGAAACCACGAGAAATTTCTGAAAACCTGGCACCCTTGGAGGTCATGGAGTGATGGGCAGTGATGTGAAATTAGCTGATAACCCCATATCATAACAAACCACAGATGAGCTAGAGTCATCTAACTGACACCCTGATCTAGAGCTTAGTTCTTCAACTCATACACAGTTCTACTGAGCACTGAAATAGCTTAAACCTCACTTACCATCTATCCCCCCCTTCACCCCCCCTCCTCTCCTTCATCTTTCTTCTCCTTCTATCTCCTTTCTCCCCCTTTTCTTTCTTTTTCAATTTCTTTTTCTATCTTACCTTTTTTATGTATAAATGGCATATGGTCCAGATACTTTGATACACTTTGCTATCCAATTATTAGGTCTTTACTTAACACCTCTAGGAGTTATATAGGGGACTGTGATCATTGCTTTACCGCATGATATTACTTATGGATCTATAAAGATACGTCAAGTAGTTAATATATGTAATGTATATGACCTGTGATATTAACTCTGTATACTACTATATATGGCCAAATGGTCATTGTTTGTTTATATCTAAATTAAAATATTCTGAAAATAAAGAATTTACAAAAAAAATAAAAAATAAATAAAGGGAACACTTAAACAACACAATGTAACTCCAAGTCAATCACACTTCTGTGAAATCAAACTGTCCACTTAGGAAGCAACACTGAGTGACAATCAATTTCACGTGCTGTTGTGCAAATGGGATAGACAACAGGTGGAAATTATAGGCAATTAGAAAGACACCCCCAATAAAGGAGTGGTTCTGCAGGTGGTGATCACAGACCATTTCTCAGTTCCTATGCTTCCTGGCTGATGTTTTGGTCACTTTTGAATGCTGGCGGTGCTTTCACTCTAGTGGTAGCATGAGACGGAGTCTACAACCCGCACAAGTGGCTCAGGTAGTGCAGCTTATCCAGGATGGCACATCAATGCGAGCTGTGGCAAGAAGGTTTGCTGTGTCTGTCAGCGTAGTGTCCAGAGCATGGAGGCGCTACCAGGAGACAGGCCAGTACATCAGGAGACGTGGAGGAGGCTGTAGGAGGGCAACAACCCAGCAGCAGGACCGCTACCTCCGCCTTTGTGCAAGGAGGATCAGGAGGAGCACTGCCAGAGCCCTGCAAAATGACCTCCAGCAGGCCACAAATAAGCATGTGTCTGCTCAAACGGTCAGAAACAGACTCCATGAGGGTGATATGAGGGCCTGACGTCCACAGGTGGGGGTTGTGCTTACATCCCAACACCGTGCAGGACGTTTGGCATTTGCCAGAGAACACCAAGATTGGCAAATTCGCCACTGGCGCCCTGTGCTCTTCACAGAGGAAAGCAGGTTCACACTGAGCACATGTGACAGACGTGACAGAGTCTGGAGACGCCGTGGAGAACGTTCTGCTGCCTGCAACATCCTCCAGCATGACCGGTTTGGCATTGGGTCATTAATAGTGTGGGGTGGCATTTCTTTGGAGGGCCGCACAGCCCTCCATGTGCTCGCCAGAGGTAGCCTGACTGCCATTAGGTACCGAGATGAGATCCACAGACCCCTTGTGAGACCATATGCTGGTGCGGTTGGCCCTGGGTTCCTCCTAATGCAAGACAATGCTAGACCTCATATGGCTGGAGTGTGTCAGCAGTTCCTGCAAGACGAAGGCATTGATGCTATGGACTGGCCCGCCCGTTCCCCAGACCTGAATCCAATTGAGCACATCTGGGACATCATGTCTCGCTCTATCCACCAACGTCACTTTGCACCACAGACTGTCCAGGAGTTGGCAGATGCTTTAGTCCAGGTCTGGGAGGAGATCCCTCAGGAGACCGTCCGCCACCTCATCAGGAGCATGCACAGGCGTTGTAGGGAGGTCATACAGGCACGTGGAGGCCACACACACTACTGAGCCTCATTTTGACTTGTTTTAAGGACATTACATCAAAGTTGGATCAGCCTGTAGTGTGTTTTTCCACTTTAATTTTGAGTGTGACTCCAAATCCAGACCTCCATGGGTTGAAAAATTTGATTTCCATTTTTTAATTTTTGTGTGATTTTGTTGTCAGCACATTCAACTATGTAAAGAACAAAGTATTTCAGAAGAATATTTAATTAATTCAGATCTAGGATGTGTTATTTTTGTGTTCCCTTTATTTTTTTGAGCAGTGTATATACATGTTTATACAGAAGAAGCACGGGCATGTGACGCCAGATTAGGATGAGATTTTCACCTCGTCATCGGCCCTCACATCCCCTCTTCTCAGATGGGCTTCGACTGTGGACCCCCTTTCTGCAGTTGTACTCCATCCTGATTCTCAAACTGTGAAATGTTATTTTCTCTGTTCAACTTGTATTTATTTCAGTTATAGATTTCTTTAATGTCTTTATCTCTGCCACATCCTGGGCGCCCTTTAAGCCAAGTTTAATGGGAAAGCTCTCTATACCCCTATGGTGTCTATAAACATCACCTCTTTCAATGTAAGAGCTTCCTCATCCCACAAAAGAGATCTCAGGTCCTCACTCTTTTTAAAAGAAATAAAACTGATATCTGTTTCTTGCAGGAGACCCACATTAAGACTAGTGTTGATCACGAATATTCGAATTAGGAATTTTTATCGCGAATATAGGTACTTCGAAAATTCACTAATATTTAGAATATATTGATATATAGTCGTAATTTCGAATATTCGAGATTTTTTATTGCAAATTTTTGTAATGCGAATTGCCGAGTAAAAACATGATTCCTCCCTGCTTCTTGCTTGTGGGCCAATGACTCATTGGCCCACAAGCAAGAAGCAGGGAGGAATCATAATTTTAAATGGGAAAAATGATGAATATTCTAAAAAACAAATATATAGCACTATATCGAATATATTTGTTTTTTCGAATATTCGGAATATTCTAAAACAAGAATATATAGCAATATAGCGAATATATAAAAAAAAAAAAGAATATAGAGCAATTTAGCTAATATAGTGCTATATTCTTCTTTGTCTAATAGTTAAATTTTTTTCTCATTTGAAGTTCAGATTGGAAAAAAATTTCAACTATTGAAAAAAAAGACTATAGCATTATATTAGCTAAATTGCTCTATATTAGTTTTTTTTTTTTTTTTCGAATATTCGCTATATTGCTATATATTCTTGTTTTAGAATATTACGAATATTTGAAAAAATGAATATATTCGATATAGTGCTATGACTCATTGGCCCACAAGCAAGAAGCAGGGAGGAATCATGTTTTTGTCGGCAATTGAAAATTTTGCGATAAAAATTCGCATTACGAAAATTTGCATATTATGAGATCATTACCTTGTCGATTTTTCGAGTAAAAAAAATCGTAGAATATAATGAATATTCAAATTCACGAATATTCAGCGAATATTCTACAAAATATTCGCGAAATATTGCGAATTCTAATATGACAGGTGCACAGGTCTCACAAGCTGCTACATAGCCCTCAACACATTTATGCAAACCTGACCATCAGAATCTCCAGGAAATAAGATCCAGAGTGGATCTACTCCCAGGGTGTCCCGCAAGGACAGTGTCATGATGTTCCTTAAACACCTTGTGTCAAAGTTCAGAAGGAACAAATAACTTCCCTGAAGGACAGGAATCAGGTGTCCCACCTTGAGCCCCCAACACTTCCGCCTCCAGTTCGGGATAAAGAGCGGATACAACACCCCATCAGCCAAAATCGGAGCGGGATCCTCCGAATTCCCCACCCCAGGAAAGCAACGTGACAAAGTATCCGCTTTGACGTTTTTGACCCCAGGGCGATAGGTGACCACAAAATTAAATCTGGTAAAAAACAATGACCATCTGGCCTGCCTAGGGTTCAGACGCTTTGCTGATTGCAGGTAAGCCAGATTCTTATGGCCTGTAATTACCGAAATCGTATGAATCGCTCCTTCTAGCCAATGACGCCACTCCTCAAAGGCCAATTTAATGGCCAGTAACTCTCTATTCCCAACATCATAATTTCTTTCGGCAGCAGAAAGTTTCTTTGAAAACAAAGCATATGGGCGCCATTTTCTAGAAGAGGGACCCTGTGACAAAATGCTCCGACTCCCACTTCTGACGCGTCAACCTCCACAATGAAGGGTTGAGACACCTCAGGTTGCATCAGAATGGGAGCGGAAGCAAAACATTCCTTTATAGCAGAAAAAGCCTGTAATGTTTCTTCTGACCAGACTGAGAAGTCCACACCCTTTCTAGTCATATCAGTCAAAGGCTTGACAATAGTGGAATAATTCAGGATAAATTTTCTGTAGTAATTAGTAAAACTCAAAAACCGCATCAGAGCTTTCTGATTCTCCGGCCGATCCCATTCCAGTACCGCACGGACCTTTACAGGATCCATGCGAAAACCTGAGGCAGAAAGTAAGTAATCTAGAAACTGCAGCTCCTGGACAGCAAACACACATTTCTCCAACTTAGCATACAATGTATTCTCCCGAAGTATCTATAATACTTGTCTTAAATGATCCTGATGAGTCTCCATATCGGGTGAGTAAATTAGTATGTCATTGAGGTAAATAACAAAAAACCTCCCCACCAAATGATGAAAAATGTCATTGATAAAGTGTTGGAAGACTGCCAGGGCATTAGTCAAACCAAAGGGCATGACCGGGTTCTCGAAGTGCCTCTGAGGGGTATTGAAGGCCGTCTTCCATTCATCCCCTTCCCTGATTCTTATCAGATTATAAGCCCATCTTAAATACAACTTAGAAAACCCCTTGGCTCCGACAATCTGATAAAAAAAAAATCCGGGATCAAGGGAAGAGGATAAGGATCACGGACAGTAATGAGATTCAGTTCCCAGAAATCTAGACATGGTCTAAGGGTTCCGTCTTTTTTTTTTTAACAAAAAAGGAGCCAGCAGCCATAGGTGACTTAGATGGCCTAATATGCCCTTTTGACAAACTCTCGGCAATATACTCCCACATAGCTACTCTTTCGGGTTGGGAAAGATTATATAGCCGAGATTTGGGCAATTTAGCTCCGGGAATAAGATTGATCGGGCAATCATACTCTCGGTGAGGGGGTAACTCCTGATGTCCACCCTCAGAAAAAACGTCAGCAAAATTAGAAAGAAACAAAGGTAACACTTTCGTGGAAACCACAGAAATAGATGCGCCGAGACAGTTGTCCATACAAAAATCACTCCAATTACTGATTTGTCTAGTTTGCCAATCAATAGTAGGGTTATGTTTGATCAACCATGGTAAACCCAGTACCATAGGAGAAGGCAAACCTTTCAGAACAAAACAAGAAATGGATTCAATATGAGAATCACCCACCCTCAAATGAATATCCTGCACAATATAAGTTAGTAATCAATAGAAAATACTGATATCCCTTTGCTTAATGTGCTTGTTATGAAACCATGACTCTGAACAAGTTGATAATCAACAAGGTTAACCCTTGCACCACTGTACCACTGTACCAAATACTTCTAACTCAATATTTTCAGAGTCTAGTGCCACCATCGCAGGCAGGAGAAATCGGGTACTTCAGGTAGAATACAAATATACCTTTTCTGACTCCCCATTCACGCTACCAAGGGTAATGGAACTCGTTTATTGGAAAGAACCCCCCCTTTTTTTTCCCACTTTGAAGCTTCCTAAAAGGACACACATAAATGAAATGACCTTCTTTACCGCAGAAGAAACAGAATCTTCTCTGGCCTCCTGAGTTCCCATTATCAGAGCAAGAAGAGACCTGACCTAACTGCATAGGTTCATCCCCAGGCACTGGTTCAAGTGTCACTGTGCCCAAGGGACAGGAGGAACAATTTCACCACATGATAGTGCATCCTGGTTGAGGGGAACCTTGCACCTCTCCCTCAGGCGTCTATCAATCCATATGGCTAGGGACATGGCCGCCTTCAAAGAATCGGGGTGTCTTTTAGTCTCTCAGACAGCCCTGACAGAACTGACCATGGAGAGCTGGGTCATTCCACTCCGAGTCAGTCGCCCATCTTCTAAATTCAGCACAAAATGACTCAGCAGAACGTTCTCCCTGACTCAAGCTACCAGCTTAGATTCAGCCAAAGAGACACGTTCTGGATCATCATAAATCAGGCCCAGGGCTGTGAAAAATTCATCCACCAATCAGAGGGACTGAGAACCGATCGGCAGAGAAAAGGCCCAAGAATGAGCATCACCTTTTAGCAGAGAAATGATAATCCCCACTCTTTGATTTTCGTCTCCAGATGATATCGGATGTAGACGAAAATACAATCTACAAGATTCCCTGAACCGAACAAAGTTATCACTTCCCCCAGAGAACCTATTTGGGAGAGCGACCTTAGGTTCATGGCTGGCCTGGTTACCACCAGCGGAGCCAGGTGCCAGGAATCTCTGACACAGTATAACAGAATTACGGAGGTAAGCTACCTCCCAAGATAATTCCCTCATGCGATTGACCAGGGCATCAACAGCTTCCATTTTGCACAGAGAAGGGGGAAAAAAATTACGGTATGGGCGGTTTATAATGTCATGGTAGGTGAGGAAAGGGAAGCAAACCAAATACAACAAAAGCAACAAAACACCAGGCTAGGCCCCAAAGCTAGGGAACAGGATAAGGTCACCACCTGACAATCCCTG
The DNA here is from genome assembly GCF_905171765.1 of Bufo bufo. NCBI lineage: Eukaryota > Metazoa > Chordata > Amphibia > Anura > Bufonidae > Bufo > Bufo bufo. The sequence goes on along the minus strand of NC_053390.1, from coordinate 152,520,671 downwards.
AGCCTTTCCCTGACTGCTAACAACATGAGCAAATCCTTAGGGTGGAAGTGCTCATGCGCTGGAACCTAAGCCTAGCTGAAACTGAAGCAAACCCTCAGCTAGGGAGCTGGAGACAAGACTACCAGTTCCTAGCACAAGGTGCAGAAACCAGGGTCTTCCTGAGGCCTAGCCAGAACACACAACAAATGGGAAGAAGAAGGACTTAGCTTAAGACGGACGGGGAGCAAGAGATCCACGAAACACCAGCTGAGAACTCCAGAAGTAAATATAAACTGCAAGGGCTATAGTGAGAGGTGGGTAAAAATAGCACCACTAAATAGCTAATGAGCAGAACCTGTGGGAAGGTGGGATCCTGCCCAAAACCACAGCAAAGAGAAACAGAACAATCTGTCAGATAGACTCACGTGTAGCAAGTCTGTCAGATCTTCTCAGGCCTCTCACAGGGCAGGGCGTGACACTTAGAGGCCCTTTGTAGCACATCTATTGGTCAAGTCACCATCTCTGACCATGCTCCTGTTACTACGGCATTAGCCTTCATGGATTTGGCGCTTCAGGGCATGGCAATGGCACTTGAATAAGACTATTTTGGACTCTGAGAAGAACCTCTCTGACATTTCACACAAGCTGTCGCCATACTTTCAAGATAATCAACCAGCAGACACCTCCCATGCTATTGTCTGGGAGGCACACAAAGCCTTTATACAGGGAGAACTTATAGCCCTGGGCTCCAAACTCAAGAGAGACAGACAAAAAAATTGAAATTCCCTACTATGCCAGATTTTAGAATCACAACAAAAGAGATCTAAAGCAGAGACATGTCATGCCCCACTCTGACGATGTGCGGAGGTCAGCCAGGATTGCAGCACGAGTCTAGTATTTGTTTTGATGCTGTGCTGGATCCGCCTCGCATCAGGTGCACTGGGTGGAGTCATTAGTTTAAATAGTCTCCAGCCAAGGTGCTCTGAGCGGATTATACTCTTCATTGTGGTCTTGGAAGGAAGGTTGGCTGTTTGTTCCTGCTCTCAGCAGATAAGTGTATTTTCTTGTTTGGTTGTTTATGTCATCTATCCCATCCAGGTTCTGTGCGAGCTGGCAGCTCCTTTCTCCCCACTTCACCATCTCAGGGAGTTCAGGGTTCTGTTAGCATAGGCTGGAGGACACAGCAAATCTACCATCAAGATTTGGTCTGTGGGCTGAGCATTGTAGGGAAAGAGGTCAGGGATAAATTAGGAGGTAACCCTTCCCCCGTCTCTCGTCCAGAGCCTGGTTGGTGTATTATCTGTTTAACTGTGCACGTCCGCTGTGACATTATAATCCGCCATACTGTGACCGCCATTTCTCAGTGTTTATGGGATGGCGTCAATTGAAGCACTGGTTGACCGCATGCAGGGTTTGTCCCTGGAGGTTGCGGATCTACGTAGTACGGTCACACAGTGTCAGAGGGTGTTGGCTTCTGGTACAGGTCAAATTGTTGGGGAGCCTAAAGTCGCTCTTCCGGAGAAATTTGCAGGGGGTGCTGATGATTTTTTCCGTTTCAAGGAATCATGTAAGTTGTACTTTCGATTGTGCCCATTTTCTTCAGGTAATGAGGATCAGAGGGTGGGTATCGTCATGTCTTTGCTGAAAGGGGACGCACAATCCTGGGCTTTTTCCCTGCCGCCCGATTCTCTGGCTCTCCGGTCGGTGGAGGAATTTTTTAAAGCCCTGGGATTGATTTACGATGACCCAGATCGAGTTTCAATGGCAGAGTCAAAATTACGTAATTTACTACAGGGTAAATATACTGCTGAGGCTTACTGCACAGAGTTTAGGAGGTGGGCTACTGAGTCGGGGTGGAACGACCCCGCGTTACGTAGCCAGTTTTGTCAGGGGTTATCTGAAAGGTTGAAAGATGCCCTGGCTTTTCATGAATACCCTGATACTTTGCAAAATGCAATGTCACGGTGGACGTGCACAGTTAAACAGATAATACACCAACCAGGCTCTGGACGAGAGACGGGGGAAGGGTCACCTCCTAATTTATCCCTGACCTCTTTCCCTACAATGCTCAGCCCACAGACCAAATCTTGATGGTAGATTTGCTGTGTCCTCCAGCCTATGCTAACAGAACCCTGAACTCCCTGAGATGGTGAAGTGGGGAGAAAGGAGCTGCCAGCTCGCACAGAACCTGGATGGGATAGATGACATAAACAACCAAACAAGAAAATACACTTATCTGCTGAGAGCAGGAACAAACAGCCAACCTTCCTTCCAAGACCACAATGAAGAGTATAATCCGCTCAGAGCACCTTGGCTGGAGACTATTTAAAATAATGACTCCACCCAGTGCACCTGATGCGAGGCGGATCCAGCACAGCATCAAAACAAATACTAGACTCGTGCTGCAATCCTGGCTGACCTCCGCACATCGTCAGAGTGGGGCATGACAAGACAGTTCTAGACAAACTTTTTTCTATTAAACGGGAACAACTCCTGAATGTTAGGTGTGCCAAAGCTTATCAATATGCTAAATTTAAGTACTACGCCCATGGGGACAAGGGTAATAAATTAATGACTCATCTCCTCAATAAATAAGTAATAGAAGCACCTTCTGCCCCACAAAAACCAACCCGCAGTCGAAACCTTTATTAGGCTTATTCAAAAAGATATGTCCAAATTCCAGAAAGACCTTAGTGGAGGAAAATTCTAATGCACACACAATTTAGGCAACAGTGACAAACAGGCCTTACAGTCCTTACAAAAAAGAAAGGACCTTATCATTAAAGCAACAGATAAAGGGGGTGCACTGTTCATTATGGATAGAGAGGCTTACATTACAGAAATATACCGTCAGCTATATGATCCCAGTGTATACAGTAGATTGTGTAACGATCCCACCACCAACATTGCAGCAATAATTAATACCACATTGACACATTATCGCGACCTCAATGTAATTGACGACAAAACCGTCACATTCCTTACCAGTGCACATCCGATCACTCCAGTGTTTTACGTTTTACCTAAGATTCACAAGAACCTCCACAACCCACCGGGTCACACTGAGTCCATATTGGCCCCCCTTTCAATCGTTTTAGAAAAGATTCTGACACCGTTAGTGAAAAATACACAGTAGTTTCTGCTGGACACATCCTCCTTGGAAATCATCGACAGGCTTCCCCCTCTAAAACAAGACTGGGCCAGACAGGCTTCCGATTGTTCACTACAAAAAGCTTCTCCACACACTCATCCCACATATGACAAACTGGTGCCAGGCCCTTGCCCGCGAGGAACCTCTCCTAAAACAAGCATTGGAAGCTACCATTACTATACTACATAAAGAAGGCAAAGATGAACGAGATTGCGGCAACTACAGACCTATCTCCTTACTTAACATAGATATCAAAGTGTGGGTAAAACTGTTGGCCACTAGGTTGAATGCTCTTGCCCCCAGACTTTTGCATCTAGAGCAGACAGGCTTTGGGCGAGGCAGAGAGGGAAATTTTAATTTCTGTAGAATTCTGAACACAATTAAACTCGCCACTCACAAGAATATACCCTTGATTCTACTTGGTACTGATGCCAAAAAGGCTTTCGATAGGGTCAATTGGCTGTTCATGGAATGTACTTTGCTTAGATTTAGGATCCAAAACTCCTTAATCAAATCTGTCATGTCATTATATAATCGCCTTAGTGCCAGGGTAAGGGTTAATCGTACTCTTTCCAAAATATTTGATATCAGCAACGGAACATGACAGGGCTTTCATTTATCTCCCACCTTGTTCATTTTAGTCATGGAAACATTGAAGCAGGCATTTATAGATACCAGTGCAATACAGAGCCTCAAGGTAAGGAGGGTGGAGCATACATGTGCGGCAATTGTGGATTACCTTCTTTTATTAATTACCAATCCACTTCAAGCCTTCCCACATATCCTGGTCCTTTTTAAAAAGTTCAGCTCTCTACCTAATTTTAAGATTAACTACACTAAATCTGAAGCTTTAAACATCACCCTCCCAGAAGGTAATTAGGCAATTAGACAGCTGCACAACACTTTTCCCTTCAAATGGCGTTCAGACAGCTTGCAGTACCTAGGGATATCACTCACCAAGAACCCAAACAAGTTATATACTTCAACTGCTCCCCCCTCCTAAGGAAAATAAAACATCAATTAGCCTCACTGTTATTACCATATGTGTCCTGGATGGGACACAAAACCTCCTTCAAACTTAAATTCTGCCAAATTTCTTATATCTGCTGCAAATGGTCCCCATTCACCTCGCATGCTTTTTTCATCAAACCAGAACCCTCTTCACCACTTTTTGTATTTTTATTTTTTTGGGGGGAGACCTAGGATCACCTATACTCGCCTGGTCAGAGATCGCCCTCAGATTAAATAATTACTATAGGGCAATCCAACTAAAAAGATGGCTACAATTATGTATACCGGCTTACAGGACTTTGGGCACTGACATTGAGCTGGCTATGCTGACAAAAATACACCTAGCAAGCTTATGGGGTCTTCAAAGCTCACAAAACATACCCGAGGGCCTAACTAAAGGAGTATCTCTCAATATTCACTTTCTACAAAAAAAATCCTAAAACATAAGACACGCCTCACTTTTGGACCCTTCTTAGAAACATCACCATCACAAAGCTATATCCTCTGAAACTGACATGGCATCTATCTTTACTCACCTAGTTGGAAGGGGCAACTTTCTGGACTAACTAGAATTTAAAAGCTCTTGCACATCCCTGCACTCTAAATATACTGTTAGAACGGAAATCACCTGGTTTGCAAAGCTAGCACACTATGCCTCGTCATGTCATCTTCCTTCTATACAGATTCATCTCTTCTTAACCAACCCCAGGTGTCCCTGCCTACATCAGATCTTGGGAAAAAGATCTGCATAAAACATTTACTGAGCCTGAGATTACCCAGATCCACCTCCGCTCACATGGTTTTTCTAGGTGTATCAAAACCCAAGAACACTCTTACAAAACCATGACCCGCTGGTACAGTGGCCCAAGCAAATTGCAACAGATGGGTCTGACTAATTCAGATACTTGTTGGAGATGTTCCCAGAGAGGGGGTACCCTGGGTCATTTATTTTGGTTTTGTCCTGTATTGTCCTGTATTGGTCTCAGGTTAAAGGCATTGTAAACAAGGTGTGCAATACAACTATACGCTGTCCCCGACCTCTGTCCTGCTGTGGCTTCCATCAGAACAATGGCACCCAGCAGCATCAGATCTCCTTGTATTACTAGTACAGGCCGTAAGGCTTCTGATCCCAGCAAATTGTCTTAACCATGCTGCTCCTAGCATTGCCCTCTGGCAGGAGAAAGTGGATCAGATATATTTATTAGAGGAACTTGCAAGTTGGGCAGACAGAAACCACTCCAGGTTTATGAAACTATGGGCTCCATGGAAAGCCTGCTGCCAGGAGCTTGGTAGCTCTATGTCCGCCACTAACTTATCGGGTGACAGGAATTTGCCTTCTTCCAGCTAAGATTCTGAGGCCCTGACATAGTTCCCTCCCACCTACTTGCTTACTTACCTGACTATATACACATTAGCATATCTGCTTTTCTCTCTATCTCCCTTCTCCAATACTCACTCCAGAGGAAGATGCACCAAAAATGTGGCTTTGGTTTTAATTTTTGGTTTTAATTTTAGTTTTAATTTTGATTATCGTTTTATGTTTGATATAAGTTTTGTAGTCTCTTCTAAATATTTGCAAGAGGGACTAGTATATCTCTGTACATTTGTTCCTTTCTGGATAGATCTGCTTACAGAACATCTATTTGTACTTTAATCTGAGGCCTTTTTTTAGGCTTCTGGCCTATTATGGAGCAGATACATCTGTTCTAAAACCTCCCCTTATTCCCTTACCCTCAATTTCTCCTTCCCTCCCCTTCCCCACCCTTCCCCACCCATATATTTCCTACTTTACTGTCTCCACTCAGCATTGTGATGTTGTTAAAGAAGACTTCATATGTATAATTCAACTATTATTGTACCTATTGTACATATTTTCTAAAACCTTCAAGTAAAAAGAGATTTGTTAAAAATAATATATATATATATATATATTTATTTATATATATGTTTTGCACTAAGCCCAACAATTGTGGATGTCTTATATATTGATGGTGGGTGGTATTTACGGTGGGTGGTTCTGAAATTAGCAGGCTTTTCTCACCAAATTCATTTATCTCATGAATGTTTGATCACTTGCAGCACAGTGGTCTCCTGAACATGGTACTTCTGTTTGAGTGTCTTCTGGGGTTCCTGTGTACAGATGATAGATTTGGTGGGAGAGGCCCTTTAGGCCATTTAAATTGTTTTGCACTTGTTAGATGGCATTTAGAGTAGTTATTCTCTGTGCCTAATATTCCTGGTATAAACTTGTTTCTTTAGGATGGATAGTTATGTAATGAGCCATGTGAAACACAATGATCTATAATAAATAATATGCATAGCAATCTATACAGTATTTGCAAACATGATTACATATTCTAATGGTAAAGCAAAGAGATAAAGTATACATTTCCAGGGCTACATTTGGTATAAAATATGTAATCTTACACTATCTATCGAGTAAATATATATCAAAAGCTATTTCAGTTAAAGACAAAAAGGCAAGAATATATAGTCATTAATATCATATCTACATTTTAATGGGATAATTGAAGACATTTCCCAGAATGTAGGGAATAATTTTAGAAAATGTCATATCTCCAGTAATTAATATTTGGAACGACGCCACTTATTCTGTGATGAGCTGGCAGAATTATTGTCGTGTCCAGCAATAGAAAGTCACTTTTCATTGGCATATTTCCTTGTAAGAGCACATGAAATAGCAATCATTTCTAATCTTATTTTGAACTGTAACATTTGAAATCATGATTACTAATAATTTATATTCTCAGGTATACCAGACTTTATACTGCATTCCTTACATTCCTGTTTTTCATTTGTTTTAGTACTTGCATTTCCCCATGAAATTAAATTTATATAATATATTGTCTTCAAACTTTGCATTGTGTAGTACCTCTGTTGCTATTAGTTGGTACAATTCTCTTTGTCAGTGGGCCATTTACTTAGGGTACTTTCACACTAGCATTTTTGTTTTTCCATATTAAGTTCCGTCACAGTAGCTCAATACCGGAAAAAACTGATCAGTTTTATCCCAATGCATTCTGAATTGAGAGCATTCCATTCAGGATGCATCAGTTCAGTCCCTCTTACGTATTTTGGACGGAGAAAATACCGCAGCATGCTGCAATTTTCTCTCCGGACAAAAATACTGATCACTTGCTGGAATGCCAGATCCGGCATTAATTTACATTGAAGTGTATTCGTGCCGGATCTGGCATTAAGTGTTCCAGCAAAACGGATCCGGCTTTCCAGTCTGCGCATGCGCATCCATTTTTTCAGATGACACTGGAGAGACGGATCCGGTATTTCACTGCATTTGTCAGACGGATCCGCATCCAGATCCGCATCCAGATTGCATCCGAAATGCCGGATCCGGCAGGCAGTTCTGGCGATGGAACTGCCTGCCGGAATCCTCTGCTGCAAGTGTGAAAGTACCCTTACATCCTGAAACAGTTCAGGCAATGCTGCAAGTGACAGACAGTATAGCGACACACCATCATTATAGTTGTTCCTCTATAGTCACATAGCTATACAATGACTTATACAGTATAATGAATAAACTAGGGATGAGAGAATCGATTCTACAGATTTGGAATTTGTCCCTAATTAAAAAAAATAATAATAATCTGATTCTGCTTAGCTGAGTGGCCTAGAATATCTTTCCCAGAAACCCAAATATTTGCTAATTAGCTTTTCTTTTAAAAAGAAAAGAACATTAGGTCTATTTGATGCCATTAGATGTACGATATGCTAATTTTCATATACGTTTCCCAGAAATCCAGAAAAGTGCTAAGCTACTTTCACATCTGTGCTTTCCCTTTCTGCTATTAAGATCATAGGATCTCAATAGTGGGGGAAAACGCTTCCATTTTATCCCCATTCATTGTCAATGGGATCAAAACTGAACTGAACGAAATGAAGTGCATCAGAATGCATTCCATTCCATTTTGCTAAAATCACATAAAGAAAATAAAAATGCACTAACAAAATAGACTAAGCCCTCATCTGATATGATAAAATCTGAGACTCTTAGCCAATAAATTTTTTGATCAAAACAAATTTGTGCCTACCTACCCCCGCCAAGGTGGTCTCAGGTCAGGCAGGTCCTACGCTAAACCTACCTATGCCATTGGACACCTATGTTCAGGAGTGCAAACTCTGCACATAAAGTGTGCTGCTCCTAGTCACCTCCATGTGCATCCAGCAACCAATGAGAGGATGAGCAAGCACTCCATTCTATTTGGCTGTGTTACCATCATGGACAGCATACTGCTGCAAGCAGCGTTTTTCTGTCTGTGATGTGGTGTGGAGCAAGAAGGATCCATCATGACACACAATAAAAGTCAATGTAAGTCAATGGTGGTGGATCCGTTTTCTTGGACACAAACAGATCTGTCTTGGCTTTTTTAGAGATAATGCAACCGGATCCATTCATAACGGTTAAAGACGGTTGTATTATTATGATGGAAGTGTTTTTGCTGATCCATCATGGATCCAGCAAAAATGCTGGTGTGAAAGTAGCCTTAGCTGTACTTAAATACTCATGCATACTAAGGCCTATTGAAAAAGAGCACCCACCACCACCACCCAAGGCCAGTCAGCTCTTGAGACACTCAATTCTCCTGTCATTTTGGAAGAAGAACTGGCTTCTCTCTCTTTCTCCTTCTCTCTTTCATCTTCTAGGACTAAAATATTTATTCTCTGAAACTTTTCCGAAGGAGAGCATAGACTGTTGAATACTAATTTTCAGAGCAATTGGACCATATTTTCTTTGTGTAGAATTTTTTAAGAAACTTGCCAAATCGGACACAAAACAAATTTCAAAAAATGTGCTCATCTCTATAAACTATAACAACAATCTAGCTAGATCAACTGTTTATGACTAGTTGTTTATCACACCAATGTCAAAACCACTGATGTATGTCTAACAGTTCTAGGGGACCAGTTTTATGGGTTGGGAGATCAGTTGGTTCACTAAGATTAGAGCCTACTTAAACATGGGCCAATATAGAGGGTGATGATCACTGCCCATTTGTTATAACTACATTTAAATATTCTGCTATTTTATAATATTGTGCCTTCCATTTCATAACTTCTCAGGACATGAGCACAGGCGCCCAGGAATAAATAATTACGTGCATTTTATGAACTACTATAGCCATGATATACTACTTAACTGGGTTAGTAAAATGTATTTCAGGAACACTTATCACTTACATTTCTTTCTTTCCTTCTTTTTTTCCCACTCTTCACTGAAATGTTAAGAAGAACACTAATTGACTAAAGGCTGTTTGACCACTTTGGCCATTGGCCCTTCAGGTATTGCCCTCCAAATCGTTATGCCACCTCTGATTTAAGGAATCATACAGACACAGTATTTCTAATATTGCAGTTCAACATACTGACTGCAGAAAATCTCCAGGTTATGTACCAATATTATGAGCAAGGCATGACTGAATGTACTCTAGAGATTTCCCATGATTTGTAGGTCTTGGAGTTTCATTATCCTTGTCTCTGGAGTAATGTATATAGTTTTATGAATTCTGTCAATGACTAAGTGTTCAAAAGATGTGGCAATAATTTCCTTTAGTACAACATAGCACAGGAAAGCTTTAGCTGGCCCAGATTGATTTGTTTCCGTTTTCCTATGACCTTTATAATATCTGGATATTTTTCTGCTAGATTCCTTCAATATCTCTGTGTGCTTTTACAAAGCAGACATTCTATTTTTGCCTGAAGTATACAACGTTACATCAAAATAACATCCTTTGGTGCGGAGTAATTTGTGTCCATCATTCTGATGTAGTTCCTTTCCTAAACTGATGCTTTGTGGCTCAAATGGTTTGCTTTTATTTATTTGCAGTAATTCTCTTTATTTAATGTATTTTCAATCAAATGTTGTTCCTTCAATGTGTATTAGGTTCTATGCCAGGAAAGCTATAAAAGGCTTCAAATCATCACTTCATGAGTTCAATAGAACATTTCCAGCTATTTTGCATTTTTCTTAACTATTATCATTGCCCACTAGTAGTGCACTGGAGAAATTGTCAAGATAACGCCAAAACATTTGAGGGAGAGCATAGTTACATTTTTGTATGTATGGGGTTTGATATGCAGAGATTAATTGTGACCTTTGACTACATAAATATTTGGACCCTTGTCTAGAAAAAGGGATTTTGTCAAAAGAAAGTTCCTCTTCAAATTGTTAGTATTCATGTGTAGAAATAGTTCTGGCACTACTAAGGCTCTATAATGGGAACCTGCATCCAATCACAGAGTGAACTCAGTGTATAACTTCCTGGTATTCAGGTGATGCTCAATGAATAACACAAGCCGAATAAATCCATTTGTAAAAACATTGGATTCACCCTCCTGCATTAATTTTAAATGTATTGCTTATTATTTAAATCAGGTTTTATGTTAAACATATTTTAAATTATTTTGATGATGTAATTTTTAAATTTCCATGTCAATATCTATATTAAAAAAATCCTAAACTCCTGCAATTTTCACACTGGCTGCTAAGCCTAATAATAGGAGCCACTTTTTGGTCTGTACAGATCACTTTGCTGCAGTTATCTGCTTATCGTTACAAGTAATTTTAGATATCACATAAATATAAAAAGGATGTATGTCACTATTATATAATTTCGGTGACTCATAACCTTTAAGCAGCATATACAGGATGGGACTAAAGTAGCCATTTTTTGTAGCCCTGGAGCTGTGTTTCCATCCTGGCCCTCTTTTATCCACTCTTTACAATAAATGCAAAACATCACAAAACAAAAAACAAAATATAAAGTATCCAAAAGGAGTGGAAAGTATGCTGCACCATTACATATAACAAATAGGGTACTTACAATTTCAATTTGTTTTCAAACTTAGAACACACTTAAATTGTTCCTTATAGTTCAGGCCAAGAAGTCCTAAATACTGATGGACGAACATCGGCCGGGACTATTCGCGAACGCGATCGCGCAAACGTGATCAAATGTTTGCGAACCACAAGTTCGCAGCGGGCCCTATTCAATTTAATGGCAGGCGAACCTGAAAAACCTTCAGATCAAATTTGCAGCCACCAAATACTTACTGCAAGTAAGTACTACAAAATATGTATTTTATGAGTCTTAAAGGGAAACTGGCAAAAATGTGCCCTGCTGGAGCCTAGAAAATTTTTATTTTAGACTATGGGAGTACAGGCCCAAAACATTTGTCATTCACCAGACAGAAAACATCAAGGGGGTGACAGGATTAAAATGTTAAAAAGACGTGAATCCTATTGGATCCACACACTGCAGACACTTGAGCCCATGGGTTTAAACCGGGAGTATGATCTGAATAGCTTCCTGTAATTTCCAAGCTCCGTTAGGCTACTTTCACACTACCGTTCAGAGCGGATCCGTCTGGGGTCTGCCCAGACGTATCTGCTCATATAATGCAGACTTGGGATCCGTTTAGAACAGATCCGTCTGCATTATATTGTAGAAAAAATTCTAAGTGCGAAAGTAGCTTCAGACGGATCCGTCCAGACTTTACATTGAAAGTCAATAGGGGACGGATCCGTTTGAAAATTGAGCCATATAGTGTCAAATTCAAACGGATCCGTCCCCATTGACTTACATTGTAAGTCTGGACGGATCTGCTTGCCTCTGCACGGCCAGGCGGACACCCGAACGCTGCTTGCAGCGTTCAGGTGTCCGCCTGCTGAGCGGAGCGGAGGCTGAATGCTGCCAGACTGATGCATTCTGAGCGAATCTGCATCCACTCAGAATGCATTAGGGCAGTACGGATGCGTTCGGGGCCGCTTGTGAGCCCCTTCAAACGGAGCTCACAAGCGGAGCCCCGAACGGTAGTGTGAAAGTAGCCTTATTATGTGTACTTTATATTTCATATTTTATGTATTTATTTGTTCTTTTTTAATTTTTTTCTGAAAACGTGAAGAACCCCCAACCGTATCATCTGACTTGTAAGCTTCCTCAATTTTTGGAGAATTCCATATACTCTCTAAGTAATGTTGTTTTGTTTGATGCTGCTGCAGTTGGGCTGTTTCTTCACGTGTTTCTGTTTTGGCTTCTTTTTGTTTAATTGATCACTATGGTTACTTGATGTCATTTCCGCCTTGGCGGTCTATTTAAACCGTGTATATTGTATCATGTGTATGCCATATCTGTTTGAGAAAGGCTCGTATTGGAGCCGAAACCCGCGTCACAGAAATTGCATCTTATATGTGACTAATAAAAGATTTAATTCGCAGAAGATAAAGTGAGTGCCGGTCTCTTCTTCTAATATATGTGGGATTGTGATCTCAGACACATGCACCACGCCTCTTGGACAGAGTGTCGGCTGAACATTACCAGAAAACATCAAGTGATTATGTGGCTGGAGGTATATTAGATGGTCATTGGATATAAATTTTACTGCAGGCAAGTGGAGTACAGGCCCCAAACATTAGGCATTTACCAGACAGAAAGCATCAAGTGATTATGTAGCTGGGGGTATATTAGACGGTCATTGCATATCAATTTTACTGCAGGCCAGTTAAATACAGGCCCCGAAAATGATGCATTCACCGTACAGAAAAGATCAAGTCATTATGTGGCTGGAGGTATATTAGACGGTCGATGGATATCAATTTTACTGCAGGCCAGTGGATTACAGGCCCCAAAAATTATTCATTCACAAGACAGAAAACATCAAGTGATTATGTGGCTGGAGGTATATTAGACGGTCATTGGATATCAATTTTACAGCAGGCCAGTGGAGTACAGACCGCAAACATTAGGCATTTACCGTACAGAAAACATCAAGTCACTATGTGGCTGGAGGTATATTGGACGGTCAATGGATATCAATTTTACTGCAGGCCAGTGGACTACAGGCCCCAAAAATTATTCATTCCCCGGACAGAAAACATCAAGTGATTAGGTTGCTGCAGGTATATTAGATGGTCATTGGATATCAATTTTAATGCAGGCCAGTGGAGTACAGGCCCCAAACATTAGGCATTTACCGGACAGAAAACATCAAGTGATTATGTGGCTGGAGGTATATTAGACTGTCATTGGATAACAATTTTACTTCAGGCCAGTGGAGTACAGGCCCCAAAAATGTACCATTCAATGTACAGAAAAGAACACGTGATTATGTGGCTGGAGGTATATTAGACAGGCATTGGATATCAATTTTACTGCAGGCCAGTACAAATACATGTCAAATACATATGTTTAAAATAACTAAAAATATTAAATTGGATTAAAAACATGGCTAACAAAATTACCCCCTCTTGAATAAACCCCAAATGATAATAGGTGAAATTCGATAACACGTAGTCGTCACAGGTGTTGAATTTCTCCAAGGCCCCAACAATTAGGCATTCACCGTACAGAAAAGAACAAGTGATTATGTGGCTGAAGGTATATTAGACGGTCAATAAATATCAATTTTACTGTAGGCCAGTGGAGTACAGGCCCCAAAAATTATTCATTTACTGGACAGAAAACATCAAGTGATTATGTGGCTGAAGGTATGTTAGACGGTCATTGGATATCAATTTTACTTCAGGCCAGTGGAGTATAGGCCCCAAAAATTATTCATTTATCAGGCAGAAAACATCAAGTGATTATGTGGCTGGAGGTATGTTAGACGGTCATTGGAAATCAATTTTACTTCAGGTCAGTGGAGTATAGGCCCCAAACATAAGGCATTCACCGGACAGAAAACATCAAGTAATTATGTGGCTGTAGGTATATTAGATGGTCATTGTACAGAAAAGAACAATTGATAATGTGGCTGGAGGTACATTAGGCGGTCACCGTATAGCAATTTTACTGTTGGCCAGTTAGATTACAGGCCCTAAAAATTATGCATTCATCGTACAGAAAAGATAAAGTGATAATGTGACTGGAGGTATATTAGACGGTCAATGGATATCAATTTTACTGCAGGCCAGTGGACTACAGGCCCTAAAAATTATTCATTCACAGGACAGAAAACATCAAGCGATTATGTTGCTAGAGGTATATTAGATGGTCATTGAATATCAATTTTACTGCAGGCCAGTACAAATACATGTCAAATACATATGTTTAAAAGAACTAAAAATATTAAATTGGATTAAAAGCATGGCTAGCGAAATTACCCCCTCTTGAATAAACCCCAAATGATAATAGGTGAAATTCGATAACACGTAGTCATCACAGGTGTTGAATTCCTCTGAGGCCACAACAATTAGGCATTCACCGTACAGAAAAGAACAAGTGATTATGTGGCTGGAGGTATATTAGACGGTCAATAAATATCAATTTTACTGCAGGCCAGTGGAGTACAGGCCCCAAAAATGATTCATTTATCAGACAGAAAACATCAAGTGATTATGTGGCTGGAGGTATGTTAGATGGTCATTGGATATTAATTTTACTTCAGGTCAGTGGAGTATAGGCCCCAAACATAAGGCATTCAGAGGACAGAAAACATCAAGTAATTATGTGGCTGTAGGCATATTAGATGGTCATTGGATATCAATTTCACTGCAGTCCAGTGGACTACAGGCCCCAAAAATTATTCATTCACCATACAGAAAAGAACAATTGATAATGTGGCTGGAGGTACATTAGACGGTCAATAAATATAAATTTTACTGTAGGCCAGTGGAGTACAAGCCCCAAAAATTATGCATTCATCGTACAAAAAAGATAAAGTGATTATGTGACTGGAGGTATATTAGACAGTCAATGGATATCAATTTTACTGCAGGCCAGTGGACTACAGGCCCCAAAAAATTATTCATTTACCGGGCAGAAAACATCAAGCGATTATGTGGCTGGAGGTATGTTAGACGGTCATTGGATATCAATTTTACTTCAGGCCAGTGGAGTATAGGCCCCAAACATTAGGCATTCACCGGACAGAAAACATCAAGTAATTACGTGGCTGTAGGTATATTAGACGGTCATTGGATATCAATTTTACTGCAGGCCAGTGGACTACAGGCCCCAAAAATTATTCATTCACCATACAGAAAAGAACAATTGATAATGTGGCTGGAGGTACATTAGACGGTCAATAAATATTAATTTTACTGTAGGCCAGTGGAGTACAGGCCCCAAAAATTATTCATTTACCGGGCAGAAAACATCAAGTGATTATGTGGCTGGAGGTATGTTAGACGGTCATTGGAAATCAATTTTACTTCAGGTCAGTGGAGTATAGCCCCAAACATAAGGCATTCACCTGACAGAAAACATCAAGTAATTATGTGGCTGTAGGTATATTAGATGGTCATTGTATATCAATTTTACTGCAGGCCAGTGGACTACAGGCCCCAATCATTCACCATACAGAAAAGAACAAATGATAATGTGGCTGGAGGTACATTAGGCGGTCACTGTATAGCAATTTTACTGTTGGCCAGTTAGATCACAGGCCCTAAAAATTATGCATTCATCGTACAGAAAAGATAAAGTGATTATGTGACTGGAGGTATATTAGACGGTCAATGGATATCAATTTTACTGCAGGCCAGTGGACTACAGGCCCCAAAAATTATTCATTCACAGGACTGAAAACATCAAGCGATTATGTTGCTAGAGGTATATTAGATGGTCATTGAATATCAATTTTACTGCAGGCCAGTACAAATACATGTCAAATACATATGTTTAAAAGAACTAAAAATATTAAATTGGATTAAAAACATGGCTAGCGAAATTACCCCCTCTTAAATAAACCCCAAATGATAATAGGTGAAATTCGATAACACGTAGTCGTCACAGGTGTTGAATTCCTCTGAGGCCCCAACAATTAGGCATTCACCGTACAGAAAAGAACAAGTGATTATGTGGCTGGAGGTATATTAGACGGTCAATAAATATCAATTTTACTGCAGGGCAGTGGAGTACAGGCCCCAAAAATTATTCTTTATCAGACAGAAAACATCAAGTGATTATGTGGCTAGAGGTATGTTAGACGGTCATTGGATATCAATTATACTTCAGGTCAGTGGAGTATAGGCCCCAAACATAAGGCATTCAGAGGACAGAAAACATCAAATAATTATGTGGCTGTAGGCATATTAGATGGTCATTGGATATCAATTTTACTGCAGGCCAGTGGACTACAGGCACCAAAAATTATTCATTCACCATACAGAAAAGAACAATTGATAATGTGGCTGGAGGTACATAAGACGGTCAATAAATATAAATTTTACTGTAGGCCAGTGGACTACAGGCCCCAAAAAATTATTCATTTACCGGGCAGAAAACATCAAGCGATTATGTGGCTGGAAATATGTTAGACGGTCATTGGATATCAATTTTACTTCAGGCCAGTGGAGTATAGGCCCCAAACATTAGGCATTCACCGGACAGAAAACATCAAGTAATTACGTGGCTGTAGCTATAGTAGATGGTCATTGGATAACATTTTTACCGCAGGCCAGTGAACTACAGGCCCAAATAATTAATCATTCACCATACAGAAAAAAACAATTGATAATGTGGCTGGAGGTACATTAGGCGGTCACCGTAAAGCAATTTTGGCACTGTGGGCCAGTTAGATTACAGGCCCTAAAAATTATGCATTCATCATACAGAAAATATAAAGTGATTATGTGGCTGGAGGTATATTAGACGGTCAATGGATATAAATTTTACTGCAGGCCAGTGGACTACAGGTCCCAAAAATTATTCATTCACTGGACAGAAAACATCAAGTGATTATGTGGCTGGGGGTATATAAGCCGGTCATTGGATATTAATTTTACTTCAGGCCAGTGGAGTACAGGCCCCAAAAATGTACCATTCAATGTACAGAAAAGAACACGTGATTATGTGGCTGGAGATATATTAGACAGGCATTGGATATCAATTTTACTGCAGGCCAGTACAAATACATGTCAAATACATATGTTTAAAATAACTAAAAATATTAAATTGGATTAAAAACATGGCTAACGAAATTAACACCTCTTGAATAAACCCCAAATGATAATAGGTGAAATTCGATAACACGTAGTCGTCACAGGTGTTGAATTTCTCCAAGGCCCCAACAATTAGGCATTCACCGTAAAGAAAAGAACAAGTGATTATGTGGCTGAAGGTATATTAGACGGTCAATAAATATCAATTTTACTGTAGGCCAGTGGAGTACAGGCCCCAAAAATTTTTCATTTACTGGACAGAAAACATCAAGTGATTATGTGGCTGAAGGTATGTTAGACGGTCATTGGATATCAATTTTACTTCAGGCCAGTGGAGTATAGGCCCCAAAAATTATTCATTTATCAGGCAGAAAACATCAAGTGATTATGTGGCTGAAGGTATATTAGACGGTCAATAAATATCAATTTTACTGTAGGCCAGTGGAGTACAGGCCCCAAAAATTATTCATTTACTTGACAGAAAACATCAAGTGATTATGTGGCTGAAGGTATGTTAGACGGTCATTGGATATCAATTTTACTTCAGGCCAGTGGAGTATAGGCCCCAAAAATTATTCATTTATCAGGCAGAAAACATCAAGTAATTATGTGGCTGGAGGTATGTTAGACGGTCATTGGAAATCAATTTTACTTCAGGTCAGTGGAGTATAGGCCCCAAACATAAGGCATTCGCTGGACAGAAAACATCAAGTAATTATGTGGCTGTAGGTATATTAGATCTTCATTGTATATCAATTTTACTGCAGGCCAGTGGACTACAGGCGCCTATCATTCACCATACAGAAAAGAACAATTGATAATGTGGCTGGAGGTACATTAGGCGGTCACCGTATAGCAATTTTACTGTTGGCCAGTTAGATTACAGGCCCTAAAAATTATGCATTCATCGTACAGAAAAGATAAAGTGATTATGTGACTGGAGGTATATTAGACGGTCAATGGATATCAATTTTACTGCAGGCCAGTGGACTACAGGCCCCAAAAATTATTCATTCACAGGACAGAAAACATCAAGCGATTATGTTGCTAGAGGTATATTAGATGGTCATTGAATATCAATTTTACTGCAGGCCAGTACAAATACATGTCAAATACATATGTTTAAAAGAACTAAAAATATTAAATTGGATTAAAAACATGGCTAGCGAAATTACCCCCTCTTGAATAAACCCCAAATGATAATAGGTGAAATTCGATAACACGTAGTCATCACAGGTGTTGAATTCCTCTGAGGCCCCAACAATTAGGCATTCACCGTACAGAAAAGAACAAGTGATTATGTGGCTGGAGGTATATTAGACGGTCAATAAATATCAATTTTACTGCAGGCCAGAGGAGTACAGGCCCCAAAAATTATTCATTTATCAGACAGAAAACATCAAGTGATTATGTGGCTGGAGGTATGTTAGACGGTCATTGGATATTAATTTTACTTCAGGTCAGTGGAGTATAGGCCCCAAACATAAGGCATTCAGAGGACAGGAAACATCAAGTAATTATGTGGCTGTAGGCATATTAGATGGTCATTGGATATCAATTTTACTGCAGGCCAGTGGACTACAGGCCCCAAAAATTATTCATTCACCATACAGAGAAGAACAATTGATAATGTGGCTGGAGGTACATTAGGCGGTCACCGTATAGCAATTTTGGCACTGTGGGCCAGTTAGATTACCGGCCCTAAAAATTATGCATTCATCATACAGAAAATATAAAGTGATTATGTGGCTGGAGGTATATTAGACGGTCAATGGATATAAATTTTACTGCAGGCCAGTGGACTACAGGTCCCAAAAATTATTCATTCACTGGACAGAAAACATCAAGTGATTATGTGGCTGGGGGTATATAAGCCGGTCATTGGATATCAATTTTACTTCAGGCCAGTACAAATACATGTCAAATACATATGTTTAAAATAACTAAAAATATTAAATTGGATTAAAAACATGGCTAATGAAATTACCCCCTCTTGAATAAACCCCAAAATGATAATAGGTGAAATTCGATAACACGTAGTCGTCACAGGTGTTGAATTTCTCCAAGGCCCCAACAATTAGGCATTCACCGTACAGAAAAGAACAAGTGATTATGTGGCTGAAGGTATATTAGACGGTCAATAAATATCAATTTTACTGTAGGCCAGTGGAGTACAGGCCCCAAAAATTATTCATTTACTGGACAGAAAACATCAAGTGATTATGTGGCTGAAGGTATGTTAGACGGTCATTGGATATCAATTTTACTTCAGGCCAGTGGAGTATAGGCCCCAAAAATTATTCATTTATCAGGCAGAAAACAACAAGTGATTATGTGGCTGGAGGTATGTTAGTCGGTCATTGGAAATCAATTTTACTTCAGGTCAGTGGAGTATAGGCCCCAAACATAAGGCATTCACCTGACAGAAAACATCAAGTAATTATGTGGCTGAAGGTATATTAGATGGTCATTGTATATCAATTTTACTGCAGGCCAGTGGACTACAGGCCCCAATCATTCACCATACAGAAAAGAACAATTGATAATGTGGCTGGAGGTACATTAGTCGGTCACCTGTATAGCAATTTTGGCACTGTGGGCCAGTTAGATTAGAGGCCCTAAAAATTATGCATTCATCATACAGAAAATATAAAGTGATTATGTGGCTGGAGGTATATTAGACGGTCAATGGATATAAATTTTACTGCAGGCCTGTGGACTACAGGTCCCAAAAATTATTAATTCGCTGGACAGAAAACATCAAGTAATTATGTGGCTGGGGGTATATAAGCCGGTCATTGGATATCAATTTTACTTCAGGCCAGTGGAGTACAGGCCCCAAAAATGTACCATTTAATGTACAGAAAAGAACACGTGATTATGTGGCTGGAGGTATATTAGACAGGCATTGGATATCAATTTTACTGCAGGCCAGTACAAATACATGTCAAATACATATGTTTAAAATAACTAAAAATATTAAATTGGATTTAAAACATGGCTAACGAAATTACCCCCTCTTGAATAAACCCCAAATGATAATAGGTGAAATTCGATAACACGTAGTCGTCACAGGTGTTGAATTTCTCCAAGGCCCAAACAATTAGGCATTCACCGTACAGAAAAGAACAAGTGATTATGTGACTGAAGGTATATTAGACGGTCAATAAATATCAATTTTACTGTAGGCCAGTGGAGTACAGGCCCCAAAAATTATTCATTTATCAGACAGAAAACATCAAGTGATTATGTGGCTAGAGGTATGTTAGACGGTCATTGGATATTAATTTTACTTCATGTCAGTGGAGTATAGGCCCCAAACATAAGGCATTCAGAGGACAGGAAACATCAAGTAATTATGTGGCTGTAGGCATATTAGATGGTCATTGGATATCAATTTTACTGCAGGCCAGTGGACTACAGGCCCCAAAAATTATTCATTCACCATACAGAAAAGAATAATTGATAATGTGGCTGGAGGTACATTAGACGGTCAATAAATATAAATTTTACTGTAGGCCAGTGGTGTACAAGCCCCTAAAATTATGCATTCATCGTACAGAAAAGATAAAGTGATTATGTGACTGGAGGTATATTAGACAGTCAATGGATATCAATTTTACTGCAGGCCAGTGGACTACAGGCCCCAAAAAATTATTCATTTACCGGGCAGAAAACATCAAGCGATTATGTGGCTGGAGGTATGTTAGACGGTCATTGGATATCAATTTTACTTCAGGCCAGTGGAGTATAGGCCCCAAACATTAGGCATTCACCGGACAGAAAACATCAAGTAATTACGTGGCTGTAGGTTTATTAGACGGTCATTGGATATCAATTTTACTGCAGGCCAGTGGACTACAGGCCCCAAAATTAATTCATTCACCATACAGAAAAGAACAATTGATAATGTGGCTGGAGGTACATTAGGCGGTCACCGTATAGCAATTTTGGCACTGTGGGCCAGTTAGATTACAGGGCCTAAAAATATGCATTCATCATACAGAAAACATCAAGTGATTATGTGGCTGTAGGTATATTAGATGGTCATTGTATATCAATTTTACTGCAGGCCAGTGGAGTATAGGCCCCAAACATAAGGCATTCAGAGGACAGAAAACATCAAGTAATTATGTGGCTGTAGGCATATTAGATGGTCATTGTATATAAATTTTACTGCAGGCCAGTGGACTACAGGCCCCAATCATTCACCATACAGAAAAGAACAATTGATAATGTGGCTGGAGGTACATTAGGCGGTAACCGTATAGCAATTTTACTGTAGGCCAGTGGACTACAGGCCCCAAAAATTATTCATTCACAGGACAGAAAACATCAAGCGATTATGTTGCTAGAGGTATATTAGATGGTCATTGAATATCAATTTTACTGCAGGCCAGTACAAATACATGTCAAATACATATGTTTAAAAGAACTAAAAATATTAAATTGGATTAAAAACATGGCTAGCGAAATTACCCCCTCTTGAATAAACCCCAAATGATAATAGGTGAAATTCGATAACACGTAGTCATCACAGGTGTTGAATTCCTCTGAGGCCCCAACAATTAGGCATTCATCGTACAGAAAAGAACAAGTGATTATGTGGCTGGAGGTATATTAGACGGTCAATAAATATCAATTTTACTGCAGGCCAGTGGAGTACAGGCCCCAAAAATTATTCATTTACTGGACAGAAAACATCAAGTGATTATGTGGCTGAAGGTATGTTAGACGGTCATTGGATATCAATTTTACTTCAGGCCAGTGGAGTATAGGCCACAAAAATTATTCATTTATCAGGCAGAAAACATCAAGTGATTATGTGGCTGGAGGTATGTTAGACGGTCATTGGAAATCAATTTTACTTCAGGTCAGTGGAGTATAGGCCCCAAACATTAGGCATTCACCGGACAGAAAACATCAAGTAATTACGTGGCTGTAGGTATATTAGACGGTCATTGGATATCAATTTTACTGCAGGCCAGTGGACTACAGGCCCAAAAAATTATTCATTCACCATACAGAAAAGAACAATTGATAATGTGGCTGGAGGTACATTAGGCGGTCACCGTATAGCAATTTTGGCACTGTGGGCCAGTTAGATTACAGGCCCTAAAAATTATGCATTCATCATACAGAAAATATAAAGTGATTATGTGGCTGGAGGTATTTTAGACAGTCAATGGATATAAATTTTACTGCAGGCCAGTGGACTACAGGCCCCAAAAATTATTCATTCAATGGACAGAAAACATCAAGTGATTATGTGGCTGGGGGTATATAAGCCGGTCATTGGATATCAATTTTACTTCAGGCCAGTGGAGTACAGGCCCCAAAAATGTACCATTCAATGTACAGAAAAGAACACGTGATTATGTGGCTGGAGGTATATTAGACAGGCATTGGATATCAATTTTACTGCAGGCCAGTACAAATACATGTCAAATACATATGTTTAAAATAATTAAAAATATTAAATTGGATTAAAAACATGGCTAACGAAATTACCCCCTCTTGAATAAACCCCAAATGATAATAGGTGAAATTCGATAACACGTAGTCGTCACAGGTGTTGAATTTCTCCAAGGCCCCAACAATTAGGCATTCACCGTGCAGAAATGAACAAGTGATTATGTGGCTGGAGGTATATTAGACGGTCAATAAATATCAATTTTACTGCAGGCCAGTGGAGTACAGGCCCCAAAAATTATTCATTTACTGGACAGAAAACATCAAGTGATTATGTGGCTGAAGGTATGTTAGACGGTCATTGGATATCAATTTTACTTCAGGCCAGTGGAGTATAGGCCACAAAAATTATTCATTTATCAGGCAGAAAACATCAAGTGATTATGTGGCTGGAGGTATGTTAGACGGTCATTGGAAATCAATTTTACTTCAGGTCAGTGGAGTATAGGCCCCAAACATAAGGCATTCAGAGGACAGAAAACATCAAGTAATTATGTGGCTGTAGGCATATTAGATGGTCATTGGATATCAATTTTACTGCAGGCCAGTGGACTACAGGCCCCAAAAATTATTCATTCACCATACAGAAAAGAACAATTGATAATGTGGCTGGAGTACATTAGACGGTCAATAAATATAAATTTTACTGTAGGCCAGTGGAGTACAAGCCCCAAAAATTATGCATTCATCGTACAGAAAAGATAAAGTGCTTATGTGACTGGAGGTATATTAGACAGTCAATGGATATTAATTTTACTGCAGGCCAGTGGACTATAGGCCCCAAAAAATTATTCATTTACCGGGCAGAAAACATCAAGCGATTATGTGGCTGGAGGTATGTTAGACGGTCATTGGATATCAATTTTACTTCAGGCCAGTGGAGTATAGGCCCCAAAAATTATTCATTTATCAGGCAGAAAACATCAAGTGATTATGTGGCTAGAGGTATGTTAGACGGTCATTGGAAATCAATTTTACTTCAGGTCAGTGGAGTATAGGCCCCAAACATAAGGCATTCAGAGGACAGAAAACATCAAGTAATTATGTGGCTGTAGGCATATTAGATGGTCATTGGATATCAATTTTACTGCAGGCCAGTGTACTACAGGCCCCAAAAATTATTCATTCACCATACAGAAAAGAACAATTGATAATGTGGCTGGAGTACATTAGACGGTCAATAAATATAAATTTTACTGTAGGCCAGTGGAGTACAAGCTCCAAAAATTTTGCATTCATCGTACAGAAAAGATAAAGTGATTATGTGACTGGAGGTATATTAGACAGTCAATGGATATCAATTTTACTGCAGGCCAGTGGACTATAGGCCCCAAAAAATTATTCATTTACCGGGAAGAAAACATCAAGCGATTATGTGGCTGGAGGTATGTTAGACGGTCATTGGATATCAATTTTACTTCAGGCCAGTGGAGCATAGGCCCCAAACATTAGGCATTTACCGGACAGAAAACATCAAGTAATTACGTGGCTGTAGGTATATTAGACGGTCAATGGATATCAATTTTACTGCAGGCCAGTGGACTATAGGCCCCAAAAAATTATTCATTTACCGGGCAGAAAACATCAAGCGATTATGTGGCTGGAGGTATGTTAGACGGTCATTGGATATCAATTTTACTTCAGGCCAGTGGAGTATAGGCCACAAAAATTATTCATTTATCAGGCAGAAAACATCAAGTGATTATGTGGCTAGAGGTATGTTAGACGGTCATTGGAAATCAATTTTACTTCAGGTCAGTGGAGTATAGGCCCCAAACATAAGGCATTCAGAGGACAGAAAACATCAAGTAATTATGTGGCTGTAGGCATATTAGATGGTCATTGGATATCAATTTTACTGCAGGCCAGTGTACTACAGGCCCCAAAAATTATTCATTAACCATACAGAAAAGAACAATTGATAATGTGGCTGGAGTACATTAGACGGTCAATAAATCTAAATTTTACTGTAGGCCAGTGGAGTACAAGTTCCAAAAATTTTGCATTCATCGTACAGAAAAGATAAAGTGATTATGTGACTGGAGGTATATTAGACAGTCAATGGATATCAATTTTACTGCAGGCCAGTGGACTATAGGCCCCAAAAAATTATTCATTTACCGGGAAGAAAACATCAAGCGATTATGTGGCTGGAGGTATGTTAGACGGTCATTGGATATCAATTTTACTTCAGGCCAGTGGAGCATAGGCCCCAAACATTAGGCATTCACCGGACAGAAAACATCAAGTAATTACGTGGCTGTAGGTATATTAGACGGTCATTGGATATCAATTTTACTGCAGGCCAGTGGACTATAGGCACCAAAAATTATTCATTCACCATACAGAAAAGAACAATTGATAATGTGGCTGGAGGTACATGAGACGGTCAATAAATATAAATTTTACTGTAGGCCAGTGGACTACAGGCCCCAAAAAATTATTCATTTACCGGGCAGAAAACATCAAGCGATTATGTGGCTTTAGGTATGTTAGACGGTCATTGGATATCAATTTTACTTCAGGCCAGTGGAGTATAGGCCCCAAACATTAGGCATTCACCGGACAGAAAACATCAAGTAATTACGTGGCTGTAGGTATATTAGACGGTCATTGGATATCAATTTTACTGCAGGCCAGTGGACTACAGGCCCAAAAAATTATTCATTCACCATACAGAAAAGAACAATTGATAATGTGGCTGGAGGTACATTAGGCGGTCACCGTATAGCAATTTTGGCACTGTGGGCCAGTTAGATTACAGGCCCTAAAAATTATGCATTCATCATACAGAAAATATAAAGTGATTATGTGGCTGGAGGTATTTTAGACAGTCAATGGATATAAATTTTACTGCAGGCCAGTGGACTACAGGCCCCAAAAATTATTCATTCAATGGACAGAAAACATCAAGTGATTATGTGGCTGGGGGTATATAAGCCGGTCATTGGATATCAATTTTACTTCAGGCCAGTGGAGTACAGGCCCCAAAAATGTACCATTCAATGTACAGAAAAGAACACGTGATTATGTGGCTGGAGATATATTAGACAGGCATTGGATATCAATTTTACTGCAGGCCAGTACAAATACATGTCAAATACATATGTTTAAAATAACTAAAAATATTAAATTGGATTAAAAACATGGCTAACGAAATTAACACCTCTTGAATAAACCCCAAATGATAATAGGTGAAATTCGATAACACGTAGTCGTCACAGGTGTTGAATTTCTCCAAGGCCCCAACAATTAGGCATTCACCGTAAAGAAAAGAACAAGTGATTATGTGGCTGAAGGTATATTAGACGGTCAATAAATATCAATTTTACTGTAGGCCAGTGGAGTACAGGCCCCAAAAATTTTTCATTTACTGGACAGAAAACATCAAGTGATTATGTGGCTGAAGGTATGTTAGACGGTCATTGGATATCAATTTTACTTCAGGCCAGTGGAGTATAGGCCCCAAAAATTATTCATTTATCAGGCAGAAAACATCAAGTGATTATGTGGCTGAAGGTATATTAGACGGTCAATAAATATCAATTTTACTGTAGGCCAGTGGAGTACAGGACCCAAAAATTATTCATTTACTTGACAGAAAACATCAAGTGATTATGTGGCTGAAGGTATGTTAGACGGTCATTGGATATCAATTTTACTTCAGGCCAGTGGAGTATAGGCCCCAAAAATTATTCATTTATCAGGCAGAAAACATCAAGTGATTATTTGGCTGGAGGTATGTTAGACGGTCATTGGAAATCAATTTTACTTCAGGTCAGTGGAGTATAGGCCCCAAACATAAGGCATTCGCCGGACAGAAAACATCAAGTAATTATGTGGCTGTAGGTATATTAGATCTTCATTGTATATCAATTTTACTGCAGGCCAGTGGACTACAGGCGCCTATCATTCACCATACAGAAAAGAACAATTGATAATGTGGCTGGAGGTACATTAGGCGGTCACCGTATAGCAATTTTACTGTTGGCTAGTTAGATTACAGGCCCTAAAAATTATGCATTCATCGTACAGAAAAGATAAAGTGATTATGTGACTGGAGGTATATTAGACGGTCAATGGATATCAATTTTACTGCAGGCCAGTGGACTAAAGGCCCCAAAAATTATTCATTCACAGGACAGAAAACATCAAGCGATTATGTTGCTAGAGGTATATTAGATGGTCATTGAATATCAATTTTACTGCAGGCCAGTACAAATACATGTCAAATACATATGTTTAAAAGAACTAAAAATATTAAATTGGATTAAAAACATGGCTAGCGAAATTACCCCCTCTTAAATAAACCCCAAATGATAATAGGTGAAATTCGATAACACGTAGTCGTCACAGGTGTTGAATTCCTCTGAGGCCCCAACAATTAGGCATTCACCGTACAGAAAAGAACAAGTGATTATGTGGCTGGAGGTATATTAGACGGTCAATAAATATCAATTTTACTGCAGGGCAGTGGAGTACAGGCCCCAAAAATTATTCTTTATCAGACAGAAAACATCAAGTGATTATGTGGCTAGAGGTATGTTAGACGGTCATTGGATATCAATTTATACTTCAGGTCAGTGGAGTATAGGCCCCAAACATAAGGCATTCAGAGGACAGAAAACATCAAATAATTATGTGGCTGTAGGCATATTAGATGGTCATTGGATATCAATTTTACTGCAGGCCAGTGGACTACAGGCACCAAAAATTATTCATTCACCATACAGAAAAGAACAATTGATAATGTGGCTGGAGTACATTAGACGGTCAATAAATATAAATTTTACTGCAGGCCAGTGGACTACAGGCCCCAAAAAATTATTCATTTACCGGGCAGAAAACATCAAGCGATTATGTGGCTTGAGGTATGTTAGACGGTCATTGGATATCAATTTTACTTTAGGCCAGTGGAGTATAGGCCCCAAACATTAGGCATTCACCGGACAGAAAACATCAAGTAATTACGTGGCTGTAGGTATATTAGACGGTCATTGGATATCAATTTTGATGCAGGCCAGTGGACTACAGGCCCAAAAAATCATTCATTCACCATACAGAAAAGAACAATTGATAATGTGGCTGGAGGTACATTAGGCGGTCACCGTATAGCAATTTTGGCACTGTGGGCCAGTTAGATTACAGGCCCTAAAAATTATGCATTCATCATACAGAAAATATAAAATGATTATGTGGCTGGAGGTATATTAGACAGTCAATGGATATCAATTTTACTGCAGGCCAGTGGACTTCAGGCCCCAAAAAATTATTCATTTACCGGGCAGAAAACATCAAGCGATTATGTGGCTGGAGGTATGTTAGACGGTCATTGGATATCAATTTTACTTCAGGCCAGTGGAGTATAGGCCCCAAACATTAGGCATTCACCGGACAGAAAACATCAAGTAATTACGTGGCTGTAGGTATATTAGACGGTCATTGGATATCAATTTTACTGCAGGCCAGTGGACTACAGGCCCCAAAAATTATTCATTCACCATACAGAAAAGAACAATTGATAATGTGGCTGGAGGTACATAAGACGGTCAATAAATATAAATTTTACTGTAGGCCAGTGGACTACAGGCCCCAAAAAATTATTCATTTACCGGGCAGAAAACATCAAGCGATTATGTGGCTGGAAATATGTTAGACGGTCATTGGATATCAATTTTACTTCAGGCCAGTGGAGTATAGGCCCCAAACATTAGGCATTCACCGGACAGAAAACATCAAGTAATTACGTGGCTGTAGCTATAGTAGATGGTCATTGGATAACATTTTTACCGCAGGCCAGTGGACTACAGGCCCAAATAATTAATCATTCACCATACAGAAAAAAACAATTGATAATGTGGCTGGAGGTACATTAGGCGGTCACCGTATAGCAATTTTGGCACTGTGGGCCAGTTAGATTACAGGCCCTAAAAATTATGCATTCATCATACAGAAAATATCAAGCGATTATGTGGCTGGAGGTATGTTAGACGGTCATTGGATATCAATTTTACTTCAGGCCAGTGGAGTATAGGCCCCAAAAATTATTCATTTATCAGGCAGAAAACATCAAGTGATTATGTGGCTAGAGGTATGTTAGACGGTCATTGGAAATCAATTTTACTTCAGGTCAGTGGAGTATAGGCCCCAAACATAAGGCATTCAGAGGACAGAAAACATCAAGTAATTATGTGGCTGTAGGCATATTAGATGGTCATTGGATATCAATTTTACTGCAGGCCAGTGTACTACAGGCCCCAAAAATTATTCATTCACCATACAGAAAAGAACAATTGATAATGTGGCTGGAGTACATTAGACGGTCAATAAATATAAATTTTACTGTAGGCCAGTGGAGTACAAGCTCCAAAAATTTTGCATTCATCGTACAGAAAAGATAAAGTGATTATGTGACTGGAGGTATATTAGACAGTCAATGGATATCAATTTTACTGCAGGCCAGTGGACTATAGGCCCCAAAAATTATTCATTTACCGGGAAGAAAACATCAAGCGATTATGTGGCTGGAGGTATGTTAGACGGTCATTGGATATCAATTTTACTTCAGGCCAGTGGAGCATAGGCCCCAAACATTAGGCATTCACCGGACAGAAAACATCAAGTAATTACGTGGCTGTAGGTATATTAGACGGTCAATGGATATCAATTTTACTGCAGGCCAGTGGACTATAGGCCCCAAAAAATTATTCATTTACCGGGCAGAAAACATCAAGCGATTATGTGGCTGGAGGCATGTTAGACGGTCATTGGATATCAATTTTACTTCAGGCCAGTGGAGTATAGGCCACAAAAATTATTCATTTATCAGGCAGAAAACATCAAGTGATTATGTGGCTAGAGGTATGTTAGACGGTCATTGGAAATCAATTTTACTTCAGGTCAGTGGAGTATAGGCCCCAAACATAAGGCATTCAGAGGACAGAAAACATCAAGTAATTATGTGGCTGTAGGCATATTAGATGGTCATTGGATATCAATTTTACTGCAGGCCAGTGTACTACAGGCCCCAAAAATTATTCATTCACCATACAGAAAAGAACAATTGATAATGTGGCTGGAGTACATTAGACGGTCAATAAATATAAATTTTACTGTAGGCCAGTGGAGTACAAGCTCCAAAAATTTTGCATTCATCGTACAGAAAAGATAAAGTGATTATGTGACTGGAGGTATATTAGACAGTCAATGGATATCAATTTTACTGCAGGCCAGTGGACTATAGGCCCCAAAAAATTATTCATTTACCGGGAAGAAAACATCAAGCGATTATGTGGCTGGAGGTATGTTAGACGGTCATTGGATATCAATTTTACTTCAGGCCAGTGGAGCATAGGCCCCAAACATTAGGCATTCACCGGACAGAAAACATCAAGTAATTACGTGGCTGTAGGTATATTAGACGGTCATTGGATATCAATTTTACTGCAGGCCAGTGGACTATAGGCACCAAAAATTATTCATTCACCATACAGAAAAGAACAATTGATAATGTGGCTGGAGGTACATGAGACGGTCAATAAATATAAATTTTACTGTAGGCCAGTGGACTACAGGCCCCAAAAAATTATTCATTTACCGGGCAGAAAACATCAAGCGATTATGTGGCTTTAGGTATGTTAGACGGTCATTGGATATCAATTTTACTTCAGGCCAGTGGAGTATAGGCCCCAAACATTAGGCATTCACCGGACAGAAAACATC
This sequence comes from Bufo bufo, assembly GCF_905171765.1. Lineage (NCBI taxonomy): Eukaryota > Metazoa > Chordata > Amphibia > Anura > Bufonidae > Bufo > Bufo bufo. Next base: position 152,490,417 of record NC_053390.1, on the reverse strand, counting down.
AAGTAATTACGTGGCTGTAGGTATATTAGACGGTCATTGGATATCAATTTTACTGCAGGCCAGTGGACTACAGGCCCAAAACATTATTCATTCACCATACAGAAAAGAACAATTGATAATGTGGCTGGAGGTACATTAGGCGGTCACCGTATAGCAATTTTGGCACTGTGGGCCAGTTAAATTACAGGCCCTAAAAATTATGCATTCATCATACAGAAAATATAAAGTGATTATGTGGCTGGAGGTATTTTAGACAGTCAATGGATATAAATTTTACTGCAGGCCAGTGGACTACAGGCCCCAAAAATTATTCATTCAATGGACAGAAAACATCAAGTGATTATGTGGCTGGGGGTATATAAGCCGGTCATTGGATATCAATTTTACTTCAGGCCAGTGGAGTACAGGCCCCAAAAATGTACCATTCAATGTACAGAAAAGAACACGTGATTATGTGGCTGGAGGTATATTAGACAGGCATTGGATATCAATTTTACTGCAGGCCAGTACAAATACATGTCAAATACATATGTTTAAAATAATTAAAAATATTAAATTGGATTAAAAACATGGCTAACGAAATTACCCCCTCTTGAATAAACCCCAAATGATAATAGGTGAAATTCGATAACACGTAGTCGTCACAGGTGTTGAATTTCTCCAAGGCCCCAACAATTAGGCATTCACCGTGCAGAAATGAACAAGTGATTATGTGGCTGAAGGTATATTAGACGGTCAATAAATATCAATTTTACTGTAGGCCAGTGGAGTACAGGCCCCAAAAATTATTCATTTACTGGACAGAAAACATCAAGTGATTATGTGGCTGAAGGTATGTTAGACGGTCATTGGATATCAATTTTACTTCAGGCCAGTGGAGTATAGGCCCCAAAAATTATTCATTTATCAGGCAGAAAACATCAAGTGATTATGTGGCTGGAGGTATGTTAGTCGGTCATTGGAAATCAATTTTACTTCAGGTCAGTGGAGTATAGGCCCCAAACATAAGGCATTTACCTGACAGAAAACATCAAGTAATTATGTGGCTGAAGGTATATTAGATGGTCATTGTATATCAATTTTACTGCAGGCCAGTGGACTACAGGCCCCAATCATTCACCATACAGAAAAGAACAATTGATAATGTGGCTGGAGGTACATTAGTCGGTCACCTGTATAGCAATTTTGGCACTGTGGGCCAGTTAGATTACAGGCCCTAAAAATTATGCATTCATCATACAGAAAATATAAAGTGATTATGTGGCTGGAGGTATATTAGACGGTCAATGGATATAAATTTTACTGCAGGCCTGTGGACTACAGGTCCCAAAAATTATTCATTCGCTGGACAGAAAACATCAAGTAATTATGTGGCTGGGGGTATATAAGCCGGTCATTGGATATCAATTTTACTTCAGGCCAGTGGAGTACAGGCCCCAAAAATGTACCATTTAATGTACAGAAAAGAACACGTGATTATGTGGCTGGAGGTATATTAGACAGGCATTGGATATCAATTTTACTGCAGGCCAGTACAAATACATGTCAAATACATATGTTTAAAATAACTAAAAATATTAAATTGGATTAAAAACATGGCTAACGAAATTACCCCCTCTTGAATAAACCCCAAATGATAATAGGTGAAATTCGATAACACGTAGTCGTCACAGGTGTTGAATTTCTCCAAGGCCCAAACAATTAGGCATTCACCGTACAGAAAAGAACAAGTGATTATGTGACTGAAGGTATATTAGACGGTCAATAAATATCAATTTTACTGTAGGCCAGTGGAGTACAGGCCCCAAAAATTATTCATTTATCAGACAGAAAACATCAAGTGATTATGTGGCTAGAGGTATGTTAGACGGTCATTGGATATTAATTTTACTTCAGGTCAGTGGAGTATAGGCCCCAAACATAAGGCATTCAGAGGACAGGAAACATCAAGTAATTATGTGGCTGTAGGCATATTAGATGGTCATTGGATATCAATTTTACTGCAGGCCAGTGGACTACAGGCCCCAAAAATTATTCATTCACCATACAGAAAAGAATAATTGATAATGTGGCTGGAGGTACATTAGACGGTCAATAAATATAAATTTTACTGTAGGCCAGTGGTGTACAAGCCCCTAAAATTATGCATTCATCGTACAGAAAAGATAAAGTGATTATGTGACTGGAGGTATATTAGACAGTCAATGGATATCAATTTTACTGCAGGCCAGTGGACTACAGGCCCCAAAAAATTATTCATTTACCGGGCAGAAAACATCAAGCGATTATTTGGCTGGAGGTATGTTAGACGGTCATTGGATATCAATTTTACTTCAGGCCAGTGGAGTATAGGCCCCAAACATTAGGCATTCACCGGACAGAAAACATCAAGTAATTACGTGGCTGTAGGTTTATTAGACGGTCATTGGATATCAATTTTACTGCAGGCCAGTGGACTACAGGCCCCAAAAATTATTCATTCACCATACAGAAAAGAACAATTGATAATGTGGCTGGAGGTACATTAGGCGGTCACCGTATAGCAATTTTGGCACTGTGGGCCAGTTAGATTACAGGGCCTAAAAATATGCATTCATCATACAGAAAACATCAAGTGATTATGTGGCTGTAGGTATATTAGATGGTCATTGTATATCAATTTTACTGCAGGCCAGTGGAGTATAGGCCCCAAACATAAGGCATTCAGAGGATAGAAAACATCAAGTAATTATGTGGCTGTAGGCATATTAGATGGTCATTGTATATAAATTTTACTGCAGGCCAGTGGACTACAGGCCCCAATCATTCACCATACAGAAAAGAACAATTGATAATGTGGCTGGAGGTACATTAGGCGGTAACCGTATAGCAATTTTACTGTTGACCAGTTAGATTACAGGCCCTAAAAATTATGCATTCATCGTACAGAAAAGATAAAGTGATTATGTGACTGGAGGTATATTAGATGGTCAATGGATATCAACTTTACTGCAGGCCAGTGGACTACAGGCCCCAAAAATTATTCATTCACAGGACAGAAAACATCAAGCGATTATGTTGCTAGAGGTATATTAGATGGTCATTGAATATCAATTTTACTGCAGGCCAGTACAAATACATGTCAAATACATATGTTTAAAAGAACTAAAAATATTAAATTGGATTAAAAACATGGCTAGCGAAATTACCCCCTCTTGAATAAACCCCAAATGATAATAGGTGAAATTCGATAACACGTAGTCATCACAGGTGTTGAATTCCTCTGAGGCCCCAACAATTAGGCATTCATCGTACAGAAAAGAACAAGTGATTATGTGGCTGGAGGTATATTAGACGGTCAATAAATATCAATTTTACTGCAGGCCAGTGGAGTACAGGCCCCAAAAATTATTCATTTACTGGACAGAAAACATCAAGTGATTATGTGGCTGAAGGTATGTTAGACGGTCATTGGATATCAATTTTACTTCAGGCCAGTAGAGTATAGGCCACAAAAATTATTCATTTATCAGGCAGAAAACATCAAGTGATTATGTGGCTGGAGGTATGTTAGACGGTCATTGGAAATCAATTTTACTTCAGGTCAGTGGAGTATAGGCCCCAAACATAAGGCATTCAGAGGACAGAAAACATCAAGTAATTATGTGGCTGTAGGCATATTAGATGGTCATTGGATATCAATTTTACTGCAGGCCAGTGGACTACAGGCCCCAAAAATTATTCATTCACCATACAGAAAAGAACAATTGATAATGTGGCTGGAGTACATTAGACGGTCAATAAATATAAATTTTACTGTAGGCCAGTGGAGTACAAGCCCCAAAAATTATGCATTCATCGTACAGAAAAGATAAAGTGATTATGTGACTGGAGGTATATTAGACAGTCAATGGATATCAATTTTACTGCAGGCCAGTGGACTATAGGCCCCAAAAAATTATTCATTTACCGGGCAGAAAACATCAAGCGATTATGTGGCTGGAGGTATGTTAGACGGTCATTGGAAATCAATTTTACTTCAGGTCAGTGGAGTATAGGCCCCAAACATAAGGCATTCAGAGGACAGAAAACATCAAGTAATTATGTGGCTGTAGGCATATTAGATGGTCATTGGATATCAATTTTACTGCAGGCCAGTGGACTACAGGCACCAAAAATTATTCATTCACCATACAGAAAAGAACAATTGATAATGTGGCTGGAGGTACATGAGACGGTCAATAAATATAAATTTTACTGTAGGCCAGTGGACTACAGGCCCCAAAAAATTATTCATTTACCGGGCAGAAAACATCAAGCGATTATGTGGCTTTAGGTATGTTAGACGGTCATTGGATATCAATTTTACTTCAGGCCAGTGGAGTATAGGCCCCAAAAATTATTCATTTATCAGGCAGAAAACATCAAGTGATTATGTGGCTAGAGGTATGTTAGACGGTCATTGGAAATCAATTTTACTTCAGGTCAGTGGAGTATAGGCCCCAAACATAAGGCATTCAGAGGACAGAAAACATCAAGTAATTATGTGGCTGTAGGCATATTAGATGGTCATTGGATATCAATTTTACTGCAGGCCAGTGTACTACAGGCCCCAAAAATTATTCATTCACCATACAGAAAAGAACAATTGATAATGTGGCTGGAGTACATTAGACGGTCAATAAATATAAATTTTACTGTAGGCCAGTGGAGTACAAGCTCCAAAAATTTTGCATTCATCGTACAGAAAAGATAAAGTGATTATGTGACTGGAGGTATATTAGACAGTCAATGGATATCAATTTTACTGCAGGCCAGTGGACTATAGGCCCCAAAAAATTATTCATTTATCAGGCAGAAAACATCAAGTGATTATGTGGCTGTAGGTATATTAGACGGTCATTGGATATCAATTTTACTGCAGGCCAGTGGACTATAGGCACCAAAAATTATTCATTCACCATACAGAAAAGAACAATTGATAATGTGGCTGGAGGTACATGAGACGGTCAATAAATATAAATTTTACTGTAGGCCAGTGGACTACAGGCCCCAAAAAATTATTCATTTACCGGGCAGAAAACATCAAGCGATTATGTGGCTTTAGGTATGTTAGACGGTCATTGGATATCAATTTTACTTCAGGCCAGTGGAGTATAGGCCCCAAACATTAGGCATTCACCGGACAGAAAACATCAAGTAATTACGTGGCTGTAGGTATATTAGACGGTCATTGGATATCAATTTTACTGCAGGCCAGTGGACTACAGGCCCAAAACATTATTCATTCACCATACAGAAAAGAACAATTGATAATGTGGCTGGAGGTACATTAGGCGGTCACCGTATAGCAATTTTGGCACTGTGGGCCAGTTAAATTACAGGCCCTAAAAATTATGCATTCATCATACAGAAAATATAAAGTGATTATGTGGCTGGAGGTATTTTAGACAGTCAATGGATATAAATTTTACTGCAGGCCAGTGGACTACAGGCCCCAAAAATTATTCATTCAATGGACAGAAAACATCAAGTGATTATGTGGCTGGGGGTATATAAGCCGGTCATTGGATATCAATTTTACTTCAGGCCAGTGGAGTACAGGCCCCAAAAATGTACCATTCAATGTACAGAAAAGAACACGTGATTATGTGGCTGGAGGTATATTAGACAGGCATTGGATATCAATTTTACTGCAGGCCAGTACAAATACATGTCAAATACATATGTTTAAAATAATTAAAAATATTAAATTGGATTAAAAACATGGCTAACGAAATTACCCCCTCTTGAATAAACCCCAAATGATAATAGGTGAAATTCGATAACACGTAGTCGTCACAGGTGTTGAATTTCTCCAAGGCCCCAACAATTAGGCATTCACCGTGCAGAAATGAACAAGTGATTATGTGGCTGAAGGTATATTAGACGGTCAATAAATATCAATTTTACTGTAGGCCAGTGGAGTACAGGCCCCAAAAATTATTCATTTACTGGACAGAAAACATCAAGTGATTATGTGGCTGAAGGTATGTTAGACGGTCATTGGATATCAATTTTACTTCAGGCCAGTGGAGTATAGGCCCCAAAAATTATTCATTTATCAGGCAGAAAACATCAAGTGATTATGTGGCTGGAGGTATGTTAGACGGTCATTGGAAATCAATTTTACTTCAGGTCAGTGGAGTATAGGCCCCAAACATAAGGCATTCACCTGACAGAAAACATCAAGTAATTATGTGGCTGTAGGTATATTAGATGTTCATTGTATATCAATTTTACTGCAGGCCAGTGGACTACAGGCCCAAAACATTATTCATTCACCATACAGAAAAGAACAATTGATAATGTGGCTGGATGTACATTAGGCGGTCACCGTATAGCAATTTTGGCACTGTGGGCCAGTTAGATTACAGGCCCTAAAAATTATGCATTCATCATACAGAAAATATAAAGTGATTATGTGGCTGGAGGTATATTAGACGGTTAATGGATATACATTTTAGTGCAGGCCAGTGGACTACAGGCCCCAAAAATTATTCATTCACTGGACAGAAAACATCAAGTGATTATGTGGCTGGGGGTATATAAGCCGGTCATTGGATATCAATTTTACTTCAGGCCAGTGGAGTACAGGCCCCAAAAAATATGAATTCACCTGACAGAAAAGAACAAGTGATTATGTGGCTGGAGGTATATTAGACAGTCATTAAATAACAATTTTACTTCAGGCCATTGGAGTACAGGCCCCAAACATTAGGCATTCACCGTACAGAAAACATCAAGTGATTATGTGGCTGGAGGTATATTAGACGGTCATTGGATAACCATTTTACGTCCAGCCAGATGAGTAAAGGCCTCAAAAATTAATTAATTCAACGTACAGAAAAGAACACGTGATTATGTGGCTGGAGGTATATTAGACGGTCATTTGATATCAATTTTACTGCAGGCCAGTACAAATACATGTCAAATACATATTTTTAAAGTACTAAAAATATAAAACTGGATTAAAACATGAAATAAAAATAATCGAAACAAAATCCCCCCTCTTGAAAAAAAAACAAATGATTATAGTTAAAATTCGATAACACGTGGTCGTCAGACTCGTCACAGGTATTGAATTCCTTTGTGGCCCCAAACATTAGGCATTCATCGGACAGAAAAGGCCTTTTATGCTGCTGTATTTACATAAAACAGGGACCATTATTTGTTCTGGTTGGTGGCGGATATGTGTGTGCTGGCATGAGGAAATTCAATTAAACATGGTCGTCACAGGTGTTGAATTCCTCCGAGATCCATGCCTCATAAATTTTTTTGAAATGTGAGGTAGTCCACATTGTCGTGAGCTAGGCGAGTGCGCTTATCAGTCACGATCCCCCCTGCTGCGCTGAACGTCCCTTTGGACAGGACACTCGACGAGGGGCAAGCCAAGAGTTCCATAGTAAATTTTGCCAGCTCTGGCCATAAGTCAAGCCTGCACACCCAGTAGTTAAGGGGTTCCTCGCTTCTCAGAGCGTCCTCATCGGCCGTTAACCCGATGTTGTCGGACACCTGTCGGTGTAGGCATTCCCTGAGGCTGGATCTGAAGAGCGGCTGTCGATGGGTTGGATGCAAGAATGATCATATTTCCAAAATGACCAACACATTTTCAAACCGCCCTCTTCTTGCATGGGCTGTAGAATTGGTACCCGCAACTGTTTCTGAATGGGGGGAAATTCCTCTGCCAGTGCCCGCAACAGCAGAATGCAGCATCTCTTGAAGCAAGGCCTGAAAATGCTGCTTTCTGACAGCCCCCTGTTATGCTGGTAACATGTCCGCCATTGGGTGTTTGTATCAAGGGTCTAAGTACGTTGCCACCCATTACTGGTCCTTGCCCTTTATGCTTTTTATACGGGGGTCCCTCTTCAAACACTGGAGCATGAAGGCCCCTAGTTGCCCTAAATTGGAAGCGGTGAAGCTCCCTGGCCCCTGCTCATCACCAGGAGAATGTCGTCCTCGGTCTCCTCCCCAACAGCCACGGACAACACCATGGATCCCAGAAAAGTTTTAAGCCTGCTCTTCTTGTTCCCCCTCCTCCCCCCAGGCACCATCCTCCACTGACTCCTCTTCCAACTCATGCTGACTTGTCTCAGTAGCCCCTCCTGGGAATTCATTCAGCATTGCGACTTCCTCATCTTCCAGCTCCTGCATCTCGACATTTTGATCAATGACACGATGCAGTGCACGCACCAGAAAGAAGGCGCAAGGTACGAGGTCACTGATGGCGCCCTGGCTGCGACTGACCAGTTTGGTGATCTCATCAACTGGCCACAGAAGTCTGCATGCTTTGTGCATGAGCAACCACTAGCGCAGTGAAAATAAACCAAGCTCCCCAGAACCTGTCATACCGCAGAGTTTGTACAAGTAGTCATTAACGGCATGTTTATGCTGGAGCAGCCTATCAAGCAAATACAAGGTGGAGTTCCAGCACATCGGGCAGTCACAAATCAGACATCTGAAGGGCAAGTGGTGTCACCGCTGAACGCCAGCAAGGCAAGCCATGGCCGTGTAAGATTTTCTAAAATGGCCAGAGACTTTCCTGGCCTGCCACAAGACTTCCTGGACCCTGGGGTATTTGGCAACAAATCACTGCACGACTAAGTTCAGGACATGTGCCACCCATTGTGTCATTTTGCTCTGTGTTAGCGCGCTCAGTAGATTGGCACCACTTTACCAACTGTCAAATTGAGCGGGATTAGCCACTGATCGACCTGTGACCGCAGAGCTGAAAGCAATGCAGGACCGGTGTGGCTCTTAGCTTCCAGGCACAATAGCCGCAACACAGCATGGCAATGTCTCATCTGGCAAATCGAATAGCATTTGAGGAGCTGGGGCGGTGCAGTGGAAGAGGTGGTAGCAGTGGAAAAGGAGGAGTCAGCCAAGGAGGAGAAGGAGAATGGAGTAGGAGGAGGAGAAAAAGAGGCAGGCCTGCTTGCAATCCGTGGCGGTAACACCAAATCCACACTGGTGCCACGGGTTGCATGCTTAACAGCCGTCAGAAGGTTCACCCAGTGGGTAGTAAAAGTTATGTACCTTCCCTGCCCGTGTTTGCTAAACCACGTGTCTGTGGTCAGGTGTATCTTGGCACCGACACTGTGTGCCAGAAATACATTCACTTGCCGCTGAACATCGCCATTTAGCTCTGGTATGCCCTTCTTGGAGAAATATTTCCTCCCGGGAACTTTCCATTGTGCCAATGGTTACAAATTTTCTAAAGGCCTCCAAGTCCACCAATTTATATGGCAGTAGTTGACAGGCTAGCAGTTCCGACAAGCTGGCGGTCAGCCGTTTGGCAAGAGTGTTATCCGGCATCATCAACTTTCTACGTTCGAACATTTGGTCAATGGAAGCCTGCCTTTTGACAGATGAACGCGACGACCGCATGTTGGAAGGTGGAGTGGAGGACAAATGGGAGGAGAGAGGAGAAGGAGAAGGAAAAGAGGCAGGACGTGAAGCACGGGGAGTGTGGCTTTGTGGGTTCTGACAGTGTTGCTCCCACTTGGCTCGGTGATGGGAGGCTAGGTGCCTCCTTAAGGCGGTCGTCCCTAGGTAAATGTTGGGCTTACCGCGACTTATGCATTGACAGCACAGGCTGCAGATGGCAACACTATTGTCAGCAACTGACACGTTAAAAAAAAGCCCATACTGCGGAGCCATGTGCCGGCATCCTGGGAGCATCAGATGCATAGTGGATGGCTCGCTCAAGATACATTTGCAATCTGCTTTTTGCCTCCTGTGCCCTGCGAGCTCTACATGCTTCTCCGCCTTCTCCTCCCTATCTGCTACTCTGTCTCTCCCTCTGAACCCCACTCCTCTTCCTCTTTTGTGTGCACCCACTTGACGTCCATCGACACATTATCATCATCACCTTTACCACCACTGACATTAGAGATCTAGGAGTAGGCAGCAACACCAGAGACCACCCTCCTTGGGCTTATCTGGGTACTGTCGTCAGACCGCTGGGTGGCAGCCATTGCTTCCTCCTCTTCCTCATCCGATGCAAAGAATGGCTGCGCATAGGTAAGGTCTGGTAATGGATAGGAAAATAATTCCTCTGACTCGAGTGGAGGGGCTATGGTGGTGATATCTTTGGGGGTGCACACAGCAGAGAGTGAGGAAGGTGCTGATACAGAGGATGAGGAGGGTGCAGAAGCAGAAGGCTGAGTGAGCCACTAAACCAACTCTGGTGCGTCCTTTGTGTTGTAATCCGAATGTCTTTGATTTTTCTGAGCTTGTTCTTGTGTCCTCACTGCAGGGAATGAATCGAGAGCCAGAGGATACTCCTTTACAGAATTCTTCTGTTGGTTTTAAAACCTCTAATAGGGATTTTTATCCCATACAATTGAGGTCCCTGGCCCTCGATAGATTCCAAGACTTAGTGGAGAGAGATCTTTGCACTCTTAGGGATCATATCAGAAGTAATGACCGTAGGAGAAACCTATCAAAAGAAGAATACACGGCTCTCAAGAGTCTGTCTGATATGAAGGATGTTGTCGTCCGGAGAGCTGATAAGGGGGGAGCGGTGGTGCTGCTAGATAGTGAGATATATAAAACACAAATTGAAAATATGTTAAAAGATAGTGAAGTTTATTTACCTCTGGCAATTACCCCTCTCCCCCAATATCAGTCCGGGCTGTACGACATCCTTCAAGAAGGAGTGCACCTTGGCATCCTATCTGATAAGGAGAGGGATTTTATATATGTTGAACATCCGAGTACACCCATATTCCATGCTCTTCCGAAGGTGCATAAGGAGGGTTTCCCTCCACCTTTAAGACCGATTGTTGCTGGAATTGGATCGTACTCAGAACGACTGTCAGAATGGGTTGATTCCTTGTTGCAACCTCTTGTACCCCATATACCTGGCTAATTGAGAGATACGTGCAGTGTACTTCAGAATTTCCAACAATTTACATGGGAGAAGGAGTTCATGTGGGTCACTGCAGACATTAACTCTTTGTACACCAATATCCCCCACCACTTGGCAATCTTAGCCTTGACATGGTTTCTAGATACATTTAGCAATTACACCTTGGAACTCCGTAATTATATCTGTGTATGTACTGATTTTTTACTCAAGCATAACTATTTTATGTTTAATGGTTTATACTACCTACAGATATCCGGAGTTCCAATGGGTGCTAAATTTTCGCCTTCAGTGGCAAATGTGTTTATGTCATGGTGGGAAATGAATTTTTTATTTTCGGACCATAATTCATATCTAACATCTCTGACATGGTATGGGCGCTTTATTGATGACATGTTGTGGGTTTGGCAGGGTGATGCAGAAGACTTGATAATATTTGTGGATTTTCTGAATGGTTGTATTCCATCGATAAAACTGACTATGACCAGCGATCCCACTTCAATTCTCTTTTTGGACTTAGTATTATCAGCTGATCATATGATCAAAAAAGTTGACACCTGTACCCATCGTAAGGTTACAGCTGGGAATACATTGCTTCATGCATCATCCTGCCATCCCCCACATGTGGCCAAGAATATACCCAAAGGGGAGATGTTGAGGGCACGTAGAAATTGCTCATCTTTCGATTTGTTTGAGAAGGAGGCATCTGACATTTCAACCAGGTTACAGATCAGATATTCGAGAGAAAATATTCGAAAAGCCAAGGAATATGCAATTTCGGTGAACAGAGAGTCACTCATATTAACTCAAGCTAAGAATGCGAATAAAAAGAAAAGAAAAAATAGAGGAAAAAATTATAACACGCAGGTCCACAATCGAAATTTGAGCAATCCTGCGACTTTTGTCACTAATTTTAGTGTAGAATATCCCCTTATCTGCAACATTTTACGTAGACATTTCCCGGTTATAGGTTTTGATGAGGGTTGGGGGGACATCGCGGAGGCAGGTATTAGATGCATTGCAAAAAAAGCACCAACTGTAGGACAAAAAGTCAGTCCTAGTTTGTATATGGAAAACGCAGGGTGTGAACCAGTCTGGCTGAGCACGAAAGGAAACTTCAAATGTGGAAGCAAAAAATGCATATGTTGCACATACATGTCAGTGAGTAAAGATATTGCATCTACATCGAACAATAGCATACACAAAATGCGGCAATATATCAACTGCAATACTGAATATGTAATCTATGTCATCACATGCCGTGCTTGTATGCTGCAATATGTGGGATGTACAATCAACCAGCTAAAAATAAGAATTCGGAAGCATCTGAGCGATATCCCACATGTTGCAACACGCAATGTCTCAACGGCCACATCACACTTTGCGGTAGTACATAAGGGCGATACCTCTGCGTTTTGTGTGCAAGGAATTGAGAGAGTCACGGCTCCAATTAGAGGAGGAGACCGTAGGCAAAAATTGTACAGTCGTGAAACACACTGGATGTTTAATTTGGGAACATGTATACCTAGAGGATTGAATAGGAAACATGACCTAACTTTACAATATAAATGAAGTATTTCCATTTTTTTTTTTTTTTTTTCTGAAACTGTGGATCACTTCCCACTTGATTGGGGTGTTTCTCTTAGTAATTAACAGGTCAGGAACACCTGATGCTGTTCTGGAGCATGGAAACTGACCAATCAAATGGGAAGGGTTGTTCCTCACTGTGTATAAAAAGGAGATTTTAAGTTTGTTTAGTTGTCTTGATGAAGGGCTAAGATATAACAGCCCGAAACGCGTCACAGCATACTACTCTGCTTTTGATGTCTGTTTTTAAAGAAGTGGAATAAAGAAGCCTTTTATTGTGAAGAGCTGGAATTCGTTTTCTTTTTTCATTTTGCTCCAGACTGAGTCCAGGTCTGTACATCCGTGCTCTGCTTAGTGTGAGGTGAGAGCTGCAGCAATCTCTACATTTGTCTACCTGCAGGCCTCAATCTATATTTGGTCGAAGCCGGTGTATCATACCCCTCAATCAGTATTTTGTGGAAGCAGGTATATCGTACCCCTTAATCAGTTTTTTGGGGAGCAACAGGTATATCACACCAGTTGCAATTAGTTATTCGAATAGCGTTTGTCACTCTATATAGCTGCGGTATCTCAGCAGAACCGCACACAACTGCTGCACAATACAAATGCACTATAATATACTTTCTATGTTAGAAGGTATTTTATAGGTATAGCACACCCCTCTATCATATTTTTTTGGGTGAAACAGGTATATCCCACCTGTTGAATTTACTTATTCCAATAGTGTTTGTCCCTCTATCTAGCTGCGGTATCTCAGCAGAACCGCACACAACTGCTGCACAATACAAATGCACTATAATATACTTTCTATGTTAGAAAGTATATTGTAAGTATATCACACCCCTCTGAATGTCACACCTATTGATAGCACACCTATACCAGTCCTTAAAAGGACTTTTGTGGCCATATTAGCTAGCATTTGGTGTCACAGTCTGTCCCTGCTCCACACAGCAACCTCGCCCTACACTGGCAAAAAACAGAATGTAAAATGGCTCCCAGATCGGATTTATTTATAGGGTAGGGGGTGTGTCCATGTGCTGAAACATCTCAATTGTCCTGTCCCACCTGATGCATGTGTCATGGGTCAAAGTTTGACACTATGTAAAAAAATATGGCGCGTGAGAATATTGCCATATGTTCGCATGTTCGACAAACTGCGAACGAGCCAAGTTCGCCACAAAACGACCGCCAGGCGAACTGCAAGGCCATCTCTAGTCCTAAAGCTTGATTCCTAATAACAAAGTCTGCCCCCTTTTATAGGATATCAGTGTTTCTGTCTCCCCCAGCAAACATATGTTACAGACTCAAAAGGCCTAAAAACTGTATTCAACTTACATCTCCATTGTGGAATTTACGCATATCAATCTCAGGGATCCAACTCCTGTACTCATACCGTATGTGTACACGTTCACCAAATTTAACTTGCATAAATCTAATTGTTTTACCTATTTAATAAAGGCCACACTTACAAATTATTGCATATACCACATATTTGCTTTTTTATTTGGTTACATCCATAACTGCCAGTTCACAGCTCCCCAAATTGAAGTACCTGCCACATTCTAGGTAATCACAGAAATAGCCAAGCCGAGCCATAGCTCAACTACTCCAGGGGTGAACTTTAGGACCCCAAAACGCATCTGGTGCTACATCCCCCATTTTTGTGCTGAAAGACCTACTACCAACCATCGACTGCCAATTGACCAGAGGTGAGCTGTTCAAATCGACGAAAGTCACCAATACAACATTATTGCGGACTAACCAACAGGAGGCCGGCAACCACTGGCCCAGATGGTGACGGAAAATCCACCAGTACAGCCGTCATCAGCAAGTAACTCCCGATAAAGATAGTGCTGCACCAATAGAGGCACATTTGGGGAGCGACAACACCTTGAGGTCTGGTCAGAGGTCTAGTCGATTGAAAGGTAAAAACTTACTTGCAAGTTTGTTTAGTAGCAAGACGCCGCTACCCACCCTGCTCCAGCGGGACGCCGCTGCTTTCAGGTGTGGGATACTCAGTATACGGACATTGGTCTCGATATTTAGTGGAGTTAATTGGAGCGATACTCATTGACTTTTTTCAGGGCCGTTTATTGCATATGAACATTGGGCCGATTATTATACTGGACAAACACAGAAATATAGTGGCAAATCTGGGGGAGCTGCTCAACCCCTAACACTGTAGCGTGTTTTTCATTGGGGGAGCAGCCCCACCGCATGTGGACCGCAGCAAACGACTATCCCCAGCAAAAAAATTGCATACGGTGGAGGATGTTGGCGCGGTCCACATGCACCACAAAGGCATCCTACACAAAACTGAGTATTGTGTGGATGAAAATACAATCATATCATATCAGAAAAAATGCACCAAACGGATATGCTACTGACTATACTGGCTAGTCATAAATGCAGATATTAAAAGCTGAGATTTTGCCAATATATTCCTGTCAGGAAAATATCGGAGCCCATCATGCACCACGTCACGGTCACTCAGCATGGCACGGGGTCCTACCACTACGCTAACTATGGTGTGAACAAGGTCTGAAGGTGATGTAATCCAGCTCACAGCCAAGCTTCCACACAACCGCCTAGCAGGACCACTAGTGCAATGTGAACAAAGCAAGACTGTAAGCCACACCCATATCAGACCATGTGATGGAGGTTTCCAGGTGCAAAAGAGAGTGTTTGAATGCCAGGTAAAGGCACATACACTACATATAAAACAAGACAAACACAGAAATATAGTGGCAAATCTGGGGGAGCTGCTCAACCCCTAACACTGTAGCGTGTTTTTCATTGGGGGAGCAGCCCCACCGCATGTGGACCACAGGAAACGACTATCCCCAGCAAAAAAATTGCATACGGTGGAGGATGTCGGCACGGTCCACATGCACCACAAAGGCATCCTACACAAAACGGAGCAATGTGTGGATGAAAATACAATCATATAAATCACAGAAAAAATGCACCAAACGGATTATTATACTGGTTGGACTGTCGAATATCCTGTACCATCGAATATTTTATCGAATATTGTCAGTTATTCTATGGATGGTTGCTATTTTGTTATGTTGGTATGGTAGCAGTCTAGAGCTATCACACTCTGTGCAGCTGCCATTCCACTTGTCTTATTGATTTATTAACTGCTGATTTTTAAACACAATTAATAAATGTGCATTATTTGTTCAAACCACATGGTCACGGCTTTCTTTTGAGTGCTCTGTCCACTATTTTATATATACTCCAGGTGTGTGTTTCATTGCTGCATGTCCACAGTTTGGTAATGTATTGCTCTAAGCCACAGTTCAACTACTCCACATGTACTTCAGACCTGCGTCATCGCTACCGGGCCATGACTCTGTATTATATAGCACTCCTCCCATTCATCTATTTGAAGCCAAATCTCATTTAGTTTCGAACATTTCTTGATGCCTATCTTCTGCCATTCCAACTTAAACCAGTTGTGTTGCAAATATGATTATGCTACTCAATGTGTTAAGTTGTTTATTATGTGCTGTATCTAAGAGGTTACTGTTTCATTTGGCCATATCATTATTACATATTGACTCTGCTGTTCCATGTGTCAATTCATCTATCCTATGTTGCTATTGCAAGGTCATCTCAACTACACATACTGCTCACCCGAACCTGCTTATTTTCTCTGGACTCTGTCACTGAGCCAAGTTGGCGATCATATGTTGCCACTGCAATGTAATGTCAACTATACAGAGATTGCTTACCTGAGCCTGCTCGATTCCTCTTGACTCTGTGTTAATTATTGGAGTGTTTTCATACCTGCTTCTTCTTTGTTGCGATTACTTAAGGATCCAATTCGTATTTTGCGTTACTGTCTGCTGAATCTAAACTATTGCTTATCATCTGTATCATCAGATTTTAAAAAAGTAACGTTAAACCATAACAGTATTTTATAAAGTTACCTTTATATCCATAGCATTGGTCATAAGACCTAGATAAATTGTGTTTTTTTTTTTTTAAAGATGAGAACGTGGTGGAAGGCTCTCATTAAAGAATCTACTGCCATTTCAGTTCAATCGCTATAGAACAACCTTATCCCTATGATCATACATACTGTATATATTTGCCTAGTATAAGATGCTTATCTACTCATTTGAAAATTTAGTAGAAAGAGGCCTCTTGAGTATTTTTGAGCCATTGTATGAATGTGAAATGCTAAAGGGGTTGTCCAAATTAAATTAAAACCTGGCATATTCTTCTGTGTTATTCCATACAGCAAAAAAGGTATGCTAACAGGGGTCAAAATGACACTTTTGTGGTCTCTGCCATTCAACGTGCATATGGCAAATGGTCACTGCAAAGCACACTGTGATGGCACCCTTAAAAAAGGAAATTCAGTTCTTTCAAAAACATATATTTTATTTTTTTACTGAGCCCTAACTTTTGCACACAAGTGAATCTACATATTAAATACTACACCTGAGATTTGTGCAATTTATCTTCTGTTTATGAAGACATTCTAAATGAGAGAAATATTATGGAAGAAGTGACTTTGAATGAAAAAGTTTAATTTGTTTTCTTTGCATGGTTTTATAAAAACAATATTTTAAAGTGTATTGTACCCATCATTGTATCATCACATTTAAAATTTAAAAGGACTGGATTACTCTGTTCATCACTGTCTTCTGAGTGTTGCATTTAATTTGCTGTTCAATTACTTAGCTTTTACATTTGAATGGCAGGGTGATATAGAAATTTTAATTTGGTAAGGCAAATTGTATTTAAAAATCATTACAGTCGTATTCTATTACATGATTGGATCTAGATGCTCAATTTCTTTTTAATCTGTGGGACTGAAATGGATTTGGCAAAAAACAGATAAATAATTGCAATTCTATTTATCAAGATAAATCATGTAAAGGTTCATGTGTTACTCAAATTCTATAACAAATATATTGAGTCATTTAGCAGAATCAAATATGTAGACATTTTTTGTCATGCATTTTATCAATATGTATGTTACATAAGTATAAATAAGAAAATTCAAGTATATTGTAGCTTTTGGCCTGATATGGAATGCTTGTATTAAAGCAGCTAGAAATGAGAGAATCGGCAGATTCGGGGGAATTTAACAAAAAATTTTGCTTTGTAACGAATCACTTCGTCATGAAGCACATTTTTTTCTAAGTAGCGGGTGCAATGACAGGTTGCTGCGATAGTGCTACCTAGGTCATTGTACCCCTCAGATGCCGTGTTTATACATGATCGTAGCATCTGAGTGTAAAAACTGTGTAAAATTAACATAAAAAAATTTCTATCAAACTTACCACCTCCATTTGCTCGTGACGAGCCGGCCACTGCCATCTTGCTTGAAGATCTGGCGCAAATAAAATGGAGGAATTAAGTATGATTTTTTTGTTTGTTTTTTACACAATTTCAGGTTAAATCGATTCACTAACACAAAGCACAAGGAAATTTGGCTTTGAGGTGAATTTGCCCTGAAATTCTAATCGAATTCCACTTTGTGGGATTCAATTCGCTCATCTCTAAAAGCAACCCCTCGTTTCAAGAAAATAAATTCACATTAACTGGAGAACGAATAGAAAACATACTTTGTCCTCCTTTTCATCTTTTTAGCTGCATCAATTATCAGGGTCCTTTTCTGCCATTTATTCTGCTCTGAGATCTCTTCTTAGCCCATAGGGTGTGCACACCCACTCTCTCAAGCTCTTAAAGGGCCAGCACACACACCCTAGTACTGACCTCTTCCTATTTTCTGATCTTCTACTGCCTGACCTTTGCCTGACCTCCGTATTGAACCTTTGCTCCCTGCCCTGACCTTGTACCATTTAATGTATTGCAACTCTGCAGGCCTTGACCTCGTCCTGTCCCCGACTATGATTTTTCCTAACCCTTTGGTGCTTTGCAACAGTGTCTCTGACCCTGTGGAGGAAGCAGCCTGGTGGCTTCCCTGCACAAAGTCCAGACCCCTGTGTGGGGGTTAAAGGCTGATTACCAGAAAATCACCAGGATAACACCCTTAGGTTTAGCCCAAAGTCAAATAAATTGGTTGGCAAAGTGATTCCACACTCACTGCCATAACAGTTTATTCAGACCATGGAGCCCACTGGCCCACCCAAGGTGGGCCTACCTAAAGTATACAAAGAGCTGACTAATCAGCATATGCCCCAGGAGCAACTTCTGCATTATTTAAACAACAGTACTACTCACCTGGACACCTTTACCCCTACCACTCCAGTACCATCACCTCAAGCTGCAGTGTCTGCATCGTCAACTCCACCAGTTGCAGCCTCCAGTAATCCCAGCCTGCATTTGACACTTCCCCATACTATGAAGGAGATCCTAAGTTATTCCAAAGTTTTTTGAACCAGTGTACCTGTTGCACTTGCAGCATCACTAATTCTGCCAAATCTCTTGGTTTGCCAGTGGTCTATGCCCGCTTACTTTCCTTTGCTCACCAGAAGGAAACAGAAAACAGGGAGTTGCTGGTTATCAAGTTGGCCCTTGAGGAATGGTCTCATCTGCTGAAGATAAACCCTGCCACCAAATCATCATTTACACTGACCATAAGAACCTGAATTATCTCCTGTCTGCTCAGCATCTTAACCCCTATCTAGCTCTGTGATCGTTGTTTTTTCCCTACTTTAATTTCATCCTGGATCTTAGTCCTGCTTAGTAGAATAACATGGTGGATGCTCTATCCCTTTCCTTTGATCCAAGTGATTGGACAAAGGAGCCCCAGCACATTATTGACCCTACCCGTATCATTCCGGTTGTTCCTGTCCAAATAAAGGACACTCCACCTGGCAAGACATTTGTCCTTATGGCCAATAAAGTTTAAAAAAAATTATAAAAAAAAATAAGTTTCAAGTAAAGAAAGAAAAAACTCCCCTTTCCCCTCATTTTATAATAAAAAGTATAAAAAAAATAAAAACACACATATTAGGTATCACCGCGTGTGGCGAAACCAACCTCGCCACTGGGTTTTGGAGAGGCCTGGCTACCAGCCTCTTGCCTCAGGATTATGGCCCATACTAACTTTAAAGGAGAAGACAGACCGGCCGCACAGCTTAAATCTGTCTTTGGAATTGTATTTTATGTTATGTGAGGGTACCCAGATAGCTAATTTTATTGTATTCGTGTAGTCTGAGTGCCATTCACCTAATAATATGCACTCAGACTTGAGCTATCTGGGGATATGTTAAATGTCTGTGTTTACTGTAAGGGTTGTGACATTGCATGTTTAAATGGTGATTTCTGTCCTGTTGTCCCCACATGTGTATTGGCGATTTCCCTTTTTCTTGAGAGATAATTGAATTACTCCTCGGGTGTCTCCAGGGCAGAGAGGAGGAAACCATGATGTATTGTGTCTGTGTATCCTGAATTGCTGCATATCTGTCCTGTGTCACAGTCTTCCTTCTGGTCCCCTAAGGGCGTGTCCACCAGATGGGGACCTGCATAAATACGGGAGGGTAGCCCTCAATAAAGAGTGCCTGTTTTATCCTTCATCATGTTGAGGCTGGTGTTTGGGTAACTGATCAACACTGGGGGATTGCTATACGCTGGAAGATTTGCTATACTCCCCTGGCTATAACTACTAGCTCTTGTAAGAGCTGTGCCTGCTCTCTGGTTTTAGAAGAGGTTCACCCACTGGAGCCTGGAGCCTTGTTGTAGGTCCAGGGTGGGTAGGAGATGGTGAGACCTCAACCAAGCTTCGGCGGTTCGTGGGGTCTGCAGTGCGTACGGTGTCAAGTGGAGTGCTTGGAGTCCTCGGAAAGCACTAGGAGCCCCTATCAACGGAGGTGCCCGGTCGGGGTGCTAGGCGTTCCGTTACACCGCTTCTGTAACGACTGGGTCTATAAATATATCACATGATCCACCCTGTCTGATAAACACCATAAAAAAAATTAAAACTGTGTAAAAAAAAGCTATTTTTGTCACCTTACATCACAAAAAGTGCACCACCAAGTGATCAAAAAGGCGTATGTCCCACAAAATAGTACAATTAAAACCGTCACCTCAACCCGCAAAAAATGAGCCCCTACATAAAAAATCGTTAAAAAAAATAAAAAAAACTATACCTCTCAGAACATGGAGACATTAAAACATACATTTTTTTGTTTCAAAAATGCTATTATTGTGGTAAAGTGAAATAAAAAAATATATACATATTAGGTATCGCTGCGTCCATAACAACCAGCTCTATAAAAATATCTCATGACCTAACCCCTCAGCTGAACCATAAAAAAATAAAAATAAAAACAGTGCCAAAAAACCAAGCGATCAAAAAGGCGTATACCCCCCAAAATAGTACTAATCTAACCGTCACCTCATCCTGCAAGACAGACCCTATCTAAGACAATCGGTCAAAAAAAAAAAAAAAATATGACTTTCAGACAATGGAGACACTAAAATATGATTTTTTTTTGCTTCAAAACTGCTATTATTGTGTTAAAGACATATTAGGTATCGCTGCGTCGAACACAACCAGCTCTATAAAAATATCACATGACCTAACCCCTCGGGTGAACACCGTAAAAAAAAACAAAAAAAACAGTGCCAAAAAAAGCCATTTTTTGTGTCACCTTATATCACAAAAATTGCAACACCAATCGATCAAAAAGGCGTATGCCCCCCAAAATAGTACCAATAAAACTGTCACCTCATCCCGCAAAAAATTAGACCGTACCTAAGACAATCGGTCAAAAAATAAAAAAGCTATGGCTCTCAGACTATGGAGACACTAAAACATAATTTATTTATTTTTTTAAATGTTATTATTGTGTAAAACTTAAATAAATAAGAAAAAGTATACATATTAGGTATTGCCACGTCCATAACGATCTGCTCTATAAAAATGTGACATGACTTAACCCCTCAGATGAACGCTGTAAAAAATAAATAAATAAAAACTGTGCCAAAACAACCAATTTTTTTGGTCACCTTGCCCCATAAAGTGTAATAATTAATGATCAAAAAATCATATGTACCCAAAAATGGTACCAATAAAAACTTCAAATTTTTATGCAAAAAACGAGCCCCTGCAAAAAAACGATCGGCCGAAAAATTAAAAAAAATACAGCGTTCAGAAAATGGATACACAAACATTTTTTTTTTTCAAAATTTCTTTATTATGTAAAAGTGAAACAAAGAAACAAAGAAAGTAGTCATATTTGATATCATTGCATCTATAACAACCTGCTTTATAAAACTAACACATGATCTACCCTGTCAGATGAATGTTGTAAAAAACACAAAAAACTTAATATAGAGCAATTAATATATGTACCCCCAAATAGTACTAATAAAACTGGCACCTTATCCAGTAGTTTCCAAAATGGGATCCTTTTTGGGAGTTTCTACTGTAAGGGTGCATCAGGGGGGCTTCAAATGGGACATGCATCTAAAAACCAGTCCAGGAAAATGTGCCTTCCAAAAACGCCCTGCCATGTGCCCTTACATCAGTTTACGACCACATGTGGGGTGTTTCTGTAAACTGCAGAATCAGGGTAATAAATATTGAGTTCTGTTTGGATGTTAACCCTCGTTGTGTTAAAGAAACAAATGGATTAAAATGGAAAATCTGCCAAAAAAGTGAAATTTAGAAATGTCATCATTTTCCTTTTTTTTTAAATGTAACATCTTTATTACTATACAAAACGAGTACACAAAAAAGAAAATTCATTCTTATTATAAATTATCACAATTTTTTCCCTTGACCCCATTACCACCCAGAATTGTGAGAAAGTACATCTGGGTTAGTGAAAATACTCCCCCACCCTACCATTTGTATCTTTGGGCAATCCATCTCCCAGGCCCTTTGTCCTGGTGATCGTGTCTCAGAAAATCATGACTTAATTAGTAATTTATATATATTTGAAATCTTTAGCCTTAATGGTATCTTCCCGAACCTCTCATTTAACAGAGAAGAATTATCTATTTCTAACAGTGATTTATCATCCAAACTAAAAAGTGCCGACCGAAGCTGAAAATACCTAAACCAAGATAGATTCTCTACGCTATGTGATAATTCCACAAACGACTTAATTTCTCTATTCTTAACAACCTGTGCCATATAAATTATCCCATTCTTTTGCCAGAATTGATCCATTGCTATACCATCTAAAATCTGTAAGTGAATATTGTGCCAGAGAGGCGTGAATATAAGGGATCCCTTTATCCCCAGCCATCCTCTAGTGATAGCCCACATTTTCGATAGTAATTTTGTAGTCCCTTTATAACCCCGATCCCTGTTAGTCAATAGCCCAGATTCCAGAAGCGTAAATATATTATTATGCACAGAGCTTCTTACTAGGCTACTTAGAAGTGTACTATTTGGCCATTTATTACACATCCATAGCTGAGCAGCAATAAAGTAGCCTTTAAAGCATGGGAGATTTAAACCCCCATGCTCCAGCGGTTTATATAGATATTCCAATTTGAGTCTCACTCGTTTTCTTCCCAAGTCATTTATTATTCTTTCCAGAAGTTTGAAATATTTATCCTCTATCCAAAAAGGTATACTGTATTCCTAAGAACATAGAGGAATTGGGGTAGAATTACCATTTTAACCAGTGAAACTTGGTCAGTTCTGGATAAAGGAAGTCTCAGCCTAATCCCTATTTTTGCCCTAGTTTTTATCAATGGGATCAGGTTAAGATGTACAGAATTTTCAACCTTGGGAGATATCGTCATACCCAAGTATTGAAAAGTATCTACAACATCTAGCTGGGTTATCAAGGACACTTTTTGGGGCCCCGGGTCTATTGGCATAAAAATGGTCTTTGACCAGTTTATGTCTAGGCCTGATACCTCACCAAATAGTTTAACCATACGGATAATTCTTGGGACAGTTATTTCTGTATTATCTGCGAAGAAAAGGACATCGTCCGCGTATAGAGAAATGCGATCTTCCACTCCTAATGTTCCAAATCCTTTAATTTGAACATCCTGCCTAATAGCCAAAGCCAGGGGCTCAATATAAATATCAAATAGGAGTGGAGATAGTGGGCAGCCCTGGCGATTACCTCTATTTAAGTCAATACTGGCAGTAAGGCTCCCATTGAGACTCAGCTTAGCCGTAGGGGATCTATACAGTGTTTTAATCATATTTATAAATCTCTCCCCAAAGCCCATCTTCGCCAAAGCCCTCCATAGGAATCGCCACTCCACCCTGTCAAAGGCCTTAGAGGCATCTAAAGACAGGATGGAGCGGGCAGACCCCCCAGGAGCCTGTATGTTGGCAGAGAGCCGATGGAGATTATGATGAGTACCTTTGTTTGGAATGAAGCCGTTCTGGTCCGGATGGACAATCGAGGAGATAACCCTAGAAAGTCTTGTGGCCAAGATCCTCGCCAGGAGCTTTACATACGCGTTCAGCAATGAGATCGGTCTATAGGATCCCAAATCTATGGGGTCCTTAACTTTTTTTGGAATTAGTATTATTACAGCTTCCATCATTAAACCCGGCAGGTTCCCCTCCTCCACCGATTCAGCAAGGACCTCCAGCAATCTAGGAAAAACAACCTCCTTATATTTACCATAAAATTCATATGGGAGTCCGTCTGAACCGGGGGTGGAGTTCCCCGAGCATAGTTTAATTGCCCCTTCGAGCTCCTGAATAGAGAGATCGGCCTCAAGTACCTTCTTTTGAGCCGGAGTAATAGTAGGAAAGACATTACCATTAAGATAAGAGTCCATCATTTCATTCATGATCCTGCAGTCGGCTCTATAAAGGTCTGAGAAGTAATCAAGGAAGACCTTCTCTATGGAGTTTTGTCCCCTAACCATCCTCCCATTAGCCAATCGTGTATTATCTATATTTTTTTTTAGATTCCTGGCTCGAGATCACCCTAGATAGGAGTTTCCCCGGTCCCCCCGATTCAGTAAAATATTTTTTTCCCCTTAAAGAATAGACTCTGTTGTGCCTTCTCCAGCAAGAAGTTGGAGTATGCCTGTGTAGTCTTCTGCATAGTTTCCCTATTTTCCGCTGTCCTATTTATATAGAAAAGTTGTGTAGCTGAGGAGGCTTGTTCTTTTAAGTTTTTCTCAATTTTCCCATACTCCTTTCTCAGGTTTGCAATGTAACTGACCATTATTACCCTCATATAGGCCTTAAAGGTATCCCATACTATTTGAATTTTAGTTGACCTATAATTAGTAACCCAGAATTTATTAATTTCCTTTTGTATTATTTCATGGTTCTTTATTAGTGATAGCCAATAAGGGTTTAATCTAAAAAGAGGCCTCCCTATTTGTTTATCCTC
Organism: Bufo bufo; assembly: GCF_905171765.1. NCBI lineage: Eukaryota > Metazoa > Chordata > Amphibia > Anura > Bufonidae > Bufo > Bufo bufo. The sequence goes on along the minus strand of NC_053390.1, from coordinate 152,465,679 downwards.
GGCCAGGCAAAGTTCAAGGAGTAACGGTAGATGGCCTGAAAGTGACCTAGTCTTCGTTTTACATATCACACATATTTTTTATTGATCAGAGCATGGTCTATTCTGGACATGGATCTACCTACTTTACTAATACATGAGAAGACCATTCTCCCCTGACCCAGACTTCCCCAAACATCCTCAAACCCAGCCTCAGAGCAAAAACATGCCAGGGGGGACCCCTGAACAGAGGAGTCTCCCTCGACACCCATAGAGACCCTATCTACTGCCGGGTTAATAACACAATTAAAGTCACCAATAATCAATGTGGGGCATTCCGGCCATTTGTCCATAAATGTTAACAGAGAGTTAAGCATTGAGAAAGAAAATGGAGGTGGGATATAAACAAAGGCCAAAATGCACATCTTCCCTGCCAGCTTACAGTATAGGAAGACGAATCTTCCCTGGTGGTCAACAGAGGATGCCTCGCACAAAAATGAAATCGTTCTATGAATGAAAACAATTACTCCCCTTGAGTGACTAGAGAAGGCCGAGTGGTACGTGTGCGCAGCCCATCCCCTGGTGACCATCCTGGAGGTCTCCCCAGTAAGGGGTGTTTCTATCAAGCATACAATTGCTGGGAGGTGTATACGCATCAAATAAAAAAACGCTTGTCTCTTTCTTCTGTCCCCCAAACCTCTAACATTCCAGGTAAGAATTCTGATAGACATTATGAACAACAATAGTTATTCCCAGCCAGCCCTACAACAGTTAGGTCACATATTATTTTGTTCAAGCCAATCCGCGGCTTTATCCGGAGTGTCAAAAAAAAAAGTTGTGTCCTTAAAAATAATCCGAAGTTTTGCTGGGAAAATAAGTGAGTATTTAATATCCCTTTCTCTTAACCTCTTTTTAACAGTCATAAACGAGCGTCTCTTTTCCTGGATATCCTTTGAAAAATCAGGAAAGAAGGCCAATCTGTTCCCGTCATATAGAACGGGGGAATATTCCCTCACCCTTCTTAATACCGTATCTCTGTCCCTTGAAACCAGCATCTTAGCAAGGAATGTCCGTGGTTGTCTCCCAGGGATTGGTTTCCCACCTGGGACCCGATGGGCTCTTTCTACCATAAACAAAGGTGAAAAAAGATCCCTCCCAAAATTCTCCAGGATCATCATCTGTATAAATTGGGTAGGGTTCTTATCTTCCGCACCCTCTGGAACCCCCAGAATTCTCACGTTGTATCTTCGTGATCTATCTTCGAGGTCCACCACCTTTCTTTTAAGAAGATTGAGATCTGTCTTCAGGGTGGACACCTCAATGTTTATTTTATGGGATTCATTCTGTATTATAGCCATAGAACTCTCCACATTGTTAACTCTATCTCGGATTTTTGACAAATCGTCTCTAATCAGTCCCACATCGGCTTGAATTGACCCAAGCTGGGTTGTGATGCCTTGTATTAAATCCCCGTTCTGTGTTACTGCCAATAGTATTTCTTTTAGCGAGGAAGAGTTGACGTTAGACATAGACATATCTTCTCCCTCTGTTCCCCCTTCCCCTTGAGGGTACCCAGAAACTTTTTGTGATTCTGCTTCCATCACCTCAAAATTGTCAGTTCTTTTGGAACTAGTGTTCTTTTGTCCACCCCTCGTAACCCTTGGGGACCTTAGGAATTGGTCTATTTTTGTTCCTTCAAAGGATTTGGTGGCCGGTTTCTGGCCAGAGAAGTCTGCGGAACACCTACTAGCTTTTAGGGCCATTCCGCGTTCCTCTTTTTTCCTTACTTCCTTTTCTTCTCCTTTTTTTTTTCCTTTCCCCCTTTCTTCTCTCTCCTCTCTTAAATATATATTTTTCTCTTTCTTTCTCTCCTTCTCCCTCCTTTTCTTTCCCCTTATTATTTTGTTTCTTTTTTTCCCTTTTTTCTTCTATTTTCTTTCTCTTCCTTTCTTTTTCCTTTTTTTTCTTTCCCCTCTCCTCTCCTCCTCCTTCTTTCCTTTCTTTCCTTTTTTTGGAGACACCAAAATTTTTTTTTTTTACAATTGCTTTAATATGTAAAAGTGAAAGAAAGAAACAAAGAAAGTAGTCATATTTGATATCATTGCATCCATAACAACCTGCTTTATAAAACTAGCACATGATCTACCCTGTCAGATGAATGTTGTAAAAAACACAAAAAACTTAATATAGAGCAATTAATGTATGTACCCCCAAATAGTACTAATAAAACTGGCACCTTATCCAGTAGTTTCCAAAATGGGATCCTTTTTGGGAGTTTCTACTGTAAGGGTGCATCAGGGGGGCTTCAAATGGGACATGGCATCTAAAAACCAGTCCAACAAAATCTGCCTTCCAAACCGCCCTGCCATGTGCCCTTACATCAGTTTACGACCACATGTGGGGTGTTTCTGTAAACTGCAGAATCAGGGTAATAAATATTGAGTTCTGATTGGCTGTGAACCCTCGTTGTGTTATGATTATGTGGGTGGAGGTATATTAGACGGTCGGTGGATAACAATTTTACTGTAGGCCAGTACAGGCCCCAAAAATTCGGCATTCACCTGACATAAAAGAACTTGTGATGATGTGGTGGCTGGAGGTACAATAGGCTGTGACAGGCTAAAACTTTTACTGTAGGCCAGTACAGGCCCCAAAAAATAGGCATTCAATAGGCATTCACCTGACAGAAAAAAACTAGTGATTATGTGTCTGGAGGTACATAAGGTCACTGGATAAAAATTTTACTGTAGGCCACTGTAGTAGGAGCCCCAAAAATTAGGCATTCACCTGACAGAAAAGGCCTTTTATGCCGCTGGATATATATAAGACAAGCACTATTCTTTGTTCTGGGTGGTGGCGGATATGTGTGGGCTGGCATGAAGAAATTCCGATTACCGTGGTTGTCACAGGTGTTGAATTCCTCCGAGATGAGGAGGGTTTAGAAGCGGAAGGCAGAGCGAGCCACTTAACCAACTCTGGTGCGTCCTTTGAAGTAATCGCACGCACCTTCTCAAACTTCCCACTTAGGCTCCGGCCTGGTGCACCTGCCCGACCCCTACCACCCCTGCGGAATGGCCTGCCTCTTCATCTGCCTGTCATTTTCAAAATGACCCTGTGTCAAAGTACCCTAGAGAAGAGCAGTATTTGTGGAAGCAGGTACAAACCGGATTTCAAAAAAGTTGGGACACTAAACAAATTGTGAATAAAAACTGAATGCAATGATGTGGAGATGGCAAATGTCAATATTTTAGTTGTAATAGAACGTAGATGACAGATCAAATGTTTAATCCGAGTAAATGTATCATTTTAAAGGAAAAATACGTTGATTCCAATTTTCACGGTGTCAACAAATCCCAAAAAAGTTGGGACAAGTAGCAATAAGAGGCTGGAAAAAGTAAATTTGAGCATAACGAAGAGCTGGACGACCAATTAACACTAATTAGGTCAATTGGCAACATGATTGGGTATAAAAAGAGCTTCTCAGAGTGGCAGTGTCTCTCAGAAGCCAAGATGGGTAAAGGATCACCAATTCCCACAATGTTGCGCAGAAAGATAGTGGAGCAATATCAGAAAGGTGTTACCCAGCGAAAAATTGCAAAGACTTTGCATCTATCATCATCAACTGTGCATAGCATCATCCGAAGATTCAGAGAATCTGGAACAACCATTGTCAGTGAACACAATCCACCGTGCCATCCGCCGTTGCCAGCTGAAACTCTACAGTGCAAAGAAGAAGCCATTTCTAAGCAAGATCCACAAGCTCAGGCGTTTTCACTGGGCCAGGGATCATTTAAAATGGAGTGTGGCAAAATGGAAGACTGTTCTGTCGTCAGACGAGTCACGATTCGAAGTTATTTTTGGAAATCTGGGACGCCATGTCATCCGGACCAAAGAGGACAAGGACAACCCAAGTTGTTATCAACGCTCAGTTCAGAAGCCTGCATCTCTGATGGTATGGGGTTGCATGAGTGCGTGTGGCATGGGCAGCTTGCATGTCTGGAAAGGCACCATCAAATATATTCAGGTTCTAGAACAACATATGCTCCCATCCAGACGTCATCTCTTTCAGGGAAGACCCTGCATTTTTCAACAAGATAATGCCAGACCACATTCTGCATCAATCACAACATCATGGCTGCGTAGGAGAAGGATCCGGGTACTGAAATGGCCAGTCTGCAGTCCAGATCTTTCACCTATAGAGAACATTTGGCGCATCATAAAGAGGAAGGTGCAACAAAGAAGGCCCAAGACGATTGAACAGTTAGAGGCCTGTATTAGACAAGAATGGGAGAGCATTCCTATTTCTAAACTTGAGAAACTGGTCTCCTCGGTCCCCAGACGTCTGTTGAGTGTTGTAAGAAGAAGGGGAGATGCCACACAGTAGTGAAAATGGCCTTGTCCCAACTTTTTGGGGATTTGTTGACACCATGAAATTCTGATTCAACATATTTTTCCCTTAAAATGGTACATTTTCTCAGTTTAAACTTTTGTTCCGTGATTTATGTTCTATTCTGAATAAAATATTAGAAGTTGGCACCTCCACATCATTGCATTCAGTTTTTATTCACGATTTGTATAGTGTCCCAACTTTTTTGGAATCCGGTTTGTATATCGCAGGCCTCAATCTGTATTACGTTTAAGCCGGTTTATCGCAGGCCTCAATCAATATTTGGTGGAAGCAGGTATATCGCACCCCTCAATCAGTATTTTATGGAAGCAGGTATATCAATCCCCTTAATCAGTATTTTGTGGAAGCTGATATATTGCACCCCTCAATCTGTATTTTGTGAAGGCAGGTATATCAAACCCCTTAATCAGTATTTTGTGGAAGCAGGCATATCGCACCCCTCAATCTGTTTCTAGTCTCAAGACCTCAGCACACGTCTTATCAGCGACTTTTGTGGGTGCACGTCCCCTTTCAGACCCCTTCCACCCGAGGTGTCGGTAAATAACTTGTATCAGTAGTTTGGAGACAGCACACCAAGTACGGCATATAGCTTCAATTCAATATTTATTTCACCAGTGGTACAATATCATAGTAACATTTATTGCTTATTGCAACATTTCAGGCTCGACTTGGTGCCCTTTATCAAGCTGAAAAGGCCGGTCATAAGACTTCCACAGCCTGCACGTGCAAGTCGAGCCCGAAAAGTCGCAATAAGCAATAAATGTTACTATGAGTTTGTACCACTGGTAAAATAAATATTGAATTGAAGCTATATGCCGTCCTTGGTGTGCTGTCTCCAAACTACTGATACAAGCACCCCTCAATCTGTATTTTGTGGAAGCAGGTATATTGCACTGAGAATATATTTTTCTTGTTGTACTGGAAAACACCTCTATACGCTTTCACCAGAAATAACTGCAACAGTGCAGTGCGTATAAATTTTTTTTTTTTTTTTACTGTAATACACCCCTATACGCTTTCACCAAAATTATCTGCCTAAATGCACTAAGAATATATTTTTCTTCTTCTACTGGAATACGACCCTATACGCTTTGACCAGAAAAAACTTAAAGAGTGACGTGCGTATATATTTTTCTTGTAGTACTGAAATACTCCCCTATACGCTTTCACCAGAAATAACTGCAGAAGAGAAATGCGTATACATATTTTTTGCAGTAATGATATAAGATACTAAAGGTACTTGTGACGGTAACGTACACTACACACAGGGGGGAGGATAGTTACCACTGCGCTCCACCCTCTCCCCAGGCCCTGCCTACTTGCCTCGCAAGTCCTAATGACAGGGGACAACTAGACGGCAGTCCCTAACTTAGGATATGTGCTGGGAAGACAGACTAGACAAATAACTGAACGCGAACGGACCGGGTCAATACCTAGAGAGCTACGCAGTACTAAGGAATGAACAGAGAATAGTCAGGAAAAGCCGAGGTCAAATACCAGGAGAGAAACAAAGTACAACAGGAGTCCGCAAAGAATCGTCAGGTGGAAGCCGGGTTCAGAATACCAGGAGAGATGCGCAGTACAGGAGGAGCAGGCAGAGAATCGTCAGGGGACACAGGATCAGGTAAGTATGCAGGAACAAAACAATGACCAGATACCTAAAATTAACAGGCAACCTGTGGCCAGCAGGCTGCCTGTATTTATAGTGGGGAGTGAGGGTCATGTGACGTGCCCAGCGTCACATGACCGACAGACCGACCAGTCGAGCACCGAGTGATCAGCTCGGCGCTCAAAGCAGACCTACGAGCAGGGAGCCTCCCAGCTAGCAAAGCTGCCCTGGGAACAAGGTCAAACACAGATCCTCGCTCCCGAAGCTAAGCAGCAGGTCTGCGGCTGATGGGAGACCGAGTGCGCCTTCGGCACCCCGTTACAGTACTAAGATACATATGAGCCACTAAAGGCTTTTCAACATAGCACTTGCAGCCCAATAACAAATCCCCAAATAATACTTCCCTGCACTTGTAAATAACTTTCCTATCAATGTTCCTAGCACCTTCTGACATCTCTCCCCGCACTAAGATGCAGTGAAATTATTCCTCCCTATCCTTTCCCTGCACTTATAAATAATTTTTTCTGTCTTTTTTTTTCCACAATGAGGTTTTTCCAATTGCTATCCCTAGCGCCTTCACACGTCTGTTCCTGCACTCTGAACACTGAAAAATGGCTGCCGTATTTATAGGGCTGTGACATCACAGGGCTGTCTGGCTGCTGATTGGCTGCATGCTGGCATGTCAATCTGGGTGATCCCACCTTCCCAGAGTTCCTTGCCCCTTGTCCTCAGTCCTCACACATGTAGCTGCCTTTTTAGGAAAATTGTGATTCGTTACAACGAAGCTCGAGGAAATTTGCATTCGTTGCGAATCAAATTTTTCCTGAAATTCAGATCGAATTCCACTTCGTCAGCTTTGATTCGCTCATCTCTAATAATTATCTTCATTCCCAATTAAAGAAGTTGTCAAACAACAGCTCCTGCCCATAAGCCCTCTCTGTACATACAGGTTAAACACGAAAAATTAGAATATCGTGCAAAGTTCATTTATTTCAGTAATGCAACTTAAAAGATGAAACTAATATATGAGATAGACTCATTACATGCAAAGCGAGATATTTCAAGACTATTTGTTATAATTTGGATGATTATGGCTTACAGCTTATGAAAACCCCAAAGTCATAATCTTAGATACCCTTTGCTCAGGGGGTATGGATTAATTAGCTGACTAGAGTGTGACAATTTGAGCCTAGAATGTTGAACCTTGTCACAATATTCTAATTTTAAGTTCTATTAATGCAACTCTTTTTAAGTTGCATTACTGAAATAAATTAACTTTTGATTGATATTCTAATTTTTCTAGTTTCACTTGTATGTCTCAATAAACCTCAGAGCATCATGACTTTGTTCTAATCATTCTTCAGTTGTACAGCAGGTTTATGGATGAATCAGATTTGAGGAACAGACTAATTCATACCCCATTGTTTTCGTTGCTTGGCTACTGTTTCTAAGTCATCTGAAATAATAGCCTGGCTTTCACGATGCTTTATATGCATATTTTCTTTACTTATATAACATTTTTAAAGCCAAATGTTTTTTTTTTTCTTTTTTAATCAAATCTTTCTACTTTGTGTCTAATGTGCATATAAAATATTGTAGCAGATTTAGCAATAACCGATGTTCTCAGATAAACATTCTTTATTGAAATGCTTGTTTTTTCTTTTTATTGCTCTCTTGTACAATAGCTCCTAAATTGGATCACATGCATTCAGTGCCATACATATTAAAAAGAGAAATGCAGCTTAGTAAAATTTCAATGCGGATGTTCCAAGATCGTAACATTTTCTCATGTGGTGATTATTTATGGCATCAGTATCAAAATAAATGTAAAAACTTTATTGAGTTCACATGACTGTATACTGTGAGGTACCATCTGGTAATCTAATATTAGGCTTAAAAAGACACTTTACTTAATGGTATGCCATTTTACAAAAGTTTTTATGCTGACAAAGAAAATCTAGGATGGAAGAAGTCTAACAGCTAGAACTGAGCTAAAATGGCCCTTATAAAAAAATATCTAAACATGGAATTGCATACTGTCCAAGCAACGTAGATTTTTATAGTGTGGACTTTCCGTAGAATTAAAAAATAAATACATAAATAACAAAAAATATAAACATCATGGGCATCACCGCACCCGAAAACGCCCGTACTAATAAAATATAAAAAGTTTTTTACCAATATAGCGAATGGAGAGATGGAAAAAAAGGGTCAAAATAACCAATTATTACTTTTTTGTGTAAGAGAACCAATTAAAAAATGGCAAATGTGATCAGAAAAACACACTCCAAAATGGTATCAATAACAACTACAGAGTGTCCCACAAAAAATTTGCCTCAGTGGATATAATTGTAAAAAAGTTACGGGGGTCAGAATATGGTGATGTAAAAAAAAAGTTTTTTCAAAGTTTACATTTATTTTTACACTATTTAGACATAAAAAAATATATACATATGTGGTTTCATTGTAATCGTTCTGACACAGAGAATGAAGAACACAGGTCAGTTTTCCCATAAAGGGAACGCCTTAAAACGGTGCAGCAATTACGTTTTCTTCCAATTCCACCTCATTTGGAATTTTTTTCCTGCTTCCCACTAAATTGTATGCCATATTAAATGGTGGCATTAGAAATTACAACTTGTCCTGCAAAAAATGAAACCCTCATACAGCTATGTGAACAAAAAATAAAAAAGTTAGTGCTCAAGGAAGATAGAGAAGAAAAATGAAAACGCAAAAACAAAAAACCTCTGGTATCCTAAGGCAGTGTTTCCCAACCAGTGTGCCTCCAGCTGTTGCAAAACTACAACTCCCAGCATGCCCGCACAGCCAAAGGCATTCACTGGTTGGGAAACACTGTCCTAAGGGTTAAACCTCTTCTCTTTCTATACCTCAGAGTTCAGTCCCACTTAGTAAGTGACAGCTGTCTCTGTGTATGCAAAATCATATAGGAAAGGCTGTCAATCACTGAATAGAACTGCCCACTGGACTCCTAAGCATAGAAAGAGCAGGGATTTTAATCAATAAAATAATGACTGTACTAAATGTATCTCAATCTACTCAGCTATTTCTTTTATATAGCATGCTGCTTAGAGATCATACACTATTCGAGAGATTTATCAAGATTGACCTTCCCGTATGTCAGTCTTGATCCCCCTGCGTTGGAGTAAGATGATCATAATTTATTAAGAGGCAGATGCCTCTTAATAAATTAGGTGCATATCTGGTACTCCGCCTGCCAAAAACTTTAGTCTACACTAGTTAGAAGCTGGCGCAGACTTGTGCTATAAATTAGGCCGATGTCACTACCAGAGCTTTGGGACGTTCTCACAGCTCTGTTTCTCCACCCCTGTGATGATGTCACTACTAGAGCTGGGAGGAGTTTTCTGTTTCCTTCCTCCCAGCTGCGTTTGATTTCCCTGCCTTTATATTCCCCCTCCTCCTATTGTAGGTGTGGATTATATTTCTCATTTGGGTTGTAGCTCTTGCTTGAGTATCTTCCCTTGTATGCTATCCTTTCACTGGACGTGTGTTCTGCTGCAGCAAGTACTCTGGATATTGCCAGCCTGTCTTTGGATCCGTCTTCACTGCGGCTGCAGCCCCTTCAACTAAGTGTGCAGACATTGTTGTGTATCTGTGTGTTTTCTGACTGGATCCGAGGCGACCACGGTTCCCTCCATATACTGAGCAGGGTACCGGTGGCCGTGCCCCTTCCACTATTGTAGGGGTTACAGTGGTCATCAGTCTTAGGTACGCGGGCATGCCTCCTTCCACCATTTGGATCCGGGCATGGGCTTAGCAGCATAGGGAGAGCTTTCGAGGGTCTGACAGGGGTCACCCTTTATCCTCCCTAGTTTGGGTCCGGTCAGTAGCTCTATTTTCTGTGCATGCTCTTGTTGCTCACATACAGCCGTGACATTATAATCCACCAAAACCGTCTTTTTTTACATGGATCCGCTTTCTGGCCTGGTTGACCGCATGCAGGGTCTTTCTTTGGAGGTAGCGGATCTCCGTCAATCTATGACTCAGCTTCAAGCATTGGGCTCTGCTCCGGCCCATGGAGTCTGTTGCGAGCCAAAGGTCTCACTTCCGGAAACGTTCTCCGGGGGCAGTGAGAGTTTTGTTCGCTTCAGAGAGGCATGCAAACTCCATTTTTGCTTGTGTCCACATTCCTCTGGTAATCAGGAGCAGAGGGTGAGGATTGTCATCTCCCTGCTCAGGGGTAATGCTTAGACTTGGGCTTTTTCACTGCCATCAGGGGATCCCTCCCTTCGATCCGTGGAAGGATTTTTTGTGGCCCTGGGGCAGATATATGATGACCCGGATCGTGTTGCTCTGGCCGAATCTGACTTACGTTTTTTATGCCAGAGCAAACTGTCTGCGGAGCTTTATTGTTCTGAATTTCGGAGATGGGCAGCTGATTCAGGTTGGAATGATGCTGCACTCCGGAGTCAGTTCTGTCATGGTCTCTCAGAGAGATTGAAAGATGCGTTTGCTTTCCATGAGAGACCAACGTCCTTAGAGTCTGCCATATCATTGGCGGTACGCCTTGACAGGCGTCTAAGAGAAAGAAACGAGACCTCTCTGTCCAGCCATTGTCAGTCTAGGGGCAGTGGTGCGGACTCATTCAGTGTGCAGGGGCCTCATCCTGTCTCGCTCCCCTCTGAGGAGGAGCCCATGCAGCTAGGTCGACTTGCCCCTGATAAAAGAGGATTTAGTCCTCAGAGTATGGTGTGTTTTTGTTGTGGGGGCATAGGTCATTTGGCAAATGTTTGTCCGTCTAGGAGATTCTTGAACTGTACTAAGAGCGATAATAAGAGAAAAACCTCAAAAGGTAAATCATCAAACTCTGCTTCATCTGCTACTTTTGGCAATGTTGATGTAGGAATTGATGCTTTTCCTCTGACCTGCAGTTCCCATTTTCTCCTGAGCAAAGTCATTTCTTGTGAGATTTTTGTTGATAGTGGAGCGGCCGTCAATCTTATTGACACTCAATTTGTAGCCATGCATGGTTTTCAGGTTTGCACATTAGAAAAGGATATACCTGTTTTTGCTATTGACTCTGCTCCACTCTCACAGAGATCTCTGAAGGGCATTGTTCACAATATCCGGTTAGCTGTAGGTGACACTCATGTGGAGGATATATCTTGTTTTGTCCTTAACGGATTGCCTTCTCCTCTAGTTTTGGGGTTACCCTGGCTCACTAGACATAACCCCACTATTGATTGGCAAGGAAGGCAAATAAATGAGTGGAGTGACTTTTGTAGAGAGAATTGTCTTACAGCGACTTTTGCAGAGGTGTCTACTAAAACTGTGCCATCATTTCTCTCTGATTTCTCGGACGTGTTTTCCGAGAGCGGTATTCAGGAGCTACCTCCTCACCGGGAGTTTGACTGTCCCATTAACCTCATTCCCGGCGCCAAGCTGCCAAAAGCTCGCCTCTACAATCTCTCACAACCGGAAAGAATCGCAATGCAAACCTATATCTCCGAGAGTCTCGATAAGGGGCATATTCGTCCCTCAAAATCACCTGTTGCCGCTGGTTTTTTTTTTGTTAAAAAAAAAGATGGCTCTCTGAGACCTTGCCTAGATTTTAGGGAGCTGAACCGTATCACGATTCGCGATCCCTATCCCCTTCCTCTGATCCTGGACCTCTTCAACCAAATTGTTGGGGCCAAGGTTTTTTCCAAATTGGATTTGAGAGGCGCGTACAACCTGGTCAGGGTCAGAGAGGGGGATGAATGGAAAACGGCCTTTAATACCCCTAACGGGCATTTCCAGAATCTCGTTATGCCTTTCGGCCTGATGAATGCTCCGGCCGTCTTTCAGCATTTTGTTAACAGTATTTTCTACCATTTAATGGGAAATTTGTATTGGTGTATCTTGATGATATTCAGATTTTTTCCCCTGATGTTCAGACCCATCAGGATCATCTTTTTCAGGTTCTGCAGATTCTGCGGGAAAATAAATTGTACGCCAAGCTGGAGAAATGTCTTTTTATGGTATCGGAGATTCAATTTCTGGGTTTTCTCCTCTCTACTTCTGGTTTTCGCATGGATCCGGAGAAGGTCCGTGCTGTACTTGAGTGGGAGCTTCCTGAGAATCAGAAGGCATTGATGCGCTTTCTGGGTTTTGCGAACTATTACAGAAAGTTCATTTTGAATTATTCCTCTGTTGTCAAACCCCTCACTGACATGACAAAAAAGGGGGCGGATTTTTCTTCTTGGTCGGAGGAGGCGCTTGCAGCCTTTTCTAAGATTAAAGAGAGTTTTGCGTCTGCTCCCGTCTTGGTGCATCCCGATGTTTCCTTACCTTTTATTGTTGAGGTGGATGCTTCTGAGGTGGGTGTGGGTGCGGTTTTGTCCCAGGGCCCTTCTCCTGCCAAATGGCGACCCTGTGCCTTTTTCTCTAAAAAACTCTCCCCGGCAGAGAAAAACTATGATGTGGGAGATAGGGAGTTGTTGGCCATCAAGTTGGCTTTTGAGGAATGGCGCCATTGGTTGGAGGGGGCCAGGCACCCTATCACCGTTTTTAGCAAACTTTGTGAAAACTAATATTTGTGTCATTCTCAAAACTTTTGGCCACGACTGTATATGCTACTGACTGTTGGTTATCCAATAAAGTCTTCCCAGAGAGTACTCTTTTGTTCCACCTACGGGAAAGGAGCAAGGGCTTTCGGTGGTATGAGCCCTGGCCCTGTGCAGTCTTTATAAAGATAGCCAGTCCAGCAGACAACAGCACCCACTGACCCTCGTATCGCCACAGTGATTAAATGTTTATGCAAACACTCTTTCCCAAAAATTGTGTTGTATAAAGTTGGTGCCAGTCACCTGATGGACAAGCAAATGCTCACCCATGGAGTGATCACCTCTTCATGCTGCACCTAAATTTATCATTTGTGAGAAGTACATCGCCCTGTGTAACCAGGGATGTGCAGTCTTCAAAACAGAAAACTGTATGAGGATGACAACTGCAGCAACAATCCATACGAAAGGAATGACTATTGCATATAAATGCAGCTGAACATGCTGTCAATGATTGAACAGTAAGTCCTTCAGTGGGCCTCTTTTCCCCCACTCCCTTCCCCGTGGTACATGGCACAGTAGACTGACTGTACTACATACATCTCAACCACCCTATGCGTCAATACAAAAAGTAGGCAGATTATTTAACAAACTACCCAGTTTAATATGTTACTGTAGATGCATCATTTGGCTGAGATAACTTCTAGATATAGAGGCAGACCAGATAGTAACTGCTTTCGCTGCAGGGACCCCAATAATCAATCACAAAAACATAGAAACATAGAATGTGTCGGCAGATAAGAACCATTTGGCCCATCTAGTCTGCCCAATATACTGAATACTATGGATAGCCCCTGGCCCTATCTTATATGAAGGATGGCCTTATGCCTATCCCATGCATGCTTAAACTCCTTCACTGTATTTGCAGCTACCACGTCTGCAGGAAGGCTATTCCATGCATCCACTACTCTCTCAGTAAAGTAATACTTCCTGATATTACTTTTAAACCTTTGCCCCTCTAATTTAAAACTATGTCCTCTTGTAGCAGTTTTTCTTCTTTTAACTATTCTCTCCTCTTTTACCTTGTTGATTCCCTTTATGTATTTAAGATGTTGACTAGAGTTGAGCGAACACCTGGATGTTCGGGTTCGAGAAGTTCGGCCGAACTTCCCGGAAATGTTCGGGTTCGGGATCCGAACCCGATCCGAACTTCGTCCCGAACCCGAACCCCATTGAAGTCAATGGGGACCCGAACTTTTGGGCACTAAAAAGGCTGTAAAACAGCCCAGGAAAGATCTAGAGGGCTGCAAAAGGCAGCAACATGTAGGTAAATCCCCTGCAAACAAATGTGGATAGGGAAATGAGTTAAAATTAAAATTAAAAAAATAAAAATGAACCAATATCAATTGGACAGAGGTCCCATAGCAGAGAATCTGGCTTCACGTCAGCAGAGAATCAGTCTCTTCATGCCATAGCAAAGAATCTGGCTTCATGTCAGCAGAGAATCAGTCTCTTCATGCCATAGCAGAGAATCTGGCTTCATGTCAGCGCAGAATCAGTCTTCATGTCATAGGAGAGAATCAGGCTTCACGTCACCCACCACTGGAACAGGCCACTGTCACACATTTAGGCCCCGGCACCCAGGCAGAGGAGAGAGGTCCCGTAACAGAGAATCTGGCCTGATGTCAGCACAGAATCTGTCTTCATGTCATAGCAGAGAATCAGGCTTCACGTCACCCACCACTGGAACAGGCCACTGTCACACATTTAGGCCCAGGCACCCAGGCAGAGGAGAGAGGTCCCGTAACAGAGAATCTGGCCTTATGTCAGGGCAGAATCTGTATTCATGTCATAGCAGAGAATCAGACTTCACGTCACCCACCACTGGAACAGGCCACTGTCACACATTTAGGCCCCGGCACCCAGACAGAGGAGAGCGGTCCCGTAACAGAGAATCTGGCCTTATGTCAGCGCAGAATCTGTCTTCATGTCATAGCAGAGAATCAGGCTTCACGTCACCCACCACAGGAACAGGCCACTGTCACACATTTAGGCCCAGGCACCCAGGCAGAGGAGAGAGGTCCCGTAACAGAGAATCTGGCCTTATGTCAGCACAGAATCTGTATTCATGTCATAGCAGAGAATCAGGCTTCACGTCACCCACCACTGGAACAGGCCACTGTCACACATTTAGGCCCAGGCACCCAGGCAGAGGAGAGAGGTCCCGTAACAGAGAATCTGGCCTTATGTCAGCGCAGAATCTGTCTTCATGTCATAGCAGAGAATCAGGCTTCACGTCACCCACCACTGGAACAGGCCACTGTCACACATTTAGGCCCAGGCACCCAGGCAGAGGAGAGAGGTCCCGTAACAGAGAATCTGGCCTTATGTCAGCGCAGAATCTGTCTTCATGTCATAGCAGAGAATCAGGCTTCACGTCACCCACCACTGGAACAGGCCACTGTCACACATTTAGGCCCAGGCACCCAGGCAGAGGAGAGAGGTCTCGTAACAGAGAATCTGGCCTTATGTCAGCGCAGAATCTGTCTTCATGTCATAGCAGAGAATCAGGCTTCACGTCACCCACCACTGGAACAGGCCACTGTCACACATTTAGGCCCAGGCACCCAGGCAGAGGAGAGAGGTCCCGTAACAGAGAATCTGGCCTTATGTCAGCGCAGAATCTGTCTTTATGTCATAGCAGAGAATCAGGCTTCACGTCACCCACCACTGGAACAGGCCACTGTCACACATTTAGGCCCAGGCACCCAGGCAGAGGAGAGAGGTCCCGTAACAGAGAATCTGGCCTTATGTCAGCGCAGAATCTGTATTCATGTCATAGCAGAGAATCAGGCTTCACGTCACCCACCACTGGAACAGGCCACTGTCACACATTTAGGCCCCGGCACCCAGACAGAGGAGAGGTTCATTCAACTTTGGGTTGCCCCGCAATATAATGGTAAAATGAAATTAAAAATAGTATTGAATGAGGAAGTGCCCTGGAGTAGAATAATATATTGTTAAGGGGAGGTAGTTAATATCTAATCTGCACAAGGGATGGACAGGTCCTGTGGGATCCATGCCTGGTTCATTTTAATGAACGTCAGCTTGTCCACATTGGCTGTAGACAGGCGGCTGCGTTTGTCTGTAATGACGCCCCCTGCCGTGCTGAATACACGTTCAGACAAAACGCTGGCCGCCGGGCAGGCCAACACCTCCAAGGCATAAAAGGCTAGCTCTGGCCACGTGGACAATTTGGAGACCCAGAAGTTGAATGGGGCCGAACCATCAGTCAGTAAGTGGAGGGGTGTGCACAGGTACTGTTCCACCATGTTAGTGAAATGTTGCCTCCTGCTAACACGTTCCGTATCAGCTGGTGGTGCAGTTAGCTGTGGCGTGGTGACAAAACTTTTCCACATCTCTGCCATGCTAACCCTGCCCTCAGAGGAGCTGGCCGTGACACAGCTGCGTTGGCGACCTCTTGCTCCTCCTCTGCCTTCGCCTTGGGCTTCCACTGGTTCCTCTGTGACATTTGGGAATGCTCTCAGTAGCGCGTCTACCAACGTGCACTTGTACTCGCGCATCTTACTATCACGCTCCAGTGTAGGAAGTAAGGTGGGCACATTGTCTTTGTAACGGGGATCCAGCAGGGTGGCAACCCAGTATTCCGCACACGTTAAAATGTGGGCAACTCTGCTGTTGTTGCGCAGGCACTGCAGCATGTAGTCGCTCATGTGTGCCAGGCTGCCCAGAGGTAAGGACAAGCTGTCCTCTGTGGGAGGCGTATCGTCATCGTCCTGTGTTTCCCCTCAGCCACGCACCAGTGATGGGCCCGAGCTGCTTTGGGTGCCACCCCGCTGTGAACATGCTTCATCCTCATCCTCCTCCACCTCCTCCTCATCCTCGTCCTCCTCGTCCTCCAGTAGTGGGCCCTGTCTGGCCACATTTGTACATGGCCTCTGGTGTTGCAAAAAAACTCCCTCTGAGTCACTTCGAAGAGACTGGCCTGAAAGTGCTAAAAATGACCCCTTTTCCTCCTCTTCCTCCTGGGCCACCTCCTCTTCCATCATCGCCCTAAGTGTTTTCTCAAGGAGACATAGAAGTGGTATTGTAACGCTGATAACGGCGTCATCGCCACTGGCCATGTTGGTGGAGTACTCGAAACAGCGCAACAGGGCACACAGGTCTCGCATGGAGGCCCAGTCATTGGTGGTGAAGTGTGTCTGATCCGCAGTGCGACTGACCCGTGCGTGCTGCAGCTGAAACTCCACTATGGCCTGCTACTGCTCGCACAGTCTGTCCAGCATATGCAAGGTGGAGTTCCACCTGGTGGGTACGTCGCATATGAGGCGGTGAGCGGGAAGGCCGAAGTTACGCTGTAGCGCAGACAGGCGAGCAGCGGCAGGGTGTGAACGCCGGAAGCGCGAACAGACGGCCCGCACTTTATGCAGCAGCTCTGACATGTCGGGGTAGTTGCGAATGAACTTCTGCACCACCAAATTCAGCACATGCGCCAGGCAAGGGATGTGCGTCAAACCGGCTAGTCCCAGAGCTGCAACGAGATTTCGCCCATTATCGCACACCACCAGGCCGGGTTTGAGGCTCACCGGCAGCAACCACTCGTCGGTCTGTTGTTCTATACCCCGCCACAACTCCTGTGCGGTGTGGGGCCTGTCCCCCAAACATATGAGTTTCAGAATGGCCTGCTGACGTTTACCCCGTGCTGTGCTGAAGTTGGTGGTGAAGGTGTGTGGCTGACTGGATGAGCAGGTGGAAGAAGAGGAGGAGGAAGCTGAGTAGGAGGAGGAGGAGACAGGAGGCAAAGAATGTTGCTCTGCGATCCTTGGCGGCGGAAGGACGTGCGCCAAACAGCTCTCCGCCTGGGGCCCATCCGCCAGTACATTTACCCAGTGTGCAGTTAGGGAGATATAGCGTCCCTGGCCGTGCTTACTGGTCCACGTATCTGTGGTTAGGTGGACCTTGCCACAGATGGCGTTGCGCAGTGCACACTTGATTTTATCGGACACTTGTTTGTGCAGGGAAGGCACGGCTCTCTTGGAGAAGTAGTGGCGGCTGGGAACAACATACTGTGGGACAGCAAGTGACATGAGCTGTTTGAAGCTGTGTGTGTCCACCAGCCTAAATGACAGCATTTCATAGGCCAGTAGTTTAGAAATGCTGGCATTCAGGGCCAGGGATCGAGGGTGGCTAGGTGGGAATTTACGCTTTCTCTCAAATGTTTGTGAGATGGAGAGCTGAACGCTGCCGTGTGACATGGTTGAGATGCTTGGTGATGCAGGTGGTGGTGTTGGTGGTACATCCCATGTTTGCTGGGCGGCAGGTGCCAACGTTCCTCCAGAGGCGGAGGAAGAGGCCGAGGCGGCGGCAGCAGCAGAAGAGGCCGAGGCAGCAGCAGCAGAAGAGGTAGCAGGGGGAGCCTGAGTGACTTCTTTGTTTTTAAGGTGTTTACTCCACTGCAGTTCATGCTTTGCATGCAGGTGCCTGGTCATGCAGGTTGTGCTAAGGTTCAGAACGTTAATGCCTCGCTTCAGGCTCTGATGGCACAGCGTGCAAACCACTCGGGTCTTGTCGTCAGCACATTGTTTGAAGAAGTGCCATGCCAGGGAACTCCTTGAAGCTGCCTTTGGGGTGCTTGGTCCGAGATGGCGGCGGTCAGTAGCAGGCGGAGTCTCTTGGCGGCGGGTTTTCTGATTTTGCCCACTGCTCACTCTTTTGCTACGCTGTTGGCTCGGTCTCACCACTGCCTCTTCCTCCGAACTGTGAAAGTCAGTGGCACGACCTTCATTCCATGTGGGGTCTAGGACCTCATCGTCCCCTGCATCGTCTTCCACCCAGTCTTGATCCCTGACCTCCTGTTCAGTCGGCACACTGCAGAAAGACGCAGCAGTTGGCACCTGTGTTTCGTCATCATCAGAGACGTGCTGAGGTGGTATTCCCATGTCCTCATCATCAGGAAAAATAAGTGGTTGTGCGTTAGTGCATTCTATCTCTTCCACCCCTGGGGAAGGGCTAGGTGGATGCCCTTGGGAAACCCGGCAGCAGAGTCTTCAAACAGCATAAGAGACTGCTGCATAACTTGAGGCTCAGACAGTTTCCCTGATATGCATGGGGGTGATGTGACAGACCGATGGGCTTGGTTTTCATGCGCCATCTGTGCGCTTTCTGCAGAAGACTGGGTGGGAGATAATGTGAACGTGCTGGATCCACTGTCGGCCACCCAATTGACTAATGCCTGCACCTGCTCAGGCCTTACCATCCTTAGAACGGCATTGGGCCCCACCAAATATCGCTGTAAATTCTGCTGGCTACTGGGACCTGAGGTAGTTGGTTCACTAGGACGTGTGGCTGTGGCAGAACGGCCACGTCCTCTCCCAGCACCAGAGGGTCCACTAACACCACCACGACCATGTCCACGTCCGCGTCCCTTATTAGATGTTTTCCTCATTGTTCCCGTTCACCACAATTTTGAGAATGGCAAATTTGGGAATGGTTTTTCAACCCAGAAAAAAAAGTGTGCTTATACGGTCACTACAAATAACTTGACCAGCTAAAACAGTAGAGATTTGGTTAAATAGAGATGTGAGGCCTGTTTTTTTTTGCGCTGTGTGACAGGTATAGGTTTAATCACAGAATCAGATTTCTATCAGCACGCTAGCGTGTGTCTTAGGTTTTTCTGAATGACACTATCACTAGCTTCAATGTAAGATATTCTTTTTGGGATAGATTTCAAGTAGGCCTCAAATACTAGAAACTAGTTATTTTGCGAAGGGCAAATTTGGGAATAGTTTTTCAACCCAGAAAAAAAAGTGTGCCTTTATGGTCACTACAAATAACTTGACCAGCTAAAACAGTAGAGATTTGGTTAAATAGAGATGTGAGGCCTGTTTTTTTTGCGCTGTGTGACAGGTATAGGTTTAATCACAGAATCAGATTTCTATCAGCACGCTAGCGTGTGTCTTAGGTTTTTCTGAATGACACTATCACTAGCTTCAATGTAAGATATTCTGTTTGGGATAGATTTCAAGTAGGCCTCAAATACCAGAAACTAGTTATTTTGAGAATGGCAAATTTGGGAATGGTTTTTCAACCCAGAAAAAAAAGTGTGCTTTTACGGTCACTACAAATAACTTGACCAGCTAAAACAGTAGAGATTTGGTTAAATAGAGATGTGAGGCCTGTTTTTTTTTGCGCTGTGTGACAGGTATAGGTTTAATCACAGAATCAGATTTCTATCAGCACGCTAGCGTGTGTCTTCGGTTTTTCTGAATGACACTATCACTAGCTTCAATGTAAGATATTCTTTTTGGGATAGATTTCAAGTAGGCCTCAAATACCAGAAACTAGTTATTTTGAGAATGGCAAATTTGGGAATGGTTTTTCAACCCAGAAAAAAAAAGTGTGCTTTTACGGTCACTACAAATAACTTGACCAG
Source organism: Bufo bufo (assembly GCF_905171765.1). Classification (NCBI taxonomy): domain Eukaryota; kingdom Metazoa; phylum Chordata; class Amphibia; order Anura; family Bufonidae; genus Bufo; species Bufo bufo. The sequence goes on along the minus strand of NC_053390.1, from coordinate 152,445,712 downwards.
CTAAAACAGTAGAGATTTGGTTAGAGATGTGAGGCCTGTTTTTTTTTGCTCTGTGTGACAGGTATAGGTTTAATCACAGAATCAGATTTCTATCAGCACGCTAGCGTGTGTCTTAGGTTTTTCTGAATGACACTATCACTAGCTTCAATGTACGATATTCTTTTTGGGATAGATTTCAAGTAGGCCTCAAATACCAGAAACTAATTATTTTGAGAATGGCAAATTTGGGAATGGTTTTTCAACCCAGAAAAAAAAGTGTGCTTTTACGGTCACTACAAATAACTTGACCAGCTAAAACAGTACAGATTTGGTTGAATAGAAATGTCAGGTCTATTTTTTAGGCGCTGGGTGACAGGCTCAACTTGCCCCTGATGTAATATATGGCCAAAAAATAACTACACTCTTGATGGTTAAATGCACTTGAGTGACACAGGCTCAGCCTGCACCAGATGTAGTATATGGCCAAAAAATAATCAGACTGTCGATGGTTAAATGCACTTCGGTGACACAGGCTCAGCCTGCAGCTGATGTAGTATATGGCCAAAAAATAACCAGACTGTTGATGGTTAAATGCACTTCGGTGACACAGGCTCAGCCTGCAGCTGATGTAGGATATAGCACAAAATAACCACACTATCGATGGTTAAATACACTTGGTGATAGCTTGTGCTGGCGCACCACAAGTCACAAAATGGCCGCCGATCACCCCAGAAAAAAAAGTGATCTAAAAACGCTCTAGGCAGCCTCAAAAAAGTGAGCAAGTCAATAATAGCACTTCAATGATCCACAGCTGCAGATCGATCACAGAATGAAGTCTTTTGGAGGAGTTAATCTGCCTAATCTCGCCCTAACGTCGCAGCTGCAACCTCTCCCTATACTGATCATAGCAGAGTGACGTGCGGCGCTACGTGACTCCAGCTTAAATAGAGGCTGGGTCACATGCTGCACTGGCCAATCACAGCCATGCCAATAGTAGGCATGGCTGTGATGGCCTCTTGGGGCAAGTAGTATGACGCTTGTTGATTGGCTGCTTTGCAGCCTTTCAAAAAGCGCCAAGAAAGAGCCGAACACCGAACCCGAACCCGGACTTTTACGAAAATGTTCGGGTTCGGGTCCGTGTCACGGACACCCCAAAATTCGGTACGAACCCGAACTATACAGTTCGGGTTCGCTCATCCCTAATGTTGACCATTCATGTTTCAGTGCAGAGTGGTTCAATATCTCCTAGCTGGAAGAGAGAATATTCACTGTAGGGAGTTAAAGGTCACGGGTGAGGTCTGGGACCTCAGTGTGGAACTATATCAAAGCTACCGCGGATGTGAACGAGCTTTCAGTTTGGTGTCAGAAGGTGGGATCCGCCATAAACAGTATAAGGTAAGTAATTCTATATTTTATATATATATTATTACTACCCTATACTGTGAGAGCGAATTATTTGAACCTGGTGAACGCCTCTGTAGCGCCTCCCAGGAATCTGGTGTTCCTAAAGAAATTAAGGGGGTCTGGAGTCCCCCAATCTGAAACCCTTTAAAGGAGCTTCCAGGTCATTACAGCGATATAAACATATGGTATATACTACAGATAATCATCTCGTGTTCAGATTTTGCTTTGTTTTCATCCTGATCACTTGCTGCATTCTTGTTTACTTTGAAAATTGAAGTTGTTTCCTCTGTTCTATCTGTCTCCTATTTCTTACTAACATAGATTTGGTAGATTAGCAAGAAGTGGGATGTGATGGAAAGCAATATAACTGCAGGATCTACTGCGCTGGGTTTGTTTCTTGTCTGCTACCACAGAAACATAAAATGTTTAAGACAATTTAGAATGTTGCTTTTCATATTAGTTGCATTGGAACACAAAAAAATTGTTAAAAAGGTGAATAAAGCCTTTAAAGGGGTTGTGTGGCTGGTAAAATAACAAATGGTCAGAATGGCTTAACCCCTTACTGACTTGTGCCGTACATGTATGGCAGATGTGGGGTTTTTAAACATGGCGCCTGCTCTGGACCTGGATGAGCGTCATAGCCAACGGATGCCTGCCGTTTCACACACCAGACACCAAGGGCTAATGTCTGCGGTTAGCGAAAATGCCAATTGGCTATATTTAACCTCTTAGATGCAGTGGTCAAAGGTCCACAGCTCTTGAGTAGTGAAAATGTGGGTAACCAGCTTCGATTAAAGCTTTTCCCAGCTGAGATCGGTGAAGCTATTACATTGCAGTAATAGGCCGGATCCTACTCGAGACTCCGAGGCCTATCACTGGTGTATTCTAATACAGGCCTGCTTGTGGAAGCACTGCATTGGAACATACTGAATCCTATATTTTGTAAAGGATAAAATACCATTGCAGAATACAAATGGCAATCTAATCAATATAGTTCAGAATGGAGATGATTTTTTTTTTTCCAAAGTGTATATTTTTTCAGTATTAAAATGCAGCATCTTTATAATCCTACTGACCCAGAGAATCAAGTGCATGGGTCAGTTTTGCTGCATAGTGAATGTCATAAAAACAAAACCCATAAAAGTGGGGCAGAATTGAATTACATTCCCAATTCAGTTCCATTTGGATTTTTTTTCCATCTTTCCATTACATGCAATATACAATACAATAATATATACAATATTAAATTAATTGTGGCATTAGGAAGAACTTGTCCCACAGAAAACAAGCCCTCATACAGTATGGCTATGTGAACAAAAAAATTAAAAATTTATGGCTCCAGGAAGGCAGGGAATGAAAATTGAAAGCACAAAAATGGAAAATCGCCATGTCAGGAAGGGATTAAAAAATTTAAATAATTTATACTCACCTTACTGATCATTCACCATTCTCATTTTGATTCTTTCTAGTCCCTCTCAACAAAGAATCACTGACTGAGGTTGATTACTACTGCGGCCAGGGATTAGCTCTTATGTAAAGATTGATCAGGAAGTAGAGACTGGCAGGGAACCTAAGAAGCATCAGATGTTGAGATAAGTGGGACTTTTATCTTTTTGAGCAATTCTTGCCCTTTTTAACCAGTTACCCACTGCCCATAGACTATAAACATCCTGGGCAGTTGGGATTTATCTCCTGACGAAGCCTACGTGGCGAAACACGTGTTGAGGTCGAAGCAGTGGGGGAACCGTGTCACCATTTTTCAGCAGCAACATGGGTAGGTAACATGGTATCTGGATTAGGGTGGGACTAGTGAGTTACAGTTATTGTTATATGCCATCTTTATGAGTAGTATTGCACCGTCCAATTTCACCCTACAGCATCCATTGCTGGGACGCTGTTAATAAGAGTTAGGTAGTTGTTCAACACTAGGGGACAGCAATTGCACCCGCAACTACTCCAATATTCACAGCTTCTGTTAATTGTCTGTTACCTGCTGTATATGGTCACATTATCCCCCATTGTGATTCTCCACAGTGCAGAGCCCTCTTGTGGCCCAGTCTCCATGTTCTGTCCCTTTTGAGTCTCACCTGTAATGATTATGTGATTTATATTGAATAAAATGAGATTTTTTTACCTTGTTAAATCCTTGCTCTTTTTTTGTATAAGGGATTTATCTCTGAACAGACGTGTTTGAATGCCTATTCAGAGATTGCAGCTACATGCTAATTCTTTAGGGTTGTAGTTTTCAAATTGGGTTCACTTTTGTTTTTTTTTATTGTAGGGATATCTTAGGGTCTCTCCACATGCAGCACAGCACCCAAAAACCATTCTAGCTTCTTCCCTTCTGAGCTCTGTTGTGTGCCCATACATTTAAAATGCAGAATCAGGGTAATCAATATAGAGATTTGATGTGCTGTAAACCCTTGCTGTGTTAAAGGAAAGAAAATTGATTAAAATAGAAAATCTACACAAAAAAATGAAATTTTTAAATTTCACCTACATGTTGCTTTAATACCTGTGGAACATCTAAAGTGTTAACAAAGTTTCTAAAATCAGTTTTAAATAATTTGAGAGGTGTCATTTCTAAAATGGATTTATTTAGTTTCTTCTATGGAAGCCCCTCAAAGTCACTTCAAAACTGAATTGGCCCTGTTTTAGAAATTTTCTTGAAATTTTGAAAAATTGTTTATAAAATTCTAAGCCTTCTAATTAGAGATGAGTGGATTTTGCAAAAAGTCGATTCGCGGTTCGCCGAATTTTTGGGGAAAAATTTGGTTTTCTCCAAATGTATTCACGGCGAATTAGGTTTGAAGAAACGGCTATTGCCTGGCTGCAGAGAGCCTTTATAGTGGTGTACTATTGTAGAACACTGCCTTGCAGTAACACGCATAGGAAGTCTGCTTTGGTAGTGAAATAATACTGTAAGTCCATATGACATGCAGATGACAGGCTTCACACTTAGAATTACTGCACATTTCACTTATTTGGGCAGTCACGGTGCCAAAACTAACCAAAAAACTCAAGTGTGAACTCAGCCTTACAGGTTGATGTTAGCACCAAGAAGAAGAGCACTCCTTTTACACCGCCATCAGCTGATTCCACATAGATGTCCACAGAATTTGTTCTTTTACAAGCTGATACAAGTAGTGCCCCCATGACAGAGTGGAGAGGGTGTCAGGAGTAAGTTTGTGTTAATGTCACTGTTTATTTTGCCCTTCTTCTCATCCATCATAAAAAAACAACACGCAAAAAACTAACCCTGTCTTTTGAGCATCTGCCTTCACATGGTCAGCATTTGGATCCATAAGTATTGCTTATGCCAAAAAAAACAGGAGTGGATCCAAAACAGAGATGACACGTGAACGGAATAGTTGCATGTCTTCTGTGTTTTGTACCCACTCCTGCTTTTGGCTACCAAATCACAAACCAATTGTTAGGTTTTTTTTTTTGAACGGGGGGGGGGGAGAAAAAAACATTTATTTAACAAACAGGATATTAACACACATAAAATACAACACAAACGGGGCAAAACCACAAGATTTAAAAGACAAACTGGAAAAACAAAGTGCTTCATCAACAAGAATGGATTGACAACCAGTGTCGGGGTGACCACAAGGGTAATGAATATGGATCAAGAAATGTATGGGGTTATGGCTGAAAACTGGACGACAGTCCAGCAAACAAGCCGACTCCAGCTCATTCCATGACGAGCTGTGTTGCTGATAAGTGAGTTCTAAAGTGTCTGAAGAAATGCGAGTAAAGACATTGGAATAAATTGTCCACTTCCTACAACGTGACCTAATCCTTTGATTTATGAATATCATTCCATAAAGTCTTGAAGTCCTCTACGTGGATGGCATAAGAAATGTCCATGCGAGGTTCGACGAGCACAGAGAACACAAGCTCTGTTTCCGACACTGATCCAGACACGTCATACCCGGTCAACATCGCTGCTAGCAACGTAAGGTCCTGAGTAGTGATGAGCGGCAGAGGCAATACTCAAATTTGCAAATATTTTATAGAATATTCGTCATATATTCGCGAATTCGAGGTTATATTCTTGATTGCAAAAATCGACAATGTAATATTTGCGTAATGCACACGAAATACAGGCGTGGGTCACTTATACTACATTTTTCAAGCTGGTATAAGTTTTCCTGGAGAAAATGGTTGGCACGGCAGAACATTAGAATAGCTTTATATGCATATAGAGTGCTCCAATATATTTCGGCAATTAATGATGTGCATATTTTTTCGCAATACGTGCAACTTGTGACATCACAGCACTATGTCTGTAGCATGTATGTATGGACAGCAGAACCTATCAGCTACACTATAGATCAATCTAACCTACACTGACTATCTCCCCCTATCTGAATTATATATATAAGTTAACTGTCTAATGTAATGCAACAAAGCACAGAGCACAGCAATGACACTGCTGTCTCTTTCATAACTGCAATAAACTTTAGAAAATAGCTGCTGGGGAGGTTCTTACATAGTAAGGGGTAGGCAACTTTCCTATTGGTTGCTAGGGATGTTGCTAAGCTCAGACAAAGACATTGCTGCCTTCTCATTGGCCCACAAGCAAGAAGAAGGGAGGGATCATGGGTTCAGATGAAAAAAAAGTTAAAATAGATTATTCGTAAAAACAAATATATAGCACTGAATTCTAAATCTTCGTGAATTCTCGAAGTTGCGATATTCACAATTAATATTCGCGATTCGAATATTCGCGCCCAACACTAGTACTGAAAACTGATCACTAGTGATGGACGAACATCGGCCGGGACGCTCGCGGCGGGCACCTTTCACTTTAATGGCAGGCAAATCTGAAAAACCTTCAGGTCATATTTGCAGTCACCAAATACTTACTAGAAGTGCACAAATAGTCCCACAACATGGACAGTGACATACCAGGGGCCATTTTTATGCATCTTAAAGGGAAACTCTCAAAAATGTGCCCTGCTGGAGCCGATAAACATTTTATTTTAGGCCACGGGAGTACAGGCCCCAAAAATTAGGCATTCACCTGACAGAAAAGAACTAGTGATTATGTGGCTGGAGGTACATTAGGCAGTCACTGACTAACAATTTTACTGTTGGCCACTAGAGTACAGGCCCCCAAAACTAGGTATTCACCTGACAGAAAAGGCCTTTTATGCTGCTGTATATACATAAGTCAAGGACAATTCTTTGTTCTGGGTTCTGGCGGCAATGTGTGGGCTGGCATGAGGAAATTCAATTACACGTGGTCGTCACAGGTGTTGAATTTCATCGAAATCCATGCCTCATTCATTTTTAGAAATGTGAGGTGGTGGAAGCAGGTATATCAAACCCTTTAATCAGTATTTTGTGGAAGCTGGTATATCTTAGGCCTTAATCAATATTTGGTGGAAGCAGGTATAACATTTAATATGATATGCTTAATAAAATCCTAAATAAAGTGTGCAAAAATTAGTATACAGGGGATGAATATAGGTGTAGACCACTAGGTAGAGTGGTCCATGGTCATCCCAGTATCAAATGGCAATATGATTAAAGTGCACGGCGGCACTGAGTAGGTAACCAGTGTGTCCTACCGGTACCCAGGGAAGGTCGTCTGAAGCTTCTCCACACAATGTTTTAGTAGTAGTTCATCCTGTATGGATGGTCGGATGAATCACAGGGAAAAGAAAGATAGGTGCAGTCAGACAAATGCATGTAGGGTCCCTGTAGTGTACCCTATAGCTGTCTAACCGTCGACCCTGATACTAAAGATGTGGTAGCAACCTGACCACAGGGCACTCGTCCTTAAAAGGACGACCCCGTCCGGAACCTATCCCTGGTTCTACAATACTATAAGTCCCTATATATGCATAGGCAAATCCCTACATGCACGTTTCGCTGCCGGGACAAAGGGCAGTTCATCAGGGGAGATGGTGAGAAAACAGGCAAGTCAATCCTAGATAAAGTAGACAAGCCTACAGACCAAAATTGACACGGTCAGTCAAATGGTCATAAGGTGCACAAAGATATTTGGCCCCTACGTGGACTACCTCATTGGTAGGAGGTTAAAGAGAAATGCAGTATACAGATGAGAGTGACTGCATATGGGACGCCAACTAACCTGGTGTACCCTCCTTGTTTAAATACACCTCGATTCCCGCCACTGCCGTCGGTAGTCCAGTATGAATTTTGTCTGGGTATCACCCCCGAGTACCATTATTCTGCTTTGTCAGTTTCTAGATCAATAATCAATATTGACCAAGACCCTACATGAGATATTAATTTATCCTTCATGATCGCCTGCTTTGACCTGTCTCCCCGTTTGTATCTCTATTCTTTAGCTGTACCTATCCAACATAGGATAAATGGCCACAAATATCTTTAAATTAGAACCGATTGTGGTTCATCATATTCAGCTGTACTCTCGTTTGTCCGATCGATTGTACTTTGCTGAATATTAAGAAGTAATCGACACTTTAATTGCTTCTCATTTCTTCTGCTGTTCTGTACAGCCTCCGCGATCTCGCGACATCCAATGCGAGCTCGCGCATGCGCAGGAGTGCGTTTTGTATCAGGTACTCTTTCTGCGCTCCAGGCCTCGTTTCCATTCCGTGATGAGCGCATGCGCTACGCTCACGTGCAGGCGGGTAAGCACGCTCATTGGCCTTCATTACCGACGGCAGTGGCGGGAATCGAGGTGTATTTAAACAAGGAGGGTACACCAGGTTAGTTGGCGTCCCATATGCAGTCACTCTCATCTGTATACTGCATTTCTCTTTAACCTCCTACCAATGAGGTAGTCACGTAGGGGCCAAATATCTTTGTGCACCTTATGACCATTTGACTGACCGTGTCAATTTTGGTCTGTAGGCTTGTCTGCTTTATCTAGGATTGACTTGCCTGTTTTCTCACCATCTCCCCTGATGAACTGCCCTTTGTCCCGGCAGCGAAACGTGCAGGTAGGGATTTGCCTATGCATATATAGGGACTTATAGTATTGTAGAACCAGGGACAGGTTCCGGACGGGGTCGTCCTTTTAAGGACGAGTGCCCTGTGGTCAGGTTGCTACCACATCTTTAGTATCAGGGTCGACGGTTAGACAGCTATAGGGTACACTACAGGGACCCTACATGCATTTGTCTGACTGCACCTATCTTTCTTTTCCCTGTGATTCATCCGACCATCCATACAGGATGAACTACTACTAAAACATTGTGTGGAGAAGCTTCAGACGACCTTCCCTGGGTACCGGTAGGACACACTGGTTACCTACTCAGTGCCGCCGTGCACTTTAATCATATTGCCATTTGATACTGGGATGACCATGGACCACTCTACCTAGTGGTCTACACCTATATTCATCCCCTGTATACTAATTTTTGCACACTTTATTTAGGATTTTATTAAGCATATAATATTAAATGTTATGTTTCAGGATTATTCTTTCAGAATTTTGCTTATACTCCAGATAATCCAGAGCGCAGACACACTCAGATCTGACCTCTTTACTTACTGATTTTTGATCATTAATGCAATTTTGATATGGCAGGTTTTTTGGATAGTGGAATCAACACGGATACATGGTTTGAGGAGGCGAAAGAGGTCTTTTCTGATAGATCATATCAGCAGAAAAAGAGTGTACCTTCCTTTAAAGTCGCTTTTGAGGAGCTTAATCGACTTTATAAGGAACATCTGGCCAGCTGGTGGGAGGTACAGAGCCTTGATAATTACATCAAGCAAGGCATAGTACCACGAGGACTCCGTATCTCTGTCACCCCAGTGCAGAAACAACGGAGCCCCGGTTTCACCACCCGTTGGGAACAGCTGGCCACTAAAAGTTCACTTCAGTTGATGACACTTTTACTGGAGGAAGAAAGACTAAATTTAACTCGTCTTACTGATAAATTTAATACCCAAGTTGAGGTTACCAAAACCTTCTCAAGTGATCCTGATTTTCTCAACAAGGAGAAGCAACTCCAAGCTACTGTTGAGAAATATCAATATTACTTGCGTGAACGCAAACATAGGCAGTTCAACAAGGATCTTGCCGAGTTCAAAGAAAACAAGGCCTATTTGGTCTTAAGAGAAGCAGCCCCCAAAGAAGCTACCTCGGAGATCTCCACCACTGACACTGAGGTTTCAGACAGTGATAGAGAACCCGGTGGTAATCCCAATAGAAATAAACAAAAGAATTTCAATAAAAAAGGGAAAGGCAGTGGGAGGGGTAGAGGCTCAGCTGGCCCTGGTAAAATCGTTTTTTTAGATCAAGGTGTGAATTACCCGCTCAGGAACCGTCCCAACACTCGGGACCTGTTGGGCCCGAAGTGATCAACCTCTCTAAACGCACTCTCACTCATAGCGAAATGGCTATACTATCTAAGGGACTTTCATTTGTCCCCACTCGCCATTATGATATGTTCACGTGGGTTAAAGACCTACACCTGTTCATACGAAAACTTAGGTGGCACAAACATTTTAAGATCTCGGAACAAAAGAAGTGTCAGCTGTTAGGTATACCGACTAACATCCTGAGGGATGTGGAATTGTTGCATAGCCTCACAGAGGATGCCCACACATTGCAGGGTGTTGGTCCATTCACGTCTTTGCGCAATAAAAGTAACAAAATGCCGCCGGCCGGCGATATTTCGTGTGTGGATGTCTTTCTACAGCTCGTTAGTACCGACTTGATGGCTATGCAACATTTCCCGCATTACAACAACTGTTCATCTGAGGAACATCGGGCTATCAGGTCCTTAAAGGAGGATAAGGATATAATTATCAAACCGTCGGATAAAGGCGGAAACACGGTGATCATGAATCGATCAGATTACCAATCTATGTGTGAACATATCCTTAAAGATAAAAATAGCTATCAGTTATTAACATCTAACCCGACAGCACCGTACTTAGTTGAACTAAGAGAGATCCTCCTGGCAGGTAGAGCGTCGAACCTCATCTCACAAGATGAGCTGGACTTTATGTACCCCCGGCACCAGATTGTGGCTACGTTTTACAGTCTCCCGAAGGTCCATAAAGGTCTTAGACCACTCAAGGGGAGACCTATCGTGGCCGGAATCGGGAGCATCGGACAAAACATAGGGGTATATATTGACCAGATTCTAATGCCATTTGTTGTTGCACTCCCTTCTCACACCCGTGATACAATGGACCTTTTAAAACGGGTGGAGGGAATTTGCGTTGAGGATCACTCCTTGCTAGCCAGTGTGGATGTGGAGGCATTATACTCCTCCATACCACATGAGGCTGGGTTGTTGGCAGTCAGCTATTATCTCAGCATGCGGGGACAACAGTTTAAGGCGCATAATACCTTTGTCTTACAGCTGCTTAGATTTTTGCTGACGCATAACTTCTTTACCTTTGACGGTCGCCTTTACCACCAGCTCAGGGGTACGGCCATGGGTTGCTCCTGTGCACCGTCCTATGCTTAACCTGCTCCTGGGCTGGTGGGAGGCCACAGTCGTCTTTGGAGAGGGTGAACCGATGACCGGGCCCATCACCTTATGGGCCCGGTACATCGATGACATCCTCATAGTCTGGAATGCGGGCACCCTGGAATTCAAAAAGTTTGTGGACTTTCTTAATGCAAACACCATTGGTCTCCGTTTTACCTATGAGACCAACGATTGTTCCCTTCCTTTTCTGGATGTCCGCAATTTCCAAGAAACCTGGTGGTGAACTCTCTACAACTGTATTTCGTAAGACCACGGCCACCAACTCAGTCCTGCATTGGCAGAGTAGCCATCCCCTACCACTTAAGAGAGGTATACCCTATGGACAATACCTGCGTTTACGCAGGAACTGCTCTGATGAGGAAGGCAGCTGACCTTAGACAAAGATTTAGGGCCAGGGGTTACCCCGACAAGGTTTTGGGAGGGGCTTTTCAGAGAGCAACTAACACCTCCAGAGAGACTTTGCTTACTCCGAAGACTAGACAGGAGGGTGACAGGAAGGTGAGATTCATTACCACTTTTGACTGCTCTGCCAATGAATCAAGAGAGATTTTGGCACGACACTGGCCTATCCTACTTATGGATCCAGATGTCCAAGAAGTACTGCATGAACACCCACAGGTGACGTTTAGAAGAGGCCAAAGCCTTAAGGACTTATTGGTGCACAGTCATCTAGCACCACCAGCTAGACCAAGTACGTGGCTGAGTCGTCGCCCTATGGGCTGTTTTAGATGCAGTGGCTGTGTGGCCTGTAGCAACATAGACCAAGGAAAAACCTTTCACAGTACCAATCTCCAACGCAGTTTTGACATTAAAGATTTCATCTCATGCAGAACTGTTGGTGTAATATATAAAATCACATGTATCTGCCAAAAAGAATACATTGGCAAGACTAAGCGCGAGCTACGTAGACGCATAGGAGAACACCTCCTGGATATTGAGAAGCGTCGCGACACCCCAGTGGCCCGCCATGTCTGTGATTTGCACCAAGGCAACCCCAAGGCCATTAGAGTCATGGGTATTGAGGCTGTCAGTCCCCCCAAAAGAGGGGGTGATTGGGACAAGATCATTTTACAACGTGAGTCACGGTGGATATTTCTTTTAAAGACTGTCGCACCAAATGGCCTTAACGAGCAGCTGAATTACAGCTGCTTTCTGTAGAATGATTTTCGGTCTTGTCACCGTCACCACCGGTCTTTGGGGTGGTATTTGACTAAACCATCACGTTTATGCATCAACTGTCATTCCTGAATGCATTTACTGTCACCTCCCTGTCATTATCAATTCATTATGCACATCTATGTCCAGTATGAATTTTGTCTGGGTATCACCCCCGAGTACCATTATTCTGCTTTGTCAGTTTCTAGATCAATAATCAATATTGACCAAGACCCTACATGAGATATTAATTTATCCTTCATGATCGCCTGCTTTGACCTGTCTCCCCGTTTGTATCTCTATTCTTTAGCTGTACCTATCCAACATAGGATAAATGGCCACAAATATCTTTAAATTAGAACCGATTGTGGTTCATCATATTCAGCTGTACTCTCGTTTGTCCGATCGATTGTACTTTGCTGAATATTAAGAAGTAATCGACACTTTAATTGCTTCTCATTTCTTCTGCTGTTCTGTACAGCCTCCGCGATCTCGCGACATCCAATGCGAGCTCGCGCATGCGCAGGAGTGCGTTTTGTATCAGGCACTCTTTCTGCGCTCCAGGCCTCGTTTCCATTCCGTGATGAGCGCATGCGCTACGCTCACGTGCAGGCGGGTAAGCACGCTCATTGGCCTTCATTACCGACGGCAGTGGCGGGAATCGAGGTGTATTTAAACAAGGAGGGTACACCAGGTTAGTTGGCGTCCCATATGCAGTCACTCTCATCTGTATACTGCATTTCTCTTTAACCTCCTACCAATGAGGTAGTCCACGTAGGGGCCAAATATCTTTGTGCACCTTATGACCATTTGACTGACCGTGTTAATTTTGGTCTGTAGGCTTGTCTGCTTTATCTAGGATTGACTTGCCTGTTTTCTCACCATCTCCCCTGATGAACTGCCCTTTGTCCCGGCAGCGAAACGTGCATGTAGTGATTTGCCTATGCATATATAGGGACTTATAGTATTGTAGAACCAGGGACAGGTTCCGGACAGGGTCATCCTTTTAAGGACGAGTGCCCTGTGGTCAGGTTGCTAGCACATCTTTAGTATCAGGGTCGACGGTTAGACAGCTATAGGGTACACTACAGGGACCCTACATGCATTTGTCTGACTGCACCTATCTTTCTTTTCCCTGTGATTCATCCGACCATCCATACAGGATGAACTACTACTAAAACATCGTGTGGAGAAGCTTCAGACGACCTTCCCTTGGTACCGGTAGGACACACTGGTTACCTACTCAGTGCCGCCGTGCACTTTAATCATATTGCCATTTGATACTGGGATGACCATGGACCACTCTACCTAGTGGTCTACACCTATATTCATCCCCTGTATACTAATTTTTGCACACTTTATTTAGGATTTTATTAAGCATATAATATTAAATGTTATGTTTCAGGATTATTCTTTCAGAATTTTGCTTATACTCCAGATAATCCAGAGCGCAGACACACTCAGATCTGACCTCTTTACTTACTGATTTTTGTTCATGGAAGCAGGTATATCTATCCCCTTAATCTGTATTTTGTAGAAGCAGGTATATAGAGCCCCTTAATCAATATTTGGTGGAAGCAGGTATATCGCACCCCTCAATCTGTATTTTGTGGAAGTAGGTATATAGAAACCCTTAATTAGTATTTTGCTGAAGCAGGTACATTGCAGGCATCAATTAATATTTGTTGGAAGCAGGTATATCAATCCTCTTAATCCGTATTTTGTCGAAGCAGGTGTATCGCAGGCCTCAATCAATATTTGGTCGAAGCAGGTATATCGCACCCCTCAATCAGTATTTTGTGGAAGCAGGTATATAAAAAAACCTTAATCAGTATTTTGTGGAAGCAGGTATATAGAACCCCTTAATTAATATTTGGTGGAAGCGGTTATATCAAACCCCATAATCAGTATTTTGTGGAAGCAGGTGTATCACACCTTTCAATCTGTATTTGGTGGAAGCAGGTATATCAAATTCCTTAATCAGTATTTTGTGGAAGCAGGTATATTGCAGGCCTCAATCAATATTTGGTGGAAGCAGGTATATCAATTCACATAATCAGTATTTTGTGGAAGCAGGTATATAGAACCCCTTAATCAATATTTGGTGGAAGCAGGTATATCGCAACCCTCAATCTGTATTTTGTGGAAGCAGGTATATCAAACCCCTTATTCAGCATTTTGTGGAAGCAGGTATATTGCACCCCTCAATCAGTATTTTGTGGAAGCAGGTATCTCAAACCCCTTAATCAGTATTTTGTGGAAGCAGGTATATCAATCCCCTTAATCAGTATTTTAAGGAAGCAGGTATATCGCACCTTTCAATCTGTATTTTGTGGAAGCAGGTATATCGCAGGCCTCAATCAATATTTGGTGGAAGCAAGTATATCAATTCACATAATCAGTATTTTGTGGAAGCAGGTACAGTACAGACCAAAAGTTTGGACACACCATTCAAAGAGTTTTCTTTATTTTCATGACTATGAAGGCATCAAAACTATGAATTAACACATGTGGAATTATATACATAACAAACAAGTGTGAAACAACTGAAAATATGTCATATTCTAGGTTCTTCAAAGTATCCACCTTTTGCTTTGATTACTGCTTTGCACACTCTTGGCATTCTCTTGATGAGCTTGAAGAGGTAGTCCCCTGAAATGTTTTTCACTTCACAGGTGTGCCCTGTCAGGTTTAATAAGTGGGATTTCTTGCCTTATAAATGGGGTTGGGACCATCAGTTGCGTTGCGGAGAAGTCAGGTGGATACACAGCTGATAGTCCTACTGAATAGACTGTTAGAATTTGTATTATGGCATGAAAAAAGCAGCTAAGTAAAGAAAAACGAGTGGCCATCATTACTTTAAGAAATGAAGGTCAGTCAGTCAGCCGAAAAATTGGGAAAACTTTGAAAGTAAGGGCTATTTGACCATGAAGGAGAGTGATGGGGTGCTGCGTCAGATGACCTGGCCTCCACAGTCACCGGACCTGAACCCAATCGAGATGGTTTGGGGTGAGCTGGACCGCAGAGTGAAGGCAAAAGGGCCAACAAGTGCTAAGCATCTCTGGGAACTCCTTCAAGACTGTTGGAAGACCATTTCAGGGGACTACCTCTTGAAGCTCATCAAGAGAATGCCAAGAGTGTGCAAAGCAGTAATCAAAGCAAAAGGTGGCTACTTTGAAGAACCTAGAATATGACATATTTTCAGTTGTTTCACACTTGTTTGTTATGTATATAATTCCACATGTGTTAATTCATAGTTTTGATGCCTTCATAGTCATGAAAATAAAGAAAACTCTTTGAATGAGAAGGTGTGTCCAAACTTTTGGTCTGTACTGTATATAAAACCCCTTAATCAATATTTGGTGGAGGCAGGTATATCGCACCACTCAATCAGTATTTTGTGGAAGCATGTATCTCAAACCCCTTAATCAGTATT
Organism: Bufo bufo; assembly: GCF_905171765.1. Taxonomy (NCBI): domain Eukaryota; kingdom Metazoa; phylum Chordata; class Amphibia; order Anura; family Bufonidae; genus Bufo; species Bufo bufo. The sequence continues at coordinate 152,430,277 of NC_053390.1, read as the reverse complement.
TTGTGGAAGCAGGTATCTCAAACCCCTTAATCAGTATTTTGTGGAAGCATGTATCTCAAACCCCTTAATCAGTATTTTGTGGAAGCAGGTATCTCAAACCCCTTAATCAGTATTTTATGGAAGCAGGTATATTGCACCTTTCAATCTGTATTTTGTGGAAGCAGGTATATCAAATTCCTTAATCAGTATTTTGTGGAAGCAGGTATATCGTAGGCCTCAATCAATATTTGGTGGAAGCAGGTATATCAATTCCCTTAATCAGTATTTTGTGGAAGCAGATATATAGAACCCCTTAATCAATATTTGGTGGAAGCAGGTATATTGCAACCCTCAATCTGTATTTTGTGGAAGCCGGTATATCAAACCCCTTATTCAACATTTCATGGAAGCAGGTATATCGCACCCCTCAATCAGTATTTTGTGGAAGCTGGTATATCAAACCCCTTAATCAGTATTTTGTGGAAGCAGGTATATCATCCCCTTAATAAGTATTTTTTGGAAGCAGGTATATCTAACCCCTTAATCAGCATTTTGTGGAAGCAGGTATATCACACCTCTCAATCAGTATTTTGTGAAAACAGGTATATAGAACCCCTTAATCAATATTTTGTGGAAGCAGGTATATAAAAAACCCTTAATGAGTATTTTGTGGAAGCAGGTATAAGGCACCCCTCAATTAATATTTTGTGGAAGCAGGTATATATAACCCCTTGATCAATTTTTGGTGGAAGCAGGTATATCGCACCCCTCAATCAGTATTTTGTGGAAGCAGGTATATAAAAACCCCTTCATGAGTATTTTGTGGAAGCAGGTATAAGGCACCCCTCAATTTTTATTTTGTGGAAGCAGGAATATAGAACCCCTTAATCAATATTTGGTGGAAGCAGGTATATCGCACCCCTCAATCAGTATTTTGTGGAAGCAGGTATATCGTAGGCCTCAATTAATATTTGGGGGAAGCAGGTATATCGCACCCCTAAATCAGTTTTTTGTGGAAGCAGGCAAATTGCACCCCTCAATCCATTTTTGGGGGGCAAACAGGTATATCACACCCGTTGCAAATAGTTGTTCCAATAGCGCTTGTCCCTCTATATACCTGCGGTATCGCAGCAGAACCGCACACAACTGCTGCACAATACAAATGCACTATATACTTTCTATGTTAGAAAGTATATTATAGGTATATTACACCCCTTAATCAGTTTTTTGGAGGGCAACAGGTATATCACACCAGTTGCAATTAGTTATTCCATTATCGTTTGTCCCTCTATATAGCTGCGGTATCGCGGTAGAACCTCACACAACTTCTGCACAATACAAATGCACTATAATATACTTTCTATGTTATAAAGTATATTATAAGTATATCACACCCCTCAGTATATCACACCTATCAATAGCACACCTATACCTTAAAATAACTTTTGAGGCCCTATTAGCTAGCGTTTGGTGTCCCTAAAAGTCTGTCCCTGCTCCACAAAGCAACCTCTCCCTACACTGGCGAAACATAGAATGTACAATGGCTTCCAGATCGGGTTCTGTTATAGGGTGGGGTGTGTGTCTATGTGCTGAAACGTCTCAATTGGCTGTCCTGTCCCACCTGATGGATGTGTCATGGGTCAAAGTTCGCCAAACATCGCCATATGTTCACATGTTCAGTGAATCGCGAACGAGCAAGGTTCGCCGCGAAACGACCACCGGGCGAACCTCAAGGCCATCTCTACTGATCATCAGATTACCGAAACAACAGTCAAAGTTTCTTTGGAACCACATCCCTTCGATAGCCGTGAGCTCCTATACAGGATGTTCGTGAGGCAAGTAAATATCTTAGGTAACACCTCCAATAGATCGTCCTCTTTGTACATCCCACAGAACCAACCTGTCCACACAATCCGGTCCTCTGTGCTTGCCTTGGTTCAATGGCAAGACCCTTCTGTTTCTCGGCAGCTGTGTGGGCAGACAGGTGCTTGGAATACTCTTTCAGTCTGGTGTATGAGAAATTATACATCGGTGTCACGCTGTACAGAGTCCATTGTTTTTGAAGGAGCAAAGCAGCCTGTGCCTGATCAAGAGTTTACTACAAGGGGGTGCACTCCGGGATTTTTCTTTTAGACAAGCTTCGCAATGCAGACCATCGAAGTGCAGAGGTCAAGCTTCCGGGAGGATACCTCGAGCTGTGATAATGACTGCTCCTTCGTGCCGATGACCTACTTCTGGCGGTTAACACCCGATTAGTGGGTTTTTGCATATCCTAACAATAAATGAAGTTCCCGTTTACTGACTGTAAACAGAGATATTGACAGACAAACATATCAAACTCTGCCGCAATCTTTCTAGGCGCCACGTCTCCAGTCCCCTGACCACCCAGATTTACCAGCATCTGTTTCAGGGCATGAAGCAGTAGAATAACATTGTTTATCCGGTAGTCCTGGTGACTGACAAATAAAGTGGCCTCTTCAAAGGGCCTGAGCAAATGGCAGGTGTCAATCATGAGCTGCCACTGGCTGACATGGAAGTTACACAGGGGACTACTCCTGTCCGCTTGGATCAGCAGGAAATCGTTTATGGCCTATCTCTGCTCATACAGTCGGTCCAACATATGGAGGGTTGAATTCCAATGGTTGGAAATGAGGCATATCAGCTTATGTTGGGGGATGCCGTTCTGCCGCTGCAGCTCAAGGAGGGTGTGCTTTGCGGTGTACGAGTGCCTGAAGATCATGCAAAATCTCCTGGTTATTTTTAGGATGTCTTGCAGATGGGTGGGAGACTTCAGGAACCGCTTGACTACCAGATTGAACACGTGTGCCATGCAGAGTGCATGGCTCAGCCATCCTTGATGCAGCGCAGACACCATGTTCTTCCCGCTGTCGGTCACCATGGTTCCGATTTTGAGTTGTCGCGGAGAATGCCAGGAAACAGAGCAGTTCCTCCCCTGTGTGACTCCATTCGCCCAAGCAAACCAGGTGCAGAACAGCGTGAGAGTGATAAGAGGGGTCACACATGGCTTGCAAACACTACATGCCTCCAACATAATTGTTGGATCTCTACATGAAAATAATGTATTTGGTGTAAATCACAAGAGGGGCATTGCTGGAGAAATTGACTTCACAAGAGATAAAGAGCAGCGGAGTTTACTTTGAAATTTAAAATGTCAACACTGCACAATTCAACCCAAACAGCAAAAGGAGGTGTACAGTGACCCATCAATTTTCCCCAAAAAAAGCCAGTTTCACATAACAAATTTCACCACTAAGTAAGTCATTCCATACTGCAAAAGGAGGTGTGCATTCACCCATACATTTTCTGGAAAAAAAAGGCAGTGTCACATAAAGAATTGCACAGCTAAGTAAGTCTTTCCATACCGCAAAAGGAGGTGTACATTCACCCATACATTTTCGTAAAAAGAGCAAGTGTCACATAAAGAGTTTCACCACTAAGTACTTCAGTCCATACCGCAAAAGGAGGTGTACATTCACCCATACATTCTCCAAAAAAAGAGCCAGTGTCACATAAAAAATTTCACAGCAAAATGGGCTTTACCACATCTAACTGCACCTCTGAACGGCAAGTAGGCCCTTAATTGAGAGGGGTTGCACACGGCTTGCATACACTACATGCCTCCAACATAATTTTTGGATCTCTAAATGAAAATAATGTATTTGATGTAAATCGCAAGAGGGGCATTGCTGGAGACATTGACCTCACTAGAGATACAGAGCAGCTGAGTTCAGCCACCTCTATTTGCTTCCTGCTGTTTACTGCTTCTGAATTAAAATTGGGGCAACCAGCTTCAGCTTCCTTTGATGTGTATGCCTACGGAGTCCTTTTGTTATGGCTTTGCACAGGGAGCAAGACTGTTACGCACAATTCTAATGGAACTCAAGATCTTAAGAAACTGGACTTGGACTCCAAGGCAGAGGCTCTCCTGTCATGTCTAGTGTGCTATGGAGATCGAATGCAGACGGAGGAGATAAAAACACATGAATGTTTTCAATTTAGTGAAGCTGCTTGATTTAATTGTGAATAGATGGTAAAGGGAAAGTCTGCTGGTGTGTTGTCATCAGCGTTTTCATTATGTTTACTGCAGGACCCACGACGACATAATTTGGGCCATACCGCAAAAAGAGGTGTACAATCACCCATAAATTTTCCCAAAGAAAAATTGGTTGAAATAAAAATTTGCACCAAAGAATGGATAATGGGATTCGGTTCATACAGAATAAAGTCTACTATCACCCAGCATTTTTCCTAAAAAAATCTTGTTTCACATAAAAAATTTCACCACTACGTAATTCGGTTCATACTGCAAAAGGAGTTGTACAATCACTTATCAATTTTCCTGAAGAAAACATGGTTGAAATAAAAAAAATTCACCAATAAAAGGATAATGGAATTCGGTTCATACAGAAGAAAGTCTACTATCACCCAGCAATTTTTCCAAAAAGTATGTTTCACATAAAAAATGTCACCACTACGTAAATCAATCCATAACACGAAAAGTGCTTCACCACATATAACTGCACTGCTGAATGGCAATTAGGCCCTAATTTATTTTTATTTTTACACAAAAGGCTTTTCAACAGATAAGTGAAACGATAAAAGGCGAATATATTTGTATTTCGCCAGTAATACACGGCAAACTAGGCTTTAAAATATATCACTGCACCGCAGAACGGCAATTAGGCCCTAATTTTTTTCTATTTTTACACAAAAGGCTTTTCAACAGATAAGTACAACCATGAATGGCAAATATATTTGTATTTTGCCAATAATACACGGCAAACTGGGCTGTAAAATATCTCACTGCACTGCTGAATGGCAAATAGGCCCTATTTTTTTTAATTATTTTTACACAAAAGGCTTTTCAACAGATAAGTACACCATGAACAGAAAATATATTTGTATTTCGCCATTAATACATGGCAAACTGGGCTGTAAAATATCTCACTGCACCAATGAATGGCAATTACACCCATTTTTAATTTTACACAAAAGGCTTCTCAACAGATAAGTACAACCATGAATGGCAAATATATTTGTATTTCACCATTAATACACGGCAAACTGGGCTGTAAAATATCTCATTGCACAGCTGAACGGCAATTAGACCCCCTAATTTTTACACAAAAGACGTTTCAAAAGATAAGTACAACCTTAAACAGTAAATATATTTGTATTTTGCTGGTAATACACGGCAAACTGGGCTGTAAAATATCTCACTGCACAGCAGAATGTCAAATAGGCCCTAATTTTTTATTATTTTTACACAAAAGGCTTTTCAACAGATAAGTGAAATGATGAAAGGCGAATATATTTGTATTTCGGCAGTAATACACAGCAAACTGGGCTGTAACATATTTCGCTGCACTGCTGAACGGCAATTAGGCCCAATTTTTTTTCTATTTTTACACAAAAGGCTTTTCAGCAGATAAGTACAACCATGAACGGCAAATATATTTGTACTTCGCCGGTAATTCACGGCAAACTGGGCTATAAAATGTCTCACTGCACCGCTAAACGGCAATCTGGCCCAAATGTTTTAATATTTTTACACAATAGGCTTTTCAACAGATAAGTACAATCATGAACGGCAAATATATTTGTATTTCGCCAAAAAGACACGGCAAACTGGGCTGTAAAATATCTCACTGCACCGCAGAACGGCAATTGGGCCCTAATTTTTTTATATTTTTACACAAAAGCCTATTCAACAGATAAGTGCAACGATGAAAGGCGAATATAGTTGTATTTCGCCAGTAATACAGGGCAAACTGGGCTGTAAAATATCTCACTGCACTGCTGAACGGCAATTAGGCAGTAATTTGTTTCTATTTTTACACAAAAGGATTTTTAACAGATAAGTACAACTATGAATGGCAAATATATTTGTATTTAGCCAGTAATACAAGGCAAACTGGGCTTTAAAATATCTAACTGCACCGCTTAACGGCAATTAGGCCATAATTTTTTTCTATTTTTACACAAAAAGCTTTTCAACAGATAAGTACAACTATGAACGGCGAATATACTTGTATTTTGCCACTAATACACGGCAAACTGGGCTGCAAAATATTTTGCTACACCACTGAGCGGAAAAGATATTTTTCCTTTTTCCACTAATACATGCAAAAAAGGGCTTTAAAACAGATAACTGCACCGCTGAGCGGTAAATATATTTTTTCTTTTTCAACTAATACATGGAAAAAGGGCTTCGAAACAGATAACTGCACCGACGAGCAGCAAAGATATTTATCCTTTTTCCACTAATACATGCAAAAAAGGGCCGTAAAACAGATAATTGCACCGCTGAGCTGCAAATATATTTTACTTTTGCCACTAAAACACGACAAAAAGGGCTGTAATTTCTGCACTTCACCACACTACGAAGCACAAGGAAATTCGCATTCGGTTCGAATCTAAATTTTCTCTACTTCTAATGTCCTAAAAATATTAATGGCATTTACAAAATGATACCAACATAAAGTAGACATGTGGTGAATTTAAATAAATAACAATTTTTGGGAGGCAATATCTGTTTTAAAAGCAGAGAAATAAAAATTTTGAATATTGCAATTTTTTTTAAATAAAGGTAACACATATTGGCTTAAATTTGCCACTAATGTGACGTACAATGTGTGATGAGAAAATTTTTCAAAATCATTTGGATAAGTAAAAGCATTCCAAAGTTACTGCCACATAAAGTGACACATGGCAGATTTGCAAAATTAGGATTAGTCAGTTGGGAGGGAAAGAGGGCTAAATGGCCAGATCTGGTTTAAAAAAAATTATCAGCCAGAAAACTTTAATTGATACTTTTAGTATGTTGAGCTTAAAAGCAACATATGTGAAATTTTAAAAGCAAAAACAAACACAATGCCTCTGCAAACACAAATAATCAAGTAAATACAATCGTGCCATACTCACTGTAGAAAATGTACTAATGCTAATGCTATCTCTTTAGGATAAAAAAAAACTACACTAAATACTACCTCTGCTGGTGCCATACTGATTCCCATCTGAGACAATAGGGGCATATAGCTAAGATATGCCCCCATTGTCTGATAGTTGCGGGTCCCAGAGGTGGGACCCGCACCTACACGGAGAACAGAGCGGGGAAGGTGGTGACCTGGAGGACCCCAGGTTTTCCAGGGTCCAACCAACGCCAAGCGCACTCCCCATAGAAGTGAATGGTAGCACACAGCGCTTACGCGGCCACCACTCATTTCTATGGGGCCAATGGAAATAGCCGAGACAGCGCTCAGCTATTTTCGGCGGCCCCATAGAAATGAAAGGAGGGCGGCCTCCATTAAAATCAGTGAGAGCAGGCTACAGCTTTATACTTGCACTATTTAAAATCAGCCTACTATGAAATGTTGGCAGTCGAGTAGTAACTCGACAAATGAACATGGTGAATCAGAGGGTAATATAGTGGTAATACAAGTGTTTGGGTTAAGATAATCTTTTGAGGAAGTACAAAAAACATATAAGGCCTCTTTCACACGAATGTAAGGGCTCCGTGCCCGTGCTGCAGACCGCATACTGCGGTTCCGCAATACATGGGTCACCAGCCGCGTGCATTCCGCATCACAGATGCTGACCCATTCACTTGAATGTGTCCGCAAATCCGGAGATGCGGTGCAGGCCCGTCTAATTTCTAATTTTCTGAGCCTGCTTCAGGCATAGAAAATTGTCTAAATGTAAGCCAGCATGAAAGCTTGCTTGCATTTAAACTGGCGCTGCATGCCTAAAACACTGGTTTTAATGAATGACCCCAAAAGTTTTTAATATATGTAAATAGAGATGAGCAAATTCATATTTTGAAATTCGTTCATGCTTCGTTTGGTGGTAAAAGGTGAATTGCGTTATGGATTTAGTTACCACGGACCATAACGCAGTTCTATGATGGAATGCATAACAGAATGCCTTTAGAGGCATTCCGTTATTCATTCCGTCATAATAGAAGTCTATGGGCTGCAAAACAGATCCGTCCCGTTTCCGTTATGCAGGGGAGTCCTCTCTTGTATAACGGAAATGGGACAGATCTGTTATGAAGGCCATAGACTTCTATTATGACGGAATGAATAACGGAATGCCTCTAAAGGCATTCCATTATGCATTCCGTAATAGAATTGCGTTATGGTCCGTGGTAATGGAATCCTTAATACAATTCTGCTTTTACCACCAAACGAAACGTGACTTAATTTCATAAAATGAAATTCGCTCATCCTTATATGTAAATTTTCTTAAATCAAGGGAAACACCTCAAAAACACAATTAGGCTGTATTGCAAATGTGCATATTTTGCATTACATTACATTTTTTTATTTTATTTGCCTGGTTGATATACTGTATCTTCCCTCCCAGATATGTCAGTAGTGTTGTTCACAAAATGTGCATGTATTGCCTTGTTGTAGATTTTGGGAGATATGTAATTTATTGCTTCAAACATTTCTTTTGTATTCTTGCAATCTGTCCACCAAATTTATTGAATCATATGTATTGAGCAGATGTTTGATTAGACGGCATAAGAAGACAGCAATCTCAAGTTAATTAATGTGTTTTATTCAGAGCAGAAGCAGAAAGCAAAACAAATGTACAATAGCTTGACAAATAGTGTATCAAGATTTCAACTGCTTGCTTAACTTTTGAAATTAAGTTAATATTTTCTAACTCATTAAAGATTACGCACTGTATGATATTAATAAAATTGATCATATATTTCTAGTTATAATTAAGACTGGTGAGATTCTAAAACAATCTAAAACCTGAAAATAAAAATCTGAAAAGACTCTGATTAGCCAAAATAGTCTCAGAGAAATATTGTCCTTGTAGTAACCAATCAATTTTGCTTAGATTTTCAAACAGTTTGGATGCTATGGGCAATACAGATGCTTTTTTGATACATGATACCTTCTGAAAAAGAGAGAAGGCCATCACATGATGGGACATATTTGAAGATGTGTACAGTGAACTGTATTGCCAAAAACATTTCATGACAGTTGGTTGGGATATACAGTCCAAGCCAATAAGCAATACTAGGTCTCACCTGATGTTGACAAAGCGAGGACCAAGTCAAAATACGTGTACTGTAGTGGCAAACATTAATATGTAAAACAGTTGCACATTGTGCTAATGAAATGAAAGGCAAAATCCCTGTCCCATTTTGGGATTAGGGTCAATAAAAATGAAGGTGGTCTTTTACTTAAGGAAAAATGCAATTTTTTCAAGACAATGACACCAAATAATTGTGATCACATATTTTGCCTCAGCTTAGATCTGCTTGTAAGAACAGATATATATTAAAATTATCAGAATGGAAGCTGTACTAGAATAACAAGATGAAAGAAGAAAGAGGAAGTCAATAAGCTGAACACAAAGTGTCTCTCTGCTGGGAACCACAGGAATCAGCTGTTATCTGTGTGGAAACCTGGAAATAAATACTTAAAGGGGTTGTCCAAGTTATGAAAAAAAAAATATAGCACTGAAAATCTGATGGGCAGCAATATATAACTAAGCTAAGCAAGTTTTATGCAAAATATATATATATACACTCACCTAAAGAATTATTAGGAACACCTGTTCTATTTCTCATTAATGCAATTATCTAGTCAACCAATCACATGGCAGTTGCTTCAATGCATTTAGGGATGTGGTCCTGGTCAAGACAATCTCCTGAACTCCAAACTGAATATTAGAATGGGAAAGAAAGGTGATTTAAGCAATTTTGAGCGTGGCCTGGTTGTTGGTGCCAGACGGGCCGGTCTGAGTATTTCACAATCTGCTCAGTTACTGGGATTTTCACGCACAACCATTTCTAGGGTTTACAAAGAATGGTGTGAAAAGGGAAAAACATCCAGTATGCAGCAGTCCTGTGGGCAAAAATGCCTTGTGGATGCTAGAGGTCAGAGGATAATGGGCCGACTGATTCAAGCTGATAGAAGAGCAACGTTGACTGAAATTACCACTCGTTACAACCGAGGTATGCAGCAAAGCATTTGTGAAGCCACAACACGCACAACCTTGAGGCGGATGGGCTACAACAGCAGAAGACCCCACCGGGTACCACTCATCTCCACTACAAATAGGAAAAAGAAGCTACAATTTGCACCAAAATTGGACTGTTGAAGACTGGAAAAATATTGCCTGGTCTGATGAGTCTCGATTTCTGTTGAGACATTCAAATGGTAGAGTCCGAATTTGGCGTAAACAGAATGAGAACATGTATCCATCCTCTGATGGCTACTTCCAGCAGGATAATGCACCATGTCACAAAGCTCGAATCATTTCAAATTGGTTTCTTGAACATGACAATGAGTTCACTGTACTAAAATGGCCCCCACAGTCACCAGATCTCAACCCAATAGAGCATCTTTGGGATGTGGTGGAACGGGAGCTTCGTGCCCTGGATGTGCATCCCTCAAATCTCCATCAACTGCAAGATGCTATCCTATCAATATGGGCCAACATTTCTAAAGAATGCTATCAGCACCTTGTGGAATCAATGCCACGTAGAATTAAGGCAGTTCTGAAGGCAAAAGGGGGTCCAACACCGTATTAGTATGGTGTTCCTAATAATTCTTTAGGTGAGTGTATATATATATATATATATATATATATATATACAGGGAGTGCAGAATTATTAGGCAAGTTGTATTTTTGAGGATTAATTTTATTATTGAACAACAACCATGTTCTCAATGAACCCAAAAAACTCATTAATATCAAAGCTGAATATTTTTGGAAGTAGTTTTTAGTTTGTTTTTAGTTTTAGCTATTTTAGGGGGATATCTGTGTGTGCAGGTGACTATTACTGTGCATAATTATTAGGCAACTTAACAAAAAACAAATATATACCCATTTCAATTATTTATTTTTACCAGTGAAACCAATATAACATCTCAACATTCACAAATATACATTTCTGACATTCAAAAACAAAACAAAAACAAATCAGTGACCAATATAGCCACCTTTCTTTGCAAGGACACTCAAAAGCCTGCCATCCATGGATTCTGTCAGTGTTTTGATCTGTTCACCATCAACATTGCGTGCAGCAGCAACCACAGCCTCCCAGACACTGTTCAGAGAGGTGTACTGTTTTCCCTCCTTGTAAATCTCACATTTGATGATGGACCACAGGTTCTCAATGGGGTTCAGATCAGGTGAACAAGGAGACCATGTCATTAGATTTTCTTCTTTTATACCCTTTCTTGCCAGCCACGCTGTGGAGTACTTGGACGCGTGTGATGGAGCATTGTCCTGCATGAAAATCATGTTTTTTTTGAAGGATGCAGACTTCTTCCTGTACCACTGCTTGAAGAAGGTGTCTTCCAGAAACTGGCAGTAGGACTGGGAGTTGAGCTTGACTCCATCCTCAACCCGAAAAGGCCCCACAAGCTCATCTTTGATACCAGCCCAAACCAGTACTCCACCTCCACCTTGCTGGCGTCTGAGTCGGACTGGAGCTCTCTGCCCTTTACCAATCCAGCCACGGGCCCATCCATCTGGCCCATCAAGACTCACTCTCATTTCATCAGTCCATAAAACCTTATCTTGAGATATTTCTTGGCCCAGTCTTGACGTTTCAGCTTGTGTGTCTTGTTCAGTGGTGGTCGTCTTTCAGCCTTTCTTACCTTGGCCATGTCTCTGAGTATTGCACACCTTGTGCTTTTGGGCACTCCAGTGATGTTGCAGCTCTGAAATATGGCCAAACTGGTGGCAAGTGGCATCTTGGCAGCTGCACGCTTGACTTTTCTCAGTTCATGGGCAGTTATTTTGCGCCTTGGTTTTTCCACACGCTTCTTGCGACCCTGTTGACTATTTTGAATGAAACGCTTGATTGTTCGATGATCACGCTTCAGAAGCTTTGCAATTTTAAGAGTGCTGCATCCCTCTGCAAGATATCTCACTATTTTTGACTTTTCTGAGCCTGTCAAGTCCTTCTTTTGACCCATTTTGCCAAAGGAAAGGAAGTTGCCTAATAATTATGCACACCTGATATAGGGTGTTGATGTCATTAGACCACACCCCTTCTCATTACAGAGATGCACATCACCTAATATGCTTAATTGGTAGTAGGCTTTCGAGCCTATACAGCTTGGAGTAAGACAACATGCATAAAGAGGATGATGTGGTCAAAATACTAATTTGCCTAATAATTCTGCACGCAGTGTATATATATATATTTCCTCATTTTCCTGGTTCTTTTCTAGCCCTTTGTTTACATGCTATAAAAACAATCTCTGCCCCTCCCCCTGCTCTGCTAAGGGAGTGAATACAAGAGCTACCCTGAGTGACACGTCTGCCTGCTGGGAGAATCAGCAGCATGTTGTATGTGTAGGACTACAAGTCCCACCTGTATAATGACACTGCTAATACACACAGAATCTTCCCCCTACCTTCTTGTGCAATGCTCTCTCTAGTCTGTCAGCTTCTGTGCCCAGAATTGTGACTGCTGCAGCTAGCCAGTCTGTGCAGCTGAAGGGGTTAAGAATCCTAGGACAGAGCAGACGGCAGTGAAGGGGGGCGTGGCCAGCACAGTGACGTCTCGTTTACAGGCTTGTAAATGAACTTTATCAGAGCAGGGAGAGAAGCTGACATCACAGGTCATGTGACCCTCAGTGAAATCTGAGAAACCAGCCACTGGAGATAAAGTGAGTTAATTGGAAAGCTGTTACATTTGCTTAGTTAGGAACATAGAAAGAACAAAAAAATAACTCGGACAACCCCTTTAAAATCCATGCAGTGCCAACAAGGAGAAACTGAACATTACACAGTGCACATTCCAATGAAGAGGACATCTGGAGGAAGAGACACCAGTGTCAGACTGAAGTTCCTTGGCCTACCAGAGGAAACATAGAAACATAGAAACATAGAATGTGTCGGCAGATAAGAACCATTTGGCCCATCTAGTCTGCCCAATATACTGAATACTATGAATAGCCCCCGGCCCTATCTTATATGAAGGATGGCCTTATGCCTATCCCATGCATGCTTAAACCCCTTCACTGTATTTGCAGCTACCACTTCTGCAGGAAGGCTATTCCATGCATCCACTACTCTCTCAGTAAAGTAATACTTCCTTATATTACTTTTAAACCTTTGCCCCTCTAATTTAAAACTGTGTCCTCTTGTGGTAGTTTTTCTTCTTTTAAATATGCTCTCTTCCTTTACCGAGTTGATTCCCTTTATGTATTTAAAAGTTTCTATCATATCCCCTCTGTCTCTTCTTTCTTCCAAGCTATACATATTAAGGTCCTTTAACCTTTCCTGGTAAGTTTTATCCTGCAATCCATGTACTAGTTTAGTAGCTCTTCTCTGAACTCTCTCTAGAGTATCTATATCCTTCTGGAGATATGGCCTCCAGTACTGCGCACAATACTCCAAGTGAGGTCTCACCAGTGTTCTGTACAGCGGCATAAGCACTTCACTCTTTCTACTGCTTATACCTCTCCCTATACATCCAAGCATTCTGCTGGCATTTCGTGCTGCTCTATTACATTGTCTTCCCACCTTTAAGTCTTCTGAAATAATTACTCCTAAATCCCTTTCCTCAGATACTGAGGTCAGGACTGTGTCAAATATTCTATATTCTGCCCTTGGGTTTTTACGCCCCAGGTGCATTATCTTGCACTTATCCACATTAAATTTCAGTTTCCAGAGTTCTGACCATTCTTCTAGTTTTCCTAAATCCTTTTCCATTTGGCGTTTCCCTCCAGGAACATCAACCCTGTTACATATCTTTGTGTCATCAGCAAAAAGACAAACCTTACCAGCGAGGCCTTTTGCAATATCACTTATGAAGATATTAAACAAAATCGGTCCCAGTACAGATCCCTGTGGAACCCCACTGGTAACATTACCTTGTTTTGAATGTTCTCCATTGACTACAACCCTCTGTTGTCTGTCACTCAGCCACTGCCTAATCCACTCAACAATATGGGAGTCCATGCTCAATGACTGCAGTTTATTGATAAGTCTTCTAGGAGATGATACTGAAAGCCCACCCTCTGTGTATACAGGACATGTGCACATCCACTGTTATTTTTGTGATAATTGGACATGCTGAACTTATCATCATTAAGATTTATTAGGATATCTGGTTTAGACACAAACTTCAAAGAGCCCCTATTTGAGAAGTACTGTGGGGGTCATTTATTAAGACTGCCGTTTTGACGCTGCAATCTGCCACAGATAAACGTCAAAAAACTAGCATCAATTATTTAGTAAATGACCACCTGTATGTGGACACTCTGTTATATAGACATAAAATCTATGACATTACCTAACGGTACTTTACATGCAATGACATAGACAGTAGGAAGCACTGATGTTTTCTTGATTAGATGATGGTGACAACTCTTTCATTTTGAGCCCCTTTGCAGCTGCACAGGCTGCACATACAGTCTATCCATTTAGTTAAAATTTAGTAGGGGCCCATTATTATGTCTGAGCTTTGACTCATCGGAGGATCGTATAGTACACCTTTTGACCATTCCAACCCTGAGAGGCACTCTTTGTAACTGCTCTATAGTGTAACTGTGAAGATTCTGAACAGAGAAACTCCCTAGTAGTAACAGAAGCAATGCAACAGCACTCTGCAAACATATAATATATGAACTAATGCTACATTCACTATATAACATTAATATGAGGTACTTAGCAAATATATTTTGAACAACATTATTTGTGCCCATCCACCATGGTCAAGTGACCTCTTACTGGATGGGAATCTAATCTATGATTCTTCTCTCTGTGCCAAATAACCTCTAATTTAGGGGGCAGCAGGTTTCATATGTATACTGTGTCTACCGCATTGTTACCTCTCTCTGTGTCAGCAGGTCTCCAGTGAATTCAGAGAGAGCAGACTACAGCCATCTATATAGCACGAATTAAAAGTCTGTTCTTCCTGAATTCATTGGAGGCTTGCTGGCATGGAGGGTGGTAACAAATTGTGCAGACACAGTATATATGTAGAGCCTATTTTCCCTAAATAAGAGGCCATTTGTCACAGAGAGAGGAATCATAGAGTAGGTTCCAGTAAGAGATCACCTTGCAGTGGTGGATGGGCAGAGCACAAATAATTTTGATAAAAATTAGTGAATTGGTTCGTACCACTACATAGGAATCCAATTCGTTCATTAGGGTAATGAACTGTCACGGTCCCTAACGTGACAGGTGTCAGAAGATCTAAGAGACTGGCTGCACGTGATGTGATCTGACAGCCTCTTTGGTTGCACTTGTTTTCAGTGTTGTTGCTGGAAATGAGCACACCTCTTGTCTCAGGTGTAGCTTAGTGGTTATTCTAACTCTTCTATTCAGTCTGGCTTCATCCATCATGCTATGCGGTTGATAGCTTCAGTTTGGTATTGGAAGTGCTGGTGTGTGGTCCTCTTCTGAGTTCCTGCTCGTCCATTTACTTCAGAAGTTAAGTGTTACATTCCCTTTTATATTTTGTTGTTTCCCCTCTGTCATTTGTTACTATGCCTCAGGCAGACGCTTGTTCTTTCATATTGGAAGGAACAGGCCGTCTCAAGCCCAGACACTACTCCAGGGCAATTCAGGGTTTCCAGGGTCTCAGGTTCCAGTGTATGAACATTCCTACCCTCAAGGTCCGTTCATACGGATAGGAGTCAGGGCTAGGATTAGGGTTTCCATAGTAGGTGTCCGTTTCGCTTTCCCTAGCTTTGAGGCCTAGCTCCTTTCCCCTTCCCTCCTGTTGTCGGTATGGTGTTACCTCCCACATCACTACCTGACATTAACTTGTGTCTAAATATGCAATCTAAATGAAATGGCTGCTGGTCTCATAAGAAAATCTTAATTTCACGCATTCATCATTACTGTGAGTAGCGAGCGGCGCCTGCGTGAACATAATCAATTGTGGAATGTGTCACAAACAAGTACGAATCTGAGTTCCAGTGGCCATTTTATTTTGATCGCATAGTAAACAATGGGATTTAACGTTGGAAGTGGTACAGTCCTGCAACAGAAAGTTAATTACTGTGATGAATGAATCGGATCTGTACGTAGCAGCACGAATCGATTCACCATCACTAATCAAAATACATTCACTCATATTCATTTTATACAGTGTTTATAGCATTAGTTCATACAGTCTATGTTTGCAGAGTGCTGTTGCAATACAGAAGATATCTTTATCATGAACATAGGGGTCAATTATTAAGACCAGTGTTACAAGCCGGTCTTAATAAAGCCCCTGCTCAGGCAGTGGATCGCTGAAGTTATTTAGAGGTGATAGCCTCTACATAACTTCGGCACATCCAGCGCTGCTGCTAAATGTAAGGCAGCTTATTTTCTGTCCTACATTTAACTATTTTCAACCCCTAAGGCCTCTTGCACACAACCGTATGTATTTTGTGGTCCACAAAAAAACGGATCCGCAAAAAAAATACGGATGACAACTGTGTGCATTCTGTATTTTTCAGAACAGCTGGCCCCTAATATAACAGTACTATCCTTGTCCGTAATGCAGACAATAATAGGCCATGTTCTATTTTTTTGCGGAACGGAAAAACTGAAATACGGAAATGGAATGCACATGGAGTACCTTCTGTTTTTTTTGCATGCCCATTGAAATAAACGGTTCTGTATGCAGTCCACAAAAAAAAATAGAACGGAAACGGAATGTAAATACTGTCGAGTGCAAGAGGCCTAAACCAGGAGTAGAAAATGATGAATAAGATGGACCTACCCAAACCGTTGCGCCGCAATCTGTGCCTGAAATACACCTAATATAGGCATATTTAAGGTTAATAAATGACCTCTATAGTTCTTACACTTAGGTAAAATTGTTGGTTGTGCTGTATAATCATGTTGGAAACAGTATAAATCAATTACTTATCCGGTCACCCAATTATCAGTAAGTTTGCATTCTGGGATGTAGTGTCCTGATATGATCACTTCTTTATATTAAAAATATTCTCTTCCATCACTGATTTACTGCATTCCTAAGCAGCATTCTATGTCAGTAAGACGTCATCCCTTCTGTGGAGAAATGTAAGAGTTAAAACGTATGTGGAAACAGAGCAGTCTTCCAACATTAAGTTGTAAATGGTGTGGAATATATTTCATTTGTGATTGAAGAAGAAAGAAAAATCAATGAACAATCCTTGTCTTCCGTATGGCATTTCAGTCATTTAACTGTAGAATTAACATTCCACACGATAAAGCCCATTGTTAAACATAAGCTTCATTTTGGACCATTTCAAGACATTTCTGATGCATATTGGCCCATTGTAGGAGTATCCATTTTCCTTAAATGCTGTTACTATGAATAGAAATTGGCTCACTTTACTATGGCTTCTAAAACAAAGACAAAATGGGTTTTAATTTCCATTGTTTCGAGCTGCAGAAGAAATAAAAGAATTTCAAGCATAAGATTGTATGGCCATGCATTGTTTGTCTTTCATTCTCATTCAGCATACAAAACCTGTCATACAGACAGAATGTGACTTTGACAGAGAGTGTAAGAGAAAACAAATGGAGTCGAAAAGTCATTTCCAACTCTGCAGAGCATTTCGTTTTCCCTGCCATGCGGCATAACATATTCTTTTTCAACTGTTCTATATTGAAATTTCACCGATGTCCAAAGGTGAGACCCATAGACATTCACGCAATCAACAAGCTAATCCTACGTGTGGAGGCAACGTGTGTGCCACAAATACTGGGGAGGCAACTCTGAAAGCATTATAATGCACTACAAGTAGAAGCAAATATATAACAATTCATCCATTTATTTAGAGGTCCAGCTCTTTAAATTACTGATTGTGGAAATGGAGAAAAGGAGCACATCACCACACTGTCACCATAGAAGCATCCTGCACCCCCTAAAGAATATAGTGCAAGGCATACAAAATCACCATCAATTGCAGTTGAGTTAGAATGATCCTGTTGCCAAGAAATAGTGCAGTCAGAGGACTACTGTACGGTGCTCAATTCATGGTGGGTTGCAGGATTATGTTGAAATTATTAACCCCTTAATGATTCATGGGATTTGGCACACAAGGTCGTTTAAAAGGTCCTAAAACATTTGCAAACAATACTTTTTACAAATATTTTTTTACATGACGCATAATTTGTTTCTAGGGATTTATTTTTCTTTTTTTTTTATTTAGGGAAAACTGCAAAAAGGATCTCTTTTTTCCAGCTATACAGTAGCTTTTTATTTTTTAAATGTGAAAATTAACAACAAAATGAATTATACAAATGGTTCCCTATTTTGAGCCAATCATTTTGATACATAATATGTATAGGCTTTGGTGAATGGGGCAGCAATGGTGATGGTTTTATATAAATGTTTTATTTTAATAATTGTAATTTACCATATTTTTATTTATTACTTTTTTTTTTTAAACTTTTTTTAATACATGTTTAAAACACTCCTGCTGGACATTTACACTTTTTTTTTGTGCATTTCCACTGAAAATGGGGCATCCAAAGGAGCCAGAGGAACAGGGAACAACCCTATGGGGGCATTTTACATATACAGTGCGGATCCAAGTGTTCAAAGATCCAGAAACGCTGTTCTTCTGAGAACATCCAGAGGAAAATTCCAACAAAGGAAGCCGCATAGATGCAGATTTACTATGGACAATATGACAGAATCCTGGTGAAATTAATTAAAAAACTGCTGTACATGCCTTGCACAACATTATTCAATTTAGACGTCTCATCCAACAGGGCTAGCAAAAAGAGGAAAGGAAAAGCTTAATATTTGCTATTATGCAACAAAAAATGTGCCCTTTATTGTGGGAATTAAGGCAACTAAGAGGTGATGTAAACTCAGACTACACAGATATATTATCCAGCATCAGACACTGTGGTAAATTTGGCTCATCTTTAGGCCTCATGCACATGACCGTTGTTGTGTTCCGTTCCGCAAAATAGGTTTCCGTTGTTCCGTGATCCGGTTCCGTTTTTGTTTCCGTGTGTCTTCCTTTATTTTTGGAGGACAACCAGATATAAAGGAAAGTAAAAAAAGTCTAAGACAGGTTTGCCATGCAAATGATAGCAAAAAAACGGACGCTGACAAGCGGACGTGGATGACAATCTTGTGTGCCTCCGCGTTTTTTTGCGGTCCCATTGACTTGAATGGGTCCGTGAACCGTTTTCCGCAAAAATAATAGGACAGGTCTAATGTCAATTATTATAAAAGCGCTTCCAGTTTTTTACTCCACCAAAGGGCAGGGGTACACTTGTAACATTTTTTGCGACTGATAATTCTGACTGGATCCACAGCACTCTTCCGTAGTCAAAAAATCTTTTTTTTTATTTGTTCAGCAGCATACAATAAATGCGACGTTGGCGGCGCAGCCACACTGGAACATGTTATGTATGGCGGACCTACAGTTTAGGATGAGGACGCCTGGTGATCGCACGGACGGCCAACTGGTGTGAGTACACTATGATTATGATTTATGTGAAGTAAGGCCTCTTTCACACTACCGTTTTGTTTTTGTTTTTTTTGTTTTGCGGGCAGTTTTTTGCATTCCGTATACGGTCCGTATACGGAACCATTCATTTCAATGGTTCCGCAAAAAAAACGGAATGTATTCCGTATGCATTCCATTTCCGTATTTCCGTTTTTCCGTTCCGTTGAAAGATAGAACATGTCCTATTATTGCCCGCAAATCACATTCTGTGGCTCCATTCAAGTCAATGGGTCCGCAAAAAAAACGAAACACATACGGAAATGCATCCGTATGTCTTCCGTATCCGTTCCGTTTTTGCGGAACCATCTATTGAAAATGTTATGCCCAGCCCAATTTTTTCTATGTAATTACTGTATACTGTATATGCCATTACGGAAAAAACGGAACGGAAAAACGGAACAGAAACAGAAACACAACGGAGACAAAAAAAACGGAACAACGGATCCGTGAAAAAACGGACCTCAAAACACTGAAATAGCCATACGGTAGTGTGAAAGAGGCCTAAGGTGTTTTTCATTTAGAAACACACCCCTAAGTGGGGGAGGCACCTATCACGTTGCACTTCTGGTTATTTAAAGATGATATTGTTCAATTTTGTATTGCTTGATAAAGATTTGTTTAAGTTGAAACGTCGCATTTATTGTATGCTGCTGGACAAATAAAAGAAAAGATTTTTTGATTACGGAAGAGTGCTGTGGATCCTCTTTGAATTACTTGTACATTAAGGAATCCCTGGCCTGGATCCCAATCCGCGAGCACCACTTTTTGGACCATTGGGTACCAAGAAAATTGGACGTTTGCCATAAAGGAGGGTATGTTGTGCTGCTGATTATGCTTGTTTTCTTTGATAATTCTGACTGAAATTCCACTCACAAAACATCTGTCAGCTTCTTAGTAAATACAAAATGCTGGTAACGATACAAACAACATAAAAAGTGTTGCAAACATCATACACTTGTTTGTTGTACATCCTACTCCAAAAGCTAAAAACATTCCACTTTTGTAGATCCTTTTTACATTATCCTCCTAAATTTACTCTGCCCCAATGTGTTTCTATGCAGTGACTATGGGATTATGGTCAGAAGAATAAGTGTATTCCAGAACTGACAATAGAGTGTGTGGTTTATATATTTTTCAGATGAACATTTCAACATGTTAGAAACAAATCTAATTCTTCTTTTTACAAAATAAAATATTTATTTTGGATGTTTTGCTGATCACCACATTATCCCTTCCTAAGAAAATATTATAAAGCAGCACAAAAACAAAGCTTGTCCTTTTCCTTCCTGCTGCCGTAGTTATACTTGCATGTAGGTCCAGTAGAAAATTGAAATGGGAAACTAAAGGCATCGCTCACATGAATTCAAAAATGAATCATGACTGACACTCACTGCAAATAACAATTTCCTAACTACAAATTGAAGACTTTTTTTCCAGTGAAAAACTCACAACTGACAATGATAAATCAGCTGAAAGATTTAAAAGAGTGCTGCAGTCTTCTTTCAATGATAGGTTGTAAAATAAATCTTCACTTAGTCACTGAAGGAAGGATATTTGGGAATCTCAAGGTGCCTCAATGTTTTCTGAAAAACATAGTGCACTCCACGCAATCATATGCAAATATATAAACTGAAATAATAACCTTGAGGTTTTATGACACTGAAAGACATCTGTTAAATATAAATTTTCGAGAATGACAACGTCATATCAACCTATGTTGTAAGTTACAGTTTAACAATAGATATGGAACAAGGTCAGCACAGAACAACAGTCCAAAACTGGAAGCTTCTGGCCCTTAGTGCAAAATCTCTAAGGCCTCTTTCACACGGGTGTCGTGGGTGACATGCGGGAAAAGATGCGGGTGCGTTGCGGGAAAATGCACGATTTAATGCCCCTTTCACACGGCGAGAATTCCGTGCAGGTGCAATGCGTGAGGTGAACGCATTGCACCGGCACTGAATCCGAACCCATTCACTTCAATGTGGCTGTGTACATGAGCGGTGATGGTTACGTCACTGCGCTCACCACATGATCCATGGTGATGGACCATGTGATGAGCGTAGTGACATCATCAAAGGTCCTTTAGCCAGGTCCTGAAGAAAGTAGAAAGAAGAGCAGATCCGCTACGCGATCAAGTGGATTGGGTGAGTTAAATTTGTTTATTATTTTTAACCCCTCAATTGACAATTTACTAAGCATTCTGTATTAAGAATGCTATTATTCTCCCTTATAACCATGTTATAAGGGAAAATATTAAAATCTACACAACACCTAACCCAAAGTCCGGGTTCGGGTCTGGGTACCAAACATGCAGATTTTTCTCACGCGCGTACAAAACGCATTAAAACGCTTTGCACTCTCGTGGAAAAATTGTGCATTTTCCCGCAACGCACCCGCATCTTGTCCAGCCCTCACATGCGACGCCCGTGTGAAAGAGGCCTAAAAGATCTGCCTAGCTATCAGATCCCCCACTCTTCAAGTGTGATTTTACTTCTGGCATACATTTTACATTGCAGTGGGGCAAATATGCCCCCTCAAGCACTAAAGACTTACAACTTCTACTTCTGCAACCCAAAGATTACATGTCAGAATCTACTTTTAAAGGATATGGACACCTTTGTAAAAAAAATAATTTTTTTACGCTAATTATTTATTTTGTTTAGAAAAATTCTCCAATATCTCCAATTGGTCTATATTTTTCATTTTTGCTCTACAGCCTGCTGTGCTTCCTATGCACAGCAGGCTGCTCTCAGTGAGTTTACAGAGAATCCGTCATCTGATGGATTTTCTGTAACTCTTCCTGGCTCCACACGGAAGTGCACACTGTCTTTCTCTCCCTCCACTTTTAGGATGGCATACAGCTGACACTCTGCTTGAAAAAGACATAACCCCTACCATGCCATGGTCCTTAGGGACCGTTAAATTGAAGGGGCCCTCCCCCATAAATTATGGTCCGTGGTAGTGCAATCTATAACGGAATTCTTAGATAACCTGAACCTTGGACGCTGAACTTAAAACGCTAGTCGCAAAGTTTCATCTCATAGGTTGAAAAAAAGCTCTGTGAATAAGCTGAAAGCATTGCGACCACAGGGGTGAATAAAGTGTTTGAGAGTGCGGACATTTATTTCTTTACATGAATATATATATATATATATATATATATATATATTCACTGACAAGATTCCACTGCACGTCCAAGAAAAGTGTAAGTTTATTTCACCAGAAAAAACAGCAACGTTTCAATCCACTCAGTGGGATCTTTCTCTTGAATTGAAACGTTGCTGTTTTTTCTGGTGAAATAAACTTACACTTTTCTTGGACGTGCAGTGGAATCTTGTCAGTTTATGTAAGTAGGTTGGGTGGATCTTCCTCGCAGCCGCTGGCACCCAAAAGACTTTCTTTACTTTGTTATTTTTTGCTATGCTGCCCCTATATATATATATATATATATATATATATATATATATAAATATTTATATAGTCATTTTTCAAACTGGTATAAAGTAGAACTGGCTTAGTTGCCCATAGCAACCAGTCAGATTCCACTTTTCATTTTCACAGCTCTATTGAAAAATGAAAGGAGAAATCTGATGGGTTGCTATGGGCGACTAAGCCAGTTTTCCTTTTCACTAGTTTTTATAAATCTCCCCCACTCTGTACTTCTATGTATACATAGCATTGTGTGTCGTCACACTCTACTAATCTGTGCGGGATTTCTGAGGGATTATCATTACTGAGTGTTTTTTTTTCCTTAGGGTCTGCTCACAGTACGCAGCACTTTATCTGTGTTTATATTTGAATGTTCTGCAACTGCTCACTGTGTTCTGTATTCAGAAGAGAGTGTAGTTAGTGAGAGCTGTCAGTAATGAGATCTATATCTACACTCACCTAAAGAATTATTAGGAACACCATACTAATACGGTGTTGGAGCCCCTTTTGCCTTCAGAACTGCCTTAATTCTACGTGGCATTGATTCAACAAGGTGCTGATAGCATTCTTTAGAAATGTTGGCCCATATTGATAGGATAGCTGTCACGAGGGTGTCAAGAACCACGCCTGACTCCGTTATACCCGGGGTCAGGAAGTCGCAGCGGTTGGCTATGCGATCTATGTAAGATAGGGCTGTTTCCTTATGGTAGCTTTCTGGGTTTGCTTTGCAAACCCTTTTGGCTCACTCAGGGATCCGTAGCTCCTTCTCCTCAGCTGTTCCTTGTCCAGCACTCCCAACCTCCTTATATTCCCCTCTCACACTTCTCTGGTTGCCAGATATAGAGCTTCCTGCCTGGACATCTATTCTGACCCTCTGGAGCTGTGTTGCTGCTTTCTCTGGTTGTTGGTCCAGAACGCTACCCTCCGGATCCTTGTTGGACCTTTGTGGTCTGCTGTGGTCGCCCACCTGGGTGTATGTGTTTGTCTGTATTGTCTGTCCTCTCCCTGGTGTTTCCCTCTTAGTGTCAGTGGTGCGGACTAGCGATCCCACCGGCCCGTTCACTATCTAGGGCTCATTTTAGGGAAAGCCAGGGTTTAGGCACGTGATCGCCGCATGAGTGAGGAACCCGTCTAGGGACGTCAGGGCAGTCAGGTGCCAGCCGCAAGGTGAGTCAGGGGTCACCACCTTTCCCTCTCCCTTTGGCAGGGCTTTCCCTTTTCCCTCCCTGTGCATGACGCCGGTCATTACATTATATCTGGCCCTTATTTTGTGTAGGTAAAAAAATATATATTTTTTTTTTTTACCTACTTAGAATCCAGTATGGATCAAATTGCTGCTCTGTCCAAAAAATCTCATGGCCTGTCTTTGGAGGTGGCAGGATTGAAGGCGTCGGTCCTCCAGCAACAGCAGCAATTACAACTGACCGCAAGCCCAGCGGTTGCTACTGGTAATCAGGTTGTTGCGGAACCCAAGGTCCCTCTCCCTGTCAGATTTTCTGGGGGAAGGGACAAGTTTTTGACATTCCGTGAGGCCTGTAAATTATATTTTAAACTGCGCCCTTACTCCTCTGGTAATGAAGAACAGCGGGTGGGGGTTGTTATTTCCCTGCTGCAGGGGGACCCGCAGTCCTGGGCGTTCTCTTTACCTACTGATTCCCAGGCTTTTCGGTCAGTGGATGAGTTTTTCAGGGCCTTGGGTCTCATATATGACGACCCTGACCGAGTCGCACTGGCTGAATCAAGATTACGGAGACTCCTACAAGGAGAGCGGCCGGTAGAGGAGTATTGCTCTGACTTCCGTAGGTGGGCTACGGATACCCAATGGAACGACCCGGCTCTCAGCAGTCAGTTCTGCTCTGGGTTATCCGAAAGGGTTAAGGATGCGCTTGAATTATATGAGACCCCCTTTTCCCTTGATGCGGTTATGTCCCTTTCTATCCGAATAGATAGACGCCTTAGGGACAAGTTGAAAAAACCAGAGCCATTGGTAACCCCTCCCAAGCAGCAGTTAGTCTGTACGGACTTAGACGAGCCTATGCAGATAGGAGGAACTACTCGTCAGGTCCGTCCTCCTGAGGCTCGCCGTAGGCGTGGGGTTTGTTTTTTTTTGTGGGGAGAGGGGTCATTTCATTAATGTCTGTCCTTTTTTCCTCAGAAACAAAATACCGTCGGAAAACTACTAACCCCAGGCTGTGTGGAGGATGTCAGCCGGGGGGTATACGTTTCCTCCATACGTACATCGCAATTTGTGTTACCAGCGGTTATTGTTTTTTGTGATAAGACAGAGACTATTTCTTTCTTTCTAGACAGTGGAGCAGGGGTAAATTTGATAGATGCCCATTTTGCCCGCACTATGGGTTTGTCTCTCTGTACGCTACAGAGACCTATTCCCATCTTCGCTATTGATTCTGCTCCTCTGTCTCAGAGAAACCTCACCCACATTGTTCATAATTTACACCTTCGGGTAGGGGACCACCATAACGAGATGCTTTCATGTTATGTTTTGGAGGGGCTTCCCACTCCGGTAGTGCTGGGTCTTCCCTGGTTGGTAGCGCACAATCCAGTGGTGGATTGGCAGGCCAGGGAGATATTGGAGTGGAGTGAGCAGTGCAGAGAAAATTGCTTAAATAGCAATTGCTTAGTCGCCTCCATAACTACCCTACCTACATTTATTTCGGATTTTGAGGAAGTTTTTTCTGAAAAGGGTTGTCAGAAGTTACCACCTCATCGTCCTTATGATTGCCCGGTTAACCTTATTCCCGGCGCAAAATTACCCAAGACCAGGTTATATAATCTTTCGGGTCCAGAGAGACAAGCCATGAAAGATTATATCTCCGAGAGCTTGGCTAAGGGACACATCAGACCCTCTTCTTCACCCGTGGCTGCAGGGTTTTTCTTCGTTAAAAAGAAAGATGGGGGCCTGCGTCCTTGCCTAGATTTTCGCGAATTAAATCGGATAACCATCCGAGACCCATACCCTCTTCCTCTAATTCCTGACCTGTTTAACCAGATTGCGGGTGCTAGGTGGTTCTCCAAACTTGATCTTAAGGGGGCCAACAATCTGATTCGTATTAAGGAGGGGGGTGAGTGGAAGACAGCTTTTAACACCCCTGAGGGGCATTATGAAAATCTAGTTATGCCTTTCGGTCTGACCAATGCTCCTGCCGTCTTTCAACATTTCGTTAATGACATTTTTAGTCATCTAATCGGCAGGTTTGTGGTAATATACCTAGATGATATTTTAATTTATTCGTCTGATCTGAGAACACATGAGGTGCATGTCAGACAAGTACTGCAGGTCCTACGGACGAATAAATTATATGCTAAAATTGAAAAATGTGTCTTCGCCGTTCAGGAGATACAATTCCTAGGTTATTTTTTTATCTGCTTCAGGTGTCACGGATGGTGTACAGGAAACAAGATGATACAAATAACAAATGATGACTCACTGGATCCACAACTAAGGAACATAAAGGGAGACCCCTGCAATCGACCTGCCGCTCTCCCTTAATGCTCAGCCTATGCGACCACTCTAAAGGTGAATGGGCGCATATCCACGTACCTCGGCTATCTTAACCTGAAGGCCCTACAATAGTGAGGGGACACGACCACCGGCTCCCTACACAGACACGGAAAGAGTCAGGGTCACCTGGATCCAGACAACAGAAAATCATAAATACAAAACAGCACTTATCTGAAGACGACTGTGAACTGAGAACTGGGAGCTGAAGTCAGCATGCACACTCATTCCAGGAAGTAGTATCAGCCACACCCAACTACCTTATGGGGGAGAATATAAAGGGAGGTAATGAGTCTGACTGCATGACAGCTGAGATAGCCTAACGAGGTGAGGAACAGAAACCAAAACAAAGAAACTCAAGGGGGAGGATCTGAACGGCTCCTGTCAGAGCCTCTCAGCTGTCTGCTTGTGACAGTACCCCTCCCTCTAGGAGTGGACTCCGGACACTCAGGGCCCACCTTCTCAGGATGGGACCTATGGAAAGCCCTGATGAGGCGAGAGGCCTTAATGTCCGTCACTGGGAGCCACATCCTCTCCTCAGGACCATAACCCTCCCAATGAACGAGGTACTGGAGGGAACCGCGGACAAGACGAGAATCCACAATCCTAGAGACCTGAAATTCAAGATTCCCATCAACCATAATCGGAGGAGGAGGCAAAGGAGAAGGTACAATAGGTTGAACATAAGGTTTCAATAAGGACTTATGGAAAACATTATGGATCTTCCAAGTCTGAGGAAGATCAAGACGGTAGGCAACAGGATTGATGACAGACAGGATCTTGTAAGGCCCAATAAACCTAGGACCCAACTTCCAGGAGGGAACCTTCAATTTGATATTCTTGGTAGACAGCCACACCAAATCACCAACATTCAGGTCCGGACCAGGCATACGTCTCTTATCCGCCACACGCTTATATCTCTCACTCATATTCTTTAGATTATCCTGAATATTTTGCCAAATAGATGACAAAGACGAGGAGAATCTGTCCTCATCAGGCAAACCAGAAGAGCCCTCTCCAGAGAAAGTCCCAAACTGCGGATGAAACCCATATGCACCGAAAAATGGTGACTTATCAGAGGACTCCTGACGACGGTTATTTAAAGCAAACTCAGCAAGGGACAAAAACGAACACCAATCCTCCTGATTCTCCGCCACAAAACAGCGCAGATATGTCTCCAGATTCTGATTGACACGCTCTGTCTGGCCATTCGACTGCGGATGGAAAGCAGAAGAGAATGACAAGCGAACCCCCAAGCGAGAACAGAAAGCCTTCCAGAATCTGGAAACAAACTGTGTGCCCCTATCAGAGACTATGTCAGAAGGAATCCCATGCAATTTGACAATGTGGTCAACAAATGCCTGCGCCAGCGTCTTAGCATTGGGAAAACCGGGAAAAGGGATAAAGTGCACCATTTTGCTAAAACGGTCCACCACCACCAGAATCACAGACTTCCCCGAGGAACGAGGCAAGTCCGTTATGAAGTCCATGGACAGATGTGTCCAAGGACGGGAAGGAATGGGCAAAGGAAGGAGAGGACCTGATGGCCGTGAGTGAGGGACCTTGGCACGAGCGCAAGTCTCGCAAGCTGCCACAAAACCCTCAACTGACTTACGAAGCGCAGGCCACCAGAATCTCCGAGCAATGAGATCCAGTGTGGCTCTTGTCCCCGGGTGCCCAGCAAGGACCGTATCATGGTGTTCTTTAAAAATCTTGTGTCTCAAAGCGAGAGGCACAAACAACCTCCCAGGAGGACAAAGATCAGGAGCTTCTGACTGGGCTGCCTGCACCTCTGCCTCCAATTCAGGAAAAAGAGCAGAGACCACCACACCTTCAGCTAAAATGGGACCCGGGTCTTCAAAATTCCCACCTCCCGGGAAACAACGTGACAGGGCATCTGCCTTCACATTCTTAACCCCAGGGCGGAACGTAACAACAAAATTAAACCTTGAAAAGAACAAAGACCATCTGGCCTGTCTCGGGTTCAGACGCTTGGCTGACTCCAAGTAGGCCAGATTTTTATGGTCAGTAAACACGGTAATAGGGTGTCTGGCTCCCTCTAGCCAATGGCGCCATTCCTCAAAAGCCAACTTGATGGCCAACAATTCCCTATCTCCCACATCATAATTTCTCTCTGCGGAGGAGAGCTTCTTTGAGAAAAAGGCACACGGTTGCCATTTGGCAGGAGAGGAACCCTGAGACAAGACCGCCCCCACCCCCACCTCAGAAGCATCAACCTCAACTATGAAGGGTAAGGAAACATCAGGTTGTACTAGGATGGGAGCGGAAGCAAAACTCTCCTTGATATCAGAAAAGGCCTTACGCGCCTCTACCGACCAGGAAAAAAAATCTACCCCCTTTCTGGTCATATCCGTGAGTGGTTTAACAACAGAGGAATAATTCAAAATAAATTTCCTGTAATAATTAGCAAAGCCCAAAAAACGCATCAGCGCCTTCTGATTCTCAGGAAGCTCCCACTCAAGCACAGCGCGGACCTTCTCGGGGTCCATGCGAAAACCAGAAGCGGAGACAAGAAACCCCAGAAATTGGATCTCTGGAACCGCAAACACACATTTTTCCAGTTTCGCGTATAATTTATTCTCCCGCAGGATGAGTAAGACCTGACATAAGTGTTCCTTATGAGTTTTGAAATCAGGAGAAAAAATCAAAATGTCATCCAAATACACTAATACAAATTTTCCCATTAAATGATAAAAAATGCTGTTGACGAAATGCTGAAAAAACGGCTGGGGCATTCATCAAACCAAAAGGCATAACTAAATTCTCAAAATGGCCCTCAGGGGTATTGAAAGCCGTCTTCCATTCGTCTCCTTCTCTGACCCTAACCAGGTTGTATGCCCCTCTTAGGTCTAATTTGGAAAAGACTTTCGCCCCAACAACCTGGTTAAACAAATCTGGGATTAAAGGAAGCGGATACGGATCACGAATAGTGATACTGTTCAGCTCCCTGAAATCCAGACAAGGTCTTAAAGAACCATCTTTTTTCTTAACAAAGAAAAAACCAGCGGCAACAGGTGACTTTGAGGGTCGTATGTGTCCTTTTCTCAGACTCTCAGAGATATAAGCACGCATCGCGACCCTCTCAGGTTGGGAAAGATTGTATAAACGAGATTTAGGCAGCTTGGCACCTGGGATGAGATCAATAGGGCAATCATACTCCCTGTGCGGAGGCAAATCCTGAACTCCACTCTCAGAGAAAACATCCAAAAATTCAGAGAGGAAAGGTGGTACAGTTTTAGTAGAAACCTCAGAAATAGATGTTATGAGGCAATTCTCTCTGCAAAAGTCACTCCAACCATTTATTTGCCTCGCTGGCCAATCAATGGTGGGGTTATGTTTAGAGAGCCAGGGTAGCCCCAACACTAGAGGAGTAGGCAAACCGCTAAGGACGAAACATGACACATCCTCAACATGAGTATCATTCACAATTAAACGGATATTGTGAACTATGCCCTTTAATGATTTCTGAGAAAGTGGAGCTGAATCAATAGAAAAAACAGGAATATTTTTTCGCAAAGTGCAAACCTGGAAACCATGAGTTATTGCAAATTGGTTATCAATGAGGTTGACAGCTGCTCCACTATCCACAAAAATCTCACAAAAAATGCTCTTGCTCTCTAGCGCCACCCTAGCAGGCAGGACAAAACGGGAACTACAAGCAAAAGACAATTCTTCAATTTCCGCCTCAACCCTGCCAATAGTAACAGATGGAATATTCTTAAAAGATTTCCTCCTTTTTGTCTCTTTATTACTCCCAAAAAACTGCCTGAATCTCCTAGAGGGACAAACATTTGCCAGATGATTTATACCTCCACAACAAAAGCAAACCCTCCCCTGCGGGCTGAATCCTCTATTGTCAGAGGCAATCAACCCCAGCTGCATGGGCTCCTGCTCAGAAGGGGCTGACAGCGACTGAGACCCCTGTGCACAGAATGACACCGGTGCACTGTCCCGGGACTGAGCATGACAAGAAGGAGAAATCTCTCCTCTTTCTCTAAGACGCCTGTCAATACGAACAGCCTGAGACATAGCAGAATTCAAGGAGGTAGGTCTTTCATGAAAGGCAAATGCATCTTTCAAGCCCTCAGAAAGACCATAGCAAAATTGACTTCGGAGTGCAGCATCATTCCAACCCGTATCTGCTGCCCATCTCCGAAATTCTGAGCAGTATATCTCTGCGGATTGTTTACCCTGGCATAACAGACGTAGTCTAGACTCAGCCAGAGCAATACGATCCGGATCATCATATATCTGACCCAGGGCTAAAAAGAATTCATCCACTGAACGGAGGGGTTGTGCCCCCTCCGGCAGGGAAAAGGCCCAGGACTGAGCATTACCCCTGAGCAGCGATATAATGATCCCCACCCTCCGTTCTTCATCACCGGAAGAATGGGGAAGAAGGCGAAAATGGAGTTTGCAAGCCTCTCTAAAACATACAAAATTCTCACTACCCCCGGAAAACGTATCCGGGAGCGAAATCTTAGGCTCAGCACAAACTCCATGAACGCAAGCTGAACCGGTCACTTGAAACTGAGAAAAAGTCTTACGGAGATCAGCTACCTCCAATGAAAGACCCTGGAAGCGTTCAGCCAAAAGTGAAACCGGATCCATGCTTGAGACGGTTTTGGTGGCTGATAATGTCACGGATGGTGTACAGGAAACAAGATGATACAAATAACAAATGATGACTCACTGGATCCACAACTAAGGAACATAAAGGGAGACCCCTGCAATCGACCTGCCGCTCTCCCTTAATGCTCAGCCTATGCGACCACTCTAAAGGTGAATGGGCGCATATCCACGTACCTCGGCTATCTTAACCTGAAGGCCCTACAATAGTGAGGGGACACGACCACCGGCTCCCTACACAGACACGGAGGGAGTCAGGGTCACCTGGATCCAGACAACAGAAAATCATAAATACAAAACAGCACTTATCTGAAGACGACTGTGAACTGAGAACTGGGAGCTGAAGTCAGCATGCACACTCATTCCAGGAAGTAGTATCAGCCACACCCAACTACCTTATGGGGGAGAATATAAAGGGAGGTAATGAGTCTGACTGCATGACAGCTGAGATAGCCTAACGAGGTGAGGAACAGAAACCAAAACAAAGAAACTCAAGGGGGAGGATCTGAACGGCTCCTGTCAGAGCCTCTCAGCTGTCTGCTTGTGACATCAGGTTTCCGTATGGATCCTAGGAAGGTCCAGGCAATTTTAGATTGGGATCTTCCTGAGAACCTCAAAGCAAGGCAACGGTTCTTGGGCTTCGCAAATTTCTATAGGAAATGGTCTGACACCGCTAAAGTTGCTTTTTCCTCTTTAAAAGAGAGGTTTACCTCAGCACCTGTACTAGTCCAGCCTGATGTCTCCCAGCCTTTTATTGTTGAAGTCGATGCGTCAGAGGTGGGAGTGGGGGCGGTGCTGTCTCAGGGTCCGTCTCCTGGCAAATGGCGTCCTTGTGCTTTCTTTTCTAAAAAACTATCTGCAGCAGAAAAGAACTACGATATTGGCAATAGGGAACTATTAGCTATTAAACTAGCGTTTGAAGAATGGTGTCACTTTTTAGAGGGGGCAGTCCACCCCGTCACTGTGATTACGGACCACAAAAATCTTCTGTACCTCGAATCAGCTAAGCGTCTCACCCCTAGACAAGCTAGGTGGTCGCTATTTTTTACCAGGTTTAACTTTGTGAATACCTATCGTCCTGGGGCAAAGAATACCAAGGCTGATGCACTATCTCGTTGTTTCCCTGGAGGGGGTAATGTGAGTGATCCGGTGCCCATTCTTCAAAGAGGAGTGGTTGTTTCTGCGGTACACTCTGTTCTGGAGGGGAAGGTGTTAGAGGCCCAGGGGGACGCCCCGGTCTCTTGCCCCTCAGAGAAATTGTTTGTACCGTTGAACCTGCGTTTCGAATTATTAAAGGAACATCATAATTCGGCATTTGCTGGGCACCCGGGTAGTAAAGCAACCTTGGAGCTATTGTCTCGTCGTTTTTGGTGGCCAAGGTTGCATCAGGATGTATTGGATTTTGTGTCTTCTTGTTCTACCTGTGCGCGCGCAAAAGTTTCACATACACGTCCTGCAGGGTCTCTATTACCACTCGTCATTCCCAATAGACCATGGACACATCTGTCAATGGATTTTATCACGGACTTACCTTTGTCTGCGGGTAATACAGTTATTTTGGTAGTAGTGGACAGGTTTAGCAAAATGGTACACTTCATTGCGTTACCCGCACTACCTAATGCTAAGACTCTTGCTCAGGTATTCGTCAGTGAAATCGTGAAGCTTCACGGGGTCCCCTCCGACGTTGTTTCGGATCGGGGTACCCAGTTTATTTCTAAATTTTGGAAAGCTTTTTGTTCCCGTTTGGGGGTACACTTGTCCTTTTGCTCAGCTTTCCATCCTCAGTCGAATGGACAGACTGAGCGTACCAACCAAAACCTGGAGACATATCTAAGATGTTTTGTGTCTGAAAACCAAGAGTTGTGGTCATCATATTTACCGTTAGCTGAGTTTGCCATAAATAATCGTCGTCAGGAATCCACTGGCAAGTCACCATTTCTTGGTGCATATGGTTTTCATCCCCAATTCTGTACTTTCAAAGAGGGGGGGTCTTCTGGGGTTTTCGTCATCTCTTTCATCTGTATGGCAGAAGGTGCAAGCTAACTTGAAAAATATGGGAGGTAAATACAAATGCATGGCTGATAAGAGACGGTCGCCAGGTCCGGACCTAGGAGTGAATGACTATGTGTGGTTGTCTACTAGGAATATTAAATTGAAGGTTCCCTCTTGGAAACTGGGTCCTAGGTTTATTGGTCCTTACAAAATTGTAGCCATCGTCAACCCCGTGGCTTTTCGCCTGGAGTTACCTCAGACTTTTAAAATCCATAACTTCTTTCATAAGTCGTTACTCAAGAAATATGTTCCACCTCTAGAACCGTCACCGCTGCCACCCCCTCCTGTTGTCGTGGATGGTAATCTAGAATTTCAGATATCCAAAATTGTTAATTCTCGTCGGGTCCGCCGCTCTCTTCAATATCTGGTGCATTGGAGAGGTTACGGTCCCAAGGAAAGAATGTGGGTTCCTGCGTCTGAGGTAAACGCTGACAGGCTAGTTCGGGTTTTTCATGCCTCTCATCCTGAGAGACCTGGTCCTGAGTGTCCGGAGGCCCCTCGTAGAGAGGGGGGTACTGTCACGAGGGTGTCAAGAACCACGCCTTTTTATTTACAATTGGTCAGAAGACCATTAATGTCCCTTGATTGACACGTGTTACTAAATGTAAAACTTAGCATTTATTAGTTATTTTTATAAACAATTAGAACATCTTAATTTAAAATTATCAGCTCTGCCTGCCTTATGTATTAAACTGTCGCTCGGGGTCTGATTGTTAGGTGTATCCACTAGGGGGCACTTTCCCCTCTTGGCTATTGCGATCTCTGTTTGATTATCAACTGCATGAAGTTAGTGCACATTGTTGCTTTCACAGTGCACTAGTCCCTAGCGATTTTGTCCCCTCCTGTGGATTCACTCTTGTGGCTATATCAACCAGACCTAATTTGGCTAAGCATCCGCTGCTTAAAACCACCCTAATAACACTATCTGCTCCCCGACATGTTTCGCCAACAGCTTTGGCGTCTTCAGGGGTATGAGCAGTGACTAGTGTGTTGGGGGCGGAGCCAACCTTTTGAAACCTCCCTCCGTGTGTCAAAGTTCTTAAACCAATCGGTGCCTCTGTTGTTCTAACCTAGTTCTGCTGGCCTATCACTGTGTATCTAACAGTTGAGGCTCAGTACTGTCTCCTCCCACTGTCTCAACTTCCAATGGGCATTGATCTGCGCTGCTTCTATTGCGCTGACACTTAGTAACTGTGGTCGGCACTGCCATTTTCTGCGCATGTCTGGGCACTTGGTCCGTGGATTTACAGGATCTTATGTTTCCGCACTCTCCTAATATTGATGGCGCTTGCTCTCCCCGTGACTGCCCGGTATGTCGCTCATCTGCACCCTTCAGATGTCTTAGATTTATATTTTATTTGCGAGTTATACTGCGCCTATTTAATGATAGTGCTGATCCATCAGACTACTGTTGCGCATGCGCGGGATGCCTGTTACGCGTGTCAAAACCCTTAGGTTCCGTCTGATGTATCCGATCTGTCCCTTCACTGCATCTCGTAATGGTGATATTGCCGATCACCCGGCTTCTATAGCGCATGCGCTAGGACTCTGTCAGTATTAGATATTGCCTATATCAGTTCACTAAGGTCCCATATGCTGTCTCTAAGTATCTTTGACTTAGCTAGGTGCTGCCTTTGATTTTGGGGCTCTTGTGTTTTGGACATATGTCCGACTTCCATATAGCTACAGCCATCCACTGGGTCATTTTATTACTTATAATAACAGTGTATTTATGAGTTCACATATAGTTGAATATTTGCTTTATTTGTATTAAGTATTTATTTTTATATATATTTGATTTAATTTTTTATATTTTTTATATTTTTTATTTTTTATTTATTTTATATTTTATATTTTTATTTTTGATTATCAATTCATACTGGTGGTACCTTCACTCCTTAGTGATATAACCTTAATATTAATAATGGTGATAATTCGGATTAAACATAATTTATATTTAAGCCACACCTCGTGTCCCTTGGATCTGTTGAGCTATTGGAATGTCGTCCATATGTACATCTATGTGTATTTTATTTTGAATACTTATAATCTCATCATTAATGCTTTATTTTCTTGGTTTTATTTAATTTCTGTATTTATTTCAGAGGTGCATTGGTTCTCATTTTTCACCTGCTAGTTAGCATATATGTGGTTCTCCTTAGTCTGGATACATTTTTATTTTTTATTTATTTTTATTTTTATTTTTTCCAAAGGTAAGTTTTATTTTTTATTATTTTAATTTTATTTTATTTATTTCAGAGGTATATTGTTTGTCACCAACTGGTTATCATATGTCTGTTCCTCCTTGGTCAGGGCAGATCTTTATTTTATATTTATTTCAAAGGTACTTTAGTTACCATATTGTCCCCTACTAATTGATATGTATATGATTCTCCTTATCCAAGGTACATATATTATTAGAACTATTTCTTATTCATCTTACTATATTCCTGGTTTATGGTTGACTATACTGCCCCATTTTACTACAGCATATAGTTCTATTGTTTCTTTATATTTCTCCATCATTAGATTATAATTCTGAAATCTTTCTCACAGGAACGAAGCATATGTAAACCCCTCATTCAGTCCATGGGGTGCTAGGCTTCCTAGGCGATATATCCATCGGGCTTCTTCCTGTTGTAGCCTCTGATCTAGATTGCCCATTCTTGGGCCTAGCTTGAGTTTCTGTATCCCCCATACTTTTAGCTTCTGTACGTTCCCGTTGTGTACATGGTGCATGTGCCTTGCGAGAGGTGTATCGTTGGTAGTATTCATAATACTAAGATGTTTTGAGATACGTCTTCTAAGTTCTTGCGTGGTTTTTCCCACATAGATTTTTGGACACTCACATTCTATGGCATATATTACTCCCTTTGATTTACAATTGATGTATTCTTTTATCTGATATTTTTTATTGTCGCCTGGATTTAGGAATTCCTTTTTTGGCGACATCAACCTGCAGAAGCTACAGTCACCACATGGATACGACCCCGTCATTCGGAGCCAGGTAAGTTTTTCTTGTTTTTTATCCTGAGTAAAGTGACTGTGCACTAGTTTTTCTTTAATATTCTGCCCCCTTCTATATGTAATAGCTGGTCTAGGGGTGATGGTTTCTTTCAGTTCATCATCAGAGAGTAATATATGCCAATGACGTGTCAAGATCTTACGTATTTTCTCATGTTGTCCATCATAGTTTCCGATACAGCGTATTACTTTATCATTTTGTACTCTGGGTTGTCTATTCCCCACGAGTAAACTCGTTCTGCTGCTCCTTTTAGCTCGGTTGTATGCATAATGCAACGTTTTCTTGGGATATCCTCTTGCTAGAAATCTTTCATATAGAAGCCCACATTCTGATTCAAACCCCTCCGGTGTCGAGCAATTCCGTTTAGCTCGGAGGTATTGCCCTATTGGGATTCCCTTTTTAAGACTGGTTGGATGATGGCTTTTCCAATGTAGAAGGCTGTTTGTAGAAGTGGGTTTTCTATAGATGGTGGTTTTGATACTACCATCTTCCTCCAGGGCAATCGTCAGGTCTAAAAAGTTGATAATTTTCTGATCTATTTCAGCCGTGAATTTTAGGCCTAATGCATTGTTATTGAGTTCAGCAGCAAACTCAGAAAAGTGTGTGCTAGTGCTATCCCACAAAATTAAAATGTCGTCTATGAAACGACCCCAATAAAGTATGTGATCTGTAAAGTGTTGGTTATCTTCAGTGAAGACTACCTGTTCTTCCCACCACCCTAAAAATAAATTTGCGAAGCTAGGGGCACATGTCGTCCCCATAGCGGTCCCGGTGGTCTGTAAATAAAATTTGCCATTAAACGTGAAAAAATTGTGTGTCAACAAAAACTCCAATAGTGATAAAATAAATTCATTGTGCTCTTGAAATTGTATCCCTTTCTTATTCAAATAATATCTAATTGCTTTTAGGCCAAGATTGTGTTTGATGCTGGTATAGAGAGCCTCTACGTCCAGACTCGCTATCAATGTCGTATTATTGACCTGGATGCCCTGGAGCTTGGTTAGTGTGTCCTTAGTATCTTTGAGATAGGAGGATAAGCTAGATACAAATGGGGATATCATCTGGTCCACATAGCCGCTGATCCCCTCACATAAGCTTTGGTTACCTGACACTATTGGCCTCCCTGGGATCGGGTCCCGTTTTTTGTGAACTTTCGGGATCGCATAAAAGGTAGCTATAGTTGGATGAGGATTATATAGTACTTTCAGTTCTTCTTTGGTGATGAGATCTCTCTCTTTTGCTACATCTAAAATGGCCTTTAGTTCTTTTTTGAAGATCTCCGTAGGGTTTTCTTTTAAGAGTCGATAGGTGTTACTGTCGTCTAAGAGAGTCATCACCATCTGTACATAATATTCCTTGTCAAGGAGTACTATGTTTCCTCCCTTGTCGGAGGGTTTTATCTCCAAATTATTGTTTTTCATCAGACTATCTAAAGCTCCTTTTTCTTGTGGAGTTAGATTGGATCCCAGGGAGGTTTTACTCGTTTTTATTTTTTGAAGATCTTTTGTGACCAGGTCCACAAACGACTCTATTTTCCCATATTTCGAAAATGGTGGAGTGAATCTAGATTGCGGGGTTAGTGTACTGTAAGGTGCCCTCGGTGGTACTGTCTCTCCTTGATGTTCTCTTTGTAGATCCTCAAGATCCTGCAATGCTTGTGCCTCTTTGGCACTTTGCCTTGCAGGGTCTCTTTCCAAGTTTTTGTGTTCTTTATATAGGGCCAGCTTTCTCGCAAATAGATTCACATCCTTGACCCAGCTGAAACAGTCAAAATACGGTAGAGGTGTGAATGAAAGACCTTTACTTAGCATGGTCTCATCTTCCAGTGTGAGTGTCAGGTCAGTGAGATTAATGATTTGCATTTGATTGGATGATACAGCAGCTATGTCCCCTGACGGTATCCCCACTTGTCTCTGTCCCTGAGCTGTATTCCGGGCACTAAAAAATGGGGCATGAACGTTTGAGTAGTATTCCCCATTTGGGTATTGGTTCCTGCTGCACCACTCACTACTTGTGAAGGTAATGATGAACAGGATAATGACTGTACTCCAGCCAGCTGACCTCCTTCCCCACCTGTCATACCGCTTGCATCCGTTGGTACTGGATTGGGACATCTTGGGGTATCTCGCGAGTAACCTCTGTTATTGGCCTGCTTGTAGTTAGATCTGTTGTTCCCTCTCCGTTTGTATCTAGATCTATAGCCAGTTCTTTGTGCAGAGGTATGGCTCTCCGATTCAGATATATCTGACTCAGATATATCGGTATATTCGCTTCGATTATAATTACTGCGATAGTTGGTTTGATTTTGTTTTGTATATACCTTCCCTGTGTCG
Source organism: Bufo bufo (assembly GCF_905171765.1). Lineage (NCBI taxonomy): Eukaryota > Metazoa > Chordata > Amphibia > Anura > Bufonidae > Bufo > Bufo bufo. The sequence continues at coordinate 152,391,817 of NC_053390.1, read as the reverse complement.
AAATCTTTTTTATCCCTGTTATATTTGCGGTGTTTTCTTTCTTTGACTTCACTTTGCAAATATTCAATATTTTTTTGAAGTTTCGTCTCTAAATTTGTAAATTCTGTTTGCGACCGAAATGTTTGTATGTCATTGATCTCTTTTTCTAGTTGTATTGCAACCTTACTCAGTGCTTGTTTTTCATACTCTAATAGGTATGTCTGCATACGCAGAGAACATTCAGTCAACAGATTTTCCCAGCCTTTCAGGAATTCTGGGTCATCCTGATGAGAATTCGGCCTGATGTTAATCCTAATTCCCCTATACACAATGTTCTGCTGTAGGTAAGTCTCCAGGCTGGTTATTTCCCAAATAGATCTTATGTATTGCTTATATGTTTTATTGAGCTCCTTGAATGCAAAGTTGATGTCTAGAACATTGACAGGTAAATTCTGGGTGGAAAATACTTTACTCGCTTCTAATAGAAAGGTGGATGTAGTGGGTTGATTCGACAAAAAACTGGCCATACTCCCTCTCAGTTGGCCCTCTAGCCTTCGTTTGAGATTCCTTTTACTTGGGAGTCATTATTGGGGTTTTCCCCCACTAGATTAACTAAACTACAGTTATATATACCTCCCTAACACGTGCTGGGACTGTCTATACTTTTTATTTACAATTGGTCAGAAGACCATTAATGTCCCTTGATTGACACGTGTTACTAAATGTAAAACTTAGCATTTATTAGTTATTTTTATAAACAATTAGAACATCTTAATTTAAAATTATCAGCTCTGCCTGCCTTATGTATTAAACTGTCGCTCGGGGTCTGATTGTTAGGTGTATCCACTAGGGGGCACTTTCCCCTCTTGGCTATTGCGATCTCTGTTTGATTATCAACTGCATGAAGTTAGTGCACATTGTTGCTTTCACAGTGCACTAGTCCCTAGCGATTTTGTCCCCTCCTGTGGATTCACTCTTGTGGCTATATCAACCAGACCTAATTTGGCTAAGCATCCGCTGCTTAAAACCACCCTAATAACACTATCTGCTCCCCGACATGTTTCGCCAACAGCTTTGGCGTCTTCAGGGGTATGAGCAGTGACTAGTGTGTTGGGGGCGGAGCCAACCTTTTGAAACCTCCCTCCGTGTGTCAAAGTTCTTAAACCAATCGGTGCCTCTGTTGTTCTAACCTAGTTCTGCTGGCCTATCACTGTGTATCTAACAGTTGAGGCTCAGTACTGTCTCCTCCCACTGTCTCAACTTCCAATGGGCATTGATCTGCGCTGCTTCTATTGCGCTGACACTTAGTAACTGTGGTCGGCACTGCCATTTTCTGCGCATGTCTGGGCACTTGGTCCGTGGATTTACAGGATCTTATGTTTCCGCACTCTCCTAATATTGATGGCGCTTGCTCTCCCCGTGACTGCCCGGTATGTCGCTCATCTGCACCCTTCAGATGTCTTAGATTTATATTTTATTTGCGAGTTATACTGCGCCTATTTAATGATAGTGCTGATCCATCAGACTACTGTTGCGCATGCGCGGGATGCCTGTTACGCGTGTCAAAACCCTTAGGTTCCGTCTGATGTATCCGATCTGTCCCTTCACTGCATCTCGTAATGGTGATATTGCCGATCACCCGGCTTCTATAGCGCATGCGCTAGGACTCTGTCAGTATTAGATATTGCCTATATCAGTTCACTAAGGTCCCATATGCTGTCTCTAAGTATCTTTGACTTAGCTAGGTGCTGCCTTTGATTTTGTGGCTCTTGTGTTTTGGACATATGTCCGACTTCCATATAGCTACAGCCATCCACTGGGTCATTTTATTACTTATAATAACAGTGTATTTATGAGTTCACATATAGTTGAATATTTGCTTTATTTGTATTAAGTATTTATTTTTATATATATTTGATTTAATTTTTTATATTTTTTTATATTTTTTATTTTTTATTTATTTTATATTTTATATTTTTATTTTTGATTATCAATTCATACTGGTGGTACCTTCACTCCTTAGTGATATAACCTTAATATTAATAATGGTGATAATTCGGATTAAACATAATTTATATTTAAGCCACACCTCGTGTCCCTTGGATCTGTTGAGCTATTGGAATGTCGTCCATATGTACATCTATGTGTATTTTATTTTGAATACTTATAATCTCATCATTAATGCTTTATTTTCTTGGTTTTATTTAATTTCTGTATTTATTTCAGAGGTGCATTGGTTCTCATTTTTCACCTGCTAGTTAGCATATATGTGGTTCTCCTTAGTCTGGATACATTTTTATTTTTTATTTATTTTTATTTTTATTTTTTCCAAAGGTAAGTTTTTATTTTTTATTATTTTAATTTTATTTTATTTATTTCAGAGGTATATTGTTTGTCACCAACTGGTTATCATATGTCTGTTCCTCCTTGGTCAGGGCAGATCTTTATTTTATATTTATTTCAAAGGTACTTTAGTTACCATATTGTCCCCTACTAATTGATATGTATATGATTCTCCTTATCCAAGGTACATATATTATTAGAACTATTTCTTATTCATCTTACTATATTCCTGGTTTATGGTTGACTATACTGCCCCATTTTACTACAGCATATAGTTCTATTGTTTCTTTATATTTCTCCATCATTAGATTATAATTCTGAAATCTTTCTCACAGGAACGAAGCATATGTAAACCCCTCATTCAGTCCATGGGGTGCTAGGCTTCCTAGGCGATATATCCATCGGGCTTCTTCCTGTTGTAGCCTCTGATCTAGATTGCCCATTCTTGGGCCTAGCTTGAGTTTCTGTATCCCCCATACTTTTAGCTTCTGTACGTTCCCGTTGTGTACATGGTGCATGTGCCTTGCGAGAGGTGTATCGTTGGTAGTATTCATAATACTAAGATGTTTTGAGATACGTCTTCTAAGTTCTTGCGTGGTTTTTCCCACATAGATTTTTGGACACTCACATTCTATGGCATATATTACTCCCTTTGATTTACAATTGATGTATTCTTTTATCTGATATTTTTTATTGTCGCCTGGATTTAGGAATTCCTTTTTTGGCGACATCAACCTGCAGAAGCTACAGTCACCACATGGATACGACCCCGTCATTCGGAGCCAGGTAAGTTTTTCTTGTTTTTTATCCTGAGTAAAGTGACTGTGCACTAGTTTTTCTTTAATATTCTGCCCCCTTCTATATGTAATAGCTGGTCTAGGGGTGATGGTTTCTTTCAGTTCATCATCAGAGAGTAATATATGCCAATGACGTGTCAAGATCTTACGTATTTTCTCATGTTGTCCATCATAGTTTCCGATACAGCGTATTACTTTATCATTTTGTACTCTGGGTTGTCTATTCCCCACGAGTAAACTCGTTCTGCTGCTCCTTTTAGCTCGGTTGTATGCATAATGCAACATTTTCTTGGGATATCCTCTTGCTAGAAATCTTTCATATAGAAGCCCACATTCTGATTCAAACCCCTCCGGTGTCGAGCAATTCCGTTTAGCTCGGAGGTATTGCCCTATTGGGATTCCCTTTTTAAGACTGGTTGGATGATGGCTTTTCCAATGTAGAAGGCTGTTTGTAGAAGTGGGTTTTCTATAGATGGTGGTTTTGATACTACCATCTTCCTCCAGGGCAATCGTCAGGTCTAAAAAGTTGATAATTTTCTGATCTATTTCAGCCGTGAATTTTAGGCCTAATGCATTGTTATTGAGTTCAGCAGCAAACTCAGAAAAGTGTGTGCTAGTGCTATCCCACAAAATTAAAATGTCGTCTATGAAACGACCCCAATAAAGTATGTGATCTGTAAAGTGTTGGTTATCTTCAGTGAAGACTACCTGTTCTTCCCACCACCCTAAAAATAAATTTGCGAAGCTAGGGGCACATGTCGTCCCCATAGCGGTCCCGGTGGTCTGTAAATAAAATTTGCCATTAAACGTGAAAAAATTGTGTGTCAACAAAAACTCCAATAGTGATAAAATAAATTCATTGTGCTCTTGAAATTGTATCCCTTTCTTATTCAAATAATATCTAATTGCTTTTAGGCCAAGATTGTGTTTGATGCTGGTATAGAGAGCCTCTACGTCCAGACTCGCTATCAATGTCGTATTATTGACCTGGATGCCCTGGAGCTTGGTTAGTGTGTCCTTAGTATCTTTGAGATAGGAGGATAAGCTAGATACAAATGGGGATATCATCTGGTCCACATAGCCGCTGATCCCCTCACATAAGCTTTGGTTACCTGACACTATTGGCCTCCCTGGGATCGGGTCCCGTTTTTTGTGAACTTTCGGGATCGCATAAAAGGTAGCTATAGTTGGATGAGGATTATATAGTACTTTCAGTTCTTCTTTGGTGATGAGATCTCTCTCTTTTGCTACATCTAAAATGGCCTTTAGTTCTTTTTTGAAGATCTCCGTAGGGTTTTCTTTTAAGAGTCGATAGGTGTTACTGTCGTCTAAGAGAGTCATCACCATCTGTACATAATATTCCTTGTCAAGGAGTACTATGTTTCCTCCCTTGTCGGAGGGTTTTATCTCCAAATTATTGTTTTTCATCAGACTATCTAAAGCTCCTTTTTCTTGTGGAGTTAGATTGGATCCCAGGGAGGTTTTACTCATTTTTATTTTTTGAAGATCTTTTGTGACCAGGTCCACAAACGACTCTATTTTCCCATATTTCGAAAATGGTGGAGTGAATCTAGATTGCGGGGTTAGTGTACTGTAAGGTGCCCTCGGTGGTACTGTCTCTCCTTGATGTTCTCTTTGTAGATCCTCAAGATCCTGCAATGCTTGTGCCTCTTTGGCACTTTGCCTTGCAGGGTCTCTTTCCAAGTTTTTGTGTTCTTTATATAGGGCCAGCTTTCTCGCAAATAGATTCACATCCTTGACCCAGCTGAAACAGTCAAAATACGGTAGAGGTGTGAATGAAAGACCTTTACTTAGCATGGTCTCATCTTCCAGTGTGAGTGTCAGGTCAGTGAGATTAATGATTTGCATTTGATTGGATGATACAGCAGCTATGTCCCCTGACGGTATCCCCACTTGTCTCTGTCCCTGAGCTGTATTCCGGGCACTAAAAAATGGGGCATGAACGTTTGAGTAGTATTCCCCATTTGGGTATTGGTTCCTGCTGCACCACTCACTACTTGTGAAGGTAATGATGAACAGGATAATGACTGTACTCCAGCCAGCTGACCTCCTTCCCCACCTGTCATACCGCTTGCATCCGTTGGTACTGGATTGGGACATCTTGGGGTATCTCGCGAGTAACCTCTGTTATTGGCCTGCTTGTAGTTAGATCTGTTGTTCCCTCTCCGTTTGTATCTAGATCTATAGCCAGTTCTTTGTGCAGAGGTATGGCTCTCCGATTCAGATATATCTGACTCAGATATATCGGTATATTCGCTTCGATTATAATTACTGCGATAGTTGGTTTGATTTTGTTTTGTATATACCTTCCCTGTGTCGAAATCTTTTTTATCCCTGTTATATTTGCGGTGTTTTCTTTCTTTGACTTCACTTTGCAAATATTCAATATTTTTTTGAAGTTTCGTCTCTAAATTTGTAAATTCTGTTTGCGACCGAAATGTTTGTATGTCATTGATCTCTTTTTCTAGTTGTATTGCAACCTTACTCAGTGCTTGTTTTTCATACTCTAATAGGTATGTCTGCATACGCAGAGAACATTCAGTCAACAGATTTTCCCAGCCTTTCAGGAATTCTGGGTCATCCTGATGAGAATTCGGCCTGATGTTAATCCTAATTCCCCTATACACAATGTTCTGCTGTAGGTAAGTCTCCAGGCTGGTTATTTCCCAAATAGATCTTATGTATTGCTTATATGTTTTATTGAGCTCCTTGAATGCAAAGTTGATGTCTAGAACATTGACAGGTAAATTCTGGGTGGAAAATACTTTACTCGCTTCTAATAGAAAGGTGGATGTAGTGGGTTGATTCGACAAAAAACTGGCCATACTCCCTCTCAGTTGGCCCTCTAGCCTTCGTTTGAGATTCCTTTTACTTGGGAGTCATTATTGGGGTTTTCCCCCACTAGATTAACTAAACTACAGTTATATATACCTCCCTAACACGTGCTGGGACTGTCTATACTTTTTATTTACAATTGGTCAGAAGACCATTAATGTCCCTCGATTGACACGTGTTACTAAATGTAAAACTTAGCATTTATTAGTTATTTTTATAAACAATTAGAACATCTTAATTTAAAATTATCAGCTCTGCCTGCCTTATGTATTAAACTGTCGCTCGGGGTCTGATTGTTAGGTGTATCCACTAGGGGGCACTTTCCCCTCTTGGCTATTGCGATCTCTGTTTGATTATCAACTGCATGAAGTTAGTGCACCTTATTACCTTACATTTTCCATATGTCTACTTCATATTTGGATCATTTTGCAAATTACATTTTCTTTTTTTTGGGACATTAGAAGGCTTAGAAGTTTAGAAGCAAGTCTTAAAATTAAGAAAATTTCCAAAACCCAATTTTTAAGGACCAGCACAGGTCTGAAGTCACTTTGTGGGGCTTACAAAATAGAAACCACCCATAAATGGACCCATTTTAGAAACTACACCCCTCAAGATATTCAAAACTGATTTTACAAACTTTGTTAACCCTTTAGGTGTTCCACAAGAATTAATGGTAAATGTAGATGAAATTTCAGCATTTTTTTGGCAGATTTTCCATTTTAATCCATTTTATTCTGCTAACAAAGGCTAACAGCCGAAAAAAATGGTAACGAGGGTGTCAAGAACCACGCCTGACTCTGTTATACCCAGGGTCAGGAAGTCGCAGCGGTTGGCTGCGCGCTCTATGTAAGATAGGGCTGTTTCCTTATGGTAGCTTTCTGGGTTTGCTTTGCAAACCCTTTTGGCTCACTCAGGGATCTGTAGCTCCTTCTCCTCAGCTGTTCCTTGTCCAGCACTCCCAACCTCCTTATATTGCCCTCTCACACTTCTCTGGTTGCCAGATATAGAGCTTCCTGCCTGGACATCTATTCTGACCCTCTGGAGCTGTGTTCTCTGGTTGTTGGTCCAGAACGCTACCCTCCGGATCCCTGTTGGACCTTTGTGGTCTGCTGTGGTCGCCCACCTGGGTGTATGTGTTTGTCTGTATTGTCTGTCCTCTCCCTGGTGTTTCCCTCTTAGTGTCAGTGGTGCGGACTAGCGATCCCACCGGCCCGTTCACTATCTAGGGCTCATTTTAGGGAAAGCCAGGGTTTAGGCACGTGATCGCCGCACAGGTGAGGAACCCGTCTAGGGACGTCAGGGCAGTCAGGTGCCAGCCGCAAGGTGAGTCAGGGGTCACCACCTTTCCCTCTCCCTTGGGCAGGGCTTTCCCTTTTCCCTCCCTGTGCATGACGCCGGTCATTACAATAGCATCTTGCAGTTGATGGAGATTTGAGGGATGTACATCCAGGGCACGGAGCTCCCGTTCCACCCCATCCCAAAGATGCTCTATTGGGTTGAGATCTGGTGACTGTGGGGCCATTTTAGTACAGTGAACTTATTGTCATGTTCAAGAAACCAATTTGAAATGATTCGAGCTTTGTGACATGGTGCATTATCCTGCTGGAAGTAGCCATCAGAGGATGGATACATGTTCTCATTCTGTTTACGCCAAATTCGGACTCTACCATTTGAATGTCTCAACAGAAATCGAGACTCATCAGACCAGGCAACATTTTTCTAGTCTTCAACAGTCCAATTTTGGTGAGTTCGCGCAAATTGTAGCCTCTTTTTCCTATTTGTAGTGGAGATGAGTGGCACCCGGTGGGGTCTTCTGCTGTTGTAGCCCATCCGCCTCAAGGTTGTGCGTGTTGTGGCTTCACAAATGCTTTGCTGCATACCTCGGTTGTAACGAGTGGTTATTTCAGTCAACGTTGCTCTTCTATCAGCTTGAATCAGTCGGCCCATTCTCCTCTGACCTCTAGCATCCACAAGGCATTTTTGCCCACAGGACTGCCGCATACTGGATGTTTTTTCCTTTTCACACCATACTTTGTAAACCCTAGAAATGGTTGTGCGTGAAAATCCCAGTAACTGAGCAGATTGTGAAATACTTAGACCGGCCCCTCTGGCACCAACAACCATGCCACGCTCAAAATTGCTTAAATCACCTTTCTTTCCCATTCTGACATTCAGTTTGGAGTTCAGGAGATTGTCTTGACTAGGACCACACCCTTAAATGCATTGAAGCAACTGCCATGTGATTAGTTGACTAGATAATTGCATTAATGAGAAATAGAACAGGTGTTCCTAATAATTCTTTAGGTGAGTGTATATCTACATGGTTCTGACTGTAGATCGCTGCACTAACGTTTTTAGCAGAAATATCTATTGTGTCTACAAATAATGGACTTTCTACAAAAAGGGAAGTGAGAAATAGATCTGCTGATTACAAGCTGTAGCATACAAGCAGTCTGTATGTAAGTAGCTGATAGCTTTGCAGCTATGGGGGTGGGCCTGTGGAGCATTTCTGCGTGCATGTGAATCAAAGCTGATATCAGAAAACAAACAAGTGCAATTTTATTACAGTATGTGTTGCATTACAGTAAGATATAGGGTTATTGATTTTTAGTGTACAAAGGTGTTCGCAGCCTTAAAGTAGCAGATTTACATAAAAACAGTTCAATATCAGCATAGAACACAGAGATTTAAAGGGAATGTGCCATCAGAAAATGAGCTAATTTTTAAATCATGTTTTTATGTTTAACATATTTTAAAAGGCACGAGATTTACATGGCAGACAGGGCCGGCAGTAGGAGACCACCAAATGATCAAATGAGTTAGATAAATGAACACCAAAGTTTTTTAGCTAATTAAAAAATTTTGTGATTTGTCTCACAAGAATTACTCAAAAAGGCATCCTCTGTTATACTTATCAGAATACAAGGAAGATGAGTAGAAGGAGCATCATATGAGGCACTGTAGCTGTGATGTCAGTGGACGTGTCATAGGCACTATATAACATTGCAGCCAGGATCTGCATGTGTTTTCTGGCTTTATACATTGGAGGAATAGGACATCTAGAGAAAAGAGATTTCACAGAATAAAAAACAGAATACAGATAGTTTGTCACCTACTGTCACCTACTTTGAGCGTTTTAGACCATATCACGTTATAGCACAGTTGCCCAACATGAAAACAGTACCTTTATTGTGTGTGTCCCACGTCCACAAGCTGAAATAAACACTTTATAAAGATATGCATATTAGGTCCTGCAAGTGCCCATACCCCCTATAAACGGTCAGGCGGCCCTTTAATCGCTGCACGAACGTAAGGAGGGAGAGCAGGGAGTGTCTCGGGGCAGGAGCAGAGCTGCAGGGTCTAAGGAGTCCCTGATCAGCTCTGCCTGTGTGGTAACTAGTAGTGTTGAGCGCAAATATTCTAATAGCGAATATTAATCGCGAATATCGCAACTTCGATAATTCGCGAATATCACGAATATACTGCTATATATTCGTTATATCGAATATTCGTCATTTTTTACATCTGAACAAATGATTCCTCCCTGCTTAAAATGCTTGTGGGTCAATGAGTCATTGGCCCACAAGCAAGAAGCAGGGAGGAATCATGACTTTAGATGTTAAAAAAAGATGAATATTCTAAAAAACAAATATATGGCACTATAGCGAATATATTCGTTTTGACTTTTTTTAGAATATTCGTCTTTTTTTTTCTCACCGTGGGAACGCGCCTGGTGGTTAGAATATATCATCGGATCTGAGTTAGATCGTGAAAACTCAAATCCGATGGTATATTCTAACACAGAGGCATACATACTGACCCCCTGCTGCCTGGTGGCACCTGACCTCTGACAGGGCACTGTGATCCACACAATGTGCGGCACCTAAGGGGTTAATTGTGTGGATCACAGTGCCCTGTCAGAGGTCTGGTGCCGCCAGGCAGCAGGGGGCCAGTATGTATGCGCCTGTTGGTATACTCTAACTTCAAGCGTCCCCATCACCATGGGAACGCCTTTGTGTTAGAATATACCATCGGATTTGAGTTTTCACAATCTAACTCAGATATGATGGTATATTCTAACCACCAGGCGTTCCCATGGTGAAGGGGACGCTTGTGGGGAGGAGTATGCCAAAGGGGTTTAACTGTACTGTTTGAAGGGGGGGAAAAAGACGAATATCCTAAAAAATGTCAAAACGAATTTATTCGCTATAGTGCTATGAATTTTATCAATAGAGTGAGGGCTTAGCCCATATGTTATGCTTGCATCTACTATTATAGTGCATTATTTTCTGTGACTGGACATATTATGTGCCTAAAATAAATGAAAATATAAGTTAAAGAAATGCTAATAATTTTTTTTTTAAATGTTTTAAAAAAGTGCCGTCGCTAACGGAAACCGTCACCATAGGGAACATGTTATATATCAAAACAATCATCACAAAATAGGGAACGCATAGCAATAATTAATTGTTGTGTTAGTTTTAATATTTAATAATTAAAAGGCTATAATTTAAAAAAAAAATGCTGTGCTGCTGCTACTACTCTAGCCTGCACAGTATACCAAAACAGAAGATGCTCCCAAAAATTAATAATAATTTTTGACAGCTATCGTACTAAAATCTATTGCTTCTTCACTTTCCAGGTCAATATATATTTTCATTAAAATAACATCAAACCTGCTGCTATTTGACAAAAAGAGATAATTTTTAGACCGATTGTTAAAAAAAAAAATACAGTCCTAGAAGACCCCATAGTGTCATACAAGACTTCGCAGGATGATTGGGGTGCCTTCAATTCGGGATGAATATATCTGGACCGAATCGAAGATGACAGCCAAATCCATAGAATCAGAACCAAAACGAATTTCTGAAAATGTGCTCATCCCTAATATTTATATATACTATATGTCTTTGTTATACAGTCACATATATTCAGAATGTTAACTTCTTCTTTAATGGACAACAAGACACCTTTGATCTAGCATCAAATACACAGAAATGATATGACCCTTGTTTTGAATTAGTCTGGCCTTCCTTGTAATCTTTCTTTAACTTGAACTTTATGACTGACCATGACCTCACAATTATTGACTCTTTGCTAGAAATGCTTTGAAGTATAGCATTGCAATATAGCATTGTACATTGGGAAAGTCAATTCCAACAGCTGGTTAGTCCAGCAAATAAGGAAAGAGAGAAAGAAGGGCAGAGGACATGAAATAAGGGAATTTCTCTTTATCTATACTGTAATATATAGTAACTGCTTTATGAATGTATTCACTGTTATTGTTTGCATATGAACCAAACGCCAATGTAAATTCCTATAATGATCAGTAACTGATGGACAACATGGAAAGCTAAGGATATTTGACTTCGTAATAATAATAAATAAGCAACAACAAAATTTGGTATCACTGCCAACGAAAATGGCCAAACGACTAAATATATACAGTACGTATTTACCATGTTTACCCCATATGGTGAATGAAGAAATAAAGGGAAAAAAGACCAAATCACCATTTTATTGTCACTTCACCCACCAGAAAAAGTTAAAAAAGGATTTTAAAAAAGTCATACATACCCCAAAATAATATAGTAAAACTACAGATCGATGGCTCTTGAAATGCTGTAAAAAATGATATTTATAATGGTCCCATCAATTTCTACTCTACCATTTCTAAATCTAGCTAAAAATGCAACTCCAGCCACAAAACATCTGACAGTTCCTAAATACAATGCCAGAAATGTCTCAAACCACATAAAAAATGTCACAAGCATTTCAAACTTATGTTGAAAAAAATTAACTCCACTATCAAAACAGCTAAAAAACACTCCACTATTCTGCCACAAAGGCTTACATACATTACCCTATAGGCTTACACTAGGCATCCTCAAACTGCGGCCCTCCAGCTGTTGCAAAACTACAACTCCCAGCATGCCCGAACAGCCTACAAGTATCAGTCTACAGCAGGGCATTGTGGGAGTTGTAGTTTTACAACAGCTGGAGGGCAGCAGTTTGAGGATGCCTGGCTTACACTGTTACTCTATGGCCTCTTGCACACGGCCGCTTGTCTTTTTCAGTATTTTGCGGTCCGCAAAAAACGGATCTGCAAAAAATACAGATGACGTCCGTGTGCATTTCGTTTTTTACGGAACAGCTAACCCCTGATAGAACAGTACTATCCTTGTTTGTTATGCGAACAATAAGGCTCCATTCAGAAGTCCGTAGAATGGGTCTGCATCTGTTCCGCAATGCACTACGGACGTCTGAATGGAGCCTTATAGGACATGTTCTATCTTTGAATGGAACGGAAATACAGAAACGGAAGGCATACGGAGTACCTTCAGTTTTTTTTGCGGATTCATTGAAATGAATGGTTCCATATACGGTCCGTATACGGAACGCAAACAACGGAACGTAAACGGAAAAAAAATCTGTCCCCATGTGTGCAAAATCACTAAAAAGTATCTGCTCTTTTAGCAGAGCAAAAAAGAAATTCTTAGTGCTTGCTACAAAGCACCTGTAAAATAGAGGCACGCTCAAAATAATGACCACTGAAAAGAGCAGTTCTTTTTTAAGACCTTTAATGTTGCCAAATCATGGCTTCTAAAAACCACTTACAGAACTATTTACAAAATGATAAATAATATGTTGTCAATCATTTTCAGTGTTTTCAGTGTTATTTGGCACTACATGCCTCAGGGCAAACAGAAAGGTTGTAGGCTTCTGTAGAAAGGCTGCATGTCGTTCCAACCCTGAAATTGCCTAAGTTTTTTTTCAGAAATATTGCATATAATGTCAGGTCTTTAAAAGTTCTTCTAAAGGGGTCCATGTTTTTTTTCTAAAAGTACAGTGAAAATTACTAAAGGATATACAGCAGCAAGAAAGCTTTCCTTCAACTTACGTTTTGAATAAGATTTGATGGCTGCATTATGATACACAAACAAAATGTAGAAATTCTATGCATAAAGTCCATAAAGCAATTTTTACAGTGTGGTAATTGTATTTTTTGTGTGCCATAATTGTCAGAATAATACAGAATCTGGTATGCGCCCGACAGTTTAGGGAGGGTGATAAGAGACTAGGGGTCCTTCCTAATGCCCTTCCCCCCCCCCCCCCCCCGGTTAATAGGGGTCATGGCCTGGTTCAGGAGTTGGGAGTATGGTGGGAGAAGAAAGTAGGGAAGGGGTTAAATTGAAAGCCTTCCCAGGATTACATCAGGGGAAGGGGCGGTGCTGGGGGGTTATATAATCTTGAATTGGCCCCCGGCACTTCCCCTTGACGGTGGATGAGCTGGTTGGAGGTACCCCTTGCCACTGTCATGTCCGCAGGAGATATGGCCCTGAGGGAATCCCTCCTTGCGCGTTTTCAGGAGGAAGGAGAGGGATGGCTGCGGGCGTTCCTGGGTTGCCTGCATTCCCCTTTGCCTTCCCCTACTCCAGCCCCTCTGCCTGCTGCTGCCGCTGAGCTTGCGGTTCCTGCCGCCAGCTCTATCTGTTATACGGGGGATCGGCGGTCCGCCCGGCGTTCCCGCCCCTCAGCGCGACTTCTCCATAGCCCCCTTGTGCCCCTTGCATCCCGCCACGGCTGTTCCCAGGGTTCCTCCATGTCTGGTGAGCACTTACCTGCTCGCTCCAGGCGCCGTGACAGGCCGGGCCGCTCCGGCGGGCGAGGGGAAGATGGGTGGGTTCAGCGCGATGCTGTGGCTCCTCACCTTCCGCCATCTTCCGGAAGTGTGCTTGCGGCCGGCGGCGTGCTGTGTTCTGGGGATACAATGGGAGCCTGGGAAAGTACGGTGGGTTTGGATTCACCCCCTACACCCCCCCATCTCAATTGTTGCCCCCCCCCCCGGTCACTGAGGGGCAGGGGTCATCTATTATGACGGCGGCACCTCTTTCTGGGGATCCAGGCAGTGGATTGCAGAGCAACATGCTTACAGCCCCTTGCGGTATTTCCGCACCCCCTGCCCCCCCCCCCTGTGCCAGCTGTTACTGCGGCTTCCAGGCAGAGGAGACGCAGGGAGGTCTCTGTCTCTCCCTCTTCTTCTGTAGAAGATAGCAGGGGTGAGCGTTCTTACCGCAGGCGTCCGTCCCGTCGCCGTTCTAGGGCTCATGGGAGTCGCAGACGCTCCAGATCCTCCAGGTGGCGTTCCCCCTCATCTTCGGAGTTGTCATCGGGCGCATCTGAGGAGTCTGGTAGAGTTTTGCGGAGTAGAAGGGTGAGGCCAGTACCTAGCTGTACTTCCAGGGCTCCGAGCCTGGTTCATCCGGCGGTCCAGGGTCAAGCGGTTCCTGTTGAGACGTCTTCTCCGTTGGTTCCTCATGCTCCGGTTGGTGAGTTCCAATTTGCGGGTGCCTGGGTGGAGAGTGGGTCTGTGGCTGGAATGGAATCACTGATTCGGACTTTGTTAGACAAGTTGCAGGATGCTCCTGCCTCAGTTGCTCGTCCGGCCCCCTCCCCAGTGGCTGCAGGGATACATAAAGAGTCAATTTTCTGCGGAGTTAGCCCATTGGGTTCACATGTTGAGGAGGCAGTCAGGGAAAAAATCAATATGTGAACATTTGGTCGCTTATCTCTATAGATCAGCATACGGTGGATAGGGAGCGCCGGGTGCTTGATAGGCCGTATGAGCATAGGCCGAAGGTGGCGAAGACGATTGGGAATTGGCTTCAGGCTTTTGCAGTTTTGGGATGTATCATGGGTCAGCGTCACCCGGAACGGTGTTCCGAATTATTTATTTATGTTGATACTGTTTATAGTGCTTACAAGGCCCACGGGGGCAGCGCGTGGTGGCGGTATGATGAGGAGTTTAGGAGGCGCCTCGCGCTTCGGCCTGACGTGGGTTGGTCAGTCAAGGCAACTGATGTGTGGTTGCGGCTCATGTTGTCTCAGAGGCAATATCCCTTTCCGAGCGCGGCCGCCGGTGCTGGTACTGCCCAGGTCCATGCAGCGGTGGCCGTTAGACGCCCATGAGTGTGCTGGCCGTTCAATGAGGGAAATTGCAAGTACGCGGGTTTATGCAGGTTTAAGCATGAATGTTCAGTATGTGGAGGCTCCCATGCAGGGAATAGGTGTTCGGTTCAGTCAGCCAGGTTCCCCAAGTTGCCCGCCCAGAGTGAAGGCAAGGACCCCGGTGAGCGTGGACACGATGTCCCCGTGGCTAGACAGGTACCCCGATAAACAGGCGGCTGCTCAGATTCGTTCTGGGTTTTTGTTGGGTTTCTTTATCCCGTTTGTCCTTAATCGGTCCGCTGTTTTTAGTGATAATTTGAGGTCAGCTCGGGATCACCCGGAGGTATTGAGAGATAAGTTGGCTAAGGAGGTTAAGCTGGGAAGAATTGAAGGTCCGTTTTCTTCAATTCCGTTTCCTAACCTAAGGGTGTCACCGTGGGGTGTAGTTCCAAAAAAGGAAGCAGGGAAGTTTTGTTTGATTCATCATTTATCTCACCCTAAGGGCTCCTCTGTGAATGATGCGATTCTTCAGGAAGAGGCATTGGTTTCTTATGTTTCTTTTGATAGGGCGGTTTCTCTGGTTAGGGATGCGGGAAAAGGGGCTTTGTTAGCTAAGTCTGATATTGAGTCGGCTTTTAGGCTCCTTCCTGTTCATCCTGATTGTTTCCATTTGTTGGGAGGTTTTTGGGAGGGTTAATTTTATTATGACACTTGTTTACCTATGGGGTGCTCCATATCGTGTCACTATTTTGAGTTGTTTAGTTCCTTTCTGGAATGGGTTGTGCGATTTGAATCTAGATGATTTCCTGTTTGTTTCCCCCGGCGGGGGGGAGGGTTGCAGGTACTTGTTGTCATTGTTTTTGACTCTTATGGGGCAGTTTGGAGTTCCTATTTCGGCTGAGAAGACTGAGGGACCGGTCACTTGCTTGTCCTTTTTCTGGGATCGAAATTGATACGGTCGCTATGGTTTTTCGGTTGCCTGGGGACAAATTAGGTAGGTTGTTGGAGCTGATTGAGGGTTTTATGGCTGTTAAGAAGGTGACTCTAAAACAGCTCCAGTCTCTTTTGGGGTTGTTGTGTTTCGCGTGCCGGGTTATGCCCATGGGCCGCGTTTTTTCCCGCCGGTTGTCGTTGGCTACTAGGGGTGTATCTGCCCCGGGTCATCGTATTCGGTTAACTAAGTCCCTTAAGGCGGATTTATGTGTTTGGCGTTCCTTTTTAGGTGGCTATAATGGTCATACTTGCTATATTTCCAAGGAAATCATAAGTTCGCAGCTGTCGTTGTGGTCGGATGCGGCCGGGACTTGTGGCTTTGGTACCATCTTAGGCAGTGAATGGTGTTCCGCTCCTTGGCCGGAGTCGTGGAGGGAGTCCGTTTTTTGCAAAAATTTGACGTTACTGGAACTATTCCCTATTGTGGTGCCAGTGGAGATTTGGGGTGACAGATTATGTAATAAGCATGTGTGTTTTTGGTCTGATAATCTGGGGTTGTTCAAGTGATCAATCATTTGTCCTCCTCTTCCCTTCCTGTGTTGGCATTATTGCGTCACTTGGTTTTGCGGTGCCTGGATCATAACATTTATTTTCGGGCCCGCCATGTTCCGGGGGTAGATAATAGAGTCGCTGATGCTCTCTCTCGATTTCATTGGCAGGTCTTCCGGGAGCTTCATCCGGGGGCGGACAAGTATGGCAAGGAGTGTCCTCCGTTCCTGTGGCGTCTAGTGGATGACTGATGTCATGGTAAGGCATGGTCTGAGTGGTTGGCGATGGTGGGGTCGAGGGACGTGTCTACACGTGACGATATCCGGCTGGAGGTCACTGTAGAATGGTTGCTTCGTTTGCACGGTTCAGGTGTGTCTGCTCCTGTTGCCCTCCGGCGTTTGTCCGGCGTGGCTTTCTTTTTCAAGTTATGTGGTTGGGCGGATGTAATGAAACATTTTGTGATTCGGCAGGCCATGCGCGGCTGGCGCAAGGCGTATGTGGCGCGGGATACGCGTCGCCCGGTGTCCTTTTCTTTGCTGTGCAGGCTTGTTATTAGTTGCGCTAGCGTTTGTAAATCCGCATATGAGGGATCCCTTTTTGCTGCCAGTTTCAGAGTCGCTTTCTTTGCTGCCCTGCGGGTTGGTGAATTATTTGCTCCATCGCTTAAGAAGGCGGGTGGTTTGTTGGTGCAGGACGTAGTTTTAGACAATGACTCCCTGCGTATCAGGGTTCGTCGGTCAAAGACGGATCAATATGGTCACGGGGCATGGATCCCGCTTCTCACCGTTCAGGGTTCCGCCTGCCCGGTTAGTTTGGTGGCAGAATTCAGGGACAGGCGAAGCGAGGGTTCTAATTTCTTTTCACATGAGGATGGGTCTCCGGTGACTAAATTTCAGTTTACGGCGGTTTTTAGACGATGTCTTGTGGATGTTGGGGCCGATCCGAAGGAGTTTGGGACCCATTCGTTCCGCATTGGTGCGGCTACGGAGGCGGCAAGAGTGGGTTTGCCGGAAGCGGAGGTTATGCGTATTGGCTGCTGGCGTTCTTCTTGCTTTGCGCGCTATGTCCGGCCGGAATTGCTGCTTTAAAAGGTTTAAAAAAAATATATAACAATAAATAAAATTAATTGATGTGAAGTTAAGGGTTGTTGGCAGTTTCTTTATTGCAGGCCGCGATTATTTGTGTTGGTGGTCTTCTTCTAACATCATTGTCTTTTCAGGTGCCGAGCGTCCAGCAGTGTGGATAGTCGGACACTCTTACGTATTTTGGGCTGCACAGCAGGCTGAATGTCGGCCTGGCGGGCGCAATCTTGGATTCCGGAATGTGGATGTCCTGTGGAGAGGTGTTCGGGGCCTAAGATGGTCTCAATTACTCACGGAGGTGGTTGAGATTGGCATACGTTTGGTAGGTCCGGTGATCTTTGTGATTCATGCCGGTGGTAATGACCTCTGCCATTTACGGGTTGCTGAGTTGTTGACGCTTATGCGTTCAGATGTGGAGCGTTTTCCGTAATTTTTTAGAGAAATGGTGTTAGTATGGTCAGAAATTGTCCTGAGGGTGGTTTGGCACAGGCCCCGGGATGGTGAGGCTTTAGAGAAAGGCAGGCGTACTGTAAACGCACGGATCTCTCGGTTTGTGCGTTTAAACGGATCAGTGGTTGTTCGCCACAGGCAGCTAGAAGGTGACAACCGGGCGTTGATGAGGCCAGACGGTGTACATCTTAATGATATTGGCCTAGATATATTCTTATCGGGCATCCAGGACGGAATTGAACGGGCCATGTTTTTGCTGGGTGGTGGTCGGATCCCCGTGTAGGCACGAGTCTCCTCCGTGGCGGTATATAATTCAGTTGGAAGTGGTTATGGCACAAGGCAGACTTGCCCGCTGGGAGTTCAGCGGCTGGCATACTGCGCCATTGACAGTTATGGTGTTATTGTTAAATAAAGAAAGCTGTGGCAAATCATCACCCAGCATTAAAAGGAATATGGTTGTCAGTCTCTTATTTAAGTTAAATGGTTTTAATAGGCCTGACGGAGTGCCCCCTTACCCCAAGGGGTTAATCCCTACTTACTAACAGTCTGGCAAAAGCAGCAAATGAAAAAAAAAAAAATCAGATACGAATATAAAAATTAACTACTTTAACTTTAACTATGTGTAATTTTAACCAAGTTGCTATTTTTCACTGAGAATCTTTAAAGGGGACAAGGGGCATACTATCTTCCTAGATGGGATACCTTGTTCATAAAAACTCATCTGATATCCAAAGCATGGAGCCTCAGGCAGGACTCCAGTGAATATAGTGCAGTGTGGTGTAATAGCTCCTCACCAGGCCCCATTACACAACTTAACCATCTGCAATACACAGGCACCTTTCCGTGTGCATTCAATCATCACGGATGCTGAGCCATTCACTTCAATGGGTCCGCAAATCCGGAGATGCGGAATAGTGCAGAACAGAAGCACAGAATGGAACCCTACGGAAGCACTATGGAGTGCTTCCGTGGGGTTTCGTCCCGTACTTCCGTTCCACAAAAAGATAGAACATGGGGGGCGGACCTTGGCCGCAGACATGGATGGCTGTGTGAAACCTTGGCTATATCAAGATATTGCACCCTCCACGCTCGCCAAAAGGTGCACCATGAAACCCCTACTAGAAGCTTTGCGGGGACAAAAAATTCCTTATATGTGGCTGTACCCCTTTGGCATTTCAATTCTAAAAAATGGGAGACGTATAGCTGTCCACACACCAAAAGACCAGGAGAAAGCATGGCAGGCTATAGGAATACAACCGATTGAAGTCCCCTCGTGGATGCCGATAGTCCAGCCAACAAACCTCCCGCAACTTACACAAGTAGAGCCCTGGAAGAAAGTTTCGAGAGCAAAGACCAAAATAACCAAGTCGGCGACCAGAGCACACTCTCCCCCACCCTGAAGACAGACCAAGGAGATAAGAATCACTGAATAACAGGACAGGCCTAATTGTCTCACGGGTTCCACCAGACTGAGCGGTCACTGTCTCTACATGGATAGTCTGGTCCGTGATTCTGGTCCCACATTACAGAGTTACAGTTACTCGGTTATCTTTTCTAGTTTTGAAAATTGTTCCAGATTATTACTGAAGTGTCATTTATGTATCCCCTACATGCTTTCAGCTGTATTTTCTACTCACATACTTAACTAGAAGCCTTCATACTCCCCCTTTTTTTTGGACCTATGAATGTCCCCCCCTTCTCTCCCCTCCCCCCTCGAATGTAGGTGTATCTTACTGGCGCCAGTGACTTCTTTGCGTATTTCCGGTTCTCAAGATGACACAAGCTTTAAAGTCTGGTTGTGATTTTTCTACCCAGAATGTTCGTAGCTGTAAATCACGGTGGTCTTTGTATTTAGCAGGAGGATCCAAAACCAAACGCGTTTCGGGGTTCTAAGTGGCCCCTTCCTCAGTGGTTTTGGATCCTCCTGCTAAATACAAAGACCACCGTGATTTACAGCTACGAACATTCTGGGTAGAAAAATCGCAACCAGACTTTAAAGCTTGTGTCATCTTGAGAACCGGAAATAGGCAAATAAGTCACTGGCGCCAGTGAGATACACCTACATTCGCTAAAAGTGGACAATAAAGATCATCACAATCGAGACGCCCTCGACATCGCAGCAGAAATCAACATTTTTCCGATTCACTACTAACCTCTGGTGAAATTCGACACTCACGTGAGTAAGCAGTAGTGGGCGGCCTGGTTCAGCTACCACGCGGGACGCCGCAGACCACCCACCGGATTCCACCCATATCGACCTGGCTTGTGAGTAGACACACTGTATAGAGGTTAATCAAAGTAAGTGCGACGGGGGTTCAATCGATTGTTTTAGTTCGAATCGAACAATATAGCTTAACATCACAACTGAATGATACGGTTCTGACAAATTCAAGTTTGGTGGTGGACATTGCAGTAATACACTCTAATTTAATTGCGAACATTTATTATCGTGAACATTTATTATCGTGGAAACATACAGAACTACATGCGAATATTTCTGTGAATATTGCTACAATTGTATTAATATTAGAAAATGTATGTGAAATACAATTATATGTGAGTAAGAATATATTAATCCTCACAGATCGCATGTCCTATTGGGCAATGGGTCCGCAAAAAAAATGGAACACATACGGAATGTACTTCATATGTCTTCCGTATCCATTCCGTTTTTGCGGAACCATCTATTGAAAATTTTATGCCCAGCCCAATTTTTCCAATGTAATTTCTGTATACTGTATATGCCATACGGAAAAACGATATAGAAGGCATGGACACCCAGGAACGGTCCCTGCCTTCTCTCTGGGGTGCCCTGCTGTCACTGACAGCGGGCCCCCTGCTCGGCAGCTGCACGATTAGCTTGCAGCTGCCATCTCTGAAAGGATGTTCCAGAACTGTTTTTTAGTAGTAATGGCATAGAAAGTTGGTATCATAGCTGGTGCAGTGCTCCTCTCACTGAAGTGAATGGGAGCAGTGCTACACTAACCAGCTCCATACGCTGGATTGAGCTGTGGTGTTCCAGTGCCAACTTCCGGTGCCTGAAGCTATCCAGAAATACAGTCAGGTCCATAAATATTGGGACATCGACAGAATTCTAACATTTTTGGCTCTATACACCACCACAATGGATTTTAAATGAAACAAACAAGATGTGCTTTAACTGCAGACTGTCAGCTTTAATTTGAGGGTATTTACGTCCAAATCAGGTGAACGGTGTAGGAATTACAACAGTTTGCATATGTGCCTCCCACTTGTTAAGGGACCAAAAGTAATGGGACACAATAATAATCATAAATCAAACTTTTACTTTTTAATACTTGGTTGAAAATCCTTTGCAGTCAATTACAGCCTGAAGTCTGGAACGCATAGACATCACCAGACGCTGGGTTTCATCCCTGCTGATGCTCTGCTACTGCAACTGTCTTCAGTTCCTGCTTGTTCTTGGGGCATTTTCCCTTCAGTTTTGTCTTCAGCAAGTGAAATGCATGCTCAATCGGATTCAGGTCAGGTGATTGACTTGGCCATTGCATAACATTCCACTTCTTTCCCTTAAAAAACTCTTTGGTTGCTTTTGCAGTATGCTTTGGGTCAATGTCCATCTGTACTGTGAAGCGCCGTCCAATGAGTCCTGAAGCATTTGGATAAATATGAGCAGATAATATTGCCCGAAACACTTTGACACGCATTTGTCAGCAGTCACATCATCTATAAATACAAGAGAACCAGTTCTATTGGCAGCCATACATGCCCACGCCATGACACTACCACGACCATGCTTCACTGATGAGGTGGTATGCTTAGGATCATAAGCCGTTCCTTTTCTTCTCCATACTCTTCTCTTCCCATCATTCTGGTACAAGTTGATCTTGGTCTCATCTGTCCATAGGATGTTGTTCAAGAACTGTGAAGACTTTTTTAGATGTCGTTTGGCAAACTCTAATCTGGCCTTCCTGTTTTTGAGGCTCACCAATGGTTTACATCTTGTTGTGAACCCTCTGTATTCACTCTGGTGAAGTCTTCTCTTGATTGTTGACTTTGACACACATACACCTACCTCCTGGAGAGTGTTCTTGATCTAGCCAACTGTGTTTTCTTTACCAGGGAAAGAATTCTTCAGTCATCCACCACAGTTGTTTTCTGTGGTCTTCCGGGTCTATTGGTGTTGCTGAGCTTACCGGTGCGTTCCTTCTTTTTAAGAATGTTCCAAACAGTTGTTTTGGCCGTGCCTAATGTTTTTTCTATCTCTCTGATGGGTTTGTTGTGTTTTTTCAGCCTAATGATGGCTTGCTTCACTGATAGTGACAGCTCTTTGGATATCATCTTGAGAGTTGACAGCAACAGATTCCAAATGCAAATTGCACACTTGAAATGAACTCTGGACCTTTTATCTGTTCATTGTAATTGGGATAATGAGGGAATAACACACACCTGGTCATGGACAGCTGAGAAGCCAATTGTCCCTTTACTTTTAGTCCCTTAACAAGTGGGAGGCACATATGCAAACTGTTGTAATTCCTACACCGTTCTCCTGATTTGGCTGTAAATACCCTCAAATTAAAGCTGACAGTCTGCAGTTAAAGCACATCTTGTTCGTTTCATTTCAAATCCATTGTGGTGGTGTATAGAGCCAAAAAAATTTAAAATTGTGTTGATGTCCCAATATTTATGGACCTGACTGTAGGTGATCGGCTGGCGTGCAGGGTGTCAGACCCCCACCAATCAGATATTGATCCTCTTTTCTGAGCATAGGCCATCAATAGTAAAATCCTGAAAACCCCTTTAATGTATAGCAATTAGAGATAAGCGAATTTCTAAAAAATTTGATTCAGCCGGTTCGCCGAATTTTCCGAAAAAAATTTGCTTTGATCCGGCTATTTCCGGGCTGCATAAAGCCTTTATATGGGTGTAGAACACTGTGCCTTGCAGTAACATGCATAGGGAGTGTGCTGGGGTATTGAAATAATACTGTCAGTCAGTATGACATGCAGATGACAGGCATCGCTATCAGAATCACTGCACACTTCACTTATTTGGGTAGTCACGGGGCCAAAACTGACCAAATAACTCAAGTATAAACTCAGCCTTACAGATCCATGTTAGCGTCAAGAAAAAGCTAACTCCTTTTACACCCTCGTCAGCTGATTCCACATAGATGTCTACAGAACCTGTTCTATTAAACGCTTATACAAGTAGAGCCCCCCCGACAGAGTGGAGAGGGTGTCAGCAGTAAGTTTGTGTTGAAGTCACTGATTATTTTGCCTTTTCTCTGATCCGTCAGGACAATAACCCACAAAAAACAGATCCTGTCTGGGGAGCATACGCCTTCACTCGGTCAGCATTTGCTCAGTAATCCATCAGTATTTGTAATGCCAAAAAAACAGGAGTGGATCTAAAACAGATATGACACGTGAATGGAATATTTGCATGTCTCCTGTGTTTTGTACCCACTCCTGCTTTTGGCTACCAAATCATAAGCCAATTCTGATGTGACCATACAGGCCTTACAGCTGCTACTCAGACAGGATCCGTTGTGCGTCTCATTTATCCTTCCTTCTGACCAATCAGACGAAAGGTCAAATAAATGGTGATTTCAAGAAGGTCAAACAAGGACAATAGCGACCCCGTCATAGAGTGGGGAGGGTGGTAACAGCATGAGAAGTCCACAGAGTGGCCCTACGACATACTGGTGACATGGAAGCAGCATGAGGAGACCACCAAGTGGCACAATGACAGGGTCTGGAGGTGGCAGCAGCATCGGGAGGCCACAGAGTGGCATAGTGACAAAGTGTGGAGGTGACAGCAGCAGTATGATTAGGTCACAGAGTTACACAGTGACATAGTGTGGAGATGGCAGCAACAGCAGCAGCATGATACCACAGAGTGGCATGGTGACAGTGTGGAAATGGCTGCATCAGGAGGCCACAGAGTGGCACAGTGACATAGTGTGGAGATGGCAGCAGCAGCAGCATGATACTGCAGAGTGGCAAGGTGACATAGTGTGGACATGGCATCATCAGGAGGCCACAAAGTGGCACGGAGACATGGTGTGGAGATGGCAGCAACAGCAGTAGCATGATTCCACAGTGTAGCAAGGTGACATAGTGTGGACATGGCAGCATCAGGAGGCCACAAAGTGGCACGGTGACATAGTGTGAAAATGGCAGCATCAGGAGGCCACAGAGTGGCATGGTGACATAGTGTGGACATGGCAGCAGCAGCAGCAGCATGATAATGGATGCATCTATTCTGATACATCAGGCATTGGTGAATGGAAATCCTGGCTGATCCATGCCTGATTCATCTTGACAAAAGTAAGTCTCTACACATTTTAGGTGGACAGGCGAGTTCTTCTTGGAGTAACTATGGCCCCCTGCTGCACTAAACACCTTCTCTGATGCCACACTACTGGCCGGGCAGGACAGCTTTTCCAGGGCAAACTCGGCAGTTGCGGCCACAAATCCAGTTTGGCTGCCCTGTAGTCCAGCGGTTTTTCTATGACGGCTGGCAGGGTGCTGTCAAAGTATGCCACCACCTGCTGGTTCAGGTTCTGCTCCAGGTCTACCTGCTGCTGGTGGTGGTGAGTAGTTTCTTCACTATGCGGGTGAAGAAACTGCTCATCAGCGGCTCTAGACTCAGGCTGCTGGTGCTGCTGTCACTTGCGATGAAGTCGAAGATCCAGTCAACCAATCAAGAACCGCTGAGTTGCTGGTCAAGACACGACCGCTAGCTGACATGTGGACCTGAGGCCTCGGGAAGAAACCCCTGCTGCCACGCCCCCTTACTCTGATGCGACCTGTGCCTGCGCCAGAATGATTTACGCCTCTGTGCAGGGCCTGGCACTTCTCTGTCTGACATACTTTTAGCTGAACTAAATAAATTAAAAGCAAATTAAAACACCCCTAAGAGCTCCAAATATATATATATATATATATATATTTTTTTTTTTTTACTGAGATAGGCAACTAAAGGATTTGAAATTGGCAACGAAACGATTTCAGCGTAAATAACAGCAAAAGTGAACTGTGTATATATTTATCGTATTGGACTAAAATAGGCCACTAAACGATTTCTAAGTAAATAACAGAAAAAGTTAACTGCAAATATTTTTCTCTTTTTCTCTAGAAATATGGCAAAAAACGCTTTTACCACAAATAACACTAAATGTGAACTGTGTCTATTTTTCTTGGATTGTAGTGAAATACGACAAGAAACGCTTTTAGCCCAAATAACAGCAAATATAAACTTAATCAATTTTTCTCTTTTTCTCTAGAAATATGGCAATAAACGCTTTTAGCGCAAATAACACCAAATGTGACCTGCGTAAATATTTCTCGTATTGTATTAAAATAGGCCACTAAATGATATCAGCGCAGTAAGGGTCCATTCACACGTCCGTAAGTGTTTTGCCTATCCGCAAATTGCGGATCCGCAAAACACGGACACCGGCAATGTGCATACCGCAAATTGCCGGCACTATAATAGAAAATGCCTAATCTTGTCCACAATTGGGTATTTTATTGCGGAAACGCAAGCACGGATGCGGAAGCGCGTATCCGCAAATGCGGATGCGGACAGCACATTCCGGGCCCCATTGAAAATGAATGGGTCTGCACCCGTTCCGCAAAAAATTGTGGAACGGATGCGGACCCATTTTGCGGATGTGTGAATGAACCTTTAACAGCAAAAGTGACCTGCGTATATATTTATCTTTTTCCACAGATATAAGCCACTAAAGGCTTTTCAACATAGCACTTCAATAACTAATTGCTGGAATGACAGAGCTTTATTATGAGGCTATCTGGATACCCAAGTAATGTCTCCCTGCACTTGTAAATCACTTTTTTTTTCGCAAAGAGGATTTTCCTATGACTCTATATATATATATTTATATATTTATATAAGGAGATATATAACGCGAGTTTGACCGCGGCGCGTGGTTGATTAAGTGTGGTTGCGTAAGTGTGTGACTTAAGATTAAGTGACTTTAGATTCAGGGACTTCAGTGGGGGACTGCAATTAACCTGTTTCTTATTACTACATTGTATTGTATTTTTTGCTTTTGTGGTGTAATCCCCATTTAGTATGAGTTGCACAATTGACAACGCAGTCCAGTGCACATCTTGCATGATGTATGCAGTCCTGGAACAGCCGTTCAAGGGTGTATATCTTTGTTGAAGATGTGAGCAAATTACCTGTTTGGAATCGCTAATCGAGTCTCTAAATGGGCAAGTTGCAACACTGAGAGGCATTGACAATTTGCAAAAAAGTTTGCTTCTCACCGAGCAAGCACTCTTTGGGGTAGATTAGGGGGAGGGTGACAGAGAGGAGGCTGAGGAAAGTGAGGTAGCTAGCTGGGTAACAGTTACAAAGCGGGGTAGAGGGAAGAGTGCCAGGGAGGCTAGCCCTGATCTGACACACCCCAACAAGTTTGCACGTTTGGCAGATGAGGGGGATGTCAGTCCAGGGACGGCACTGCCGCAGCCGGACACTTCCTCTGCCAGTCAGGGGAATGTCAGCTCCGGTAAGCAGGGGACCAGGAGAGCAGGGCAGGCCAGACAGGTGCTGGTAGTGGGAGACTCAATTATTAGGGGAACAGATAGGGAAATCTGTCACAAAGACCGTGATCGCCGAACAGTGTGCTGTCTTCCTGGTGCTAGAGTTCGACACATTGCGGATCGGGTTGACAGATTACTGGGAGGGGCTGGAGAAGATCCAGCGGTCATGGTCAATATCGGAACCAATGACAAAGTTAGGGGTAGGTGGAGAGTCCTTAAAAATGATTTCAGGGATTTAGGTCAAAAGCTTAGGGCAAGGACCTCAAAGGTAGTATTTTCCGAAATACTACCTGTACCACGGGCCACACAAGAAAGGCAGCGGGAGATTAGGGAAATTAACAAGTGGCTCAAGAACTGGTGTAGGATGGAGGGGTTTGGGTTCCTGGAGAACTGGGCCGACTTCTCTGTCGGCTACAGGCTCTATCGTAGGGACGGGCTGCACCTCAATGGGAAAGGGGCAGCTGTGTTGGGGAAGAAGATGGCTAGAAGGTTGGAGGAGTGTTTAAACTAGGGAATGGGGGGAGGGTAATTACACTATAGAAGGGGAAGATAGTGCAGATAGAGACCGGGGGCAAGGTAGTAGGACTGGGGGAGGAATGGAAGGAGGGACTAGAACAGTTCAGAAGGAAAGGTGTAGGCTAAAAAATATACATAAACCTCTCAAAAGTATGTATACTAATGCCAGAAGCCTGACTAATAAAACTGGTGAACTGGAATTAGTGATGTATGAGGAGGACTATGACATAGTGGGAATAACTGAGACATGGCTGGATGATAGCTATGACTGGGCGGTTAATGTACAAGGTTACAGTCTGTTTAGAAAGGATCGTCAAAACCGGAGAGGGGGAGGGGTTTGCCTTTATGTAAAGTCCTGTCTAAAGCCCACACTCCGTGAAGATATAAGTGAGGGACATGAACATGTGGAGTCACTGTGGGTAGAGATACATGGAGCTATACTATAAACCACCTAATATACCAGAGTCCACAGAAAATCTACTACTAAATGAGATAGACAAGGCGGCAAATCATAATGAGGTGGTTATTATGGGGGACTTCAACTACCCAGATATAGACTGGGAAACTGAAACTTGTATATCTCATAAAGGAAACAGATTCTTGGCAATAACCAAAGACAATTATCTCTCCCAACTGGTTCAGGACCCGACTAGAGGGACGGCCATACTGGACTTAATATTAACCAATAGACCTGACAGAACAACAGACATGCAGGTTGGGGGACACCTGGGAAATAGTGACCATAAAGTAATAACCTTCCAATTATCATTCAAAAGAGCGTTTCTACAGGGAGGAACAAAAATACCAAACTTCAAAAAAGCTAAATTTAGCCAACTAAGAGAGGCCATAGGCCTAACTAACTGGGACAAAGTCCTCAAAAATAAAAATACAGCCACAAAATGGGATATCTTTAAAAACATCCTAAAATCTCATTGTGAGAGGTACATACCGTATGGGAATAAAAGGTTAAGGAACAAAAAGAAACCAATGTGGATAAACAGAACTGTAAAGAAAGCAATAAATGACAAAAAGAAAGCATATAAAACACTAAAACAGGAGGGTAGCACGGAAGCACTGAAAAACTATAAGGAAAAAAACAGAACATGTAAAAAACAAATAAAAGCGGCCAAACTAGAGACCGAGAGATTAATTGCCAAAGAGAGTAAAACTAACCCTAAAATGTTCTTCAATTATATAAATGTTAAAAAGTATAAATCTGAAGGTGTCGGCCCTTTAAAGAGTAATGAGGGGGGTGTCACAGAGAGCGACGAGGAGAAAGCAAAGTTGTTAAATAATTTTTTCACCAGTGTATTCACTGAGGAATATAAACTGTCAGATGAAATGCTGAATGTTGAAATAAATTCGCCATTAAAAGTGTCCTGTCTGACCCAGGAAGAAGTACAACAGCGACTTAAAAAGATCAAAATAGACAAATCGCCAGGACCGGATGGCATACACCCCCGTATCCTAAGGGAATTATGTAATGTCATAGCCAGACCCTTATTTCTGATATTTGCGGACTCTATACTGACAGGGAATGTCCCACAGGATTGGCGCATGGCAAATGTGGTGCCAATATTCAAAAAGGGTCCAAAAACAGAGCCTGGAAACTATAGGCCGGTAAGTTTAACATCTGTTGTGGGTAAACTGTTTGAAGGTTTTCTGAGAGATGCTATCTTAGAGCATCTTAACGGAAATAAGCAAATAACGCCATATCTGCATGGCTTCATGAGGGATCGGTCATGTCAAACTAATTTAATCAGTTTCTATGAGGAGGTAAGTACTAGACTTGACAGTGGCGAATCAATGGATGTCGTATATCTGGACTTCTCCAAAGCATTTGACACTGTACCACATCAAAGGTTAGTATATAAAATGAGAATGCTCGGACTGGGAGAAAACATCTGTAAGTGGGTAAGTAACTGGCTCAATGATAGAAAACAGAGGGTGGTTATTAACGGTACATACTCAGATTGGGTCACTGTCACTAGTGGAGTACCTCAGGGGTCAGTATTGGGCCCTATTATCTTCAATATATTTATTAATGATCTTGTAGAAGGCTTGCATAGTAAAATATCAATTTTTGCAGATGACACTAAACTGTGTAAAGTAATTTACACTGATGAGGACAGTATACTACTACAGAGGGATCTGGATAGATTGGAGGCTTGGGCAGATAAGTGGCAGATGAGGTTTAACACTGACAAATGTAAAGTTATGCACATGGGAAGGAATAATGCAAGTCACCCGTACATACTAAATGGTAAAACACTCGGTAACACTGACATGGAAAAGGATCTAGGAATTTTAATAAACAGCAAACTAAGCTGCAAAAAACAGTGTCAGGCAGCTGCTGCCAAGGCCAATAAGATAATGGGTTGCATCAAAAGGGGCATAGATGCCCGTGATGAGAACATATTCCTACTACTTTACAAATCACTGGTCAGACCACACATGGAGTACTGTGTACAGTGCTGGGCTCCTGTGAACAAGGCAGACATAGCAGAGCTGGAGAGGGTCCAGAGGAGCGCAACTAAAGTAATAACTGGAATGGGGCAACTACAGTACCCTGAAAGATTATCAAAATTATGGTTATTCACGTTAGAAAAAAGACGACTGAGGGGGATCTAATTACTATGCATAAATATATCAGGGGTCAGTACAGAGATCTCTCCCATCATCTATTTATCCCCAGGACTGTGACTGTGACGAGGGTACATCCTCTGCGACTGGAGGAAAGAAGGTTTGTACACAAAGATAGAAAAGGATTCTTTACGGTAAGAGCAGTGAGACTATGGAACTCTCTGCCTGAGGAGGTGGTGATGGTGAGTACAATAAAGGAATTCAAGAGGGGCCTGGATGTATTTCTGGAGTGTAATAATATTACAGGCTATAGTTACTAGACAGGGGTCGTTGATCCAGGGAGTTATTCTGATTGCCTGATTGGAGTCGGGAAGGAATTTTTTATTCCCCTAAAGTGAGGAAAATTGGCTTCTACCTCACAGGGTTTTTTTGCCTTCCTCTGGATCAACTTGCAAGATAACAGGCTGAACTGGATGGACAAATGTCTTTTTCGGCCTTATGTACTATATTACTATGTTACTCTCCCTAGCATCTGCACACGTCTCTTCCTGCCTGTGAAATTATTCCTCTCACTATCCTTTCCCTGCACTAGTAAATCGCTTCTTTTTTTTTTTTTTACAATTAGTTTTTCTTTCACTCTCCCTAACGCCTGCATACACTTCTGTCCCTGAACAAAGTACGGTAGTGAATGGCAGACTCTAAGATGGCCGCCGTATTTATAGGGCTGTGACATCACCGGGCTGGCTGGCTGCTGATTGGCTGCATGCATGGCATTATGGGTCATCCTGCCTTCCCAGAGTTCCTTGCCCCATGTCCTCACACGTAGCCTCCATTTTAGCCGCGATTGTAGCCGGCTAGCCGCCATGTTAGGAAAAATTGTGATTCATTACCACAAAGCGCAAAGAAATTCGCATTCGTTCAGAATCAATTTTTTTCAGAGATTCGGAACGAATTCAACTTTGTCAGCTTCGATTCTCTCATTTCTAATAGCAATATACAAGGAACATAATATGGTTGGGGCAAGTGGACGTGGCAGACAGGGAGTGCATTAGAAGAAGTCAGGGATGTGTTTTATCAGAAGTTTTGATAGGATACAACCTTTCTGACAGCTGCACTGCTTATTAATATATTTCCTGGCAGCTGCATTGTGAATGGAGTCTCTACTTGAAGTGAGTCAGTGTTTATAGGGGCACCCTCTGTATTGGGTTAGTATACTGTGTAGTACTTTCTTTCTGGTAGGCCTTGGAAACACACTGCTATGGTTTACTATGGTTTGAATGTGTTGCTGTGGAATTTGAAGCAGGGACCCTCCAGAGCGGATAACTTGATGGACACACGATGGCTCAATCACTGTCAGCTGTACATTTATAGGGTTTAAATAAAGCTTGCTGCCCTGTGCTTCTGGGCTGGGATTTCTTTGGTTTGCCTGGTTTCTCTCTTCTTTAATTAGTTTTAATGGTACTTACCATTGGCGGTCATCTATGGGTCAGCTTCTAGATATTTCTGGTTTGAAGAGTGGGAATCTTCTCAATCAGATTCTGGTCTATTGTCCATTGTGGCTGGAAGCGTTCCCCTTTATATTGCAATGATTCTGGCAGTTTTGGAGCAGTCTGGAAGACTAAAGCCCAGTAACCCTCCTGCCCTCCCTCAATTCAATTTGAACTGTCAGTTTATTAGGCACCATTCACACAACCATGTCCATTTTGCATACCGCAACCAATGTGTCCACGATCAACTGGATGCAGCCAAAGATAAGACTTGTCCTAACCTCACCCTTAATACCCTTTTACTTACATGTCTTATCCTTAAAGGGGTTGTCTCACTTCAGCAAATGGCATTTATCATGTAGAGGAAGGTAATACAAGGCACTTACTAATTTAATAGTTATTATCCATATTGCCTCCTTTGCAGGTTTGATTCATTTTTCCATCACAATTTACAATGCTTATTTCCATGGTTATGACCACCCTGCAAACCATCATTGGTGGCCATGCTTGCACGCTATAGGAAAAAGTGACAGCCTCTCTGGTGTCCGGGCTATGGGAGAGCACATAGGCTGCTCCTTTTTCCTGTAGTGAGTTATTTATGCATTTTTTTCAATAATGTGACATTTGTGTAACGTGTGCATACAATCCCAGAGTGTGGCTTAGTGCTGTCAGATAAGATGGGGATGTGGTCTGAAAGGAAGGAGCCAAAGCCAGAGAGTCTAAGGCAGGCATCCTCAAACTGCGGCCCTCCAGCTGTTTCAAAACTACAACTCCCAGCATGCCCGAACAGCCTACAGGTATCAGCCTACAGCAGGGCATTGTGGGAGTTGTAGTTTTACAACAGCTGGAGGGCCGCAGGTTGAGGATGCCTGGTCTAAGGCAAGTTGTAGGAACTCACTGGACACAAAGTTCTTGCTGTTTATTCTGTCTCTGACTGATGGTGACTGTGCTGTGTAGACTGGGGGCTGGTATTCTGGTATCAATCAGTCAATGAGCAGTGGAATTTTCATTCATTGAATGGCAGGAATATTTGGTCACACTATACAGGTATTATTTCAGTCTTTGCATAGATAAATTACTCAGTCACTGTATGATAGTATTACTTGGTTTCTGTATGTATTCTTTATTCATTGTTACGCTGGTATTATTTGGTTGTTTTATGAATTCTAGGTAAAATAAACACTATGCATTATTATCAATAGATCCAAAGTGTATGTGAGCAATGACGGTTGTCCGATTAAAAATATTGTACAGTTTTTAAACCAGCACCTGAATGTGAATTGCCTGTAATTAAAATTTTTGTATAGTCACTTATAGTCACTCAGTTATTTACTAAAAATGTATCTGTAAAGCAACACCTGCTGTTTGTTCTTTTCTTATTTCTTTGTCCTGCTCACTGAGATGACCGTACATGCTCAAATTCATCCTTCAACTGCCTCCTGAGCTGTGATAGGGAGAGAACTACAGAGGAAAGACGCCCCCCGAGCTGCAGCAGAAAAGACACTCCTCTTGAGCTGCCAGCTTGATATAAATCTAGCAGAGTAATGAATGGGGAGAACTCTGGATTCATGTGAGGTACAGGGCTGATTCCAAGAGATTATCATGTACTTTATGATTGTCAGATTTTAATTTTTTGCATTAATAACAGGGGTAAGCCCTAAGCATTTAGATATTTCTTCCCTCAGTATAGTGGGTACCCCATATGTGGTAGTAACCTGCTGTATGGGCACACAGCAGGGCACAGAAGGAAAGGAGCACCTTATTGTGAACGGAGGGTATATTTTGCTGGAATGGTTTTCAGGTGACATGTCACATTTGAAGAGACCCTCAGGGACCCCTAGAAAGAAAACCCCCCAAAATTGACCCCATTTTGAAAACTACACCCCTCAAGTAATAAATCTAGTGGAGAAGTAAATGCTTTAACCCAACAACCATTTCATAGAATTTAGAAATGCATAGTTGTGAAAATGAAAAATTAACTTTTATTTCCAATATAATGTTGCTTTAGCCCTAAATTCTTTATTTTCACAAGGGCTAACAGGAGAAAATGCACCCCACAATTTGTTATGCATTTTTTCCTGAATACGGCAACGTTATATATGTGGTCGTAAACCGCTGTTTGGGGACACGGCAGCATTCAGAAGGGTAGAAGCGGCATTGAGATTTTCTAACATATAATTTGCTGAAATAGTTTTTAGGGGCCATAACATTTTTATTTTTTCACCAACGTTGCTGTGTGGGGGCTTGTTTATTGCGGGACAGGCTGTAGTTTTTATTGTTATAATTTTGCGGTACATACGTCTTTTGATCACTTTTTATTAAAAAAATTGTGAAGGTGAATTGAGTAAAAATTGTGTCAGTGTTTTTTTATTTTTTATGGGGTTCCTCTTGCAGTAAATATATGATAATGTTATTCTGTGGGTTGATACGGTTATAGCGATACCAAATTTATATAGTTATTTTATGTTTTACTACTTTTTCGGCATAAACTCACTTTTGTATTAAAAATAAATTATATTTTGCTTCGTCATATAGTAAAGTCCATAACTTTTTAATTTTTTCACCAATGTAGCTGTGTGGGGGCTTGTTTTTTGCGGGACAGGCTGTAGTTTTTGTTAGTATTATTTTGGGGTACATATGACTTTTTTATCACTTTTTATAACATTTTTTGTGGAGGTGAATTGGGTAAAAATGCCAATTATGTCAGTGTTTTTTATTTTTATTTTTTATGGGGTTCCTCTTGCTGTAAATATGATATGATAATTTTATTCTGTGAGTTGATACGGTTATGGCAATACCAAATTTAAACAGCTTTTTTTTATGTTTTACTACTTTTTCAGCAACATCGGGCAGCTTCCAACAAAGCAGCGGTGGCCTGATAGAGGAGAGAGGGAGCTCCCTCCCTCTCAACCCCATGGATGCTGCGGGCAGCTTCTGGCGTTAAACGGCCGAGATCAGTGCCAGCACTGATTTCGGCCGTAGCAGTGGAGTGTCAGCTGTAAGTTACGCTGAAGCAATTTGGATGTGACTGTATGTCCAAATGTAGTAAATTACTTGAGATTTGGACGTACAGTTATGTCCAAATGCATGAAGGGGTTAATACTGAGGCACAGTAATTCTATATATCAATTAAATCATTAACGAGGATTGTGTTAGTAGTTGAACAAGATGCACATGGAAATATATTAGACTGCCCTTTAATACTGAGGCACAGTAATTCTATATATAAAATAAGAGATTAACTGCAAATGTGCCAGTGATTCAACAAGATGCAGCAGGCGATATATTAGACCATCTTTTATTACTAAGGCACAGTAATTCTATATATAAAGAAAGAGATTAACGAAGAATGTATCAGCAGTTCAACAATATACAGACAGCAATATATTAGACCGCCCTTTAATACTGAAGCACAGTAATTCTATACAGTTGCAAGAAAAAGTATGTGAACCTTTTGGAATGATATGGATTTCTGCACAAATTGGTCATAAAATGTGATCTGATCTTCATCTAAGTCACAACAATAGACAATCACAGTCTGCTTAAACTAATAACACACAAAGAATTACATGTTACCATGTTTTTATTGAACACACCATGTAAACATTCACAGTGCAGGTGGAAAAAGTATGTGAACCCTTGGATTTAATAACTGGTTGAACCTCCTTTGGCAGCAATAACTTCAACCAAACGTTTCCTGTAATTAAAGATCAGACGTGCACAACGGTCAGGAGTAATTCTTGACCATTCCTCTTTACAGAACTGTTTCAGTTAAATCGCTTTCTTGAGGTCAGGCCACAGCATCTCAATCGGGTTGAGGTCAGGACTCTGACTGGGCCACTCCAGAAGGCGTATTTTCTTCTGGTTAATCCATTCTGTTGTTTATTTAATTCTATGCTTTGGGTCGTTGTCCTGTTGCAACACCCATCTTCTGTTGAGCTTCAGCTGGTGGAAAGATGGCTTTAATTTCTCCTGCAAAATGTCTTGATAAACTTGGGAATTCATTTTTCCTTCCATGATAGCAATCCTTCCAGGCCCTGACGCAGCAAAGCAGCCCCAAACCATGATACCCCCACCATACTTCACAGTTGGGATGAGGTTTTGATGTTGGTGTGCTGTGCCTCTTTTTCTCCAAACATAGTGTTGTGTGTTTCTTCCAAACAACTCAACTTTGGTTTCATCTGTCCACAGAATATTTTGCCAGTACCGCTGTGGAACATCCAGGTGCTGTTGTGCAAACTGTAAACATGCAGCAATGTTTTTTTTTGGACAGCAGTGGCTTCCTCTGTGGTATCCTCCCATGAAATCCATTCTTGTTTAGTGTTTTACGGATCGTAGATTCGCTAACAGGGATGTTAGCATATGCCAGAGACTTTTGTAAGTCTTTAGCTGACACTCTAGGATTCTTCTTCACCTCATTGAGCAGTCTGCGCTGTGCTCTTGCAGTCATCTTTACAGGACGACCACTACTAGCGAGAGTAGCAGCAGTGCTGAACTTTCTCCATTTATAGACAATTTGTCTTACAGTGGACTGATGAACAGCAAGGCTTTTGGAGATACTTTTATAACCCTTTCCAGCTTTATGCAAGTCAACAATTCTTAATCGTAGGTCTTCTGAGAGCTCTTTTGTGCGAGGCATCATTCACATCAGGCAATGCTTCTTGTGAAAAGCAAACCCAGAACTGGTGTGTGTTTTTTATAGGGCAGCTGTAGCCAACACCTCCAATCTCATATCATTGATTGGACTCCAGTTGGCTGACAGCTCACTCCAATTAGCTCTTGGAGATGTCATTAGTCTAGGGGTTCACATACTTTTTCCACCTACACTGAGAATGTTTACATGGTGTGTTCAATAAAAACATGGTAACATTTAATTCTTTGTGAGTTTTTAGGTTAAGCAGACTGTGATTGTCTATTGTTGTGACTTAGATGAAGATCAGATCTCATTTTATGACCAATTTGTGCAGAAATCCATATCATTCCAAATGGTGACAGTGATATATTATACTGCTCTTTAATACTGAGGTACAGTTATTCTATGTATCAACTAAAACATTAACAAGGATTGTGTTAGCAGTAGATGGACGTGGCAATATATTAGACCGCCCTTTAATACTGAGGCACAGTAATTCTATACATAAAATAAGAGATTAACTGCAAATGTGCCAGCGATTCAAAAAGATGCAGACGGGGATTTATTAATTAACTGTGATTATGGCAGCAAGATGCACACAGAGATTACACTCAACCTGCACTGTCACTGCAGTTTGTCTATGATCTCCCTACTGTGTCTAAAAACTCTTCCTACAATCTCCCTACACTGTCACTGCACTGTCCCTGCACTCTCCCTATACAATATTCTACAATTAAAAGCTTTCTGAAACACTGTCCCTAGTACATAAGCACTTGTCACGTCTCTCCCAATCTGCTGATTGGCTAGCTGCATGGCATTATGGGTCACATCACATTCCCCGACTTCCTAATTTCACTTTGTAACATGTGCAGCAGCAGTTTTAGAAAAAAATCCGATTCGTTACTACGAAGCGCAAGAAAATTCGGCTTCATGGCGAATCGAATTTCAGATGCTTCACTCCATTTAATGCTAGTTGAAATACTCTAAATATATAAATGAATAAAGCATACCTATTTAAAAGAAAAGGAGCACAAATTCTAAATGGATCTTAATAAAGTAATTGTAATAAATGCATCCCTTAGATCAACCTTCAGCCCATAATGCAGAGAGTTGAAAGGTTTTTGGACTTGAAAAATAACAAAACTCTCAAAGAAACTTGGACTGTATTATAGGAGATTTGCCACCAATAGATTTTGAGGATGCTTTACCATTCCTACTATATGGGTAACATACAAACAGATGTGGGGAGGGACAAGCCCCAATGTGGCAACTCTAAAGGGACTCTGGGACTGTAGTTATTGTGAGATTCGTTGAGATTGTTGTCACATTATTGTAATTTGACAATATATAAGATATCCCCCTTTGAGGCATTCAGTGAAATAATTATTCTCTACAGATATAGACAAGCAGGGGCGCAGCTATAGGGGGTGCAGAGGTAGCAGTCGCTTCCCGGCTCCAGGAGCCTGAGGGGACCCAAAGACCCTTGTGCCACATAGGAAGATACTGGTATTATAGAAAGTGCATGGTCAAGTTTCACCTCTGGCTGGAGGGAAGGGGTTAGGTCAAGAATATGGCATGAGGGGAGTGCAGTTTTAATTTTTGTAGCATGAAGGCTACATATGTGCCTCTCTGCCACTGGCCATAAAGCACTAAGGGGAAGGGGGGCCCAAGCTAAACTCTTGCACTAGGACCCATGAGCCTTTAGCTACACCCTTGTAGACAAGAAAAACTTGTTGACAAGTTTGTATCACCTTGTGGCTCGACAATTCTATTACAAAAAGCATGAATTTGTCTTTAAAAGAGAATACATTTGAAATGGAATCAATCTTCAATCCTGAAGTAGAATTCACATCAAACACAGGACAGAATGGAATGAAATTGTCCAATACACACAACTGTAACTACTATTTTATAGATTTCTATTTTTTTTTAAGAAATGGGGAAGAAAGTATGTTATTGTAGATAAATATTGTAGCTCTCAAATAATCTGCTAGAAAGAGATTTCTGAATGACAAGCAGTGAGCAAACAAAGTGGTGGGAGAAAATGATTTTCGAAGCAGCCTCTCATCATACCGACATATTTCATTTGGTAAAGTTTACAATTTCAGAAACTGAATTTCGTGTTTGTCACTATAAAGCCACTGTGATCTAAACAAAAGAAATCTGCTATAACTGTTACAATGGAAGAATGATTCTTCCATAAAACAATACTTTTACCCATTATAAAAGAGCAAGAATAAAACAGCATTTTGCTTTGCGGAACCCAAAATATTAGAATATAAATAGCAATGCCCTAGCGGTTTTTATCAAAGGGAATCTGCCACCAGTGACATCCTTATCAAACTGTTTGCATGGACTCAAAGCTATGGTTCACCTGATTACAATGCTGTGTTTTTATTTGTACCCAAGCTCCACTCATTTCTGTGGCCAGCCCCTCCCCTAACTGCTTTGCCATTGCCTGGCCCTTTGAATCAAAGAATCCCGGGGGAAGGGGGGATTGTTCATGCAAAAGAAAGTAGAGTTTGGGTACAAGAACAATGGTAACACCATCGTTGCACCAAAGTCCTAATTTGCATATTAAGAAAAAGTATCATAACTCGGGAGCGGAGTCTCGGATTTGAATATAAAAGAGGACCTTTCATCAGTTTTATCAAAGGCTAATAATTTTTTTACCTTATAGGGCGGCAAGAACTTGAGCATCTTGTACTTCAGGAGCGAGCGCCATATTGGAATCCCGACAGAATCGCACAGCATCGGAGGATCGCATGCAGGACCCAAACGTCAGAGAAGACAAGAGCAGCAGCAGCAGCAGCAGCGTGCAAATAAGTATAAATGTGCAGGAATACTCCCCCTAGATAACAAGCATGCTGGGGGTTATGATAATTGGCACCACAACCCCCACAGACAACGAGCATGCTTGGGGTTATAATACCTGGCACCACAACCCCCTAGTACAACGAGCATGCTGGGAGTTATGATACGTGGCACCACAAATCCCTAGTTAAAAGAGCATGCTGGGGGTTATGATATTTAGCACCACAACACCCTAGTATAATGAGCATGCTGGGGGTTATAATATTTGGCACCAAAAACGCCAAAGGCAACGAGCATGCTGGGGGTTATAATACTTGGCACCACAACCCCCACAAACAACGAGCATGCTGGGGTTTATAATACTTTGCACCAAAAACCCTAGTACAACGTACATGCTGGGGGTTATGATACTTGGCACCACAACCCCCTAGTACAACGAGCATGCTGGGGGTTATTATACGTGGCACCATAACACCCTAGTACAATGAGCATGCTGGTGGTTATGATACGTGGCACCACAACCCCTAGTACAATGAGCATGCTTGGGGTTATAATACTTGGCACCACAACCCCCTAGTACAACGAGCATGCTGGGGATTATGATACTTGGCCCCACAACCCCTTAGTACAACCAGCATGCTGGGGGTTAAGATAATTGGCACCACAACCCCCTAGTACAACGAAAATGCTGGGGGTTATTAAACTTGGCACAACAACCCCCATAGAAAACAAGCATGTTGCGAGTTATGATTCTTAACACCACAACCCCCTAGTACAACGAGCATACTGGGGGTTATAATAATTGGCACCACAACCCCTTAGTACAACGAGCATGCTGGGGGTTATGATACGTGGCACCACAACACCCTAGTACAATGAGCATGCTGGTGATTATGATACGTGGCACCACAATCCCCACAGACAACGAGCATGCTGGGGGTTATAATACTTGGCACCACAACCCCTAGTACAATGAGCATTCTTGAGGTTATAATACTTGGCACCACAATCCCCTAGCACAACGAGCATGCTGGGGATTAAGATACAGGGCACCACAACACCCTAGTACAACAAGCATGCTGGGGGTTATAATATTTGGTACCACAACCCCCACAGACAACGAGCAGGCTGGGAGTTTTAATAATTGGCACCACAACCCCCTAGTACAACTAGCATACTAGGGGTTATGATATTTTCACCACAAACAACGAGCATACTGGGGGCTATAATACATGGCACCATAACACCCTAGTACAACGAGCATGCTGGGGGTTAGGATACTTGGCACCACAACCCCCTAGTACAACGAGCATATTGGGGGTTATAATATTTGGCACCACAACCCCCTAGTAAAATGAGCATTCTGGGGGTTAAGATACTTGGCACCACAACCCCCACAGACAACGAGCATGCTGGGGGTTATAATACTTTGTCTGTGGGGGTTGTGGTGCAAATTATTATAGTCCCCAGCATGCTCGTTGTCTGTGGGGATTGTGGTGCCAAGTATCTTAACCCCCACCATAGTCGTTGTAGTAGGAGGTTGTGGTGCCAAGTATCATAACCCTCAGTATGCTCGTTGTCTGTGGGTGTTGTGGTGCGAAGTATTATAACCCCCAGCATGCTCATTGTCTGAGGGGGTTGTAGTGCCAAGTATTATAGCCCCCAGTATGCTCGTTGTACTAGGGGGTTGTGGTGCCAAGTATCATAGCTCCGATCATGCTTGTTGTACTAGGGTGTTGTGGTGCCAAGTATTATAACCCCCAGCATGGTCATTGAACTAGGGTGTTGTGGTGCAAAATATCATAACCCCAAGCATGCTCGTTGTCTGTGGGGGTTGTGGTGCCAAGAATTATAACCCCCAGCATGCTCGTTGTAGTAGGGGGTTGTGGTGCGAAGTATTATGATCCCCAGGATGCTCGTTGTCTGTTGAAGTTGTGATGCTAACTATTATAACCCCCAGCATGCTCATTGTACTAGGGTTTTGTGGTGCCAAGCATTATAACTCTCAGCATGTTTATTTTCTGTGGGGGTTGTGGTGCCAAGTATCATAACCTCCAGCATGCTCGTTGTACTAGGGGGTTGTGGTACAAAGTATAATAACCCCCAGCATGCTTGTTGTACTAGGGGGTTTGTGGTGCCAAATATTATAACCCCCAGCATGCTAATTGTCTGTGGGGGTTGTCGTGCCAAGTTTTATAACCCCCAGCATGCTTATTTTCTGTGGGGGTTTTGGTTCCATGTATCATAACCCCCAGCATATTCGTTGTGCAAGGGGGTTTTGGTGCCAAGTATTATAACCCCCAGCATGCTCGTTGTCTGTGAAGGTTGTGGTGCCAATTATTATAACCCCCAGCATGCTCGTTGTCTGTGGGGATTGTGGTGCCAAGTATCTTAACCCCCACCATAGTCGTTGTAGTAGGAGGTTGTGGTGCCAAGTATCATAACCCTCAGTATGCTCGTTGTCTGTGGGTGTTGTGGTGCGAAGTATTATAACCCCCAGCATGCTCATTGTCTGAGGGGGTTGTAGTGCCAAGTATTATAGCCCCCAGTATGCTCGTTGTACTAGGGGGTTGTGGTGCCAAGTATCATAGCTCCGATCATGCTTGTTGTACTAGGGTGTTGTGGTGCCAAGTATTATAACCCCCAGCATGGTCATTGAACTAGGGTGTTGTGGTGCAAAATATCATAACCCCAAGCATGCTCGTTGTCTGTGGGGGTTGTGGTGCCAAGAATTATAACCCCCAGCATGCTCGTTGTAGTAGGGGGTTGTGGTGCAAAGTATTATGATCCCCAGGATGCTCGTTGTCTGTTGAAGTTGTGGTGCTAACTATTATAACTCCCAGCATGCTCATTGTACTAGGGTTTTGTGGTGCCAAGCATTATAACTCTCAGCATGTTTATTTTCTGTGGGGGTTGTGGTGCCAAGTATCATAACCTCCAGCATGCTCGTTGTACTAGGGGGTTGTGGTACAAAGTATAATAACCCCCAGCATGCTTGTTGTACTAGGGGGTTTGTGGTGCCAAATATTATAACCCCCAGCATGCTAATTGTCTGTGGGGGTTGTCGTGCCAAGTTTTATAACCCCCAGCATGCTTATTTTCTGTGGGGGTTTTGGTTCCATGTATCATAACCCCCAGCATATTCGTTGTGCTAGGGGGTTTTGGTGCCAAGTATTATAACCCCCAGCATGCTCGTTGTCTGTGAAGGTTGTGGTGCCAAGTATCTTAACCCCCAGCATGGTCGTTGTAGTAGGAGGTTGTGGTGCCAAGTATCATTACCCTCAGTATGCTTGTTGCACTAGGGTGTTATGGCGCCAAGTATTATAACCCCCAGTATGCTCGTTGTCGGTGGGTGTTGTGATGCGAAGTATGAGAATCCCCAGCATGCTTGTTGTCTGTGGGGGTTGTGGTGCCAATTATTATAACCCACTGCATGCTCGTTATACTAGGGAGTTGTGGTGCCAAGTATTATAACCACCAGCATGCTCTTAGTCTGTGGGTGTTGTGATGCCAAGTATTATAACCCCCAGCATGCTCATTGTACTAGGGTTTTGTGGTGCCAAGCATTATAACTCTCAGCATGCTTATTTTCTGTGGGGGTTCTGGTGCCATGTATCATAACCCCCAGCATGTTCGTTGTACTAGGGTTTTTTGGTGCCAAGTATTATAACCCCCAGCATGCTCGTTGTCTGTGGGGGTTGTGATGCCAATTATTATAACCCCCAGCATGCTCGTTGTACTAGGGGGTTGTGGTACAAAGTATAATAACCCCCAGCATGCTTGTTGTACTAGGGGGTTTGTGGTGCCAAATATTATAACCCCCAGCATGCTAGTTGTCTGTGGGGGTTGTCGTGCCAAGTTTTATAACCCCCAGCCTGCTAATTTTCTGAGGGGGTTTTGGTGCCATGTATCATAACCCCCAGCATGTTCGTTGTGCTAGGGGGTTTTGGTGCCAAGTGTTATAACCCCCAGCATGCTCGTTGTCTGTGGGGGTTGTGGTGCCAATTATTATAACCCCCAGCATGCTCGTTGTCTGTGGGGGTTGTGGTGCCAAGTATCTTAGCCCCCAGCATGGTCGTTGTAGTAGGAGGTTGTGGTGCCAAGTATCATTACCCTCAGTATGCTTGTTGTACTAGGGTGTTATGGCGCCAAGTAATATAACCCCTAGTATGCTCGTTGTCTGTGGGTATGTTGTGGTGCGAAGTATTAGAATCCCCAGCATGCTCGTTGTCTGTGGGGGTTGTGGTGCCAATTATTATAACCCACTGCATGCTCGTTGTACTAGGGAGTTGTGGTGCCAAGTATTATAACCCCCAGCATGCTCTTAGTCTGTGGGTGTTGTGATGCCAAGTATTATAACCCCCAGCATGCTCGTTGTCTGTGTGGGTTGTGATGCCGAGCATTATATCCCCCAGCATACTCGTTGTACTAGGGGTTTGTGCCAATTATAATAACTCCCAGCATGCTCGTTGTCTGTGGGGGTTGTAGTGACAATTGATATAACCCCCACCATGCTCGTTGTCTGTGGGGGTTGTGGTGCCAATTATTATAACCCAC
Source organism: Bufo bufo (assembly GCF_905171765.1). Lineage (NCBI taxonomy): Eukaryota > Metazoa > Chordata > Amphibia > Anura > Bufonidae > Bufo > Bufo bufo. Next base: position 152,348,734 of record NC_053390.1, on the reverse strand, counting down.
TGCATGCCCGTTGTACTAGGGAGTTGTGGTGCCAAGCATTATAACCCCCAGCATGCTCTTAGTCTGTGGGTGTTGTGATGCCAAGTATTATAACCCCCAGCATGATCATTGTAGTAGGGGGTGTGGTGTCAAGTATTATAACCCCCAGCATGCTCGTTGTCTGTGTGGGTTGTGATGCCGAGCATTATATCCCCCAGCATACTCGTTGTACTAGGGGTTTGTGCCAATTATTATAACTCCCAGCATGCTCGTTGTCTGTGGGGGTTAAAGTGCCAATTATTATAACCCCCACCATGCTCGTTGTCTGTGGGGGTTGTGGTGCCAAGTATCATAACCCCCCATCATGCTTGTTGTACTAGGGTGTTGTGGTGCCAAGTATCATAACTCCAAGCATGCTCGTTGTCTGTGGGGTTGTGGTGCCAAGTATTATAGCCCCCAGCTGCTCGTTGTACTAGGAAGTTGTGGTGCCAAGTTTAATAACCCCCAGCATAGTTATTGTACTAGGAGGTTGTGGTGCCAAGTATTATAACCCCTAGCATGCTTGTTGTACTAGGCGGATGTGGTACCAATTATTATAACCCCCAGCATGCTCGTTGTACTAGGGGGTTGTGGTGCCAAGTATCATAACCCCCAGCATGCTTGTTGTCTGTGGAGGTTGTGGTGCCAAGTATCATAACCCCCAGCATGATTGTTGTCTGTGGAGGTTGTGGTGCAATGTATCATAACCCCCAGCATGCTTGTTGTACAAGGGGGTTGTGGTGCCAAGTATCATAACCCCCAGCATGCTCGTTGTCTGTGGGGGTTGTGGTGCCAAGTATTATAATCCCCAGCATGCTCGTTGTCTGTAGGGGTTGTGGTGCCAAGTATCTTAACCCCCACATGGTCGTTATAGTAGGAGGTTGTGGTGCCAAGTATCATAACCCTCAGTATGCTTGTTGTACTAGGGTGTTATGGCGCCAAGTATTATAACCCCCAGTATGCTCGTTGTCTGTGGGTGTTGTGGTGTGAAGTATTAGAATCCCCAGCATGCTCGTTGTCTGTGGGGGTTGTGGTGCCAATTATTATAACCCACTGCATGCTCATTTTACTAGGGAGTTGTGGTGCCAAGTATTATAACCCCCAGCATGATCATTGTAGTAGGGGGTTGTGGTGCCAATTATTATAACCCCCAGCATGCTCGTTGTCTGTGTGGGTTGTGGTGCAGAGCATTATATCCCCCAGCATACTCGTTGTACTAGGGGGTTGTGCCAATTATTATAACTCCCTGCATGCTCGTTGTCTTTGGGGGTTGTGGTGCCAATTATTATAACCCCCACCATGCTCGTTGTCTGTGGGGGTTGTGGTGCCAAGTATTAGATTTCCCAGCATGCTCGTTGTCTGTGGTGGTTGTGGTGCCAAGTATCATAACCCCCCATCATGCTTGTTGTACTAGGGTGTTGTGGTGCCAAGTATTATAACCCCCTGCATGGTCATTTTATTAGGGTGTTGTGGTGCCAAGTATCATAACCCCAAGCATGCTCGTCTGTGGGGGTTGTGTTGCCAAGTATTATAGCCCCCAGTATGCTCGTTGTACTAGGAAGTTGTTGTGCCAAGTATAATAACAACCAGCATAGTTATTGTACTAGAAGGTTGTGGTGCCAAGTATTATAACCCCTAGCATGCTCGTTGTACTAGGAGGTTGTGGTGCCAAGTATCATAACCCCCAGCATGCTTGTTGTCTGTGGAGGTTGTGGTGCCAAGTATCATAACCCCCAGCATGCTTGTTGTCTGTGTAGGTTGTGGTGCAATGTATCATAACCTCCAGCATGCTTGTTATACAAGGGGGTTGTGGTGCCAAGTATCATAGAAACATAGAAACATAGAATGTGTCGGCAGATAAGAACCATTTGGCCCATCTAGTCTGCCCAATATACTGTATACTATGGATAGCCCCTGGCCCTATCTTATATGAAGGATGGCCTTATGCCTATCCCATGCATGCTTAAACTCCTTCACTGTATTTGCAGCTACCACTTCTGCAGGAAGGCTATTCCATGCATCCACTACTCTCTCAGTAAAGTAATACTTCCTGATATTACTTTTAAACCTTTGCCCCTCTAATTTAAAACTATGTCCTTGTAGCAGTTTTTCTCCTTTTAAATATTCTCTCCTCTTTTACCTTGTTGATTCCATTTATGTATTTAAAAGTTTCTATCATATCCCCTCTGTCTCGTCTTTCTTCCAAGCTATACATGTTAAGGTCCTTTAATATTTCCTGGTAAGTTTTATCCTGCAATCCATGTACCAGTTTAGTAGCTCGTCTCTGAACGAGCATGCTGGGGGTTATTATACTTGAGACTACAACCTCCTAGTACAACGAGCATGAAGGGGGTTATGATACGTGGCACCACAACCCCCCTAGTTCAACGAGCATTGTTGAGCGTGCTCGTTGTCAACTATTGTGGTGCCAAGTATTATAACCCCAAGCATGCTCGTTGTACTAGAGGTTGTGGTGCCAAGTAGTATAAACCCCAGCATGCTCGTTGTCTGTGGGGATTGTGGTGACACGTATCATAACTACCAGCATGCTCGTTTAACTAGGGGGGTTGTGGTGCCACGTATCATAACCCCCTTCATGCTCGTTGTACTAGGAGGTTGTGGTCTCAAGTATAATAACCCCCAGCATGCTCACTGTACTAGGGGGTTGTGGTGCCAAGTATCATAACCCCCAGCATGTTCGTTGTACTGGGGGTTTTGGTGGCAAGTATTATAAACCCCAACATGCTCGTTGTTTGTGGGGGTTGCGGTGCCAAGTATCATCACCCCCAGTATGCTCATTGTACTAGGGTGTTGTGGTGCCAAGTATCATAACCCCCATCATGCTTGTTGTACTAAGGTGTTGTGGTGGCAAGTATTATAACCCCCAGCATGTTCGTTGTACTAGGGAGTTGTGGTGCCAAGTATTATAAACCTCAGCATGCTTGTTGTACTAGGGGGTTGTGGTGCCAAGTATTAGAACCGCCAGCATGCTCGTTGTCTGTGGGGGTTTGTGGTTCCAAGTATTATAACCCCCACCATGCTCATTGTCTGAGGTGGTTGTGGTGCCAAGTATTATTGCCCCTAGTATGCTCATTGTACTAGGGGGTTGTGGTGCCAAGTATCATAACCTCCCATCATGCTTGTTGTACTAGGGTGTTGTAGTGTCAAGTAGAATAACCCCCAGCATGGTCATTGAACTAGGGTGTTGTGTTGCGAAGTATCATAACCCCAAGCATGCTCGTTGTCTGTGGGGGTTGTGGTGCCAAGTATTATAACCACCAGCGTGCTCGCTGTATTAGGGGGTTGTGCTGTGAAGTATTATGATCTCCTGGATGCTCGTTGTCTGTGGAAGTTGGGGTGGCAAGTATTAACCCCTAGCATGCTCTTTGTACTAGGGGGTTGTCGTGCCAATTATCATAACCTTCATAATGCTTGTTGTACTAGGGTGTTGTGGTGCCAAGTATTATAACCCTCTGCACACTTATTGTACTAGGGTTTTGTGGTGCCAAGCATTATAACCCTCAGCATGCTTATTTTCTGTGGGGGTTGTGGTGCCAAGTATCATAACCCCCAGCATGCTCGTTGTACTAGGGGGTTGTGGTACAAAGTATAATAACCCCCAGCATGCTTGTTGTACTAGGGGGTTGTGGTGCCAAATATTATAACCCCCAGCATGCTAGTTGTCTGTGGGGGTTTTCGTGCCAAGTTTTATAACCCCCAGCATGCTTATTTTCTGTGGGGGTTGTGGTGCCATGCATCATAACCCCCAGCATGCTCGTTGTACTAGGGGGTTGTGGTACAAAGTATAATAACCCCCAGCATGCTTGTTGTACTAGGGGGTTGTGGTGCCAAATATTATAACCCCCAGCATGCTAGTTGTCTGTGGGGGTTTTCGTGCCAAGTTTTATAACCCCCAGCATGCTTATTTTCTGTGGGGGTTGTGGTGCCATGCATCATAACCCCCAGCATGCTCGTTGTACTAGAGGGCTGTGGTGCCAAGTATTACTAACCCCAAGCATGCTCGTTGTAATAGGGGTTGTGGTGCCAAGTATTATAACCCCCAGCATGCTCATTGTCTGTGGGGATTGTGGTGCCATGTATCATTACCACCAGCATGCTCGTTGTACTAGGGGGTTGTGGTGCCATGTATTATAACCCCCAGCATGCTCGTTGTACTAGGAGGTTAAGGTCTCAAGTATAATAACCCCCAGCATGCTCGTTGTACTAGGGGGTTGTGGTGCCAAGTATCATAACCCCCAGCATTTTCGTTGTACTGGGGGTTTTGGTGCCAGGTATTATAAACCCCAGCATGCTCATTGTTTGTGGGGGTTGTGGTGCCAAGTATTATAACTCCCAGCATGCTTGTTGCCTGTGGGGTTTATGGTGCCAATTATCAGATCCACTAGCATGCTCGTTGTCTAGGGAGTATTACTGCACATTGCCCTACTTTCTAGGGGTGAGATTTATACTTACCTTGACGCTGCTGCTCCTGTCTCCTCCGACGTTCGGGTCTTGCACGCGATCCTCCAATGCTGTGCGCTCCGATCGGGATTCCAATATGGCGCCCCCTCCGGAAGTACAAGATGCTCAAGTTCTCGCGAATCTCACGAGAACTTGAGCTCTTTTTCCCTGGCTGTGAGCAGTCCGCTCTGATTAGATCGCGCTCACAGCCAGGGAGAAAAGAGATGCCCACTCAGAAAGACTCTGTCTCCGTCCCATTGCTCTGTTACTACTCACTAGAATAGAAGGCGCCAAATCGATGGGGGGCCACAGCAGACAACGGGGGGGGGGGTTTAAAATAAAAAAACACCATGGCATCAGTGGGGGCCGCCCTATAAGGTAACAACATTATTAGCCCTTGGTAAAACTTATGAAAGGTCCTCTTTAAGGAAAAGCATCATAACTTGGGAATGGATTAACAAAAGAAAAAAAGTGTTTTAGCCAGGTCAACTACAGTTATTGTATGATGTCTATGCAAAGATTTTGATAGGGAGGTCACTGGTGACAGATTCCCTTTAAAAATGTTCCCATTTTCTGTAAATAAGATTTCATCCTTTGTAGACAACATAGATGTCAGCTGACCGTTTTGGTAGTTCTTATTGACCCATCACCAAAAGTAGCTTTCATCCAGAATTAGAGGGTCTGCCAAAAAATTTCAGAAGACAAAGCGAAAACCCAGGCAACCATTACTAAAGTGGTCAGTAAAGAAACGTGATTACTTGGGTACTTAGACCACTCTAATCCAGGTCCAGGCTTGCTCATCAAATCCTACTCTTTCTACTTAGCCTAAGCTCAGAATGACTAGTTCTTTTAGACTCTTTCTAGAATGTTTATACCCCCCCTCCCCCATAAGAGGGTGATCCCAGCCGAGTAGCGGCTGTGGATATAGCCTACTAATACCATGTGCCAATACAGATGATACAGGCAATATACATATTTTTAACTCTCTTCTTTTTCACTTTCCAGTGTTCCGGCTACCCTGGAGCGGGATGCTGCAGGTGCAACTCACATCTATATTATTTCACCCAGGAAGCAGTAACAACAACATGTAATGAGCTTCAACCATCTTTATGATGTACCAGCTTCATGGAGAGGAAAAGGTAACAGCCACCCTGCGGGGCATTTAACAACCTAACATCTATGCCCCAAGCACCTCCCTCCTCCAGCTCCCCACCAATGATGGCTTATCTCATCCACTTCTACCAAGCTTATTCTTTTATACAGGAGATGTATCACCAAAACTTTGATCTGCCAGTTAAAACCAGATAGTAACACTTATCCTTTTTTTCTAATCTGTTATATTTTGTGATTGCAGATTTATTCTATTTCCTGAACATTATTATGGAGGCTGTCATCTAGCCTGAGCTGTTCTTAACAGCATTTAAAAAGCATTAAGAAAATTGCTTTACAGCAGTCCCATGGGACATAGACACAATGTTCTGGAGGGAACATTGTTGACTTCTATGAGAGAGTTTTCTAGGCATGCGTGTGACCTGTGCAGAGGTCATTGTACAAGGAATTGAATAGATAAGCTTTCACAATCACCTATTGTGAATGGTGGATCCTGTGAATGAAATGGTGGATACTGTGTATAGAAAGAGATGATATAAATACAGCCAGGATTAGAATGACAGATAAGCAGGTAACTGCAGAAAAGTGATCTGTACAGACCAAGAAGTGGTGCCTATTATTAGGCTTAGTGGGCAATAGGAAAACTCCAGAATTTTATAGTTTTTGTTTAAATATTGATAATGACATAGAAAGTTAAAAATATCAAAAATTATTAAAAAAAATATGTTAAATGTAAAAATGTGATTTAAAACAGCATTTTCTGATGATACATTACCTTGAAGAAAGTGTCAAGAGCAGATTCCCAGATTGCAGGGGAGGCATCAGTGCACATTGGTGTGGTGAAGACTTAAGGGTGGGTTTGAAGCAGGTCAGTGCTGTATATGGAGAGGGGTGATGTTATTTGCATTCATGTAGTTGTGGTGAAGACTGAGGAGTGGGTTGCAGCTGGTTAGTGCTGTATATGGAGGGGGTAATGCTATTTTCATGGGACTGTATGTTGGAGGAGCTGGAGGGAGCTCATAACCAAACAGAAGGCCGTCTAGTCTATAATCTATGGCGACCAAACCTTTACACCATTACATATGAGCAAACAATATTTCAAGGTGAGGTATTAGATAATTAAAACATAATTTTAATTAAGGAATAAAAATAACTGCCACAACACTACAAATCAAGGCACTCCACTAAGTGGCTAAAGTGGATGCCAATAGCTAAAATAAATATGGTCAATGTAGAAAAGATCACATGCATCTTACCAGTCCTGTAGTATTGGTCTGTAAATTTAATACATGCCCACAGTCCTGGATTCAGCGGTGATCAATTCACAATGGAAATAATAATGTGACGGGCGCACAGGCAGGTGGAGCTGAAAGAGTTTAGGGCAAATGGTGTAAATATCCCTGTTGTACCCTTAGGGGACAGGGGGAATGATTTAGTTACACCCTGCCAACCGAATACAGAGTACCCACCCTGATAGGGGTGACCCTGTCAGGAACCTGACCCTAGTACTACAAATCCCTACCATATCCCTTATAACACTTGCAACGTGCCAGCTCGCAGGGGTAGAACATGTGAGTTTCACGGTGGGCCGAAATGTACATACAGTTCATCGGTTTCTCCGGGGCACACTCGGTTACAGGGGACACCGGCCAGGTAGTGATTGAGGTGCCCTTGATGGTGAATGAGTGCTAAGTGCTTGTGTGGCTGGGCCCCTGGTTTAAGTTTTGTAGTGACGCCAGCACCTTGATGGTGCAAAATGTTGAGAGTGGTAGTGGAATGAAGTTAGAGGAACGAGGCAGGTTTAAATACAACTGTAAACTTTACTATAACCAGGTTCTTGATAACCGTTTACATCCAGTAATAATACAGTCTCTGGTATATATGCAAGTTTAATGTGATGAATCCCAATATTAGGCTGTGCTGGTAGTAATGTGTCAGGCTAGGGTAGTTAGTTAGGTACTCACTGATATTCAGCACTTTAATCTGGTTCTGTTTCTCCAGCTCTTTAATGGTGAGGCTGCCAGAAGCCAATAAATCCTTCACCTTGAATCCAAAGGTCATTAACCTCCCTGGCGGTATGATTATGTCAGGAATTTTGTACCAAAAGTGGTACAATATTTTGCATGAAATTTGGTGTTATGTATTGTAGGCTTGCAATTCTTAGTAATTACTTACTTAAACCTTTAGTAGACATCCCAGATGTGATAAAGTTTCAAACACAAAATCATGAATTATAATCTAATAAATAATATAATTTTATTTAATAATGTAATAAAAATAATGAAATTTGTCAAACACAGAAAATTCAATAAACATCCTGAGTGTGATAAATTTTGAAACATGGGACTGCACAAAGTCCGACATCACAATCAGGACAATGGAACCTGGTTTCTTTTCGGACTTTCTTTCCATTGCCATTTCTCTTTGAGCAGCAAACCACTCACATCCTGATAGGTGCTGCCTTTTTTGCGGTTGGCGGGATGTAGTCGATAAAGTGACGACCAGTCAGGCGTTCTGGGTTGACAACGTCAACAGCACGACGTCCAGGTCTGTTCGCAGCTACTGATGGCGTCTGGTGGTTGACAAAAATCCGCTCAACCACCTTCCATATAAACTCAGAATGAACAAGAGGCTTGTCACTCTTTGCTCTGTGCAGGATATATGCATTCCAAAGGCATTGTTCCAGAAGATGCCTGAAGATCTTCTTATAATATTTTTTTTGCTGTTTGCGCATAGCCGAATAAAATGTCATTGCCTGATCGGCTCTGTCGACACCTCCCATGGTATTATTATAGTCTATCACGACTTGCGGTTTCAGCACATCTTTCCCACCTTTTGTGTGGACCATGGCAGTAGAGGTATTGTGCACAGTAGTCATGAGACACACGTCCTTCTTGTCTCGCCATCATCTTACCCTTCTGTCAGGCAACCATTTCTCCGGTTTTAAGTTTTTTCTTGGCAAACATAGATGGCATGTCACGTCGGTTAGGCCTAACGGTACCATATGCATCAGTCTTGCTTTTTAGCAAAACCTCATACAGTTCCGGAGAGGTGTAGAAATTGTCCGTGGTCACACAATATCCCTGGTTCAGCAATGGCTACAGCAGTGTAAGGACAGATGATGTGGCCATCCCATAGCCGCTGTACCTGGGGTTGGACTTCGTGCCTTTACCGGTGCAAATAACCAAATTCCAGATGTACCCAGTGAATGACTGGCAGAGCATGTAGGATTTCATGCCAAACCGCGCTCTTTTGGATGCAATGTACTGTATCCAGCGGATTGCTGCTCTTGGTAGCGATTTGTCTCTGTGACAATTTTTTCAATTACCTCCTCAGTGAGGAATAATTGCAGGTATGCCAGAGGGTTGTCACGCTCAACATCTACCTTCATCCCAGGTGATCCAGTGAACAGGACTTATGGGGGGCGCTACCTTGTCCGTATCGCAGTCAATAGGGCACCAAGTGCGCACATGGCTGAGGTCAGGTGCAGGATCATCGCCGTTGTCACTTGCCAGATCAGTGTCAATGTCAGACGACAAATCTCCCCACAACTCACTATCGCTCAGTTCTGCGAGCACCTCCGTGTCACTGTCGCTGTCACTCAACTGGTCCAAAAGCGCTTTTGTAGTAAAGTTGCGCTTTTTTGATGCCATGTTATAAATTTATTTTATGGGCACAAATGACCGTAAAATGGCAGGCAAGGGGCACTGTACAGTCAGATCTGAAGTTATACAGTGTAATCCTCTCAGATTACAATGTATAACCTATTTTATGTGTGTGTGTCACTTTTTGTGTTTATATTTATTTGAATTTCCCGCCCAGTTCTGCTCCCACTGCTGCTTGCAGTGAACAAAACCAGGAAGTCAAATGCGTTCTAGCCAGTGATCACAGCGGAGGACATCGCCGGCTCGCCGGCAGAAGGTGAGGGGACTCTGCAATGTTACCCCAAGCGTGACTCGGGGTTACCACTCCTGGCAGCGAAAATTAACCCTGAGTCACGCTCGGGAATACCGCCAAGGAGGTTAAAGCCTGAATAAATGGCTGTTGTCCTTTGTGTATTATTCCTCTCTGTTTCTCTTGAATTGCCTTGCATTAACCACAGCTAGCAGCTGCAGTCTCACTCCTTCACTTCCTACTCTTTCTCTCAACTGACTAACTAGGCACGAACTGCACTATATATACTATGGTGCTACCCCATCTAGTGTGGATGTATGTAGTGCACCTGACAGCCTGGTAAAAAGGGATTTCACACAGTAGTACAATGCAGCATGAAATTACAGAAGATGACAAAAAGCTTTTGCAGTTCCCACATAAGCTAGTGGGACGCTGCACACTTATTCCTCCTACACGGGACTGTATGCCCTGTGATATTTGATATTTCTATTTCGGTCTGCAGCACTATCATAACTCCTGTGAAACATGCCCGCTGTCTTGGGGCCACATTTGACTCTGATCTTTCCTTTGTTCCCCATATTCAATCACTTACACGCTCGTCTGCACCTCAAGAATATCGCCAGAATCCGCTCTTTTCTTACGGTGTAAACGGAAAAAACTCTTGTTGTTGCCTTGATTAATTCTCGTCTTGACTACTGCAATGCATTACTAATCAGTCTCCCTCTCACTAAACTCTCCCCCCTTCAGTCTGTTCTAAATGCTGCAGCCAGGCTCATCTATCCATCCAACCACTACACTGATGCTACTAGTCTGTGCCAGTTACTTCACTGGTTGCCCATCCACTACAGAATACAGTTCAAACTTCTCACCCTCACCCACAAAGCTCTGCACAGTGCTGCACCTCCATACATCTCCTCCCTCATCTCCATCTACCACCCTACTCGTGCTCTCTGTTCTGTTAGCGACCTAAGATTAATAACCTCCATAATTCGTACCTCTTACTCCCGTCTTCAAGACTTTTCTCGAGCTGCACCTACTCTCTGGGATACTCTGCCCCGGAATACTAGGTCAATCCACAACTTCTCCACTTTCAAACATGCCTTAAAAACACATCTTTTCAGGCAGGCCTATCAAGCTACCTAAACTGACTATTCCCCGACTAAACCTCCCCCCACCAACTCCTCTGGCCTGAACTCGATCCTCTAGTAGTCCCAAACCCTAAGCAGATCGGCCGGCACCACTCCTGTCAGTTCAATAATGGCTCAAATCCTACTTATCATAATCAACTACCTTATGTGTCAGCCCCAATTCCTCATCGATTGTAAGCTCTTGCAAGCAGGGCCCTGACTCCTAGTGTTTCAGTTGCATATTATCCAGTTATTTTTGTTTTGTATATGAACGCTATGAACTTGTAAAGTGCTGCAGAATATTGTGGCGCTATATGAATACATTTTATTATTATTATTATTATTATTATGCTGGAGGAGCTGAAGGGAGGCAGTGATGTTATTTATATGGGAGTGTATGTTGGAGGGGACTGGAGCTTCTTCTGTAGGAAGTTCACTAGAATGGAGTTTCCAAGAGCAACTCCAATCCTAGTAATTTCAGAAATGAAATGTCTAGAATGAAGTTGCTTAAGTTCTGGCAGCTCCTCCATTCTAGCACCCTCATTACTAAACTATCTAGAGTGAAGTTGCTGGTGGTAGATCCTACATTCAGCAATTTCATTCTAGCCAACTCACCAGTGAACTGTCTAAGGTGGAGTTTCAGTAGGGAGGACCTGCCAGGAGCAACACCATTACAGATGCAATTTTAAAGGGGTTGTCCACCTTTAATATGTTTTTAACAGACCCCACAGCCTGGTCAGATCATGGTGGTGATCATACTTACCTGGTCTCCGCCACTGGCTTTTCAGATCCAGGTTGTGCCCGCATCAACATCACCAACATAAGAGGTGCCTCTCCACTTGTAAACATGTAGTGGGGGATCAACTAGGTTGGGGGCCCATTCAGATGTGTTTGCCTTCCCCCACACTGAACCACTAGCTACGCCTCCGCATACATGTTCAATAAATGACTGTTAAGGTGTATTTACATTGCCCGATAATCGGCCAGATTGTGCTGCTGATCACCTGATGAACGAGTGAAACGTTCGTTCATCGAGTGATCCTGTCTTTTGTGTTGGCATACTAATGATCGTTTCTAGGAAGCAGATCACGCTGTCTAAACAATGGCAATTCCTCATCCTCGTACTGGGAAGGAGATCGCTGCATGTAAATGCAGTGGTCTCCTTCACTGAACGAGCAGCTGACTGTTGAGAAGGAACACTTACTTCCCGACAATAATTTGTACACCTAAATGTCTAAACCCGCCTTTAGTATCTCTGCTTTGTGCTATCTGATCCCTCAGTCAGACCTTTGGCAGGTTTCTAAAAAATAGCTGTTAATGCATTAACCAGGTTCAGGGCAAAGAGGCATTTTCTTCAACAAAATAAATTAAAAACTTCGGGACACATTTATCAAGACCATTGTTTTAGACGCTAGTCTTAATAAGCCCTATACCTGGCGGTGGATCCTCTGGAGTTATGACGAGACGCAGACATCTTCATGACTTTGGCGGAACCACCGCCGCTTCCAAACGTGAGACAGCTTCCTAGTTTAGACCATTTTCTACGCCAAAAACATAGGCATAGAAAAAGGAAAATAAGACGTGCCTGCCGGCCTGTCCCCTTTCCTGACCCCCATACCACGCCCACTTTTTTAGACCTTTGCACTGCAATTTGCGCCAGAAAATAGGAATTAGACTTACCGGTACTTTGATTTCCAGGGATTCCTACATGACATAGGAGGATGTTCTCCTTTGACCTTCTTGGGACAGGAAGCAAAAAGGTTAAAAGGGTCCCTCCCATCTCCACCCACCAGTGTTTTTCCAGATTACTACACCAGGATGGATGCAACCAATTTATAAAAAACATAAGAAAATCATATATGCGATATTTACATAGTAGTTAGTAAGGGAGGGAATGTACGGGTGCTGTCATGAGGGAATCCCTGGAAATCGAATTACCGGTAAATCGAATTCTTATTTTTCAGCTTATCCCTCTTGACAGCACCACAGGAGAAGTACCAGCAAATCTAAGGATAAAACATATTTCAGATATTTGTCATTAGATACAAATACGATTTCATAGAATCAGGAAATAAACCTGAGACAGAAACATTTTGATTCTGCAAGATAACTAAATACTGATGACAGAAATGAACCCAGGCCTAACTGAAATGTCACTTTACCTGCATCCTTGACCAACAGACCTACCTCTGTTTATAGACTTATATTCTTAATTAGAGGAAGAATAAATTGTCTTATTAGACATCGGCAATAAAAAAAGGATTCTTTACAGGATTGCATAAAGTGACCCGTTCCCAGATAAAATATATATATATATATATAATCACTGCACAGAGTACAAATTTACTGTAGATCCCCATTGCAGTTCATTCCCTAAAGATTAATGGTTATGATAAATAACTATCTTCGGTATGTATGTAAGATATAAGTAAGAAGCCAAGCTGACCCCACTGGCGCACAGCAGGCATGGACATCAACGTTGAGGTAACCAAAACTGTACCCTTAACATCATACCGGTCTAGGAAAAACTCGGGACCTCATACCAGGAGGTGTTGCTATGAACTCCAGGGAGAAGAAAGGAGAAGAACCCTCCTCACGAAACCAGGCAAACTGAGAAACCACCTGCCGCATAGCTTCAAGGTCAGAGGCAATCTTATGGGTTTCGCAAGACCTAGTTACATGGCACTAGTGAGGAGACACAGGAATTATGGAGTGGGAAGAGATTACAGGACCTGTGCAGCGTACATAGCTGCAGCTTATATGTGTGAGCATAGCAGCAAGTGTGAATGTGGACCGAGGAATGCTCAGTCTCTATTGGCATTTTGTAGCTCCCTGGGTTGGCTTGCAGTGAGGGGAGTCTCCTTCTCGGTGGCGACAGAGGTACCCTTGATGTAATTTGTATTAGGTGCAGGGAAGGCAATGTCCCTAATATTTGACACCAGCACCCATGGGTGCAAAAAGATAGAATAACAGAGTAGAGTTTACTGAAAATCACTTGTCTTGAGGTAGGTATACTAATTTATTGCCATAGAAGGAATTCACAACTAGGTTGGTGCTGCCTCCCACTATAACAGGTTGGGGTAGGATCTTTACTAAATTTCAGTGCTCTGGTCACAATAATGTTCCTTTAATTTCAGGCTGACCCATACTATCTGCAAGTATAGAGTATACTATACCCTGTAATTCACATGGCCGGTATACATATAAGTATTGCACTCCTTTAGTTGCTTTCAATTTCCATTAATATTGTCCACATTGTTCATGGGGGAAAGTGGCTCCAAATACAGCTTTGCGCTAAACTATAGATCGTGGATAGGCACTGTAGGCTACTCCCGTTCACTGAATGCTAGTAGAGTCCATAAATTGAACTACCACTCATCTCCACTAGGCTTCCCTTAATCTTTCTGTCACACTGGGTTGCCAGAGGTTCTTCACCTTTGGACCCCTTTGGCTTGCGCATTAGCTTTAACTTAACTTCCTGCCTCCTACCTTGCTACTTTTATATGTCAGAGCACCAGTACCACCTAGGGGTGACTGGGGTGCCTGCCTGTAAGGTTGTTATTAGTGTTGGGCGCCGATATTCTAATAGAAAATATTAATTGCGAATATCGGCACTTCGAGAATTTGCTAATATTTAGAATATAGTGATATATATTCATATTTTCGAATATTCAAGATTTATTTTCATCTGAACCCAAGATCCGTCCCTGCTTCTTGCTTGTGGGCCAATGAGAAGGCTGCAATGTCTTTGTCTGAGCTTAGCAACATCCCTAGCAACCAATAGGGAAGTTGCCTACCCCTTACTATATAAGAACCTCCCCAGCAGCCATTTTCTACAGTTTTTTTTTAAAGTTCTGAGAGAGACAGCAGTGTCATTGCTGAGCTCTGTGCTTTCCACTCATTACATTAGATAGTTAGATATTATATATATAATACAGATAGTTAGTGGGAGATAGTCAGTGTAGATTATATCCTGATATAGTGTAGCTGATAGGTTCTACTGTCTATACATACATGTCACAACAATACATCGTGCACCAATCAGTAATATGTAGTCAGACCTGCTAAAATGTGAAGTTTCACGTATATCATTAATTGTCGATTAGCTCAATTGCAAATATATTGGAGCACTCTATCTGCATGTGAAGCCATTTTTAATGTTCTGCCGTGCCAACCATTTTCTCCAGTCTCAGGAAACTTCTAGCAGCCTGGAAAATATAGCAAAAAGTGACCCACGCCTGTATTGCACGCACTTTAGGTGAATATTACATTGCTGATTTTCGCAATCAAGAAAATAATAGTGAATTATCGAATTTGCAAATATATGACGAATATTCTACAAAATATTCGCGAAATATCGCGAATTCGAATATTGCCCCTGCCGCTCATCACTAGTTGTTCTCAATCGTGGTTTTCTATCATTTAAGTCAGGAGTTAACTAATGACTGTCATTTTTTGCAAGCACATCAAAATCTGTATCTTAGTAAAAAAAATAAAAATAAAAAAGTTCATAGTTAGTGTGTTTACTTAATCACAAATCCTTCCTCCAGGAGAGATGGTAAATGAAATCATGAAAATAATTAGGAAATAAATCTTTCAGATTGGAAAGCAAGTAGACACATTTGGAACGCTTCCAAAAGCTAAGACACTTTACAAATTGAAGTGCTTGTGTAACTATACAATATGTTCAAATTTATTAAGAGTAAAAGAAACTATTAGCAGTTCAGCCATAAAAATACAAGATAATCAGTGTGTATGACATTAAATAAAGCTATATAATTATGCACCTCTGATTTAATAAACTCATGCATTGCTCACGGTTGGTTTTTCGAGATTCAGCAACGTCTATATTGTAAAACTTCTTCCAGACACTTTAAAGTTAATAAATGGCAGCACAATTAGATCTAAAACAGCCAAAATTATCGTAACTTAAAAGAATATTGACCATATTATCAAAGGAATCTGTAAAATGTGTTTTCCTGATCACAAGCCTACAATTAATGGGTGAATATGCAGTCATAAATCACTGCCCAATGTGTTCAGAAGGTTTAGATCCAGACAAATTATCAACATGATATTTTATATCTGAATTAATCTCATTGTGGGAGAAACTTCGATTTTGTTCTTTATCTTTTTGTTATTAAAGCTGAATATGTTATTGCTTATGAGATTGGATTTTTAGACAGCATTTTCTTCTCGTTTTTGTGTAGGACTAGAATTAATAAAGGATGAGAAATCTACTACCAGAATCTTTTGCATCAATAATAGGTTTTCAGTTTGAATTTGAGCTTGAACCAGTTCACAAGTGTAAGTTTAGTTCCCTAAACTCACTGTAGATTAAGTATAGAATGGTGAATATTTATAGCTATTCATGGATATCAAGAATAAGAGATAGTTTCTCATTGTGTTAGAAATGTCTAAAGGGTGTCCATCAGCAGTTTTGACCATTTAAAACTACTGATAGCACTAGGTAGAAGTTTAATAATACCTATGTATATTGTTATGACCATCACTCAAGAGCAGATGGGAGTAGGTTGTAGCTCATTTCACGGTTGGGGACCACTTTCGGGTCAGTCTACTGCCAAGCTCTGTCAGCAATTTTGCAGCGCCAAAACTGCTGACAAAGTCTATTCAAACATGGTTATTTCCCATGCATTATATTTTGAAGACCTATTCATGGTAGAGAAATGTTCAATGCATCTTTAAAGGAATGTCCACCTTTCCGTTACAGTGGCAGCTTCTAGCTGCTGCTACTCTGTTCTTCTCTCCTTGCTGCCATGATCCACCTCCAACTGAGAAGAAGGGTTAAGCCGCCGGGTTTGTTCTGTCACTCCACACAGGCTGAGGCCTTCTTACTGGCAAAGCTTCTGCACCTCGGACCATAAGGTGCATATGTTCCCTCTGGTTCTCAGAGGGCAGCATGTGTACCCTAATCTTAATCAGTCAATGTCTGTAAACCCTGGGATACTTCAGGCACCTCCCCACTTGGGAGGGTGCCTGAGCAATTAGGTTCTTTAGCTTGCTTAGTTCCCAGTAGGTATGCTGTAGTCTGTCCATGTACCATCCTCTGCCTATTTACTGTACTCTGAGCCTCTGCTGCCTGACTTGACCTGTATTTGACATCTGTATTGACCTTTCACTGGCTACCATGACCTTGGACTGTATAATATATTGCATGCACTCTGCCAGCCCTGACTTCGGCCTGTTCCTGACTACAATTTTGCCAGCACAATTTTAACTACACAAAGGCTATTGCAGATGATAGCCTGGTGGTTTTCCTGCAGTAATGTCCAGATCCCTATACAGCGGTTAAAGGGTGAATATAAGGGGACTGCCAGGATAATGCCCTTAGGAGTAGCCCAAAGTCAAATCTGTTGGTTAACACAGTGGTTCCACATTCACTGCCCTAATTCTTTACCATCTAATTTATTTAATTACTCAAATGCATAGAAACTAGCAAATATATAATATTTTACCAATTTTTGTTTACATATCTTATGCAGACCTATTTGTTCCTATGGTTGCAGGTGACAAACAAACCCTGTGTAGTCTGATCTTAGGGATATACCTTCTTCCATTTTCCCCTATACTTCCAGTACAAATGTTAGCACAATGTAAAGGACAGATGGAAGAGAATTCGATCCGAATTTCAGAATAAATTTGATTTGCCTTAAAGCCGAATTTCCTTGTGCTTCGTGTTAGCCTGAAAAAGCGTAAAGAACAAAAAAATTCCTACTTACCTTCTCCATTTGCTTGCGACGGGCAGCCAGCCACCATCTCGATTGAAGATCCCGGCCAAAATACTGTGCGTGATGACGTCATATGCCGGCTGGTGTAAAGACATCATCTCGCGCCGTGCGAGATTTTGCTCCAGATCTTCAAGCAAGATGGCCGCGGCTGGCCCCTCGCAAGCAAAGGGAGGCGGTAAGTAAAAAAAAAAAAGTATGTTAATTTTACACAGTTTTCACACTCAGATGCCGCAATTAGAGATGAGCGAATCAAAGCTGATGAAGTGGAATTCGATCTGAATTTCAGGAAAAATTCTATTTGCACTGAATGCAAATTTCCTCACGCTTCTTGGTAATAAATCAAATTTTTTTCTAAAATGGCTGCTTCACATGTTAGGACATGGAGCAAAGAACTCTGGAAATGAGGGATCACCCACAATTCCATGCATGCAGCCAATCGGCAGCCAGCCAGCCCCTGTGATGTCATAGCCCTATAAATAGCCTCAGCCATTTTGGAGTCTGCCATTTTCCAATGCGCTTAGTGCAGGGAGAGATGTCAGCAGGCACTAGGGACAGTGCTGGGAAAGACTTCATTGTGCTGAAAAAAATATTTTCAAGTTCAGGGAAAGATTAGTCAAGGTGTAGGGAAAGGATAGGGAGGCATCATCTACACTATAAAAGGAGAACAAGGTGCAATAGAAGAGTGTACAGCCTGGGTAATAGGAGCGATTTGATTAAACCTTGCTGCACTAATTGGGGATCTAAATTGGTGTTATACTGCTGCTTTTAGGTTGTTTGCACTATATGATACATCACTAATTCCAGCAAACCTTGATTGTGATTGGGGTGCAAGTTTTGTGCCAATTACGGGGTGTATTAATGGGAAAGATGCATACGTCCTATTAGCCATCCTGCGTTGATTTTACATTGTTTTACTTTTTTTGGTGGGGAGGTGTATTAATAGGAAAAAATAAGGAATATATTAGTGTTGGGCGAGCATGCTCGGCCGAACACCAGTTTGGCTTGAGCACCGCTATGCTCGGCACAATGCGGAGTTCGGCCGAATATCGCGTGTGCTCGAGCGCGATGCTCGAGTCGCTGTACTTAAATCTAATTTATCCTCTATTCCTGAAAAGTTTCTCGCAGCATTCGAACTCACAACCTTCTACATTACAGCCCAGAATGTTAACCACTACACTATACAGCTGCATGGCTAGTTACAAAAAAAAAAAAAAGTATGAGACTTCTGCTGTATAGGAATACTTATTCCTATACAGCAGAAGTCTCTTTTTTTTTTAGTAATTTTTAGTAATGTAGAAGGTTGTAAGTTCAAATCCTGCCAGAAACTTTTCAGAAATAGAGGCTAAATTAGATTTAAATACACTGGGTATCCCCAAACACTGACTCCATATACGGTCAGGTCCATAAATATTGGGACATCGACACAATTGTAACAATTTTGGCTCTATACACCACCACAATGGATTTGAAATGAAACAAACAAGATGTCCTTTAACTGCAGACTGTCAGCTTTAATTTGAGGGTATCTACATCTAAATCAGGTGAACGGTGTAGGAATTACAACAGTTTGCATATGTGCCTCCCACTTGTTAAGGTACCAAAAGTAATGGGACAATTGGCTTCTCAGCTGTTCCATGGACAGGTGTGTGTTATTCCTTCATTATCCCAATTACAATGAGAAGATAAAAGGTCCAGAGTTCATTTCAAGTGTGCCATTTGCATTTGGAATCTGTTGCTGTCAACTCTCAAGATGAGATCCAAAGAGCTGTCACTATCAGTGAAGCAAGCCATCATTAGGCTGAAAAAACAAAACAAACCCATCAGAGAGATAGCAAAAAAATTAGGCGTGGCCAAAACAACTGTTTGGAACATTCTTAAAAAGACGGAACGTACCGGTGAGCTCAGCAACACCAAAAGACCCATAAGACCACGGAAAACAACTGTGGAGGATGACCGAAGAATTCTTTCCCTTCACAACAGTTGGCCAGATCAAGAACACTCTCCAGGAGGTAGGTGTATGTGTGTCAAAGTCAACAATAAAGAGAAAACTTCATGTGAAAATAGAGATATGAGGGGCACTCTCTACATAAGGGATCACACAAACAGTTGATATGACCTAATGGGAGGGAATTTCAATTAATTACACATACTATATTTAATTCCAAATAATATAAGCTCTAAAATCCAATTACATAAATGACATAAAATAGAATAAATCAACTTATCATAAAATCAGCTTGTCTTATAAAAATCACTAGAGAGGAAAACGTCCACTGTATCTATCTGCTCCTTTGGGTTGGATATAACAATATAGTTCCAAAATGGAAATCCACAATGTACTGTTCAATATTTTTGGTACCCACTCAATTTATTAAAGTGCAATAGTGCAGTCGTGCAATTTGTGCAATGTGCAATCCAAGCAGCCTTAAATGAACAGTCCGGCTTTAATTGCTAAAGTGTAATGCTCAATTTCACAGCTCTGGGTACTCTTGTGCTTGTACCAGCCTGGCGGCCGTATAGTGTGTTATCCGGACCTAAAAGGTAAGTATCTCTTACCGGACTCTCGATGTACTGCGTCTCTTACCAGCCCCCCGATACACAGCATCTCTTGCCGGCCTCCCGATACACAGCGTTCCCCGCTGCCCTGCGCCTCACCATACCCGCGGCGTCCCACATGGTGATACGAGCATCGGCGCGGCGTCTCACGTGACCCGGAAGGGGAGTTACTTGCCGGTCTATTGATAGCGTTGATATTAGTAGGGGTCCTGGTATCCGAGTTATACTGAAGTTGTTCACGGACAGGCCTGTCGTTCTAGATTATGTATTTTAATCTTCAAGTGTACATCTGTAGATTCAGCTCACTTGCTGGGACCAAACGCGTTTCGGGGACAACCCCCTTCTTCAGTGGATATCAGAAGTGAGCATTGGTTCTGTTTTTTTATAGGCTGTGGCCTGTCAATCAGCCATGCTGATAGTCCATATCCAAAGTCCGGACTGGATCCCTTAGCAGTGTGCATTCCTCTGTCACTCCATCTCCTTAGAGGACACTATACATATTAATAACATACTAAAATACTTAATATATAATTAAAACCATTAAAAATATGTTGTTTATACCTAAGCCATTATAGTGACATTAATAGCAACTCATCACAGAGAAGATAGTTTACATTATAGCAACATTAATAGCAATACATTCTAGGGGATAGTCCTTCATAGAAAGAATTTATTTCATTTTATTTACACAATATATCCCACATTAAGACGCGGGGTTAGTTTGTCTGGGCATGGTGGGGTACTTGACTGTCGAGAATGAGCAGATAAAAGGTCCAGAGTTCATTTCAAGTGTGCTATTTGCATTTGGAAACTGTTGCTGTCAACTCTCAAGATGAGATCCAAAGAGCTGTCACTATCAGTGAAGCAAGCCATCATTAGGCTGAAAAAACAAAACAAACCCATCAGAGAGATAGCAAAAACATTAGGCGTGGCCAAAAGAACTGTTTGGAACATTCTTAAAAAGAAGAACGCACCGGTGAGCTCAGCAACACCAAAAGACCCATAAGACCACGGAAAACAACTGTGATGGATGACCGAAGAATTCTTTCCCTGGTGAAGAAAACACCCTTCACAACAGTTGGCCAGATCAAGAACACTCTCCAGGAGGTAGGTGTATTTGTGTCAAAGTCAACAATAAAGAGAAGACTTCACCAGAGTTAATACAGAGGGTTCACCACAATATGTAAACCATTGGTGAGCCTCAAAAACAGGAAGGCCAGATTAGAGTTTGCCAAACGACATCTAAAAAAGCCTTCACAGTTCTGGAACAACATCCTATGGACAGATGAGACCAAGATCAACTTGTACCAGAGTGATGGGAAGAGAAGAGTATGGAGAAGGAAAGGAACTGCTCATGATCCTAAGCATACCACCTCATTAGTGAAGCATGGTGGTGGTAGCGTCATGGCGTGGGCATGTATGGCTGCCAATGGAACTGGTTCTCCTGTATTTATTGAGGATGTGACTGCTGACAAAAGCAGCAGGATGAATTCTGAAGTGTTTCGGGCAATATTATCTGCTCATATTTAGCCAAATGCTTCAGAACTCATTGGTCGGCGCTTCACAGTGCAGATGGACAATGACCCAAAGCATACTGCAAAAGCAACCAAAGAGTTTTTTAAGGGAAATAAGTGGAATGTTATGCAATGGCCAAGTCAATCACCTGACCTGAATCCGATTGAGCATGCATTTCACTTGCTGAAGACAAAACTGAAGGGAAAATGCCCCAAGAACCAGCAGGAACTGAAGACAGTTGCAGTAGAGGCCTGGCAGAGCATCACCAGGGATGAAACCCAGCGTCTGGTGATGTCTATGCGTTCCAGACTTCAGGCTGTAATTGACTGCAAAGGATTTTCAACCAAGTATTAAAAAGTGAAAGTTTGATTTATGATTATTACTCTGTCCCATTACTTTTGGTTCCTTAATAAGTGGGAGGCACATATGCAAACTGTTGTTATTCCTACACCGTTCACCTGATTTGGATGTAAACACCCTCAAATTAAAGCTGACAGTCTGCAGTTAAAGCACATCTTGTTTGTTTAATTTCAAATCCATTGTGGTGGTGTATAGAGCCAAAAATGTTAGAATTGGGTCGATGTCCTAATATTCATGGACCTGACTGTATGGACATAGCTATATATGGAGTCAGAGCAGGGACTCCAAAGCCGAACTAAAGTCCTGACACCCTCCCCTCTTCAGAGCAGGGGGTGCCTGGTTTAATGCTCGGATTCTCCCATTGACTTCCATTGTGCTCAGATGTATTCTTGGCACCGACACTGTGCCAGAGATACATTCATTTGCCACTGAACAAGGCCATATAGCTGTGGGATGCCCTTCTGGTAGAAATATTTCCTTCCGGGGACCTTCCACTGCGGTGTGCCAATGGCCACAAATTTTCTAAAGGCCTCTGAGTCCTCCGGTTTTTATGGCAGTAGTTGGCGGGCTAGCAATTCCGACAAGCCGGCGGTCAGCCGTTGGGCAAGAGGCTTATTTGGCGTCATCAACTTTTTACGTTCGAACATTTGGGCCACAGTAACCTGCCTTTTGCCAGATAAGCGTGATGACGGCATATGGGAGGGGAGAGGAGAAGGAGAAGAGGAAGGACGTGGAGCGTCGGGAGTGTGGATTTGTGGGTTCTGATGGTGTTGCTTCCACTGGGCTCGGTGATGGGAGGCCAGGTGCCTTTTTAAGGCGGTCGTCCCTAAGTGAGTGTTGGGCTTACCGCGACTTATGTGTTGACAGCACAGGCTGCAGATGGCAACACTATTGTCAGCAGCTGACACGTTAAAAAAAGCCCACACTGTGGAGCCATGTGCTGGCGTCGTGGGAGCACCAGATGTGACTGTGCATGGTGGATGGGTCGCTCCAGATACATTTGCAGTCTGCTTTTTGCCTCCTGTGCAATGCGAGTTCTGCCTGTTTCTCCTCCTTCTCCTCCCAATCTGCTGCTTCACCTCTCCCTCTGAACTCCCCTCCTCTTCCTCTCTTGTGGGCACCCATGTGACGTCCATTGACACGTCATCATCGTCACCTTCACCACCACTAACATTAGAGATTTTGGAGTAGGCAGCAACAGCGGGGACCAACCTCCTTGAGCTGATCTGGGTACTGTCATCAGACCGCTGTGTGTTTGCCGTAGCTAGCTTCTCTTCCTCATCTGATGCCAAGAATGGCTGAGCATTAGTGATGAGCGATCATGCTCGGCCGAATACCTGTTCGGCTCAAGCATCGCTATGCTCAGCAGATCCGAGTGCTCGGCCGAATAATTCGGGTGCTCGAATACAATGGAGGTCAATGGGAGACAACCAGGCACCCCCTGCTCGGAAGACAAGAGGGTGTCTGGTTCATAAAAAAAGGTTAGAAATTTATGGAAACCCCATCAAAATGGTTTAGCAAAAGCATTAAGAGGATAGCTGGATGCATCTTAGACTCCTATTAAGTAAGGCCTCTTTCACACTTGCGTTGTCCGGATCCGTTGTGTACTCCATTTGCCGGAAGTGCCCGCCGGATCCGTAACACCGCAAGTGAACTGAAAGCATTTGAAGACTGATCCGTCTTCAAAGTGCGTTCAGTGTTACTATGGCACCCAGGACGCTATTAAAGTCCTGGTTGCCATAGTAGAGGTGGGGAGCGGGGGAGCAGTATACTTACCGTCCGTGCAGCTCCTGGGGCGCTCCAGAATGACGTCAGGGCGCCCCATGCGCATGGATGACGTGATCCATGCGATCACGTCATCCATGCGCGTGGGGCGCCCTGACGTCACTCTGAAGCACCCCGGGAGCCGCACGGATGGTAAGTATACTGCTCCCCACTACACTTTACCATGGCAACCAGGACTTTAGTGTCCTGGCAGCCATGGTAACCATTCAGAAAAAGCTAAACATCGGATCCGGTAATGCGCCGAAACGAGGTTTAGCTTAAGGCCGGATCCAGATTAATGCCTTTCAATGGGCATTAATTCCGGATCCGGCCTTGCGGCAAGTGTTCGGGATTTTTGACCGGAGCAAAAAGCGCAGCATGCTGCGGTATTTTCTCCAGCCAAAAAACCTTCCGTTCCAGAACTGAAGACATCCTGAACAGATTTCTCCCCATTCAGAATGCATGGGGATAATACTGATCAGGATTCTTCCGGCATAGAGCCCCAACGACGGAACTCTATGCCAGAACAGAACAACGCAAGTGTGAAAGAGCCCTTAGACATACAATAGACATCCACACAAAAGCTATATGCCAAAAGCCAGGTATGTGCCCAATCCATCCATCCATGATAAAGATAACAGCCAGCATAACTTACAAAAGCAGTCTTATGCACTATGAGATATTCCAAATTAGCTCTCATCTGACTGAGAACCAGTAAACATCAAAGTTATTTTGCATCTGTTGGATGGCTTGGGTGGACCTGCACACCTAGATTAATATCATTAGGGCGACAAAAAGTTTTCCGATTGTCCTAACATAATATTCAATAACCTTTCTATACAGTTTTGTCATATAAAATCTAATTTGCATAAACATGGGCTTATGGGAAAGACATGCAAATGAGCAGAATCTTCCTTGTTTTTCAGCTGTCATAAGACTATGAAAACCAATAGATGGTGCTATGGAGTTATGGTGGTGATGGTGCTGGTGATGATGGTGTGAGGAGGGTACTGATACAGAGGATGAAGATGGTGCAGAAGCGGATGGCTGAGTGAGCCACTCAACCAACTCTGCTGCGTCCTTTGACGTAATCGCACGCACCTTCTCCAACTTCCCACTAAGGCTCGGGCCTGGTGCACCTGCCCGACCCCTACCACCCCTGCGAAATGGCCTGCCTCTTCTTCTGCCTGTCATTTTCAAAGTGTCCCTGTGACAAAGTCCCTATATAAGAGCAGTATTTGTGGAAGCAGGTATATTGCAGGCCTCAATCAATATTTGGTGGAAGCCGGTATATCAATACCCTGTATCAGTATTTTGTGGAAACAGGCATATAGAACCCAATAATGAATATTTGCTGGAAGCTGGCAAATCAAACCCCTTAATCGATATTTGGTGGAAGCCGGTGTATCGCAGGCATCCATGAATATTTGGTGGAAGCCGGTATATCAATACCCTCTATCAGTATTTTGTGGAAACAGGTATATAGAACTCAATAATGAGTATTTGCTGAAAGCTGGTATATCAAACCCCTTAATCAATATTTGGTGAAAGCTGGTGTATCGCAGGCTTCAATCTATATTTGGTGGAAGCCAGTGTATCACACCTCTCAATCATCATTTTGTAGAAGCAGGTATATTGCACCCCTTAATCAGTTTTTTGGGGGGCAACAGGTATATCACACCAGTTGCAATTAGTTATTCGAATAGCTTTTGTCCCTCTATATAGCTGCGGTTAGAGTTGAGCGGACACCTGGATGTTCAGATTCACGAACTTGACCCGAACCCGAACCCCAACCCCATTGAAGTCAAAGGGCACTAAATGGCTCTAAAAAAGTCAAGGATGTGGCAGCAATGCCACCATGTCTTTAACCGTCACCAAGCATTTCCACACTGTCCCATGGAAGCGTTCAGCTGTCCATCTCTCAAAACACTGGAGAGAAAGAGAAAGAGGAAGTACCCTCCTACCCACCAGCGATCCCTGGCCCTGTATGCCAGGATTTCTAAATTTCTGGCCTCTGAAATGCTGTCATTCCTTCTGGTGGAGTAGGAGACTTTTAAAAAACTTATGGCAGTGGCTGTCCTACAGTACGTGGTTCCCAGCCACCACTAATTTTCCAGGCGAGCCATCCCTTCCCTGCACAACTAAGTGGCGGACAAAATCAGGTGTGAACTGCGCTATGCCATCTGTGGCAAGGTCCACATAACCACCGATATGTGGACCAGTAAGCACGGGCAGGGACATTATATCTCCAGAACAGCACACTGGGTAAATGTAGTGGCGGCTGGGCCTGAGGCGTATAGCAGTTTGGTGCATGTCCTTCCGCTCCCGAGGATTGCAGGGCATTTCTCTTTGCCTCCTGTTGCCTCCTCCTCCTACTCCGCTTCCTCCTCCTCTACCACCTCCTCATCTGCTCAGCGTAACACCTTCACCACCAACTTCATCACAGCAAGGAAGAAACGACAGCAGGCTGTTTTGAAACACATCTGTTTGGGGGAAAAACCCTACACCGCGCAGGAGCTGTGGATGGGCATGGAACAACAGACTGATGAGTGGTTTGTGACACTGAGCCTCAAGCCCGGCCTGGTGGTGTGCGATAATGGGTGAAATCTCGTAGCAGCTCTGGGCCTAGCCAGTTTGATGCACATCCCTTGCCTGGCACATGTGCTGAATTTGGTGGTGCAGAGATTCACCTGACACCTGACAGTGAAAATCAATTCAGTAAATCCAGCTCTTAGATTCTGGGGGGACAAATTCACTTTTATTGGTGGTCAAGGACCCCTGCGGCCTGAGCTACAGATGTGAGAGGCAAATCATTTTCTTTAATTTGTTGGTTAGATTGTTGGGTAACATTTCCACGGTTATCACAAATTTTTATTATAAATGGTAACAAAAACCATACAAGGAACATTTCCACAAGAGAAAATTAACCCGACCAGCCTCCCACCCTACACCCCCCCCTTTCACTCAAACCACTCATTCATGCCCATTCACACACTATTTACAAATTTACATAAACATATTTACATAACTATAAGGCAGATAAACTAAAACTATAAGGCAGATAAACTAAATAAACATACAAAACTATATACATGACTTACCCTTAACTTCTAAGGCCAGTCATATACAAGTGGCTCGGAGGGTGGGTTCCTGCACCAACATAGGCCAGGTACACAATTGTCCAGCCAGGGCACAGTTCTAGAGGAGGAGGAGGAGGAACCGTGTTCACAGCATAGTGGCACCCAAAGCAGTTAATGGGCATCACTGGAGCATGGCTGCAGGGATACAGAGGACACAGACGATACACCTCCCACCGAGGACAACATGTCGTTGCCTTTGGGCAGCCTGGCATACATGAGTGACTACATGCTGCAGTGCCTGTGCAACGACCGCTGAGTTGCCCACATTCTAACCAGTGCTGATAAGTGGGTGGCCGCCCTGCTGGATCCCCGTTACAAGGACAACGTGCTGTCCTTAATTCCATCAGTGGAGCGTGATCGGAAGAAGCAAACGCTGGTAGACACGCTGCTGATGGCATTCACACCTGACACCGGGGGCTCAGTGGAAGCACAAGGCGGAGGAGGAGGAAGAAGTCGCCAACGCAGCTGGGTCACCGCCAGCACCTCAGAAGGCAGGGTTAGCATGGCCGAAATGTGGAAAAGCTTTGTCAGCACGCCACAACAATCAGCACCACCAGCTGCTATGGAACGTCTTAGCAGGATGCAGCATTTCAGCAACATGGTGGAACAGTATGTGTGCACACGCCTACACGTACTGACTGATGGGTCTGCCAGGGGCGTAGCTACAGGGGAAGCAGGGGAAGCGGCTGCTTTGGGGCCCTGACCCAGAAGGGGCCCATCCAGGAGGAGGAGGACTAAAAGACTTTGTCAGGTCCCCCTCAACAGTATTACACAATGAAATTATATACAGTGGCAGTATAGACAGTGTAGAAAACGGATAGAACTGCTGCCGGGCCTGGTCTGAGAGAGCGATATTTAGTAGCCACAGGAATGGGGGTGACATGAAAGGAAGGGGTTGCAAAAAAATTACTAGGGGAAGGGGGCCCCATTCAAAAATTTGCTCTGGGGCCCAGTTATTTCTAGCTACACCACTGGGTCTGCCCCATTCAACTTCTGGGTCTCCAAATTGGGCACATGGCCTGAGCTTGCCCTTTACGCCTTGGAGGTGCTGGCCTGCCCTGCAGCCAGTGTATTGTCTGAACGTGTGTTTAGCACGGCAGGGGGCGTCATCACAGACAAGTGCAGCCGCCTGTCCACAGCCAACGTGGACAAGCTCACGTTTATTAAAAAGAACCAGGCATGGATCCCACAGGACTTGTCCGTACCTTGTGCAGAATAGACATGTTTACCAGCCTCACCCAACCATTGTTAAACTCCAGCACACTTACTCTTTGTTTTCTTTTTTATATTTCCCAATGTTTTGGGGTATACCCCAATTTATGAAAAAAAAAAAACTGTTGTTGGCGAATACCTTTGGCTTCACAGCCAAAAAAGGCTTTGTCAGGCAACAATGTAACCACCAATTTTAATGAATTAAGTTCCCTGTCAATCATGTTAAGTTCCCTGAATGTTATAAAATTACTTTACTGTCAGGTATGCAGTGCTGGAACACACCCTCCAAGCCATTTGTGAATGACTGGCCTGATAACCGTGGAAATGTCCCCCCCACAATCTAACAGCTGTATTTACCGGTTTTATTTGACTGTCAGCAATGCAGCGCAGGCCGCCAAATGTACTTTCTAGCACAAAAATGGGAATTTGTCAACAGACAATGTAACAGCAGTATTTAACGGTTTTATTAGACTGTCAGAAATGCAGCGCAGTCTGCAAATGTACCATCTAGCACAAAAAGGATGTTTTTTTCAAACAGCGATATAACAGCAGTATTTGTGGTCGGATCGGCTATCAGAAAGGGTTAGATAGGATGGGTACACCCATCTACAACAAGCAGTAGAATTGTGCCATAACTGCTGCGGTAGGGCAGCCTAAAGTGGGCCACCCTAGTATGAAGTGACTGTAAGATGGAGTGGGTGGGTGGGTGAAATCAGCGTCAGTCTGGACCCACAGGTGCCTATAAATAGCCTAGTAACCAGCCAGTCTGGGCTCACAGGTGCATGAAAGTAGCCTTGTAATGACCCTCCCCTCCCACAAATTCAGCAAACTTCTTTGCTTAACACTTGTGGTCGGATCGGCTATCAGAAAGGGTTAGATAGGATGGGTACACCCATCTACAACAAGCAGTAGAATTGTGCCATAACTGCTGCGGTAGGGCAGCCTAAAGTGGCCAAAAAGCGTAGACCTTAGTTTAGAGTAAAACATATACATACCATTACGACACCCGCTTTGCACTCAAAAGACACTACATGATGAAGGTGCGGAATATACCGTACATATCAGAGACTTCTATATATGTTACCTCTGTCACGTGCGACGGCACATTGTTCTTGAAGGTAGCTAAAGTTGATGCTTTTGAAAGAGTGGTCGGTAATCAGGAACGATTTACTCCTATGTCGACAAACATATGAACATATTACGAGGAGGTCTGAATCCCAAGAGCTGCAGACTGAAACAATGGTGAATCTGATGGAAGGGCTTCAATTAAGTCCAACCATTCGCTAAGGGTCCTGCTTGGACACCAACTGTTACTGGTGGCAAATACTTCACCTATACTTATTCCCCAGGCCACCGCTTTAATTATTATTATTATATAAAGGACCCAAAAGTTAGAAGATGGCGTATGCCGTTTAACTCTAGTAATGGATCAAGTGAAATGTGTAGACTCACCAGGCCTGGGGAACCATAAGCACGAATACATGGCTGGTTGAAATTAACGAGCTAATGTCGCCTGCACTGAGGAAAAAACATACCCACTATACTAGCAGTTGTGACAGAAAATAAGCTTAAAGTCATGATAACTATGTATGCTGCGCCTGTGATAGTGATAGGACTTGTGTCCGTAGACGTGACAGACTATATATATTGCGCCTTATTGTTGTACCTCCCACTTGAAGATGGACCGGTACAAGGTGCAACACCAACACCCTCAGCCCGAGTTTGAAGATGAAGTAAGCGTGCCTATAATGAAGACATAATGTACACACAATGCCTACTGCTATGACAGGACGAGCTTAAGGTCATGATAGACTACCTATGCTGCGCCTGTAGTCGTGCTAGGACTTATCGTGTCAGTAAACGTGACAGACTTCGTAAATCGCCTGTAGTCGTGACAGACTTCGTAAATCGCCTGTAGTCGTGACAGGACTTATTAGTCTGTAGTCGTGACAGACTTCGTAAATCACCTGTAGTCGTGACAGGACTTATTAGTCTGTAGTCGTGACAGACTTCGTAAATCGCCTGTAGTCGTGACAGACTTCGTAATCACCTGTAGTGGTGACCGGACTCCCTGTGGAGGAACCTGATGCCACAGTATAGTTGTTTCCCTTTTTTATTTTTTTATTATTTTTTTTTAACAACCCCTTGAGAAGCGGAATTGTGAGACCCCAGGGTCATCTCCCTGGGAGAATAGGTCTATAATTCAAGAACCTAGAGAGATTAAATGTGAGAAAATGCGAACCCGGGAGAAGGTGATGTCCGAAAGGAAGGCTTGGGATGACTGCTTGAAAATAAACAATGAAGACCCAACGACCTACAACAATAATGTGAGTGAGGTTCTAATGGCAAAGCCACGCCTACGAGCCACCACGAGAAGAATTGTAACGTGAGCCACAGCTGACCGAGGCATGCGAGCGGCCTGAATGCAGAAAAGGCATGAACCTACTGTGGCGGGACCACGCAGCCAACCTCGAATGGCGGAGTTGTGTGAGTAAAATGTAAACTGAAGACATGCGTGAGAGACTAATGGCGGAACCAAGCGCGAAAGGGACTAAAGCGCTAGAGGGACTAAAGACACTAATGGTGGAACCAAGCGCTAGAGGGACTAAAGACACTAATGGTGGAACCAAGCGCTAGAGGGACTAAAGACACTAATGGTGGAACCAAGCGCTAGAGGGACTAAAGACACTAATGGTGGAACCAAGCGCGAAAGGGACTAAAGACACTAATGGTGGAACCAAGCGCGAAAGGGACTAAAGACACTAATGGTGGAACCAAGCGCGAAAGGGACTAAAGACACTAATGGTGGAACCAAGCGCGAAAGGGACTAAAGACACTAATGGTGGAACCAAGCGCGAAAGGGGCCATGCGCAAGAGACACTAATGGCGGGGCCATGCGCAAGAGACACTAATGGCGGGGCCATGCGCAAGAGACACTAATGGCGGGGCCATGCGCAAGAGACACTAATGGCGGGGCCATGCGCAAGAGACACTAATGGCGGGGCCATGCGCAAGAGACACTAATGGCGGGGCCATGCGCAAGAGACACTAATGGCGGGGCCATGCGCGTCAAACTTAAATGGAGAAGCAATGCGTCAGACTCTAATGGCGTAGCCATGAATGCGAAACAAATGCCGATTTATTATTTATTTTTAATATTTTTTTTATATATTTTTTTTTTTATCCACTTATGCAGCACCAGTATGACTTGGGGACTTGCATAACCATGACCCCCTTCGACAATAAACCTAGGACACTAGCAAGCTTATAACCATATCGTACCCCTAACAACATGAAGATCGGTCATAGGCCCCACAGAGCCATGAGGCTGAAGAGATCGTCAGGCTCCCGCAGCCAAGACTGCACTCGATGACATTGCAGTGACGATAAGTAATTAAAATGTGAGCTAGACCTGATGGGATATGCATCGACGTTAGTGAACCGAACCACGTGCCTAAATAAAACATTAAACCAACCGTGAATAAACAGATGGGAGAAAAGCGCCAGAGGCATTACAGTTCGCTAAGAGAAGACCCTTATCGTGAAAACAAATGAACTACTTGTGAAACATAGTAGGAATCTTACTCCTATTAGCCCACTAACCGCTGAGGACTGCATGGTGAACTGGGGCAGGAGGCCAATCCGAGTGAATGCGGACCAGAAGTAAAGGAGACCAGTCTGAGTGAATGCGGACCAGGACTAAAGAACAGGACACTTTTTTTTTTTTTTTTTTTCTGCTGAAGTGAAACAGAAAAAGTAGGCCTATAACATAACCACCAGTGAGGAAAGAAACGTAAACCTGAAAGAAAGCAGCTATGTTTATCGGGAGAACGGTATCAGAGCGGTGCACTGACTGCCCTAGAGAAAATACTCAGTAACCATGATGTAGCAACGAAAAGGAAAATGCAGCTTTAAGTGGAAGCCGAATATGCAGCAACTGATGTAAGAACAGGTGGGTGAATGCAGCTCTGGATGTGAGTAGTGCCTAAAAACATGGTATGGGCCCAGCTCTGAGCATGAAGAGCAAGGTATAACGCAGCTGTATGAATGCAACCTGAAGTGACAGGGTATTGATGTGATGCAACAGCAACTCATAAACGCAGCTCTAGTAGTAAATGGAGTATAACATTGTTAATGCAGACACATGGACGTCGCTTTTGAAGGTAACGAACCTAACCATGATCATTCGACCATTAGCGCCCCACCCCCCTCGCCCCAGAGCGCTACAAGTCCCCCATGGTGTATCAAAGTCAAATCCTACCGTGAATGCTAGTACTCGCCTGGCACCTTCTGCCATTACCCAGGTGCGAATGAAACCTCCACATAATGCTGTAGTTTTTTTTTTTTTTTTTTTTTTTAAATGGTCATCACCACCACCCAAGAAACATAAATGCGTTTTGAACGTAAACCCTGATGCAACGCCAATTAAATCAACATATAGTGCACCTATGACCTAGCACAAAACCGCTGACACATGCGTGCCCATAACATACGGTTTATAGATTAAACACACTTCCATACAAGAGCATCAGAACTCAAATACAGGCACCTAGACCGATCTGCTTGAGTACCCATATACAGACCACTGATATACAAACCCCCACACCTAGCATGTCTGGCGTTAACTGCGGATGTGCCCCCACATGTAAAACAGGTAACAGAAACCCCACACTTTTTTTTTTTTTTTTTTTTTTTTTTTTATAAGCAGATATCAAAACGTAAGCCTGAAAAGAAAGCGGCTATCTTTATCGGAAGAGCAGTATCAGAGCGGTGTGCTGATAGCCCTAGTAAGAATACTGAGTAACCATTATGTAGCAATGAAAAGAAATGCAGCTTTAAGTGGAAGCAGAGTATAACACATGATGTAAGAACAAGCGGGTGAATGCAGCTCTGGATGTGAGTGGTGCCTAAAACATGTTATGGGCACAGCTCTGTGTATGAATATGAGGAGCATGGTATAGAGCAGCCATATGAATGCAATCTGAAAGTGAGCAGAGTATTAATGTAATGCAACAGCGGACGTATGAACGCAGCTCTAGTAGTGAATGGTGTATAGGACAAAAATGTAAATGCAGACACACGGATGTAGCTTTGAAGGTAACAATCCTAACCACGATCATTTGACCATTGAAGCCCAACCCCCTTTGCCCCAGAGCGCTACAAGTCACGGACCGTGTAACCAAGTCCAATCCTACCGTGAATGCCAGCACTAGCCTGGCACCTTCTGCCATTGCCCAGGCGCAACCGAACCTCCACATGATGCTGCAGGTGTTTTTTTTTTTTGTTTTTTTTTAAATCAGCGACCATTGATCCATATTTACCATCACTTAAACCCAGCACGCGTAGCTTGAACCAACTGCAGACACGCGCCCCGCATGTAAACCAGGTATCAGAAAACATACAACCATGCCCACTCTAAGCACTAGGGTTGCCACCCGTCCGGGATTGACCCGGACAGTCCGGGTTTGCAATCCTGTGCCCGGGTACAAGCCTTTCTTAGACCCGGACACAGGATTATTCTATTCTATTCATTGAAACTGCAGACAGTCAGTGTGGAGTCCGTCCGATCGCATATTTAAGCTGCTGCTGTCTGAGTGCACTGCACTGTCACTGATGATCAGCTGAGCGGAGCGCTCCCTCCCCCAGTCCCCCTCCTCCTCCAGTCTACAATCACTACAGTGATGCGGCTGCCAGGCAGGCAGCGCAGCCGCAGCAGCTCACTCACTGTTTAGTAGTCTCCAGTCTCCTCGCTCCTCCTCTGCCTCTCAGTCCCTCCCTCCTTCTCTCTGATAAGGAACTAAGTCAAGTCCACAGGAAGTGACATCAGAGAGAGAGGCAGGGAGGAAGATTTGAAATCATTCTTCCAGCAGCTCCAGGCTCCAGCAGCCTGCCCAACTAGTGCCCAGCCCAGACTGTGCCCGCTGTGCCCTGCTAGTTTTTCAACATGACCAAGACTGAGTCTGACTGTGACACTAGGTAATCACTTACTTTACTTCTAAAAAGGTATAAATATAAAACATTTGAAGCATGTTTGTAACAGTGTTTAAACAGCCTCAGGTTTCTGAATCTGTCAATCAGAAAAAACATTTATGTTATGTAGCTGATTGACATTAGCGATGGGCTGATGTCAGCAGTGCATAACAGTGTGTTTTATAACTCCCTGCCTGCTGCCGTTCTCTTAAAGGGCTTCTGTCACCCCACTAAAGTGTTGTTTTTTTTTGGGGCCAGTTAAATTAGTTATATTGCGATATATGAAAATATAATGGTGTTACTTACTTTGATCCAGCAGTTTATTCAAAAAATGAAGTTTTATCATATGTAAATTCGGTCTCTACCAGCAAGTAGGGCGGCTACTTGCTGGTAGCTGCTGCAGAAATCCGCCCCCTCGTCATGTTGATTGACAGGGCCAGCCGGGATCTCCTCCTCCGGCTGGCCCTGTCGGCATTTCAAAAATCGCGCGCCTGTGTTGATTCGGCGCAGGCGCTCTGAGATGAGGAGGCTCGTCTCCTCAGAACTCCCTCTGTGCGCCTGCGCCGATGACATCACCGAAATAGAAGACGTCATCGGCGCAGGCGCCGAATCCACACAGGCGCGCGATTTTTGAAATGCCGGCTGGCCCTGTCAATCAACACGACGAGGGGGCGGATTTCTGCAGCAGCTACCAGCAAGTAGCCGCCCTACTTGCTGGTAGAGACCGAATTTACATATTATAAAACTTCATTTTTTGAATAAACTGCTGGATCAAAGTAAGTAACACCATTATATTTTCATATATCGCAATATAACTAATTTAACTAGCCCCAAAAAAAAAAATCACTTTAGTGGGGTGACAGAAGCCCTTTAAAATAAAGACATGATATGCTAATGAGCCTCTAGGTGCTATGAGGGCGTTGCTGCAGCACCTAGAGGCTCCGTCCATTCACCTTTGGCAGTGGCACGCCCATGTTTAGTTGATTGACGTCCGAGTTCTCCTCTTCGTCCCGTAAATCCTGCGTCTGCGTCGAATACTAAACAGTACGGCGCAGGCGTGGGATCAGGGGCGTAACGATTGCGGTGCGACAGCAATCAGGGGTGGAGGTGGGACATGGGCGTGGTTGGAGGCGGGGCATGGGCGTGGCTGGAGGTGGGACATGGGTGGGGCCTGGAAAGGGCCCTCCCTCCCTTCTGTTCGGGTTTGGCTTGAAGAAAAGGTGGCAACCCTACTAAGCACATGCTACCCCAATAACTGTATGCAATGGCCCCATCAGGCCTCTGAATAGCCAGACAAACAATACAAACAACCATGGTTTGACCATTAGCGCCCATACTCTGCTGTATCCCAGAGCGCCAAGATATCGCGGGCCGCAGCGTGGGTCATGTACAACCAATTCCGATCCTACCATGGATACCAGCGCCCTCCTGCCGTCGCCCAGCCGTAAGGAGCCTCCACACCATGCTGCTGTATCATAGAGCTGAGCCAGAGTTAGTGAAATCAGCTGAATCGGCGTCAGTCTGGACCCACAGGTGCCTATAAATAGCCTAGTAAATAGCCTAGTAACAGGTGCATGAAAGTAGCCTTGTAATGACCCTCCCCTCCCACAAATTCAGCAAACTTCTTTGCTTAACACTTAACAGTTTTAGTGGACTGTCAGAAATGCAGCGCAGGCTACAAATGTACTATCTAGCACAAAAAGTGTGATTTTTTTTTCAACCAACAATGCTACAGCAGTATTTACTGGCTTTATTGGACTGCCAGAAATGATGCGCAGGCCGCAAATGTACTATTTAGCAGGAAAAATGTGAATTTGTCAAACAGCAATGTAACAGCAGTATTTACTGGTTTTATTGGACTGCCAGAAATTCACCGCAGGCTGGAAATGTACTTTCTAGCACAAAAATGGTAATTTGTCAACC
This sequence comes from Bufo bufo, assembly GCF_905171765.1. Taxonomy (NCBI): domain Eukaryota; kingdom Metazoa; phylum Chordata; class Amphibia; order Anura; family Bufonidae; genus Bufo; species Bufo bufo. The sequence continues at coordinate 152,312,935 of NC_053390.1, read as the reverse complement.
GACAATGTAACAGCAGTATTTACTGGTTTTATTGGACTGTCAGAAATGCAGCGCAGGCCGCAAATGTACTATCTAGCACAAAAAGTGAGTTTTTTTCAACCAACAATGTAACAGCATTATTTAATGGTTTTATTGGACTGTCCGAAATGCAGCGCAGGCCGCAAATGTACTATCTAGCACAAAAAGGGTGTTTTTTTCAAACAACAATGTAACAGCAGTATTTAACGGTTTTAGTGGACTGTCAGAAATGCAGCGCAGGCAGAAAATGCACTATCTAGCACAAAAAGTGGGATTTTTTTTTTCAACCAACAATGTAACAGCAGTAATTACTGGTTTTATTGGACTTCCAGAAATGCAGCGCAGGCCACAAAAAATTTACTTTCTAGCACAAAAAATCTGAATTTGTCAACCGACAATGTCACAGCAGTATTTGCTGGTTTTATTTGACTGTCAGATATGCAGTGCCTGTGTCAAAAAGAGAAAAAATCGCTTTAGGTCACACAAATATGTGACAGACTAATGTAATTGAATTACTTTCACTGCCAGGTATGCACTGCAGGCCGCAGGGGTACTTGACCACCAAAAAAAGGGAATTTGTCCCCCTGGAATCTAACAGATAGATTTAATGAATAGATTTTCCCTGTCAGATATTCAGCACAGGGGTACTTCACAGAAAAAAAATTGAATATGTTCCACCCCCCTGAGGCCCTGAAGTCACAGACAGATTACCTATATTATTTTCCCTTCCCCTGGCACATATGCAGTGTCGGAGTCCTTAAAAAATGCCTACATGTCGCCCACTGAGCTACCAGAACAGGATTAAAGTAATGGCCCTGGCACACATTCAGTTGCAAGTGCACTGCACTTGCAAAAATGGTCGCTGACGCCCACCTAACAAACAGACTGATTAAAGCTTATTTCTCTGTGGCACTGGGCTCAGGGGTACAAAAATGTAGCGTAGCACCCACAGATTTAACACCAAGAACACCAGAATTGTTTCCTAATCTCTCCCTCACAGCTGCAGCATCCTCTCCCTACACTAGTAAGAGCTGATGTGACGTGCTGCGCTACGTGACTCCAGCTTATATAGAGGCTGGGTCACATGCTGCACTAGCTAATCACAGCTATGCCATTAGTAAGCATGGCTGTGATGTCTTCTAAGGGCACACGAGTTAAACGCTTGTTGATTGGCTGCCCTGCAATGATATTTTTAAAGAATTTAGGGTTATTTTATTTTTAATTTTCCATATCAATATCTGTATAAAAAAACATAAACGTTTTTGCACTGGCCAGTAAGCCTAATAATAGCCTAATACTGTAATAGGCGCCACTTCTTTGTCTGTACAGATCACTTTACTGCAGTTGTCTTCTTTATCTTTACATGCAGAATTACAAATGACAGATATCACCTATGTACAGATATCACAGGATCCACCATTCACAATAGGTGATATCATAGCTTATCTACTCCCTCCTGACCTCTGCACAGGTCACAGAGCATGCCTAGAATATCCATATAGAAATAAATGAGGTCCTTTCCTGTCCACTGTGTTTATGGCCCATTTGCAAATACTGCAAATAACAGCTCAGGCGGGATGGCAGCCCCTTATAAACATGTTCAGGAAATAGAAATACAAAAAATATGTCATCATTTGGTTATAACTGGCAGAAAATAACTTTTGGTGATGCATATCCTTTAATGTTGCCTATATTATGTATAGTCTACAATGATTAATGCACAATAAAATATTTTGATGAACATCATAAATAAGATAATTGTATCAAATATTCATGAATCGATACAGTATAGCAAAGTACAGGCAAAAAATGGGTTAAATGAGATGGTTTATTGCACCTTTCTGTACTGTAATCGATTTGTATTTCAGCAGACTATGTAACCTTTACAGATGTGACAGCAGTTAAAGTTTACCAAATGCCTTTGGTGATTTGTAGTGTCACAGAGTGACACGTGTGACTGATGCATTTCTTTAGGGAATGCTTTTTTATTTTATTCCCTTAGCATCATTTTATCTAGATGAATAGTGAATAGCACATTGGGGAGAATTTTCTATATGTAAGTACCATATACCGTACATACATGTGGAGCGAGATGGGCAAGTTGGGGCAAGGTTTGCCATGGAGTACTGACTTGCCATTTTGTGAAACCTTTAGTGTTTAACGTCTGGGCAACTTCACCCATTGAGAGGCAGCATTACCCAAGCATACTATATGCCACCAAGTTTTATAAATGCATTTGTCCTTTCCTCTTAGTTTATGATTAGTGTATAGTGCGGAAACATTGACTCTTTCCAACAGAAGAAAATGTCTAAGAGAAGCTGCAACATAAGGGAAAGACAGGGGTACAGTATTATCTATGCCTACAACATTTATCTACAAAATATTGTGCTGCCTCAAGTAACATTAAACTGAATGCAGTGAAACCTAAGCACAGAGATGCCAATTACCTTGCAGGTCTACTGCTGTTCAGTAGCTCCTAATTACTTACATGGGCTAGCTGAGCAGATAATCACTGGGAAAAATGTTCATTCCCAATAATGGCCTGCTCATCAGTGAAGGCAATGGCCACAATCACCCTCCACTGCATGGGAATAAGCAATAGCTATTGCAATCTCTTATCCCCATAGAGAGTCATTGTGATCGATTTACTAAGAATACTAATCAGAAGCCCAATTCACACTTACAGTGGAATCCAGACATTTTCTGGAGTTTACCCGGAGGGGCTGTATGTATGAATGCACACATCCGCAATATCTGTCCTGGACTTTACCAAGACTTTTTCTCCCCAGAGCCCTAGTACTAACTCTGGGTTATTTCTGAGTGAGTGCATCTGTGAAAACAGCAGTAAATGTTCCAGAAAATCACTGTGGCCATGCCTAAAGTTACCGCCCCATGTCTAGACACCTGGAACATTTCCTCTGTAGTGAGAACGCACCTGACATGGAACACCTCAGGGGTGATAGCTCCATGTGTGAAAGGCCAACTCTGGTAAATCTCCGGACCTGATAATCTGGAAATAGTCCGGAGTTTAGGTGTGGAAACAGCAACAGTCTTAATACGAATACGAATCACAGTCTTAATAGTATACAAATTTACTACTCTGGGACATGAACTTTTGTAAATTTGAAGTATCATATATCCCATTTGTGCTCCAAAAATTTGTCCATTGGACAAAATTTTGTCTGTGGATCAAAAAATTTGTCTGTGCCAAAATAAAAGTGTCTGTGCCCCTGAAAAACTGTCTAGTTTAAGTTGACATTACCTATGTTTAGCATAGTCTCACCTCAAAACTGGAGCATTTTTGGAACATGGTGCTGCATTTAGGCTATGCATTTTTTGTAGTGAACCCACACCCCTTTCCCATGAAGCCACGCCCTGCTATCGAGTGAGGCGTAAAATGTTTAGCAAAGAGTCAAAAACATTTAATGAATGAAATGCAAGGCATACACAACAGTTTTGTGGCACAAAATGTGCCAAATAACTGGCACATTTTAAATATTAAATCTGCCCCATTGCTGTCTAAAAATTGTGATTTAGGTGTCTGCATCAGTGATGTTTTCACCCAAAGAATGAACATGTGGAAAACACAAAAAAGAAAAATATGGTAGTGTACATGACCGTATAAAGGGATCCGCATCCGTTCTGCAATTTTGTGGAATGGGTGCGGACCTATTCATTTCAATGGGGCCGCAAAAGATGCGGACAGCACACCGCATCCATTGTTCCGCTACACCGCAAAAAATATAGAGCATGTCCTATTCTTCTTGCGAGCAAGAATGGGCATTCTCTATATATCACCGGCCATGTGCGGTGCCATATAGAGTTCCAAAATGCGGAAAGCACACAGCCGGTATCCGTGTTTTGTGGATCCACAATTTGCAGACCGCAAAACACTTATGGTCGTGTGATTGTTGCCTAATGGGCAGTGGGTGTGGACCCACTGTGCCAAATAACCAGTTTGACTTTGGGATAAACCTAAGTTGTCCTGGTGTTGTCCTGAAAGTTCCCTGGTATTCACCCTTTAACCCCTGTACAAGGATCTGGACTTCACCTCAGGGAATAAAACCAGATAGCTACCTTCTGGAGTAGTCCTGGTGTAGTTGACGGCTAACCCACAGGGTCGGAGACACAGATGCAAAATAACAAGAGCGAAGCACAGTTCAAAGTCGGGGCAGGCTAAGTAATTTGTATTCCAAATAGCAATTCCTAGGTTGGAGAGGCAGAGTACATGCGCAGTCCAGGTCACAGTTCCAAGATCAGGGCAGGCGGCAAGGAGCATTGGTAGACAGGCAGGGAAGGGTACACAGATATTTAGACAAAAGATCACCTTTGCGGGTTAATAGAGACTAGAAAACCTCAATGCTCAGAAAAGGGAGATGGAACAACAGCTCAGCTAGATAGGAAGTCTGATCAGCTGGACAGGGAGCAAAATGGAATTATCAACATCACGATGTGCTGAAAGGAAGTTCCCGGAGCGCTAGTCCCAATACACACAGACACACTGGAGCGACGCATCTGCCCGAGACAGCAGGACAGCAGCGGACATGGGCCACCAGCCTAACAGGTCGTTTGCATGAGACCACCTGTTATTCAAAGTGTATAGCAATGTGTGCAATTATATAATAAGCTAAGTGATAGTACACATCCATACATCTCTCCCATCTTCACAGTAGATTAGCCATTACAGATAGATTTTTTTCCCTGCTTGTCAAGAAAGAAGCAGAGTCTCTAAAGTAGATTTGCAGGATAGCAGAGCAACCAGACCGCTACTTACTGGGATGGTCCCAAAACATTTGGCAGCTGAACTAAATGGAAACAGACATAAGAACATAATCAGACAGCATTGATAATTTGCCTGGAACCTATGCAGAACTGATGCATGGTGCACACAGACAGATCGGGACATAAAGATGACATTGATGCACTGCCTAGAACCCATGTGGAACTAATTTATGGCGTACACAGACAGATCTGGACATACAAAGGCATAGTAACATAAAACATACTGAGACATTGTAACATAGGACAGCTGAGGCAAAGCAACATAGAAACGTAAATAGCCTGGAACCCATGCGGAATGGGGGGCATGGTTTTTCCAGACAGACTAGGACATGAAGATATTGATTAATAACCAGGCTGACCACACAGTCTGGGTACAGTCCCAAACACATTGGTCAGGAGTAAGCACCCTTACACAGCATTCCTAGAGAAGACTGAACTCCTAGGCATTCAGAACACAGGTCTAAATAGCAGGGTGATGAGAGCACCTGACCACCTGGTAATAAAAGACTCAGGGGAGAATTAACTCTACAAGACACAGGGAGCAGACAGTGCCCAGGACACAATTCACACACTATAAAAGGCCGCAGCTGGTCACCACCCAAGCAACCAGCATACATGGGTTACAACCCGCAGCCAGTACGCAAAAGCGGAGGCAGCCAGCCTAAACAGTACCACAGATTAACAGCTGCTGGGGGGAGGGGCACATAGTAAAAAAATTGATCTAAATGTTTTTTTATGCTGTAAATATTGCAAATTACTGTAAAACTGCTTGTAACATCATTTCTGGACTTTCAGTTAGAAAATGGTTCATAGATGACTCCTTTGAACGCTTGCTAAAAAAAGAGGGAAATCACCAAACTGTGTGCTGTACATATACAGGGCAGTCTGAAAAGATTATGGAGAAACATTATTCATATGATAGTAAGGAGTCAATATTAACTTACTGAAAATGATTAATAGAAGAATATTGCAGGGAGACTGCAAGGAGAGTCCAGAGAGAACCAGGGAGACTTATTCTGCATCAGTTTTATTTACTTATTCCTACATCAGCCGTAAATATAATTCAATACAAATAAGATGGAAGCCTTTAATATTCCACTGCTAGTGTGCCAACCAATACCATCCAGTCTTTACCCCTTTGGGGGGGCAGATCTTAATGATAAACTTCCTCAGCAGATGGCAGAAGAATTGCTCCCACCTGTAGGGCAGGAGAGTGCTGAGGTTGGAGAAGTGGGTATGCCAGAGCTGATTAACCACTTGCCAACCGCCGCACGACTTTCTACGTCGTGGTAGTAGGCTCTTATCTGTAACCTGACATATAAAAGTGTTGGGTTACATTGCGATCTGCCGGCGGCCGTGCTGCCGAAGATCACTGTGACTGCGCTGTCATTAGACAACTGAGGTCACAGGGAGATGTGCCGTGGCCAGCTGGAGCAGTCTGGTTGTTATACACACTTGTAGCACTCTGCTACAAGCGTGTATTACATTGAAGAAGTTGAATGCCGCCAGGGAGCGATTTTTCTTATGTAAGAGCGCCATCTGCTGGCTTTAAACTGAAATGTCAGCCTGCAGGCTGGGAATTAACCTCTTCCTGCCTTGACTGTGGCAGAAAGGGGTTAATTCACTTTAAAAAAAAAGGAAATAAATAAATAAATTAAATAATTAAAAAATGTAATTAAAAAATAAATAAAAATATGTAAAAGATATAGCAATAGTTACTAGTATGAGCAATAGTAATTAGAGTATGTACACACATACAAACATCCTGCCCTTTGTTTATTCACAAAAAAATAAAATAAAAAATATATATTTATTATATTAATATATATTTATTAGTTTTAGCAATAGTATAGTGGAATTTGTATGTGTAAAATATATAAACACTTTTTAAAAAAAAATCTAGTTATTTGCTATAGCTATATTTTGTATAGCAGGGACTTCCGTAGCTGTTTTACAGAGTTCCCTCATCACCTTGGACATAAAAGGGGTCCCTTGGTCGGTCAGAACCTCTTTAGGTAGTCCTACTCGGGAAAACATCTCCATTAACTCTTTAGCTATGAGTTTGGCCGAGGTATGTCGCTGTGGCACCGCCTCCGGGTACCGAGTGGCGTAGTCTAGAATGACTAAAATGTGTTGATGCCCTCTGGCGGATTTTGGTACTGGGCCTATGAGATCCATAGCTATTCGGTCAAACAGTACTTCAATAATCCGGAGAGGTACTAGGGGACTGCGGAAATGTTGCTGGGGACTAGTTATCTTGCAGGTTGGGCAAGACTTACAAAACTTTTCCACTTCTTTGAATATGCTGGGCAAGTAAAACCGCTGTAGAATACGATCCTGAGTTTTCTGCAGCCCCAGGTGACCCCCGAGAACATGTTGGTGGGCTAGATCTAACACAAGCTTGCGATAAGCCTTAGGGACCACCAACTGTTCAATAGGCTCACCCCGTGGTTGGTTTACCCAATACAACATATTCTGATGAACCACAAAACGGGGAAACACTGACTCTGCCCCAGGTTGTTGTGGTTCACCATCTACTATTAACACATTTTCCCTGGTGCGGAATAGGGTTGGGTTCCGATGTTGGGCGGTACCAAAATTATTCCCAGAGACATTGAGGTCTGCCAATTCAGGACCCGGCAGCAAGTCCTCCACGTCTCCCACCATCACACTTAGCAGGGTTGTCTCCCCCTCTTCCACCGAAGTGACGGTCACCCCTACCACTGGCCCTTTGGTCTCAGGTTCCCAGGGTTCTGGTCTCCCCCCTGAGCCGGGCCACTCTGCTAGGGTTACCCCTGTCTCATGGGTATCAGTCACTCTCATAGCAGGCCACAGTGCCAGGAAGTCTCTCCCTATTATGAGTTCATAATGTAGATTTGTGGCGACAGCCACCTCGTGGGTCCATCTACCGGCCACCGTAGTTAGAGACACCAGCGCGGAGGGATAGTCTTTTAAGTCTCCATGGATGCACATCACCCCGACCTTCTGGCCAGTATACTCAGTGGAACGCACCAGGGTAACCCTTACTAGGGTCACCAGACTCTGAGTCCAGCAGGGCCTCTGACGGAGTGTCTCCCACTTCCACCTGGCACAAGTGATCTAGAGACTCTGGGGTACCTGTTACACACAGCCTCCTGGCATATAGCGATTGACGGTAGCCATAGTTGGTGTCCATGTGCTAAACCCAATGGAGACAGTCAGCTCTTACATGGCCAGGCTCCTGACACCGCCAGCAGACTATCGGAGCCAGGGTACATCCCGGGCGGGTTTTATCATCTCAAATCTCCGGGCCTGGGGTGGAGATTTCCAGGGTTTGCCGACCCCCCCTCCTGACAGAATCCTCCTTTATATTCCTGGTAGCTTCCACCAGGTCAACCATCTCAAGGGCATTGCCAGGAGACACCTGGCAAAGCTCTCCAGAACATATCGGCTAACAGACATTCCAGCATAGCAGTGGGACTCAGCACGTTAGGCTGTAGCTATTTTTGCAAGAGATGAAGTAACTTATAATAATGGGGTCTTGCAGGCTCAGCCATGTTGAACCCCCAATGATGCACCAGCTGGGCCCGGACCAACACATTCACCCCCAGTCCTGCCAGAATCTCACCCTTGACTTTCTGGTAGGCGGCCGCTTGATCGTCCGGCAAGTCAAAATACACCCGCTGGGAATCGGATGCCAGGTACGGAGGGACGATCTCAGCCCACTGGTCAATGGGTAGTTTTTCGGTGATGGCCACTTTCTCGTACATCGCCAGGTAGGTTTCGATGGTGTCTGCGGGGGTTATCTTAGGAATCTCGGCACAGACTGCTTTCTGGGCATCTTGGACGCTCGGGTTGCTCCTGCTGTCTGCAAAGCCATCATGTGTTGTAGCAGCAACTGGTTAGTCTCCTGCTGCTGCTTATTAGCCTTGCATTGCTGCAGGTTTGTCTCTCGCTGCTGCAGATTAGCCTCCATGAGGGCCTTCACAACAGCCTCCATTTTGTCGTGGGGCACTGGTTGCAATACAGCTGGTTTAATGTACGAAATACAACCGTGCTGGAAAAATGCAGAAACCAAAAATATCGGCGTTCACGCCAGCCTCACTGCTCTTGCCCGCATCCTCCACCAATTGTGGGGTTTCGCTCTAGTATACAGGATTAGTGGACGCAGTATAGAGGCAACAACAAGTTCTTTGGATCAAACAGTTCAGTGTTTTATTCACACTTTAGGCAAGTGACAAAGCAAGCAGTCATAATCAAGCAAAAAGTCACATTGTGCTGTTGGTGGTAATTCACACCATGCAGTAATTCTGCCTCAAAGAGTCCTTGACCATAGCAGCACCAATCTGTTTTCATGCCAAACAGGTAGCAAGCCTTCATCCAGACACAGGACTCCCAGATCCCAACACAGAGACCTGGCTTCTGAGCCCAGCTGCCTATTTAAAGACAGCCATGTGCTGCCAAAACCTAGACCGGCACTTAAAATCCAGTCCAGTATTTGACCCCACCTGGCTCTAATTCAGCCCAGCAGCACATGCTAGGAGGAAATACCTGTTTTCCCAGACCAAACCTCTCACTGTGTCACAATATATATCTAAAAAAAATGGAAAAAAGGCAGCACTGACGAAAAAGGTAGTAACAACGGAGCCTAGGTGAGAACAGGAAAGGCTGGGAAAAAAGTTTTTTCCCACTGTCTGCAGCAGCTAGCCTGGTAATTAAGAGAATTAGCAGCCAGCTGAGGAGCTCAGGTAAATGTGGGCTAAGCTCCTCAATCAGGGCTCCCTGTCTGGGGAAGGAGCAGGCTGGGCCAACCCCTGTGGGAGCCGAGACCCTCTAACCCTGTGTGGGGTAAGCACTGCTGTGTTTTGGGGAGCTGGGTGGTAGACCCAGTTCCCTATAGAGAGGAAAAATACTGTATAGTCAGTGGCCAGACAGCCTAGGATTTATGTTTATGATTTATGTTTGGTTTGCTGTAAAAGTGACAATAAAGCAGGTTGTGGCCAGTTTGCACCCAAATCTGCAGTGTTGGAGTAGCTTCTTGAGGTGTGCCAACCATCTAAGGTGAGAAGACGGCAATCCTGGAGAGCTAAGTGACCCCCAAGTTGTCACAATATATATATCTATAAGTAGAAGAAATCCACGGCACTCCTCTGTAAAACGTGAAAAAAAATTGTCCTTTATTTACACATGTCACAGAGCGACGTTTCGGTTCTCTCACAGAACCTTTCTCAAGCCAAGTGAATTACAAAGTGCAAAAATTTATACATCACATAATTAATTAATCACCAATTGATGCATGTTTAAAAGTGCACAACCCTCTGTCATTTCCAATCACAGTGTTGTCTTGCAGCCTGTTCAGACTAGACGTTAGGTCTATGTCAGCCAGATCGCCATTACAGCATGATTGAATCCTGTGATATATCTGTGTCAATGATTACATATAATAGTTACATACTTGTGCATCACTACATATGTACAATATTTCATGTGTTAACATAAAGTGCTAAGTGCTATTCATATTAAAAACGCTTGGCCACAACATATATACAGACTCACAAGGGCATATCGCAGGCTGAACACTCCACCCAGGGGTGTAGAATGGGCATATATGCGGCGCGCACCAGCTAGACATGCTAAAACCTGCGCGTCTTCCTGCTCGCAATGCGCATGCGCCACCGTCCCATGTGTCCGCTCACAGCCAGCGCCATCTTAAATAAGGGCAAACTAATGGGCAAATGAACTAAATTACATAATTAAAGGAGAACATCAGACTCCACAAATAGACTGAGTAGATCGCATACTGGTCATTACCTCCACTGCCATGGTGCACGTTGCAGCACCCCCTAGGTTGGTGGGATCACAGCGCGCACACCGCAGTGGACGGATCCAATTCTACATTTAACCCCTCGCGGGCATCCATCGCTACGCGAACTATTCAGTCAAATTTGCCCCAATAATAATACAATATGTTCAGCCATGGTATGTCCATGTAGTCCATCTTCTGTGACAGTTATCTTCACAACTACAAAACAATAATCATTACAGATATACTTTTTTTACCTAATAGTAATATAAATATCAGTATATAAAATATAGCTAATTCACTTGTCATAATAGCTGGAATATGTAAAAGGCATGGTAATGGAATGGAACACCCTAACTCATCATCCCCCCGGTCAATCTAAAATCAATATTTTGACTCTTTGGTTTTAATGAGTCCAGGAGAAAAATCCATCTCAACTCATTTTTCTTTAATAGAGATAATCTGTCTCCACCTCTTTTTGATATTTTAATATGGTCCAAAATCATGAATCTCAATTCACTTTCCTTATGGGTTTTTTCTGCAAAGTGTTCTGACAATGGTAAATCCGTTCTCTTGTTTCTAATGATCTGTCTATGGTTATTCAATCTGGTTTTCATATTACAAGTAGTCTCTCCTTCATACAGAATTTTACAAGGACACCATAATACATAGATTGGCAAGGATAAATCACATGTAAGATAATGTTTAATATCGAACCTCTCATTTGTTATAGGGTGTATAAAGACAGAGCCCTTATTCATTAACTTACAATTTACACATCCTGGAAAGGGAAAACACCCTGTACATCTGGGTCGAAGAAATGTCTGTCTCATGCCTCCACTCTCAGGTACCACAGAACTCACTACCCTGTCCCTAATGCTGCGAGATCTCTTGTACGCCATCATTGGTGGATCTCTAAAAGCAGCTGAAGGATAGCTGTGCTTCAAGATATCCCAATGCTTCCTAACTATGCATTCAATAGAGGGACTTAACTCATTGTATGTGGATACCAATGGCAACCTATCCTTTTTATGTTTTACATTTGGTTTCAAAAGTTCCTCTCTCGGTATTGCTTTGGCCCTCAGTGCATGTCTGGGCACTAGGTTCCTGGGGTAACCTTCTAGCTGTAAATTAATTTTCCATATTCTGTAATGCTCGATCTGCATGTTCTTCTACATCCACTATTCTCCTCACCCTTAACATTTGACTGTATGGTAAAGAGTTCACCATTTTCCTAGGGTGACCACTGGTGTAGTGTAACAATGTATTCCTGTCTGTTTGCTTGATGTTAAGATCTGTATGCAACTGGTCCTGGTCAATATACACCTGAGTATCTGAGAATTGTACTCTTTCTTTAGATGCTGTCACTGTGAATCAGATCTGATCATCAATGGAATTCAAGTACTGATGAAATTCCATTAATGTCTCCATAGATCCAGTCTAAATGAGGAAAATGTCGTCAATGTAGCTCCACCACGACAAAACTTGGTTGAAGTAGGGAAATACATAGACAAAACATTCCTCAAATGAATGTACATCGATATTTGCATAAGTGGGTGCGGCATTTGAGCCCATTGCAGAGCCCACCTTCTGTAAATAGAACTTGCCTTGAAATGAAAAATAATTGCCCGTTAAAGACATTTTCAAAAGATCCAAAATAAATTTCCTTGTTTCATTTGTATAGACTGAATTGTCCAATACTCTCTCAACTGCTAGTAAGCCCCTAGCATGACTGATGGAAGTATATAGTGATACAATGTCGAATGAGGCCAATATTGCCCCCTTGGGAATCCGTATAGCGTTCAGTTTGCTTATAAAATCACCAGTGTCTCTGATATATGACCTTGCCCCAACCGCATATTCTCTCAATACTCTATCCAAAAAATAGTAATATTAGAAAAAATTGAATTCTGGCCAGAAATAATTGGACGCCTCTTATGGTAGTACATATATCATGGGGGTCACTGGAGATGTTATTGTCAAAAATTCTTTAAGCTGTTTATTTATATTACATTCCTCAGCTTTTGTCAATAATCCCAAAATTTCTCTAGCGATATCAAATCTAGGATCACTATTCAATTGTTCAGAAGTACCTGGTGTATTCAACTGTCTGTAAACTTCTTGTATATATATGGAGGTGTCCATAACCACGATCCCACCTCCCTTGTCAGTGGGTTTAATGGTGAGATCGGGGTTATTTGACAAACCCTCCAAAGCCATCATTTCTCTAGAAGTAATATTGGGTTTAGACAATACACCTTGTTGTTCATGTTGTCTCAAGACCGTTATATCATTCTTAACTGCTCCAATAAAAGCTTCCATAGCATGTGAATTTACCATAGGAACAAAATCACTTTTCATATGCAGATCGAACTGTTTCAATGTTAATTGGGCACGCTGCGAAAGCAAAATTGCCCCACTCTGTGTTCAGTGGAGTTGCAGTCAAACCACACCCTCAGTCTAAAGCTCCTGAAGAAGCAGCTCAAGTCCAACTCCAACTGAAACCAGCCCATCCTATCTTGCGGACAGAAGGAAAGGCCCTTATTCAACACTTTTACTTCATATTCATCTAATACATGAGAGAAAATATTTACCACCACATTAGAACTAATTTTTTCTTGGTAGCATTCATTATTTTGGAGATGTTGGATCTCAAAATTTTCTGGGATCTGGTTTTTCCTGGATCTTCCATGCCGATGGACCCCTCTCCTTGTGGGTCGTTTTTGTGTAAAGTTCTGGTCCTCTAAAAAAAAGTCTAGAAGTGGATGCACTGTTGTTGTCAGTTGTCTTCTTATCTTTCATAGCTCTGCTGTGATCTTTGTTTTTCTTAGGCATCTGGCATTTTGCTGGTAACTTGTCAGCTATCCGTGTATTCTCCCATGTGTATACATGGCCCGATGTATAATCGTATTTATCTCTGTGCCATTTTAACACAGGCACCCGCCGCAACATAGAATGAGTGCTGCCCCATTTCCACGTTTTTATATATATATATATATATATATATATATATTAGCCTAATAAGTTTCTGAGTGTGTTAGCCCTTCAGGGAAAATGTATTTGTTCATTTTTCTGTTAATTGAATTTCCATTAGTTCCAGAATTTTACTGCAAGCACAGTTATGGTCAAATGACACTTAGCTTGACTGTCCCTATCATTCTCTTCGTGTAAAGTCAACATGTTCCATTCCCCCAGCATGATGCAGAGAATTCCTTTATAAACAGTATGCTTTACTCGATTTGAATCAATACATGATTTGCTGGATAGTTATTTGTGAGTGGTATAAGTATTTTTACCATTTTAAATAAATAGAAGAAAGAAAATGCAGAAAAACATAGCACTTGAACTCTCATGTCTTATGACTGAGATACAGAGTTTTTTTTTAAGTTCAGCTTTGCCATAAAGGACAATAGAAGCAAAATTATGTAACATTGATATATATTTTTAAAATATCTTTAACCATTAGCTACTATGTTCCATGCTATTACGTTGCTGCAAGTAGATAGTTAATACTCAGAACTTTGTCTGCGCTATATTTGCGGGTACCGGCTGTGTTACACAGCCAGCATCCCACCCTAATGGCCAAGATTATATATAACTCATATAGTCATTGACTTAGATGTCGCAGTCGATGTTTACCGCAAAATCTAAGCAGTCAAAGAGATGCAATTGTAATGTGCTGAGAGGCTGCTATGGTAACCAGGGACAACAGGTTGCCATGCCAGAAGCCTGTTTAATCAAGACTTTGGCAGGGCACTTCCTCCTCCAATGACACATTCCCGTCCCCAACAGCCGTTGGGCACAGGGTCGCTCGTACTACCCCTCCTTCCTACCACATGTGTCAGGTCAAGCGTTGCTACATTGGCGAGTAGTTGCTGAAGTACACCAAGCAGAAAACATCCCACTGGCTGTCAACCCACCGACTCCAACTGGGCAAGGTGGTCAGTAACAATGGGCACAACATCCACCCTGAACCTGAGTGAAATAACACATGCTCCCTGCATGATGCATATCCTCAACCTAGGGGTGCAGCGCTTTCTAAACAAGTACACTGACTTGCACAAGGTGCTGGCAAAGTCCAGAAGACTGTCCAAGCACTTCAACCACTCTTACATAGTGAGGAATGCTCTCCTGGACCTGCAGCAACAGAACTGCCAGCCGCTACATCGTTTAATCTGTGACGTGCCAACTCGCTGGATTTCGACTTTGGACATGCTCCAGCATCTGTATGAGCAGCGGAAAGCCGTGAATGTTTTTGTTACGCACTAGACAGCTTCAGCAGCAGGGAGCATGTGTTGCTTCGAGGTCAATGTGGTGGCAGCTCATCTGAGATGCTTGTCGGGTGCTGAAGGTCTTCAAAGTAGCCACAAAATTGGTCAGCAGGGACAACTGCGGCTTTAACTACATCATCCTTCTCATATTCATCTACTGACACATGCAGCATGGGAACACGGCAGAAGAAAATCAGCTGACGCATCTTGCTGTCTGCCCTATAGCTGTTGGAGACAAACAAAGGGAATCTGCCATGGAGGAGGGTGATGACAAAGATGAGGATGAGGAAGACGAGGAGCTGCCACTGCAAGAGGAGAAGTGAGAGGTGAAGGAACAAGAAGACGATGATGAGGATGGCACCAGCCAAGACCCCCTGTCTCAGTGGAGGGCGGGGCCGAAAGAAGTGGCTTCTCAGGAACGCTGGCCAGAATGGCCACCTGTATGCTGGCTTGTTTAGGCAGTGACAGGAGTATTGTTAACATCAAGCAGTCTGATGACTACTGGATAGCCATGCTTTTAGACCCTTGCTACCTAGCAGTGATGAGCGGCAGGGGCACTATTCAAATTCATGATATTTTGCGAATATTTGGATGAATATTTGTCATATATTCACGAATTTGCGAATTCATGATCTCCAGTCATTATTTTCCTGATTGCGAAAATCGGCAATCGGAAAATCCGCGATACAAAAATTTGCGATCAACAGTACTCCTAAAGTCAAAGATATTGCAGCCTTCTCATTGGCTTACAAGCAAGAAGCAGTGAGGGATCATGGGAACTGATGAAAAAATCTAGAATATTCGCGATTACTAAGATATAGCACTATATTCTAGATATTCGCAAATTCTCAAAGTGGCAATATTCGCGAGAAAAATTTCCGATTAGAGCATTCTCGATCAACACTACTACCTAGGCAAAATGGGGGAATGTTTTCATCTCACAGAAATGGAGGATAAATTATGTTACTACCAGGAAACACTGTGTATGCACCTTGCTGCAGCTTATGGCGAGCAGACACCTGCCGCAAGCATGTCTGAAAGGGAAGCCCC
Organism: Bufo bufo; assembly: GCF_905171765.1. Lineage (NCBI taxonomy): Eukaryota > Metazoa > Chordata > Amphibia > Anura > Bufonidae > Bufo > Bufo bufo. Next base: position 152,297,032 of record NC_053390.1, on the reverse strand, counting down.
CTCCAGCCCCTGCAGAGTCACCCTCGTCCTGCTGCCACGAGCAGCAGAAGCCGCAGCAGCAGTAGCAGCCATTTCAGTCAGCAAGCCAACAGCTCCCGACTTATCACCCTGCCTAAACTATGGCCAGTTTCTGTTGCATACCCAGTTCCCTGATCCCATGGATTTCTGGGCAGACAGACTGAAACAGGGGCCTGAACTTGCACAGCACACTCTCTATTTTCTTTCATGCCCTGCTTCCAGTGTCATCTTGGAGAGAGTTCTCAGCACTGCGGGGGATATGGTGACACACAAACCGACCAAGTTGTCCTCCACCATTGTCCAAAACATCAATTTTATCAAAGTGAACCAAGCATGCATCATTCTACTAATGCCTCTCAATCGTCAATTTATGTGTATTTACTTTCCACATGGTTGAAATGTAAAAATTATTTGGGAGGTTAAAGTGGTTGAAATTTAAAAAAAATTTTTTGGGGGGGATGTAAATTTCTTTATTGCTCAGCATAGATGCATGTGATCAACAGTGACATTTTTTCAAATCCAGGCAAAGCTGGAGCCTGCAGTGCAAAATGCCTGGGGGTAAGTTCCGTGTACTCACTTTACACATGGTTGAAATTTTAAAATTTTCTTGAAGGAGGGGTTAAATTCATTTAAGACGCAGCATAAATGTACTGTACAAGATTACGGCATCAATACCAGCGGTTTTTCAATGCCCAGGCAAAGCTGGGGCCTGCACCATGCCACTTAAATCTCAGTTTTCTTGTACTCACTTTCCACACGGTTAAAATTAAAAAATTTGTTTGTGGCGGGGGGAGGTTGAATTAGTTTAAGGCGCAGCATAAATGTCTGTGATTACTGCATCAATACAGAAATTTTCTCACAGTCCATAAAAAATAAACAAAAAGAGAGAACTTTTTCTAAAAGCAACTTCTGTTCAGCCTGAACCAATTTGGGTCCATGCCGAACCTTTTCAAAAATTCAGTCAACCGGACCTGAAATGAATCTCGACTGGCTCGCTCATCGCTAATATATATATATATATATATATATATATATATATATTATACACACATGAGTTTATTAAAATTTTACATTTTCCTTTCTCATGCAAATGGAATAAAATTGTTCATTGCAAAAAAAAATATTCAGACCAAGTACAGACTATAGCAGAAAAATATATAAATAAACCAAGCTGGAACAAACAAAATGCTCTAACTGTCTACACTTTAACCTCTTCAATATATCTTAAATGTGAGATGTCCCAAAACAGTCATAAAAATGCCAAACAACAAAAAGACAGTTTTCTAAAAATATATTTTCAAAATCTCATGCATTTATGCTAGCGGTTGCTGTGGTTATTGTTTGAATATAGATTATTTTTAAAAAGGTGAGTCACATAAATAGGCTATTGACATTTCCATTTGTGACAATAAGAAGAATTTAAGTTGAAATAGTTTTTATGTGATGGATCTCAAGGTCGAGGTCAGAAAAAATAGGCATAGTCTTTTTTCCATTGTTATTATTTTGGGAGGAGCTGGGAAATAATATAGAAACAAACTTAGAAATCTGTCTTATTTCATGAATATAAAATATTCATTTATTCTAGACTGTAGCACCTGTAGTGACATTTTCAAAAAGCAATGTTTCTTAAACAAATTGACCACTCCATGACTATAAAAATGGAAAAAAATAAATATAAGCATTCAGTAAAATTCCTAGCCATACATACATTGCAATGCATTAACATTTAGAGCAACAACTTGACAGTTGTTTTTAAAATAAGGGTATATATTTTCATGAATCAAATAGATATTTAACCCCTTCAGTACAGAGCCATTTTTCACCTTAAAGGGACACTGACAGGCCAAAACAGCATATATAGTTAGATATATCACATTACAGGTCTTATACAGTCTTTTAAAAGCATATAACTATCCCCCCTGTCCACCTTATAAAGAGCGAAATATAAAGTTTTATAACCTGCTTCTCCTGTCAGCAATCTGCCCAAGGGGCGGCGTTTCATGTGAAAATGCGCCCAGCCAGCCTTCCCAACTGCCGTTCTTAAGCCCCGCCCAGCTCATCATTATTCACTTCGCTGGGCGGCGGCTAGAACTCTCCCCAGTCCCGATCCTGCGCCTGCGCAATTCAATCCTCCGGGCATCGTTCATGCCCAATCTTCTGCGCCTGCGCCCCGCCGTGCCGTTAGATCGCGCCTGCGTACACACACCAGCCTGCATCTTCGAGGCAGCTGCAGCTGTTTTTGTGTCTCCATTTTCTGAAAGCCACATTTTTTTTAGCTTTTGCTTGATTGTGTCATGTAGGGCCTCATATTTTGCGGGATGAGGTGACGGGTTGATTTGTACTATTTTGCTTTATATTGGACATTTTTATTGCTTGGCATTATGCTTTTTATTTTATTTAAGGTGGCTTATCAGGATATCTGTCAGCCTCTGAGCCAATCAGGGCAAGGCTTCCTCCTTCCCAGTGTCATGTGATCCTTTATCTTCTTCTTCTTTCCCGTCATCTTTACCAAATTTTTGCGTGATTCCTCCGGTGTGAATCGCCAAAACTTCAAATTCATTTGGTGGACAAATTTTTATGAAATTTGCAACCAATCCGTTTTGTTTAGAATCGCTTTGCTCATCTCTATTATTTTCCTTACCAGCCAGTCAGCAAGGAATCAAATATTAGACATTGTGTGTGTGACATAATACTTACACTAAAGGGTTTAAAACCCTAGCAAACGACATTTCAACTTTATCTCCCTGCCTGCTGGCAATAAATGATTAAGTCACAGCTGAAGCCAACACAGTAAAAGACCCGTTATGAATGTTAAGAGCCAAGATGCCATTTCTAATGATCCTTAATATGCTTTGGTAAAATATTTGCAGATTTCAACAGTGACTTTACACTTTACTTTGTGTGTACTGTGCTGAGGCAGAGAGCTGGAGATGATACTGCAATTAAAGGAATGAATCAACACATACAATTACGTTGACATAAAATCATAAGAAAATGTGGAATAAGATAGTAATAAAACATTCAGGTTATATCTTGTTATTGAAAGTTAAAAGGAGATGTCCGATATAAATGAAACTCCAGGAGCAAGCAGGACTGTGTTAAAAATATGAAAGAAAACACTAATCTTTTAAAACACACTCCACTATAGCACCTCAGTAGTGATGTGCAGTTCTTGCACACATGACAGCTAAGGCCATTGATGGACTGCAACAGTATCATTTGCAGTCTGGCCGGGACCTCCTGGAACCTTGGCTCTGGAACAGGGTGCATTTTAAATAGTTTTTAATAGTTTATTTTTTTTTATTTTTTTTTAACATACAAATCTTCGTAAAGCATTAAAACGAAGTTTTGAGCAAAGTGACTTTGGATCTAGGATCTGAAGATTGCTTCGCTCATCCATAATCATAAACTTACTTTACCAGAAAAACTCAAAATGAATACTCACCATAATAACATAATAAAATAATGATAATAATCACAATATATATGAGTTCAGCCGTAAGCTCGAGTTCCACCAAAAGTTTCAAATATAAAGCAATTTACCCCGCCAGCCAGGCAGCCAGACTTAACAAGGTGCCGCAGGCCCCACCCAACCAAAGGCTAGTTCAACCATTGCATGCAAATTGAGATTGAAGATCCAATCCAATATCAGATGCATAGCATCTGAAAAATAAAGGCTGGACACTCCACCTTCCAAATCAGCATGATAAAAAGAAAGGCCCCACAGCATAAACTTAGACATTAACCTGGAAACAATCTCAGAAAATACAATACAAATCTCTAGAAATTGCATCAAAGGGGATCCATCCAGATACACCCAAAAATGAGAAAAATCGGAAGGACAAGAAGACAAATAAGGACCAGAGAAACTCACTGAACACACCGAACATGATAGTACCAAGCCCAAATAAATCCAAGTACCTTTATTCTTCTGGTCAGTCCTGAACTTGGGAAGAAATAACTTTACACAGTCATCAAACAAATGAACAGGGGAAAACAATAAGCCAGACTGATCAACCCGGGACATGGGAAGAAGTTCACTAATCTGCAAGGTCCCAAAGAACTTAAAAGGTATAAGCCATAGAAAACAAACAAGATTAATACAATGAAGAACGAATACAATGATGGATAAACCGACTGACAAGATTGTAAAAAATGGAAGGAGTAATAGGAATGACCATTCAAAGTCAAATTGCATGTCAGGACCAGAGTATGTGGATCTTCTGAATCAGCTGATAGTGGACTAGGAATTAGCCCAATATTGCTGACTCCAAGAGTCAGGACACCAGTGTTAACACCAGTCACTCATAAAGCAGCTAACTGCAGGAGCAGCTAACTGAAGGAGTGTGTACAGAGTCCAAAAGAGGCAGAGTAATGGAACAGATTATCTTTACTGGCTGAAGGTTGACAAAAGTCACTTGATACAAAGGCAAAACAAAGTTTAGAGTAATATGGTATACTGGGTCAGGCGAGCTCGTAGTCAGGTAGTGCAAGGTCAGAGGTCCAAACGAACTTACAGATGATGGCAGGCAGAATCGAAGTCGGCAATGCAGGGGTCTGGAGGCAGACAGGCAGGGAAGATCAGGGTTAATTGGCAAAAGTCACGTACACAGCAGGGAAGAGCAGCAGGAAGCTTCTTCAAAGGTTCACAGATATAACAGCCACGCTTGGGCGCTTCATGGTCAGTGAAGCCTCCCTACATACCAGTAACCCCGCATCTGGATGGGGGCAGTAATCAGGAAGCATGCTCTCTTCACCTATAACTAAGGGAGAGGTGCACGAACGTGCGCTATAGCGCACAAGACGAGACCTGGCAGTGAGGGCAGATGCAGAAGTATGCTGGAAGGTAGCAAACAAATTTGAAAAAGGATTCTGGAAGCAAATAGAGGTCCTCTTTTCAGCTCTTCTTTATTAAATATTTCTTAAAACCGACATAGTCACTGTCCCCACGGCATGGTCGCTGACGCGTTTCGGGTAGGTACCCTTAGTCGTAGCACCATTCTAGATGTGACCCCACATTATATAGGAGTCGGAGTGCGCCTCTTCAGAAATCCAAAGAGAAACCTCCGATCCCATAGGCTGCCACAACAGAGGCACACCTCTTCCCCAATTGCTCATACAATTGAAAACACACTGTGTGGATAATCCTGGGGCAAATTAACCCCTACTCTCCATGTTCTTAATTACTATAGGAATAAACCGCACAGTGTGAATACTTAGTCCTCTCCACTTATTAAAATAACATTCACTTGCATCGATATACAGGACTTGGCTCTGACCATATAGACTTTATTTGTGAAGTCACGAAATTTTTGTTGACACATAATTATTTTGTGTTTGATGGTGTGCATTACTTGCAGACCCGCGGAGTGTCAATGGGGGCCAAGTTCTCACCGTCCTTGGCCAACCTGACTATGTCCTATTGGGAAGAAAAATTTATATATAGTCAAGATAACCCCTTTGGGCCTGGTTTGGTCTGTTACGGCAGATACATCGACGACATACTTATGGTGTGGGCAGGCGGTGTGTCTGCCGTCCCAGACCTCCAGGCCTATCTAAACAACAATGACTACAATTTGCGATTCATTTGTTCAGCTCATGAGTCCCATACCAGCTTTTTGGATTTGACACTCCGCGGGTGTCCAGGAGAAATAGTGCACACCATCACATACAGAAAAGAAGTGTCTGGTAATTCAATTCTCCATGCAAAAAGTCACCATCCAATGCATACTATTAGAGCAATCCCCGTGGGAGAATTCATGCGCACAGCAAGAAATTGTAGTGATAGGGATAAGTTAGAGGAGGAGTTTGACAAGGTAGCTTTAAGACTAAAGGAAAGAAACTATCCAACCTGGATGACCAAAAGGGGTAGAACAGTAGCATCACTCAAAGACAGAGAGGAAATGTTATTTGGCAAGCCTAAGCATATGAGAACTGGAAAGGCTTCAATAGGCGGTGTGGGAGCTTGCGGGGAGAAAGAGCGGGACAGTATTCCCACCTTATCCTTGACGTATAGTAGTGAATTCAATGCAATTAGTGCATCCATAAAAAAATGTTTGCCTATACTGTTTGACGATAATATTTTATATCAAGCATTGAAAACAGGTTGCAGAATAGTCTCTAGAAGAGCTGCTACCCTGTCCTGCTCTTTGTCCCCGTCTCTCTACACCGCTAGCCGTACCAAAAAAGATGTTAAAAGTAGCTGGTTAGGTTATCAAGGCTTTACAAAATGTGGTAGCAACCGTTGTAAGACCTGCAACTATGTTCTACCCACACAAACTTTTGACAACTCAACACATACAGTCAAATTTCCCATTCGCAGTTATTTAAACTGCAATACGGAGGGTGTTGTCTATGTCGTCAGATGTACTCATTGCGATCTGATGTACATAGGCAGCACGGCACGCAAGCTTAAGAGCCGTATCCTTGAACACTTGAATTATATTAGCAACCCAAATATTCTCAACATCTCTAATATAGCGAGGCACTTTATTCAAAAACATGTTCGCAAAGTGACATTTTTTCAAGCATTTGCCATTGAAAGAGTTTTGGCACCCAAAAGGGGCGGTGACCATCGAAAGAAAATTCTTCTCAGAGAGGCATACTGGATCTTTAGACTAGGGTCTAGGATTCCAGCGGGTCTCAACCTGAGAAAAGAGCTTATGTATATCTACCACTGATTAATATTAATCCAAGTGGAAGTATGTATTTACCAATAGTTCAATGGGAAATTTTTGACGACTATAATGATTCATTCTTGTTGTAATACCCAGGATAAGTGGGATTTCAAATGTCGCATAGGATGGTGCATGCAGGCTGAACACTGCTCAGGACACTGATCACACAGAGCGGCTTATTTCTCTACAAAATGATCCATACATAATATGAATCGGCTTGATGAAAATAATGGGGATAAGATTGTACTAAACCAGGTGTGTTGTTCTTTCTTGTTGCTCCCCTTATATGGAGTAATTAAGCTCACAACACTGGCTATGTGGACTTGTTCATTTATAGCTAATATTTTGTATCACTCATTGCTACAATAATGTGTCTTTCCATATTGTTTGCTACTGTTTCAATTTTCAGTTGTGTATCTATTGTCGGCTTACAACTGATTGTAACATTCTGCAGTTGTCAGGCCATTCTGGTTGTTTATAATGTTATTTTAATAAGTGGAGAGGACTAAGTATTCACACTGTGCGGTTTATTCCTATAGTAATTAAGAACATGGAGAGTAGGGGTTAATTTGCCCCAGGATTATCCACACAGTGTGTTTTCAATTGTATGAGCAATTGGGGAAGAGGTGTGCCTCTGTTGTGGCAGCCTATGGGATCGGAGGTTTCTCTTTGGATTTCTGAAGAGGCGCACTCCGACTCCTATATAATGTGGGGTCACATCTAGAATGGTGCTACGACTAAGGGTACCTACCCGAAACGCGTCAGCGACCATGCCGTGGGGACAGTGACTATGTCGGTTTTAAGAAATATTTAATAAAGAAGAGCTGAAAAGAGGACCTCTATTTGCTTCCAGAATCCTTTTTCAAATTTGTTTGCTGCCTGCTACGGGAACACTCCCCTAGGGCCTCTGGAGCCGGGACTATATACCATACCAAGGTGAGCTGGACAAAAGTTTTTCTATGCTGGAAGGTGCCTGCCCCACCCGAGAGGTAGGCCAGAGCTGGGCCCATACTGACATTGCATTTCTAATAAGCTTTAGGCAATTGGTACACAATACAGAAATTATTGAGTGCACAATGGACTCTGATGCCCCACGTGGTCTTGGCGTCTCACGTAATGTGTGATCGGCGTCCCACGTGGTCTGAGACGAGCTGCGTCCCACGTGATTCAGGACCGTTGTAAGTGAATCCTGTAGTGAGGGATATGACGGCTGGAAAGATGATAGGGAAGCGCTTCCTAATGGTGGTCGGTGTCCTCTGTAAGCGGGTCTTTCAGACCACGTGGGACGCCGATCACACATCACGTGAGACGCCAAGACCACGTGGGGCGTCAGAGTCCATTGTGCACTCCGCCCACAAGCCGGATACAAGGAGAACCCACATACAGCACACAGACAAGGATCGGCAACACTGACGGGACGCCGCAAAGGCACCAAAGGTAACAGCAGGCAGAGCAAGGCTTCTGTGTGGGACGCCACCGGAGACCTGTACACTTGACCAGCCTGCCACATAACTTTTTTACAAACTCTCACCACATGCGATCTTATGCATTAATCTTTGCTATTTTAACGCATCAACCTATTTTGTATGCAGCAACCGCTATTGACATTATGCATTAATTTATGCACTATATATTGTCCCTGCTGCACCACAAAGAGTACCTCACACTGTGCACCACAACTACCACTCCAACACACTATACAGTGGATTATTCTCGGACATACAGGCACAGACCACTGACCACCAAACACGGCTGATGCACTAAGACTGTCTCTTCTTCCCCCCTTTCCGGAATACTATACATTTTTCCTGGACTACTATAAGACTATCCGAAATTCTGTACTATTTTGCAACATTTTTGTACTATTTTGTACTATTTTTATACGATTTTTATATGATTTTTATAAGATATATATATATATTTTTTTATTATTCAATTGTATACCCACTCTTATCGCTACCCCTGGCATTTTACCCCTAAATGCCATTTTAGGTTAATAAATTAGTTTTTGATACACTGATTCTCTCCGCCTCTCATTCTTCTTCCTTAACTGGATCCCAGATATTGAGTGTGCCGGTCCGTCCTTCAAACCTATCACTCTGTAACTCTGTCACTGGCTGGGTGAGCCAGTTAGACCTAGAGCACCTTGCATGATATTAAGATTGGTGAGCACCCACACAACCTATTCTCCTATTTTGGTCAATGGTGGGATCAAGCTTTCTCAAAGCGCCATCATTGGAAACTGTTTGGCCTTAGCTTAGGTAGTCTATTTCTTTAGCATAACATTCACGTTGTATTGTGCGAATTATTATGTTCTTGGACCTTTCCAGATTAGGAGTGGTAAAGGCGTGTTTGCAGTAATGCCAACCTTTGCAGGGCTTCTGGCTCACAGGTAGTGTCAACTTGTAAGACTGATCTATATGAACTACACAGGGTATAGCGCAAACAAGCAACATCCAGGTGTAGAACCTGTTGAAACGAGATTTGAGTTGGTGGTCCAAAGTCACTGTACATAGAACAGATACTTCAAGTCAGATTTCTTCATCGACATCTGGGTCTACCAATTCAAATGTGTCAGCTCTGGTACTGCAAGTTGTTGAACGATACAGAAATGCAGGACCCTTAAACCATGTTGTGTCCTTAAGGTGGCTTGTTGTGACGGATCTAGTTACGTGGTCCGCAGAATTATGGTGTTTAGGCATGTAGTGCCACTTTATAGCACAAGTGAGTCTCCTGATCCTCATAGACATAAAAGCGTCTGGTTTAGTTGCAAATATATTCTAGGACTACCTTGCTGTCCGTGTAAAACTCAACTTCCTCGATTTCCAGGTTCATTCCTGTTGTTATAAATTCAGCCAACTCAGCCAATTCAGCGCAAAGCTCCAGTCTGGGAATCGTGTGTTTGCGGAGTGGCGCCACTTTGGCCCGGCTCATGACAAATCACATGTGGCATTGTTCTTTGACATCAATGGTCTTTAGGTATGCTATGGCAGCAATTGCCTTGACTGAAGCATCGCAGAAGATATATAGTCTTTGCATCTTTACTTCAGTAGATGACACGTAAGCATAAGGTCATGCCACATGAAGGCTGGTCAAAGCTTCGAGATACTTCTTCCAACCTGTCCACAGGTCCTTTTTCTCCATGGGAAGCTGATCATCCCAAACAGACGTCTCTGTGGTAAAGTCTCTTAACATCATTTTACCTTGGATGGTAACAGGCGCTACAAATCCCAGAGGATCATATAAGATGTTTATGGTGGACAGGACTCTTCAGCATGTGAAGGGCTTTTTTTCTTGCTAATTTGGAAGGTGAATGTGTCTGCCTTGAAATGCCAGAGCAAACCGAGGCTCCGCTGCATGGGATGGGGGTCGCTGCTAAGGTCCAAGTCCTTTAGATCATTTAAATGGTCTTGGGGTGGGAAGGCCTCCATTAAATCACAGCTGTTGGAGGCGAATTTGTGCAACCTCAAATTAGATAAAGCGAGCATCTGTTGAGCCCTTTTCCTTAGACTGATTGCAGTCTTGTTTGTGAGTGTGGATTTCAGGCAGTCATCCACATAGAAATCTTTTTCCACAAAGGATCTGACATCTGACCCATACTTTGCTTCATCCTCCCGGGCTGAATGTCTGAGACCATAGATAGCGACTGCAGGGGAAGGACTGTTTTGGAAGATGTGCACTTTCATTCGGTGCTCTACAATGTCTTCATTGGGGTCGTTGTTGCAGTACCAGAAGAACCCTCAAGTAGTTTCTCTGTTCTTCCTTGACAAGGAAGCAGTGGAACATCTGTTGTATGTCGGCCATAAATGCTACGAAATCTCTGCGGAAGCGGAGGAGTAACTCTAAAAGTCTGCTGTTGAGGTCTGGACCAGACAGTAAGACATCGTTTAGCGAGGCGCCTTCGCACCTGGCGCTGGAGTCGAATACTACTCATATCTGCCCTGGTTTTTTAGGATGATACACTCTGAATATGGGTAAGTACCAACAGTCCTCGGAGTCTTGGAGCGTGGGTGCCATTTCTGCATGGTTGTTCTAGAATATTCTTTCCATGAAGGTAAAGAAATGTTCTCTCATCTCTGGTGTGCTCTGAAGTTTATGTTTGAGGGAGATGAATCGACTTTAGACAAGTTCTTTGTTGTTAGGTAAGCACTGTCTCCGGGATTTAAATGGTAAAGGTTTTAGCTTTTTGACGTGTCTTTTACTGTTCCTTGATCCATGATATCCATGGATAGCCTGTCTTCTATGGACATTACAACCCTGTTGACTTCTCTTGTCCTGTGAAAGACTGTGCACCCTAAGGGATCTTGCTCACAATCGCAGGCGTGGTCTTCACAGGAGGTATCTGCGAAAGGACAAGGCACAGGAGCGCTGTGTGGCAATTCTTTTATTAGGAAACTGCTGTGACATGACTGGAATAGGGAAGGCGGTGTCGCGGAATACTAGCCCTGGCAGATCTTCTTCTGCCTGAGCAACCTGTAACTCTATTAAGCCACTAAAGTCACTGAGTTCCCTGAGCTTCTAGTAACTCCTACACACTATTCTGGGAAAATTATCAATTCTTTTATAAAAAAGCTTCTATAGCTTCTATTGACCCATAACACTCATCAAGTCTTTCCTACACCATCTTTAGGCCTTTGCCCAGATCGTTTATGTTAATGTCTCTGATTCTTTTGGCGTGTTCAGCAGACTCGCTTCCAAGCCACTTTACCAAGGGATCTAACTCACTACAGAAAAGATCTAAGTCCCTTTTGGCGTTCTGGAAGGAGGCTCGCCATGCCCTGTAGTTCTCGAGGCGATCTGTGAACTTTATAAGTTCTTTGGTAACCAGCTCCCGTTTAGCAAAGAACTTAACGTAATCCATGGCGGCCTGGTCAGCGCCCATGCTTTCTGGTGTGTTGTTGTTATGCTGCATGTGTGGTGTTTCACCATACCTTTTACGGGTTTCTGGCTTAGGGAAGTCTGTATAATACCATTCTGACGCGAAGGTTGTCCCTTTAAGTTGAAGCGAAGGTTGTAGCTTCTGTTCTGTAGGGCTGTAGTTATGGCTGGCATCGATTTGTCGCATACTGTCCTGCTCGAGGTACTGTGGTTCAAAATAGGATCTTTGACACTCTGTGTAGGCTGGATGATATACTGGATCATAGTTGTCATCTGTCTTGGGATGCTGATGGACATATTCTGAGATGCGCTGTCCTGCATCTTATTGATATAGGTCTGGCCCAAGTACTTGGCTGTGTTTCTCGGATTCGGGAAAATCCAAGGCTTTTAGGAACTCTGTTTTGGCCACTGCGGCTGCCGCTTCTTTCTCTGCAGTGAGTTTTTCCAGTGATGCTTGCAGGCATGTCATCTCTTATTCCAGTAACGCCTTCTATTTATGCTTTGACGCTTGCAGGCATGCTCTCTCTTATTCCAGTAACACTCTCTCTTTTTCCTTTGACGCTCTGTCTTTCTTTAGTTGCATCTCTTGTGCAGCAAAGGAAAACCTTACTTTTGAAGCCTCAGCTTCTGCACAGGCTAGAGCAGCCTTTTCTTTTATTAAGGACTTGCTAGAGCAGCTTGCTCGTGACCTGGTCCTGTATGGTGATGCCTGGCTCGTGTGCCTTTCGCTGGCTGCTTAATGTCTCTGTGGGATTCAGTCTATGTAGAAACAGACTTCAGAGTGGTCTGGATCATGCTGCACTTGCTGGGAGCTGCACTGTCACTTCTTATGACTGTATGGCAACTTCTGCAATCTTGTACACAGGACTGCATGTGTGATGGCGCTCCGTATAGTCAGATTTACTATCGCTGGTGACTAGCATCTGTTTTACTGTTCTTTCTTCATACACGTTCACACAGTGTGCAGTCTGACATTCCTCATAAACCATTCCTGTCTTCCAAATAAGAGGACTGCTTTTTGTAGTCTGACTTGTTTATTGGTAAAACAGGATTGTTTGATTGGTAAAACTATAAGGATACAAATAGCAAGTATAAGTATAGATAGCATATACTGTAAAATTTGCATTAACGCTGAAAGCACATGGTAAAATGGCTGCCTGTACATAGGATTACATGTTTAGCTAATAGTAGTAACAGCTCCCTGAGTAACAATTACAACTAGCTGAACAGCTTTGCATAAAACAATATCCCTGAAACAAAGGTAGATCTCTCACCAGATATGCTTATGCAAGAATGGTGGAGTTTAAGAAGGAGATAAGCAAAAGGACAGCTCTGCTGATGTGTCCTGGAGACTGGAGGCTTCTCTTTTCCAGGATGCTTTTCACTCCCACAATGCAGTGCACCACCTACAATGTAGTAGTCTTTGTAACAGAAAAACAAAGTGTAATACAACTTAACACCGCTAGATGGTGCTATAACCACACTAACCACTTGAGAAATACCAATACTCTGGCAGAATGAACTAGAATCATTTTCTAACCCTGCTGGACAGAACAATGGTAAGAAAATGGTAAAAAAAAAACAAATAAATAATACACGCCTTATCGATTTGAGAATGAAGAGGATGCCATGGCCATCTTGATTGGAGATCTAGCGTAGAGGTGAGTATGTTGTTTTTTCCCTCCACCATTTCAGGGAAAATTGATTCATTACCATAAAAAATGCAAGGAAATAAGGCTTTGCAGTGAATCGAAACTGGCTGAACCCTAATTACCATGCAAGGAAATCTTTGTCGCTTAATGCCTCGTATGCCACTATCCAATCTGATCACAGCATACAAAAGGAAAGCCAAGGGGGGGATTCTCTTTGATCACATCACAGAAATGCCCTCTATACATTTAACATGTATGGGTGGATAGGCCTGTGTCCATTAAAGAACCCTAAGGCTGTATTTTTATGATATCTGTTGTTAAAGCATACCCAAGTTATTAATATGCAGGATAATGTACAGTACTCGCATATATGTATATATGCAAGGTCATTATTATATAAAATCATAAATAATTTATTAAATGGGTTCTCTGGGATTTTTATATAGCACACTGCGGGGGTGCCGGGTGTCAGATCTGATATTGATGACCTATCCTGAGGATATTATACAAAATCCAGATTGACGGGCAGCATATCCATACAAAAAAGCTTCTTTATTCACAGTGGGTCCATGAAAAGCATGTGTGCTAACGCACCAGTTAAAAATGCAACGTTTCGGCTACATGGTAACCTTTCTCAGGCATAACATGAAGTGAAATACAGGGGTTTAAATTGTGATCATACTCCCCCTCAACTAATTATTTCAATTAATTATGTTAATATAGATTTTAAAAAATCACTGCCTCCAAACAGACATAAACCAATGCCAGTGTATCTTATCCTATCCACTTACCAATAGGGACTAAAAATCAGACCACATGGCACACAGCCTTAGGCTTCACACCATGTTGCACATCTCGGCGTTCCCCTAACGTTAATGCGCATGTCTAAGTGCTTTCTCCACCCCTTTCGGACATGTGACCAGTTCCGATCACGTGACGCACCACGTGAGCGCAATTATGTCACGTGAGCACCCGTATACACCATTCCTAACCTGACACGCCTCCCTTCGCGTCAACACACTCCTTCCTGTAAAAGAAGCGTCCTGTATCCAAGGAAACGCCCCACCATGCGGCACAAACACAGACCGATTACATTAGTCATTGCGTTGTATAATAGTGAAATGAGAGCACAAGGGGATAGTGTTATTATAGGAAAAAGGTCAAAAGTGGAGACTTCTATGTTACCTTATCCCAGACATATTTCAATATAACTTCATTGATCATGATATAAATCGCCTATGGCGGTATCCCACCTGTCATAAAAAACAGAATCTCAATTAAACTAAAAATTAAATCAACTTCATCATACTGGCACAAGAGTTAGATTAAATTCAATATTTAATCCATGGGGTTGTAACGATCTCAAATTATAAATCAATCTTAATTCTTTCTTCCTCAATATCATATCTTTGTTCCCTCCTCTCCTCGGTGGACCCACAGAGTCAATCACCCTATATCTTAACTGATTAATCGAATGGCCTTTCTCAATAAAATGTTTAGCAACTGGTTAATCCAACATGTTTTTTCTGATCGTACTCTTATGTTTATTTATATTTTCTCTTATTTCCATAGTCGTCTCACCCACATATACTACACGGGCACTGTAACATGTACAGTACAGACCAAAAGTTTGGACACACCTTCTCATTCAAAGAGTTTTCTTTATTTTTATGACTATGAAGGCATCAAAACTATGAATTAACACATGTGGAAATATACATAACAAACAAGTGTGAAACAACTGATAATATGTCATATTCTAGGTTCTTCAAAGTAGCCACCTTTTGCTTTGATTACTGCTTTGCTCACTCTTGGCATTCTCTTGATGAGCTTCAAGAGGTAGTCCCCTGAAATGGTCTTCCAACAGTCTTGAAGGAGTTCCCAGAGATGCTTAGCACTTGTTGGCCCTTTTGCCTTCACTCTGCGGTCCAGCTCACCCCAAACCATCTCGATTGGGTTCAGGTCCGGTGACTGTGGAGGCCAGGTCATCTGGCGCAGCACCCCATCACTCTTCTTCATGGTCAAATAGCCCTTACTTTCAAAGTTTTCCCAATTTTTCGGCTGACTGACTGACCTTCATTTCTTAAAGTAATGATGGCCACTCGTTTTTCTTTACTTAGCTGCTTTTTTCTTGCCATAATACAAATTCTAACAGTCTATTCAGTAGGACTATCAGCTGTGCATCCACCTGACTTCTCCTCAACGCCACTGATGGACCCAACCCCATTTCTAAGGCAAGAAATCCCACTTATTAAACCTGACAGGGCACACCTGTGAAGTGAAAACCATTTCAGGGGACTACCTCTTGAAGCTCATCAAGAGAATGCCAAGAGTGTGCAAAGCAGTAATAAAAGCAAAAGGTGGCTACTTTGAAGAACCTAGAATATGACATTTTTTCAGTTGTTTCACACTTGTTTGTTTTGTATATAATTCCACATGTGTTAATTCATAGTTTTGATGCCTTCAGTGTGAATCTACAATTTTCATAGTCATGAAAATAAAGAAAACTCTTTGAATGAGAAGGTGTGTCCAAACTTTTGGTCTGTACTGTAAATGACATCACGTGACCTGAATGTATAATAGTTCTTAATTTTATTTACATACCATGTGTAAGGATGGTTGAAAGAGTCGCCTTTGATCATGTTACTGCAGTTACAACAACTCAAACAGGGGAAGTTCCCCATCTTCCTGGGGGCTAAGTACTTCTGTCTCTCTACCTGTTTACCCACAATATCCGCTTTAACCAGCCTATCATGCAAGTTGGTATTTCTCCTATATGCCATCAATGGAGGTATTCTAAACTCACCTATTGAGGGCAAGCCCTTCTGTAGAATACTCCAGTCTCTCTTCAAAATTTTGGATATGCAGGCGCTATGTTTACCAAACGTGGATACAAATGGGAACCTCCGTATATCCTGTTTGATTATTTGTTTAGTCTGCAGTGTGGTTTTTCTTTCAACATCCTTAATCTTGTGTTGAGGAAGGGTTGAGATGCATGCATATATATACATATAACAAACAACTGCATGCATGCATGCATGTATGATATATATACATGCATTAATGGTCACTTCATAGGATGATGTGCGCGGATGTGCCCAGCATCTGCGCACATCTGCCCTTAGTGGCCCACAGGGGCTCATGGTGGCCCCTGTGGGAAATATGTGGCCCCTGTGGGGAAAATGTGCCCCCTTTATGTCCCTTTCATATATATATATGTGCCCCCTTATATGTGTCCCATTATAGTTAGTATATATTTCCTGTATGACCGTGTATATATTGGCCCTGTATGGCAAGTGGGGACATATGTATGTCCCCTGTATGTGATGCCCCAGATATATGCGAGGGTGTGTGTATATATAGATATGTGTGTATGTATTTGCACATGTGTCTATGTATATACACTTATGTCAGCATGACAGTATGTATGTGGGCTTATTGCTGCCCACTCATACCCCCGGTTTTGTATGTGTATGTGTTTATAGATGTGCCCCAAGCATCTGTGGATATATATATGTAATATGTACTATGTATATATGCAATTCCAACTCTTATCAACAGAGTTGTTTAGAGAAAAACTTGTGCTGATAGCCTGTAGGATAACAGCTGATTACAGGGAGTGCAGAATTATTAGGCAAGTTGTATTTTTGAGGATTAATTTTATTATTGAACAACAACCATGTTCTCAATGAACTTAAAAAAAACTCATTAATATCAAAGCTGAATATTTTTGGAAGTAGTTTTTAGTTTGTTTTTAGTTTTAGCTATTTTAGGGGGATATCTGTGTGTGCAGGTGACTATTACTGTGCATAATTATTAGGCAACTTAACAAAAAACTAATATATACCCATTTCAATTATTTATTTTTACCAGTGAAACCAATATAACATCTCAACATTCACAAATATACATTTCTGACATTCAAAAACAAAAACAAATCAGTGACCAATATAGCCACCTTTCTTTGCAAGGACACTCAACAGCCTGCAATCCATGGATTCTGTCAGTGTTTTCATCTGTTCACCATCAACATTGCTTGCAGCAGCAACCACAGCCTCCCAGACACTGTTCAGAGAGGTGTACTGTTTTCCCTCCTTGTAAATCTCACATTTGATGATGGACCACAGGTTCTCAATGGGGTTCAGATCAGGTGAACAAGGAGGCCATGTCATTAGATTTTCTTCTTTTATACCCTTTCTTGCCAGCCACGCTGTGGAGTACTTGGACGCGTGTGATGGAGCATTGTCCTGCATGAAAATCATGTTTTTCTTGAAGGATGCAGACTTCTTCCTGTACCACTGCTTGAAGAAGGTGTCTTCCAGAAACTGGCAGTAGGACTGGGAGTTGAGCTTGACTCCATCCTCAACCCGAAAAGGCCCCACAAGCTCATCTTTGATGATACCAGCCCAAACCAGTACTCCACCTCCACCTTGCTGGTGTCTGAGTCGGACTGGAGCTCTCTGCCCTTTACCAATCCAGCCACGGGCCCATCCATCTGGCCTATCAAGACTCACTCTCATTTCATCAGTCCATAAAACCTTAGAAAAATCAGTCTTGAGATATTTCTTGGCCCAGTCTTGACGTTTCAGCTTGTGTGTCTTGTTCAGTGGTGGTCGTCTTTCAGCCTTTCTTACCTTGGCCATGTCTCTGAGTATTGCACACCTTGTGCTTTTGGGCACTCCAGTGATGTTGCAGCTCTGAAATATGGCCAAACTGGTGGCAAGTGGCATCTTGGCAGCTGCACGCTTGACTTTTCTCAGTTCATGGGCAGTTATTTTGCGCCTTGGTTTTTCCACACGCTTCTTGCGACCCTGTTGACTATTTTGAATGAAACGCTTGATTGTTCGATGATCACGCTTTAGAAGCTTTGCAATTTTAAGAGTGCTGCATCCCTCTGCAAGATATCTCACTATTTTTGACTTTTCTGAGCCTGTCAAGTCCTTCTTTTGACCCATTTTGCCAAAGGAAAGGAAGTTGCCTAATAATTATGCACACCTAATATAGGGTGTTGATGTCATTTATATATAACTATCTGTGTAATGTGTGGTTATTAGCGATAGTTAGTTTAGTAAGGCGCATGCAGCTAGCTTAGTGATTAGCGTAAGGTAAAGGCAAAGTATTGTATTATTGTTATATAAAGGTATAAATGGGCAGAGTTATCAATAGACAGCTCCTCCCATTTATGAATATTAATTATTGATATTTGCATAAATATTGGTGACTAATATTCCCCCTTTGCATCTTGTTGCACGAGCTCCGCAACAACCTCCGAGGATAACCTCTAACAATAAATTTATGACACATTTCATCAACTCGAGTATCAAAAATACGATCATCTGAGACCACTCTCCTAACTCTAAGGAGTTCGCTCCAAGGGAGTGATTCTAACATTCGTCGTAAATGTGCACTGTCATACCTCAACAGATTATTCCTATCTGTAGGTTTTTGGAACAAATCTGTTTTAATTTCACCATCCTCCACAAAAATCCTCACATCCAAAAACTGTAATTCATTAGTGGATGCAGTCATAGTAAATTGTAGGCCTGGGATAGCACTATTTAGATGTTGATAAAAATAGCTCCACTTCGACATTTGTACCTGCCCAAATCAAAAAAATTTCATCGATACAGCGCCACCAGCACAGGGTCCTCGCCATGAATTCTGACTGCTACACCAGCCTGTCCTCCACTCCCGCCATATAGATGTTAGCATAAGTTGGGGCCACATGTGACTCCATCGCGGTTCCGCACTTCTGTTGGTAAAAGGAGTCCCCAAACAGGAAATAATTCCTCCTGAGGACCACCTCTAGGAGCTGGAGGACAAACCGTGCACCAGTCAGAGAGAACCCAGTGCCGTCTAGCGCCACACCGACTGCCCTCAATCCATCCTCATGTTCAATAGATGTTTATAAATAAATAACATCAAAAGAAACTTGTTCTGGTAACACTATACCTCTCAATTTCAACAAAAAATTACTTGTGTCCCTAATATATGAAGGTACTTAAATGGCATATTTTCGGAGTAACCTGTCAAGGAATATTGCTATGGTGCTGAAGACAGATCCCCTCCCAGAGACAATTGGTTTCCCCGGGGGATCCTTATGCCCCTTATGGATCTTATGGACCCAATTCCCTTTTCATCCAAAGATTTCTCTACAATCCCTGTTATAAGACCCATAATCTCAGGCTTGGGATCCGTCCTCAGCACTAGTGATGGACGAACATCGGCCAGGATGATTTGCGATCAAATGTTCGCGAACCGCCAGTTCGCGGCGGGCCCCATTCACTTTAATGGCAGGCGAACCTGAAAAACCTTCAGGTCATATTTGCAGCAGCAAACACTGACTAGAAGTACACAAATAGTCCCACAACATGGACAGTGATATACCAGAGGGGGATCATTGGCAAAAATTCCCACAAAAAATATGTATTTTAATCAGGGGCCATTGTTATGCGTCTTAAAGGAAACTCTCAAAAATGTTCCCTGCTGGAGCCTAGAAATTTTTTATTTCCTATCGGTTTGATGTATACAAATGTGCAGCACTCCACGTTTTTGAATCCTGCAGAGTCCATTAAAAAATGCATACGTTAACGTAAAAAAAAATTCTACCATGGAACTGTAAGGTGAACAGACACCACTGTACGGCATCAGTCTGAGGCATCTGTTAACGCATACATTTTTGGTATACATTAAATGGATGGCAAAAATATGATGAGAACCCAGCCCTAGTGTAAGCACCAGTACAAAGCGGAGCAGCGTGGCGGAGAGGGGAGGCCGCCATGTACTGACAGAGCTCTACCTGGTCCTGGTTGTCAGGGATGAGGACTGTGCTTCCCAAGGATCATTTTCTACTGGGAAATACAGGGCACAGTATAATACACTAGAATCTATAATATTAAGATATTAGCTCTACCCTCAAATAATAATACAATTAGGTGGTCATTTATTATATAGAAATACATTTATATTAGGTGTATTTCTGACACAGATTGTGGCGCAAATGTTCTTAGCACGGCAATCTGCATACTTTTCCCGCTCATGCCAGGTCTAAAAAAGGATCGCGATGGCAGGGAAAGGTATACAGGTATAGCCATCCAGTTATTGGATACCAGCACCATACATCGACCGGATAACACCGCCATACAGTGACCGGATAAAAGGGTATAAGAGGGCACAGTACAGGGAATGACTAAGGCCTCTTAACAGGGTGTGGTAAGAGGGAGGGCACAGTACGAAATGGGGGGCACAGTCACATGACCCTGTGACATTATAAGGTCCTTATGGTGAATGCGGTTCATACGCCACCATAACGAAAGGCAGAGGAGTGAGACAGGGGTGTGATTATGTGGCTAGAGATAAAAAATGTAACTATCGGCCAGTACAGGCCCCAAAAATTAGGCAATAGGCATTCACCTGACAGCAAAGAACTTTGGATTCTATGGCTGGAGGTACATTAGGCGGTCACAGGATAAATATGCAAGTGTCGGTCAGTATAGGCCCCAAAAATTAGGCATTCACCTGACATAAAAGGCCTTTTATGCTGCTGTATATACATAAGCAAGGACCATTCTTTGTTCTGTGTGGTGGCAGATATGGGTGGGCTGACATGAGGAAATTCAATTACACGTGGTCATCACAGGTGTTGAATTTCTCCGAAATCCATGCCTTATTCATTCTTAAAAATGTGAGGTAGTCCACACTGTCGTGAGCTAGGCGAGTGCGCTTATCGGTCACGATCCCCCCTGCTGCGCTAAACGTCCTTTTGGACAGGAAACTCAACGAGGGGCAAGCCAAGAGTTCCATGGCAAATTCCACCAGCTCTGACCACAGGTCAAGTCTGCACATCCAGTAGTCAAGGGGTTCCTCGTTTCTCAGAGCATCCACATCGGCCGTTAACCCGATGTAGTTGGACACCTGTCGGTCTAGGTGTTCCCTGAGGCTGGATCCAGAGGGCGGCTGTTGATGGGTTGCCAGCAAGAATGATCCAAAGTGACCAACACATCTTTAAACCACCCTCTTTTTGCAGGCGCGTTAGGATTGGTACCCACACCTGTTTCACTGTGGGTGGAAATTCCTCTGCCAGTGCTAACAACGGCAGAATACAGCATCTCTCACAGCAAGGCCTGGAAATGCTGCATTCTGAAAGCCCTCTGTGATGCTGGTAACATGTCCGCCATTTTGTACCGGGGGTCTGAATAGGTTGCCACCCAGTACAGGTCCTTGACCTTAATGCTTTTTATACAGGGGTCCCTCTTCAAACACTGGAGCATGAAGGCCCCCATTTGCACTAAATTGGAAGCGTTGGAGCGCACTGGCCCCTGCTCATCGCCCAGGAGAATGTCATCCTCAGTCTCCTCCCCCCAGCCACGGACAACACCAGGGATCCCCGAAAAGTTTAAAGCCTGCTCTTCTTGCTCCTCCTCCTCCTCCCCCCAGCCACCATCCTCCTCTGACTCCTCTTCAGACTTCTGCTGACTTGTTGCAGATGGAGTAGTCCCCCCATGGAATTTATTCAGCATTGCGACTTCCTCATCTTCCTGCTCCTGCTCTTTGACGACTTGATCAATGAAACGACGCAATGCATGCTCCAGAAAGAAGGCATAAGTTACGATGTCACTGATGGTGCCCTGGCTGCGACTGACCAGTTTGGTGATCTTATCAAATGGCTGCAGAAGTCTGCATGAGTTGTGTATGAGCAGCCACTGGCGCAGTGAAAAGAAACCAGCTCCCCAGAACCTGTCCTGCCGCAGAGTTCATACAGGTAGTCGTTAACAGCATGTTTCTGCTGGAGCAGCCTATCAAGCATATACAAGGTGACGTTCCAGTGCATTGGGCAGTCACAAATCAGACGTCTGACGGGCAAGTAGTGTCGCTGCTGAACGTCAGCAAGGCGAGCCATGGCCGTGTAAGACCTTCTAAAATGGCCAGAGATTTACCCGGCCTTCTGCAAGACATCCTGGACCCCGAGATATTTGGCAACAAATTGCTGCACGACTAAGTTCAGGACGTGTGCCATTTTGCCCTGTTTCAGCGCGCTCAGCAGATTGGCACTGTTGTCGCACACCACTTTACCAACTGTTAAATTGAGCGTGGTTAGCCTCTGATCGGCCTGTGGCTTCCAGGCACAACAGCCAACGTCTCACCTGGCACGTCGAACAGGTTCTGGGGAGCTTGGGGGGTGCAGCGGAAGAGGTGGTAGCAATGGAAAAGAAGGAGTCAGCCGAGGAGGAGACGGAGGATGGAGTAGGAGGAGGAGAAGAAGAAAGAGAGAAGAATAGGCAGACCTGCATGCAATCCATGGCGGTAACACCAAATCCACACGGGTGCCATGCTTGATGACCATCAGAAGGTTTACCCAGTGGGTAGTAAAAGTTATGTACCTTCCCTGTCCGTGTTTGCTAGACCACATGTCTGTGGTCAGATGTATCTTGGGACCGAAACTGTGTGCCAGAGATTATATTAATTTACCGCTGAATGTGACCATATTGCTGCGGAATGCCCTTCTGGGAGAAATATTATCGTTCAGGGACCTTCCATTGTGGTGTGGCAGTGGCCACAAATTTTCTAAAGGCCTCAGAGTTCACCAATTTATATGGCAGTAGTTGGCGGGCTAGCAGTTCCGACAATCCAGTGGTCAGCCGTTGGGCAAGAGGATTATCCGGAGTCATAATTTTTTTACGCGCTAACATTTGGGCCACAGAAGCCTGCCTTGACTTATGTGTTGACTTATGCATGACAGCACAGGCTGCAGATGGCAACACTATTGTCAGCAGCTGACACGTTATAAAAACCCCACTCTGCGGAGCCATGTGCCGGCATCCTGGGAGAGGAAGATGTGACCGTGCATGGTGTATGGCTCGCTCCAGATACATTTGCAGTCGGCTTTTTGCCTCCTGTGCACTGCGAGTTCTGCCTGCTTCTCCTCGTTCTTCTCCCTATCTGCTGTTCCGTCTCTCCCTCTGAACTCCCCTCCTCTTCCTCTCTTGTGGGCACCCACGTGACATCCATCGACACATCATCATTGTCACTTTCACCACCAATGACATTAGAGATCTCAGAGTAGGCAGCAACAGCGGGGACCACCCTCCTTGGGCTGATCTGGGTACTGTCATCAGACAACTGGGTGGCAGCCGTTGCTACCTCCTCTTCCTCATCCGATGCTAAGAATGGCTGTGCCTCAGTAAGGTCTTTTAATGGATGGGAAAATAATTCCTCTGACTCGAGTGGAGAGGCTATGGTGGTGGTGGTGTTGTCTTTGCCAGTGCACACAGCAGAGAGTGAGGAGGGTGCAGATACAGAGGATGAGGAGGGTGCAAAAGCGGAAGGCTGAGTGAGCCACTCAACCAACTCTGGTGCTTCCTTTGACACAATCGCACACACCTTCTCCAACTTCCCACTTAGACTCCGGCGTGGTGCACCTGCCCGACCCCTATCATCCCTGCGGAATGGCCTGCCTCTTCCTCCGCCTGTCATTTTTAAAATGACCCCTTGCCAAAGTCCCTAGAGAAGAGCAGTATTTGTGGAAGATGGTATATGGCAGGCCTCAATCAGTTGTTAGTTGAAGCTGGTATATCACCCTCAAGCAGTAATTTTGTGAACGCAGGTATATGGAAAACCTCTATCACTATTTTGTGGAAGCTGATATATAGCAGGCCTCAATCAGTTGTTAGTTGAAGCTGGTATATCACCCTAAAGCAGTAATTTTGTGGACGCAGGTATATGGAAATTCTCAGTCACTATATTGTGGAAGCTGATAGATCGCAGCCCTCAATCAGTATTTTCTGGAAGCATACAAATGCACTATAATATACTTTCTATGTTAGAAAGTATATTATAAGTATATCACACCCCTCTGTGCATCACACCTATCGATAGCACAATGTTACCAGTCCTTAAAAGGACTTTTGTGGCCCTATTAGCTAGTGTTTGGTGTCCCTAAGTTCCTAACCGCCTGTCCCTGTTCCAAAATGCAACCACTCCCTACACTAGCAAAACACATAATGTAAAATGGCTGCCAGATTGGATTCTGTTATAGGGTTGGGGATGTGTCCATGTGCTGAAACGTCTCAATTGACTGTCCTGTCCCACCTGATGGATGTTTAATGGGTCAAAGTTCGGCACAATGCAAAAGAATATGGCGCGCGCAGACATCGCCATATGTTCGCATGTTCGGCAGATCGCGAACATGCAAAGTTCGCCGCCAACTGACCGCCGAGCGAACCGCAAGGCCATCACTACTCAGCACCTCATACACCTCAACATCCTCTAACTATCTAAGCACTTTATTTGTATACTTTATAGTGCAGGGATGGCCAACCTGAGGCTCTTCAGATGTTGCAAAACTACAACTCCCAGCATACCCAGACTGCCAACAGCTATCAGCCTACAGCCTTTGTCGGCCGGTTTAATAGTTATATTCTTATTACTCTCTAGATTCCTAAAGGCCTCATTCTCTCGCCTGGTCATATTATATGAGCTACTTCTCAATTCATTTTCTTTCACTATTTTATTTGTTTAGTAACAATTTCAATGTAAAACTCTATAGTGTGGTTATTCTGAGGAGGAGAAAAAGAACTTTTTTTCTTCAGATATTTCTGAATATTTCATCAGCAAAATACCCCTTCAGATGTAATCGTCTAAAGAATCTCTGAAGGTCAAGTTCTATTTCAAACCAGTCGCTGTTAGCAACCGGACTAAAAGAGAGTCCACGACTCAAAACTTTGATCTCCTCAGATGTTAATTCCACTGAGGATATATTAGCTACAAAATAGTTTATTTCTGTGTGTTCTGTCTCGTTGTACGCTTTGAGTCTCCTTCTTCCGTGATTGCTGTCCTTGTGGAGGTACATTTCTTCTGGGGCCTACGATGTTTCCTTCCGCCCCTCCTGTATTTCCTCCTTTTCTTTGCTTGTCTAAAAAAACTTATTGGGCCGATTCATCAGTAGATTCGGAATCAGAGGTGGTAAATCCAAAGTGGCCCTGCTCAAATTTTCTACCTTTTTTTCTCCTGGGTTTCCCATAAGTTTGAATGCTCTGCCAATTGTACAGCTTCCCAGACTGATAATCCTCTAGGTCACGGTGCCATTTATCTCTTTTTGCTCTCTCCACCTCTACTCTGTGGCGTTGTACATATTGTGCAATCTTCTCTTTATGGGTCGTGAACTCATCAGCCCCTAATAGATCTTGCATCTGGGTTGTCAGAGTTAGGAGGATTTTCTTAATATTCTCTACCTCCTTCTGTAAATATTCAATGTTAAGCAACATAATTTCAAAAGAATATTTATTGCTGACCAACTCAAACTTTTTGCAAAAGTCACTGTTATTAGTAAACAGATTAGGATGTAAATGAGATCTCAATCCCCCTGGTATTCTCTGCATTTTATAGTAATACCGTAAAGTATTCAAATGTAACTCAATAGTGGTTAGTCTCTTAGACTCTTGTTCATATTTCCTTTTTAGGAGATCAATGGAAGGTGTGCTCAAAAAAGATACATCACTTTTTTCCTCATTAATAAGTCTATGTATGTCCTCTTCAGTGTACAAACACATATTCATGCCCAAAGTGTCTTTAGTCTTACCCAGTCCTGGGATATCCTCCATTCTCATCAGAAGAGAGGTTCCCCTGTGCACGCTCACCAGGTCCAAAAGTAGAGTATCTTGAGGATAGGTCATCAATATTAAAAGCCCAGAGAACTCCTTCTAAAGGGGTATCCATGATTATTGTAAAAAATTTAAATCAGAATCTAGTACATGACAACTTCTTTCTAACAAAGCTAGAACCAGCCCTGTACCTCTACATGGATCCAGAGATCTCCATATTCATTGCTTCAATTGTTCCCCTAGCTACAGGGGCGTAGCTAAAGGCTTATGGGCCCTGGTGCAAGAATTCATTTTGGGCCCCCCTTCCCTCAGTGCTTTGGGGCCAGGGGCAGGGAAGCACATAGCCTTTGTTGTACCTGAGGCAAAAATTGAAACGGAACCCCCCCTCATGCCAAATTCTTAACCTAACCCCTTCCCTCCAGCCAGAGTTGAGACCTGCATGCACTTTCTATAATACCAGTGTCTTCTTATGCACCACAAGGATCTTTGGGCCCCCTCAGACTCCTGGGCCCGGTAGCAAATGCTACCTCTGCACCCCCTATAGCTACGCCCCTGCCTAGCTATATTTCAGGCTACTTTCACACTAGCTGCACGGACCTCCGGACGGCTGTTCTGTCGGGTGAACAGCCTGCCGGATCCATCATGCCGCTATTGACTATGTGCCCCCGGACCTCCATTCCGTCCCCATTGACTATAATGAGGGTGGGGGTGGAGTTCCGGAGGAGACACGGCAGTGCACGGCAAGAGGCTGCCGGAGTAAAACTTTGACATGTCCGACATTTATTCCGGCAGCCTCTAGCCGTGCCTCCGCCGGAACTCTGCACCGCCCCCATTATAGTCAATGGGGACGGAGCGGCAGTCCGGGGGCATTTGGTCACTAGCGGCAGGACGGATCCGGCAGGCTGTTCACCGGATGGAACAGCCTGCCGGAGGTCCGTGCCGCTAGTGTGAAAGTAGCCTTAGGGAGTGTGTCCTTTCTCAGAGTGTATATTCTGTCTGGTGGTAGAATCTGATTGGTTGCTATGGGCAACTAAGCCAGATCTACTTAACACCACTTTGATACCCCCAATATCTTTTGATCCTTAAAATGGTATTCCGGTAATATTGATGACCTATACTCAAGATAGGTGATCAATATCCGACGATGGAGGTCTGACTCTGTGCAACCTCACCATACAGGTGCTTGGTGGGGCCTCAGTGTTTGTACGAGCGCTGCTTCCTATTCAATGTTTTCCTGCACATGTCTACATTGTAGTGGTGGTGCAGGGTAATTGCAGCTTTTTGTCACCTTCATCAGAGGACAGGTCATCAATTGCATGAAACTGGTTTCCAAGGGATTAATAAATAAAAGCATATATTATTTCCACAGGCAATTCAGCCTACAAAACAATGCAAAGTTATCCAAAAAAGAGCAATTCAGCTCATTAAGAAATTTCTTGGCCACTAGATGGCAAAATATAAGTTAAATGTTTATGCAAGTATGAGTAATCATAAAGAGGTAGCCAGGGAGTAAATTTGCTTTGCAAGGTTAAAATAAATGTTTTGCCAATAGGAGGAAAATGTAGCGTTTCTACATTCATCCAGTTTGCACACATTGCTCAGGGTTACAAATGTAACAAAGTAAATTAGGTTTAGACATTTAAATAATGCATAATAACATTTTAGATCCTGTTGGCATTAATAATAAAACACATTAGTGTGAAATTTTCAATTGAAATAATGTTTTATTTACGGTGTTCTCGATAACGATACATTTTACTCTACACTAGCAAACACCCGAATATCTTTACTTCTCAATATTCTGCTTTAAATATATCTGCCACATAAATTTCATACACTTTATTTTAATTTTAATAATTCCTTGTATTGAGTAACATGTATTTTAATTTCATAAGAAAACATATTGGGGAAAAATTATGAAAACTGGTGCAAAGGAAAACTGGATTAGTTGCCCACAGCAACAAATCAGATTCCATCTTTTATTTTTCAGAGCACGTTTGGAAAATGAAAGAATCAATTTGATTGGTTGCTATGGGCAACTAAAGACCCCTTTACACTGATCGACAATTTTAGCTAAGGAAACACTCAGTCCTGGTAATCGCCTGCTTGTCAGAGAAGGAGAACACTGCATTTACATGCAGCCATCTCCTCCACAGAATAGGGTGCAATCGCTAATGTCAATGCTCGTCCCCATACAGAATCATTGTTTACCAGCAGAAGAGTGTTGTTTAGTTGACACGATCTGATGCCGGCAAATGATGATTTAGGTGACCACATGAACGATCCAATTACCCAATGAACGGGTTCGTTCCTATGAACACTTGTTAGAGATGATCTGCTTTGGCAGTGTAAAGGTGCCTTAAGCCAGTTTCCCTTTGCACCAGTTTTGATATATCTCCCCCTTGTTTTCTGATAGAAAAGATCAGGGTAACAGGCAAAGTTCAGGTCAGACAGCAGACAGGCAGACTCAGGAGTCAGGCAGATCACTGTCCACAGACAGACAAATGGATTATAGCTCCTTCACAGGACCCAGCAGACTACAAAGATCAGACATAACCTATTGTTCAGCACCAGGGGAGCAACAAACACAGGTATAAAGGAGGGCAGCAGTTGCCATGAACAGCCATTGCAACAGAAATTATACCGTTTTCTAATAAACATACATTTAAAGAGGTTATTCCATGATTATTGTAACAAATGAATATCAGACATTATATGACGATTCTTTTCTAACAAAACAAGAACCAGACCTGTACCTTACAGGGATCAAGTGGTCACCACATTCAAGGTTCAGCCTCAGATTGCTGTCACAGATTTCACCCAAATTGTTCCTCATTTGCATAAAGGCTATATACAACTTTGGGGGCATTTTTTTTATCAGTGTGGTGTACTCATTTTTTATCGAAAAATCTTTTTTTCAATTCTTTTTTATAAAAGAAATTCAGAGCCATTTTCTTTGTACATAGCTGAGTTTCTATAGTATCTGAATTTTCTCCTCTCCTCCTTCCCCACAGTGTAACCCATAATATGCCAGTAAAAAAATGCCCCTTCTTAGTGCCCCCAGCAGATGCCCCTATAGTGCTCCTCTCCCCATAATGTGCCAGTAAAAAATGCCCCTTCTTAGTGCCATCAGATGCCTCAATAGTGCTCCACTCCCCCATAGTGCCCCCAAATAATGCACCATAGTGCCGATCTCCCCTATAGTGCCTCCCATAATATGCCAGTAAAAAATGCCCCCTTAGTGCCATCAGATGTCACAGTGCCCCACATAATGTGCCAATAAGAAAAAAGGCCCCTTTAGAGCCCCCACTTCCCCATGTTGCCCCCAAATAATGGCCTATAGTGCCTCCAGATGCTCCATAGTGCCACTCTCCTCTATAGTGCCCCCTATAATGTGCCAATATAAAAAAAAGCCCCTTTAGAGCCCCCAGATGCCCCCATAGTGCTCCTCTCCCCCATGGTGCCCCCCATAATGTGCCAGTAAGAAATGCCCCCATAGTGCCCCCCCAAAATGGGCAAAAAAAATGCCCCCAGAGTGCCACCCCCAAAAAAATGGGGCTGTAAGAAATGCCAGATGCCCCCATAGTGCAAGCTCCCCACCCCCCTCAAAAAAAACAAAAAAAAAAACCCACTAATACTTACCTTCATCAGCAGTGATGCGATGCAGGCCTCTTCCGGCCTGTGTCCCTGCTGTGTGCTACCCGGCTCATGCGGCGCAATGATAATGACGTCATCGCGCCGCCCGAGTCGGCCTCTGATAGGCCGCAGGCATTAGTGCCTGCGGCCTATCAGAAGAACAGGGAAGGAAGACGCCTCTCCCTCCCCTGCCCCGCCGGGCCGCCGTTGCACAGTTATCTGTATCACTTTGCCGAGGACGGCGATACAAATGAATATGGAGACCCACTGGACCCCCCCTGTAGGTGTGCCACTGCTTGTAGTAACATGCATATGGAGTCTGCTGTGGTAGTGAAACAATACTGTGAGTCAATATGACACGCACATGACAGGCGTCGCTCTTAGAATCACTGCACACTTCACTTATTTGGGCAGTTATGGGGCCAAAACTGACCAAATAACTCAAGTGTGAACTTTACAAGTCAATGTTAGCACCAGGTATAAAAAAAACATGCAAAGGCCATGTTTCTACTAGAGTGTGAAAGAACGCACTCCTTTTAGACCGTCGTCAGCTGATTTCACATAAATGTCTACAGAACCTGTTCTATTAAACGCTTATACAAGTAGATCCCCCCCGACAGAGTGCCCTTCCTCTGATCCTTCAGAACAATAACCCAAAAAAAACAGATCCTGCCTGTTGAGCATCCGTCATCATTCGGTCAGTAATCCATCAGTATTGCTAAAGCCCCAAAAAAACAGGAGTGGATCCAAAACATAGATGACAATGGAATATTTGCATGTCTTCTGTGTTTTGTACCCACTCCTGCTTTTGGCAGCATGAGGAGACCACAGAGTGGTGATTTGGCAGCAGCATGAGGAGACCACAGAGTGGTGATTTGGCAGCAGCATGAGGAGACCACAGAGTTGCACAATGACAGAGTGTGGAGGTGGCAGCAGCAGCATGAGGAGGCCACAGACTAGCAAGGTGACATAATGTGGAGGTGGCAGCAGCAGAATGAGGAGACCACAGAGTGGCACAATGACATAGTGTGGAGGTGGCAGCAGCAGAATGAGGAGACCACAGAGGGACCCAGAGACAGAGTTGTGAGTTGGCAGCAGCATGAGGAGACCACAGAGTGGCAAGGTGACATAGTTTGGAGGTGGCAGGAGCAGCATGAGGAGACCACAGAGTTACCCAGAGACAGAGTTGTGAGTTGGCAGCAGCATGAGGAGACCACAGAGTGGTAAGGGGACATGATGTGGAGGTGGCAACAGCAGCATGAGACGACCTGAGTGGTGAGGTGACAGCTGCATCAGGAGACCACAGAGTGACCTGGGGACAGAGTGGGGAGGTGGGTGGCAATAACAGTACTGCTAAACGATCTGCTGGACTACTGGGAAGCCAAACTAGATTTGTGGTCGCAACTAGCAGAGTTTGCCCTGGAAAAGCTGTCCTGCCCGCCCAGTAGTGTGGCATCAGAGCAGATGTTTAGTGCAGTGGGGGCCATACTTACCCCAAGGAGTACTCGCCTGTCCACCCAAAATGTGGAGAGACTGACCATTTTCAAGATGAATCAGGAGTGGATCAGCAAGGATTTCCACCCATAAAATGCCTGATGCATCTGATTAGATAATCCATGCCGCCTCACCCAAACCTTGAAAAAAGAGACCGGTTTCTTCTGGCTACCTGCCTAAGCTACTACTCTGATACTGCCACCTGCCTGATGCCACACATCAAATGCCAAGAGCTCCTTCTTTCACCCACCTTCGTCAGCGGGTAATGTAATTGCCACCCACCGCCCCACTCTGTCACCGGGGCACTTTGTGGTTTCCTGATGCTGCTGCTGCCATCTCCACACTATGTCACCTTGCCACTCTGTGGTATCCTGCTACTGCCATCTCCCCGCTATGTCACCTTGCCACTCTGTGGTATCCTGATGCTGCTGCTGCCATCTCCACACTATGTCACCTTGCCACTCTGTGGTATCCTGATGCTGCTGCTACCATATTCACACTATGTCACCTTGCCACTCTGTGGTATCCTGATCCTGCTGCTGCCATCTCCACACTATGTCACCTTGCCACTCTGTGATATCCTGATGCTGCTGCTGCCATATCCACACTATGTCACCTTGTCACTCTGTGGTATCCTGCTGCTGCTGCCATCTCCACACTACATCACATTCACAAACTATGGTATCCTGATGCTGCTGCCATATCCACACTATGTCACCTTGCCACTGTGTGGTATCTTGCTGCTGCCATATACACACTATGTCACCTTGCGACTCTTTGGTATCCTGATACTGCTGATGCCATATCCACACCATGTACCTTTCCACTCTGTGGTATCCTCCTGATGCTGCTGTTGTCGTCACCTGCAGACTCTGTCATTGTGCCACTCAGTGGCCTTCTCCTGATGCTGCTGCTGTCGCCACCTCCAGACTCTGTCATTGTGCCACTTGGTGGCCTCCTCATACTGCTACCACCTTCAGACTCTATCATTGTGCCACTTGGTGGCCTCCTCATACTGCTGCCACCTCAAGATTCTGTCATTGTGCCACTCAGTGGCCTTCTCCTGATGCTGCCAAATCCACTGAACTTCTTTTAACTACAAACAACGCAATCTCTCTTTTGAGGACCAAGCAAACAATAACCTATAGAATTGTTTTTATACTTTACATATTACATGTTTATATTAAGTATTATATCACCCTGAGCCTTCTATTCTCTAGGGTGAATGTACTTTTGCATCCTTCCATTGTAACTGAGATCTTTCATACATCATATTAATATGGTTGCCTTTTTTAATTCTAAACACAGAAGACGTGCAAATATTCCATTCACGTTACATTTCTCTTTTAGATCCACTCCTGTTTTTTTTTGGGCATTAGCAATACTGATGGATTATTGAGCAAATGCTGACCGAGTGAAGGCGTATTCTCCACAGACAGGATCCGTTTTTTGTAGGTTATTGTTCTGACGGATCAGAGGAAAGGCAAATTAATTAGTGAAGTCAACACAAACTTACTGCTGACACCCTCTCAACTCTGTCAGGAGGGCTCTACTTGTATAAGTGTTTAATAGAACAGGTTCTGTTGACATCTATGTGAAATCAGCTGACGACGGTGTAAAAGGAGTGCGCTTCTTCTTGTCACTAACATCGACCTGTAAGGCTGAGTTCATACTTGAGTTATTTGGTCAGTTTTGGCCCCGTGACTGCCCAAATAAGTGAAGGGTGCAGTGAGTCTAAGAGCGATGTCTGTCATCTACATGTCATACGGACAGTATTATTTCACTACCAAAGCAGACTCCCTATGCGTGTTAGTGCAACGCACAGTGTTCTTCACCACTATAAAGGCTTTCTGCAGCCAGGAAATAGCTGTTTTTTAACGTAATTCGCCGCAAAATAATTTGTATGAAACCGATTTTTTTCCCAAAAAATTTGGCGAACCAGCAAATCTAATTTTTTTAAAATTCTCTCATATCTAGTTACTATGTTACTGGAAACTGGACAGATCCGTGAATCAGCATTGATTTTTCAAGGATTATATGCCACTTTTTCTTGAAGCTTACCTGTCATTTTAGGTGACTTTTCAAAATAAATTCTACAGGCTCCATGTCTAACTCCCAGAGCTAGTGGGTGGAGATTAGCTACTATAATGTCTTCCATACACAGCACACAGAAACTAGAGGAGTTTCTCCTCCTCTATCTCTCATATACAGAAAAGTAGGAGCAGCATGGAAGACATTCTAGAGAAGTGCTGAGCAGAGTAAATATGAATCCAATACCTGTATATACTATATATACTAAATATACTGGATATACTAAATCACTTACAATAAGCTGCAGCATCATGCCTGTGTCTCTCCCTCTCTGCTTTTCTCTCACTTAACTACTCCTTACCCCTGTACTCTCCATAGACCTCCATGTTCTGCAAGAAATGTTATCCTTTAGAGAGTTGAAAGTCAGACTCGTCTTCTAAGATGGATTTAGCAGTAAATCCAGAGTTAGCGAGCACTTTAAGAGGGAATCGGGAACAGAAAGTAAGCATGATAAATGGGAAAATCTTTTCACATTTTGAGCCATTACCAAATCCTGTGGAAGCATGTTCTATAAGTTTGCTGTTTGGTAGGTAAATTACTGCTTTCAAACTGATAAAACTGAACTTCTTTTAACTACAAACAACGCAATCTCTCTTTTGAGGACCAAGCAAACAATAACATATAGCATTGTTTTTATACTTTACATACTACATGTTTATATTAAGTATTATATCACCCTGAGCCTTCTATTCTCTAGGGTGAATGTACTTTTGCATCCTTCCATTGTAACTGAGATCTTTCATACATCATATTAATATGGTTGCCTTTTTTAATTCTATCCAGCTATGTGATATATTTTTATTGGGGAAAAAACATTAACAAACATAGCCACGTTATCTATTGTTGAGTCAAAAAACTGTAAAAAAAAAATGCTCATAATATTTCAAGTTGAACACAGCAGTGAGCCTATATAACTGGATTTCTGAGAGATCTTTCATAACCCAGTTGGAAACTGGTTAATTGGGTTTCATTTTTTTGAGTTTGACAAACAGATAATTTCCATGCCATATTGTTTATTGTATTACAAATGACTCATGTTCTTTTCATCTGCAGAGTTCTACAGCTCCATTATCTCTCAAGATGTTCAGAATTATTTTGTAATTAATAAGTAACATTCTTCTGATCCATATTTATTATACTTATCTTGGTAGGTTTGTGCTAATAATTAGTTTCACATTGCTATTTTTACGGGATGAATAAATTTTTTCATATACATTAGGACTGTTGCAAGGTATGTTCTCAAGAAAAGAATGCAGAAAAAGCATTACAATAGAACACAAGACATTAAATAGCATGTTCAGTCAGTGCTCTTAGTGTGATATAAACTTTTATATAAGAAACAAAAAGTTTGACAGTGGTTGTGGAACCACTGTGCCAAACAACAAAATTGGCATAGTGCTAAACCTAGGGGTGCTATCCTGGCAGTTCGATGGTTTTCACCCTTTAGCCCCCTACAAGTATCTGGTCTTCGCTGCAGGGAATACACCAGGCCACTACATCTTGGAGTAGGCTCCAAGTGGTTTTCTGCTGACCCACAGCAGTCAGAAACACCAGAGCAAAGCACTAAGGAATCAGGTAAAACTCCTAGTAGTCACAGGCAGGGATCAGGGCAAGCAGAGTTTGTGCAAATCCATGAAATAGCCGATAGCAGATAGCACAGGGTCAACATGCTGAACAGGCAGCAGTGGTTCAGAATTCAGGTACCAGGCAGAAGTAGGATTAGAGCACCTTTGCCGGCTCTAGCAAGATAGTGAAACATTTTGCTCAGGGAACGGTTGGGACAAACAGCACAGAAAATAGCACATCATATACAGGTGAAACTCGAAAAATTTGAATATCGTGCAAAAGTCCATTTATTTCAGTAATGCAAATTAAAAGGAATTGCATTAATGCAGCTTAAAATTTGAATTTTATGAAAAGGTTCAATATTCTAGGGTCAAAGTGTCACGCACTAGTCAGCTAATTAATCCATACCCCCTGAGCAAAGGGTACCTCAAAATTGTGACTTTGGGGTTTCATAAGCTATAAGCCATAATCATCCAAATTATAACAAATAAAGGCTTGAAATATCTCGCTTTGCATGTAATGAGTCTATCTCATATGTTAGTTTCACCTTTTAAGTTGCATTACTGAAATAAATTAACTTTGCACAATATTCTAATTTTTTGAGTTTCACCTGTATAGTAGAACTTATTAGGAAATTATGTGGGGGATACAGTCAGCACAACCCTATATGCAGGTGCACATCGCTATGGCGAAATACATATACAAAGAAAAAGACACAAATGCAATAGCACTCTGCAACCAGCACTCCGCCCTGCCTCCATGCTGGATGTTGAATGAGGCATTGGTGTACATTTTGGCCAAAGCGTAATAATCCACTCACCACGTCAAGGTCGCCTCTATGAGTGGTCCCTAACACTAGTTCCTACCTGTTTATGGGCCATGACAGCCACACAAAGTCCAGGGAGCGCAGGTACAGCATGGACGCCAGGCACACTCTGCTTTTAACCCCGTCCGGTGCCGTTACAGCTTTCATCGGATCCAGGGATGCAAGTACCAACATGCATGCTCCAGGAGAAGTATATAGTGGGCTCAGCATGCATGTTGGTACTTGCATCCCTGGATCCGATGAAAGCTGTAACGGCACCGGACGGGGTTAAAAGCAGAGTGTGCCTGGCATTCATGCTGTACCTGCGCTCCCTGGACTTTGTGTGGCTGTCATGGCCCATAAACAAGTAGGAACTAGTGTTAGGGACCACTCATAGAGGCGACCTTGACGTGGTGAGTGGCTTATTACGCTTTGGCCAAAATGTACACCAATGCCTCATTCAACATCCAGCATGGAGGCAGGGCGGAGTTCTGGTTGCAGAGTGCTATTGCATTTGTGTCTTTTTATTAGGAAATTAGTCACAGAGCAAAAGGGGAATTAACCCTTGCCATACTGCAGAGTGAGGTGAGGTTTATTGAATAGTATACCTAATACAAACACCGAAAACCAACACCTGGGCATGCTGCTGGAGGGCTGGAACTGTGACAGACACAGCGTGAGTGGAGAGGCACCAGTGGCAGCCACAAACCACCATTGTAACTGGATACTTACAGGAATTTCTTCAATAAGTCAGGAGCATAAATATTCACAGCAGGCTCCCAATATTTCTGTCTTTGTCCAAAGAGCTTCCAGTCCATGACATAAAAAGTCTTGCCTCTGATATTCTTAATTTATACTCTTAACTGGCAGGAACAGATGTGAAAACACTGGACTTAGGTTAAAGGTTCAGTAAAAGAGGTTTGAAGAGGTACATGTGGAGGGAGTTAGGAATACCAAGAGATGGAGGCAAACGGAGCTTGTAACAGACTGGGTTAATCCAACTGAGAACTTGAAAAGGTCCCAGGAACCAAGACACTTATAAGATGGAAACTTCAGATAAATATGTCTAGATGACAACCAGACCCTATCTCCAGGATAAAACTGGGGAGGGACTCTGTGTCTCTTTTCTGCAGATCTCTTAATGGTTGCAAATGCCAGAGTCAGGGAAGCCTTGGTCTCCTGCCAGATCTTAAAAAAATTCCTGGGGACCGCATCCGCAGCTGGCACATCAGAGGATAAATTATTGGGTGTGGGAAGACAGGGATGCTGTCCATAAACAATAAAGAACAGAGACTTGTCAATAGACTCATTGGAATGGTTATTGTGACAGAACTTGGCCCACAGGAACGGAGGCACCTAGCCATCTTGTTTAGAGGAAACAAAGAATCACATATAGTTTGCCTAGTTGATTCTTTCCACCTGTCCATTGGACTGTAGGTGGTAGGAACAGAATAAATCCAGGTTGATCTCCAAGAGCCTACAGAGCACTCTCCAGAACTGTAGATGAATTGTAACACTCTATCCGAAACAATAATGGAAATGGAGGATGAGCCATTTGTACAGAAGAGGGTAGTCCAGGCAGACAAATGATATGTGTAATTTTTGAGAAACAGTCCACAACCACCCAAATCAAAGTGCATCCATAGGAGGGAGGAAGACCAGTTATGAAATCCATCTGGATTAGTATCATTTGAGGGCAAAGTAACTCAGCTGGCCTCTGCCTGGAAGGTTTGTTCTAGGTGCAGTTCACATAGGTGGAGACAAAACCCCACACATAGGTGGAGAGCAGGCCATCAATAGTTACTAGAGATAAGCTGAAAGGTTTTACAAATCCCTGGATGACCATCCATCTTAGACTTATGTCCCCAGATGAGAACACATTTTCATCTGGCCAGAGGAACATACGTTTTCCCTGGATGGATGTCCTAGATCTGTACGGGGGTAATGAAAACAATGTGAGTCAAGTCTATGATGTAATGAGACCTCTCCTCCTAGTCAGCCAGGTGAAATGAGCGAGTTAGAGCATCAGCCTAGTATTCTTCTAAGCCAGACGAAACTGCTAAACCAGGTCAAACCAGGTCAACAGCTCCCTGTCATCAATCAAGTAGTTGCATTCAGTAGGGGAGAAGGCCTTAAAAAAGAAATTGCAAGTGTAAGACTTCACAGAATCCCCTCTTTGGGTAAGAACGGTCCCAGGACCTATGGAGGATTCATCCAACTGTTTAGCAACATCCACACAACAAAAAACATATGCTGAAGGGAAGGCTTGCTTAAGAGTCTGGAATTCAGACTCGGCTTCTGAGGAAAATTTCTTAGTATCTATGCCTTTCTAAGTGAAATCAGAGATAGGAGCGGTCAAGAAATGTGGTATAAACTGTAATAGTTGTCAAACCTGAGGAATTACTGAATACTGTTGCTCACAGGACAGTAGGATAGGGCCACTCCAAAACCACTGTCAACTTCTCAGGCTCCATAGAAATGCCCTTGTCCAAAATAATGTAGCCCAGGAAGGGTAAGGGTGTTTTCTCACACATTTTTTAAATTTAGCATACAGCTTGTTTTCGTGTAAATGCTGGAGGACTGTGCAGACATGTCTGTGATGTGTGGACAATTCAGGGGAGAAGACCAGAATGTAATCCAGGTAGATCACAAAACGAACACATAAAAAAAATTCTGGAAGACAGTGGAAGCATTACATAGGCCAAAGGGCTAAAATGCTCTGGAGTCCAGCCTTATGGGGACAGTACATACACAGGTCATTGATGTGCTTGTGCAGACACTTCTCTTTATATAGCCTGGCCCGATTTACTTGCCTGGGTTTCTCCACAGGAGTCGGAGCTGGAGGAGTTAAGGATCTCTAGAAGGATGATGCCAGTCTAGCAGTTCTCCACTCATATGGTAGTCCCTTGGCATGCTCCCTCAACCATAGGTCTATGCTGGTAGCAAGGGAGATCAGGTCATCTAATGCATCCGGTGCATCACAACCCGCCAGTTCATCCTTGATACAACAAGCCAGACTCTCTCAAAACGCCACCGCCGGGGCCTCAATGTATCAGACCAGTTTCAAAGCCAGGGTGCAAAGCAGAATAGCATATTCACTGACCATGAGGTTTCCCTGGCGAATGTATATCAGTGCTGAAGCTGCAGAAGATTAGTGATGTT
This sequence comes from Bufo bufo, assembly GCF_905171765.1. Taxonomy (NCBI): domain Eukaryota; kingdom Metazoa; phylum Chordata; class Amphibia; order Anura; family Bufonidae; genus Bufo; species Bufo bufo. The sequence goes on along the minus strand of NC_053390.1, from coordinate 152,258,454 downwards.
CGAGCACCATAGTATTCAAGGGTTCAGGTGTTCGGGCAGAAAACACATTGCTATATTCGTGTGCTTGGCCGAGCACCCGAGTATAATGGAAGTCAATGGGAGACAGCCAGGCACCCTCTGCTCTGAAGAGGGGAGGGTGCCTGGTCCATTGGAAAAGATCAGAAAGTGACAGAAACACCACCGAAATGGATCGGGAACAGCATGGGGACAATGTCTAGATGCATCTTGGATTCCCAGGTCGCTGCTGGGAACCATGTTGTCTGAGTTGTAAGCCACTTTTACAGACTGACAAAAATACGCACAAAACCCCCCAAAAATCAATTTCACAGGATAAATTTTTAGGAAACATTCTTTTCTGTATATTCAATTGTATATAAAGTGCAAGTGCTGCAGAAAAATTACAATCAAGAGGCACTCAGAAACAGCCTGTATATCACATAAAGGAGGGCCTCATTCACATTGTTGTACAATTGTTCAGGTACTGGGACTCCTACACTCATAAAGCATAAGCACTGAGTGAAAGGGCTGCCAAAAATTACAAGGAACCGGCACTCCAAAACACTCTTTGTTACACATAAAGGAGGGCATCATACACACCCTTGAAAAATTATGATTGATGGCCTGCTGGTGACCCTCAAAAACATTTGGAGCAAGGGCCTGCGGATCTGACCATCTAAAACCTTAGGGGAGAGGGCCTGCTGCCACATTGGTGACTCTAGATAACCCCTGGGCGATTGCACGTCCCTGTGACGTCCATGATCCATTTGGATATCTTCCCTATCAACTTTCAATGTTCTTTTCTGTGCCTACCATGGTGATCACGGGTAACGGGGAATCAGGGTTCGATGCCGGAGAGGGAAAGGGATACTACATCCAAGGGAGGTCAATGGCTGAAATCTGATTGGCTGTTGTTGCCTTGCCCCTTTTTTTTCCTAATTGTGAACCACCCAGAGAGGGTGGGTCAAGTTATTGAAGCAGAAGCATCCAAGGACGGCAGCAGGCGCGTGGCAATTACCCACTCCCGATTCGGGGAGGTAGTGATGATAAATAACAATACAGGACTCTTAAGATGCCCTGTTATTGGAATGAGTACTAAAAAATTACAGGGAATGTCACTGCGGTATTTTGGATGACGAAACGTTATACAGTAGAGACCCTGCTGCCGCTTTGTTGACTCTAGATAACTTCTGCCTGATCCCACGTATTTGTGACGTCCACAATCCATTTTGATATCTTCCCTATCAACTTTCGATGTTCTTTTATGCGCCTAACATGGTGACCACCGGTAACGGGGAATCAGTGTTTGATTTCGGAGAGGGAGCCTGATAAATAGCTACGTCTACTACTTCTTTTCTTTTTTTTTTTCTTTTTTTATTCCTTTCGTAATACAAACTTAAAATTCAATTTGACAATACAAAATCAAAGTTCATCAATATACACTCTGCAAAAACAGTCATCATAATAAATTATAAATCACTATAAACAGAGACAGTACCAAAGTAAATAATCTATTCTATTTTGGTAGACTCCCCTCTAAGCTCTATATTGCTTATACTCAGACCTCTCATTGTCTATTCAGATTATCCCCCACCTTAGATCAGCCACCCCCCAATCCCCCCACCCCATGATGGTTGTCTCGGTGAGCACCGTAAACAGTCCCCCCTAAGGGGTATACATTATTTTTTCATCTCTCTCTTTCCTCCCCCCACCCCCCATCAGTGACTATTCATACTTCTTATTGCATATTCCTCAAACCTCTCGATCTTTACCAAAAGGTTTTTCCACTCAATAATATAGGGCGCTCTTTTAGACCTCTTTTAGCGCCATAAGACCTCTTATCCATATCCTTTTTTTATTTTCTTCTTGATGATGGTATACTGCCCAGGACAGCCACTTCCGGTTTCAATGAGAGGGAAACTAGGGACTCTGCACTTAGGAGATCAAAAGGATTGCATCTTTGAACAGCTCCATATCATATGCATATAATCGGCAGCCTCTTCTCTACATTACCAGTTTGATTTTCGTTCTTTGTAGATCTTACTTAGCAGTAATGGAGTCATATATATTCTATGAATAATATAAAAATAAATTATCCTAAAGTTACTAGAAATCGTTGCCCATTTTATATTTTTATATATATTCCCCCATTCTAATGTGTTTAATCCTATATTCTTTGCCCATTTTTCCTCACTATTAAACTTTACTATTTTTCCCAGCCCCTTCCTTATTACCCTATACATTTGAGAAATAGTGACCCTAGTTGTCGTACGTTGATAACAAAAATCTCTAAATTCATGTTTTGTTGTGATAAAATATTCCCTATTTTGTGTAACTTCAAAAGCGTGTTTTAGTTGGGGATACAAAAACCCACTAATTGAGTCTAAATTTATTCCCGGGCATAACTCTTTTAGTGCTCTTATTTCCCCATTCTTAACTAACTGTTATACATAAATGATGCCATATTTTTCCCAATACTTGTGTTCTGCAATTAATTGAAATTCTCTCATATTACTATTACACCACAAAGGTGGAAAATGTGAAGTGTTCAAGATTCCTAGTATTCTTTTGATTTTTCCCCAAGCCAAATCAACCATTCGACATATTGGACACTTTTTCCCTTTATTTTTTATAAATCCTGTCTCCAATATGCTAAATATATTATATTTTGGGCCCTTAAAGTCCCTTTCTAGATATTCTTTTATATTATTCCCCATGTACTTTAACTACTGGACTTGAGAGGCCAAATAATATCCCGGAAAAAAGGGAACCGATAACCCTCCATCCTCTTCCGCTAACCAAAGATATTTTGGTTTTAGTCTTACCCTTTTTCTTCCCCAGATTAAGTCAATCAGCAGCCATTCCAGGTGGTTGAAAAAACAGTTCTCTATCCAAACTGGACAAACTGCCAAGATATACAAAATCTGGGGAAGTAACACTATTTTTATTAATGCAATTCTATCCGCTTGTCCTATCGATAACTTCTGACAAACACTTATTTTACTTTTACATCTAGTCAGCAAGGGAGAAACATTTAATTCCACAAAGTCTAGAATACTGGCACTCATCTTTACACTCATCTTTATACATAATATATGTATTGTCTTTTAGATCCTGCACATTATAACCCCTCTATACTCACCATATCACAATTCCGTCTCTTATCCAGACTCATTTCTCCCATATGGTGCCTCTTGGAGGGGGCGTAAACATCAGCCGACAAGCCGCCAGTCAGCCTCCGGTAGGTGGATGAATGTACTCTCATAGGCCAGCCCATAATCAATGACATCGCAAACGGAAGTGATATAATCCAGCCGAGCCAGCACACGCTCACACTCTGCCCAAACCCCTGAAGACGCCGGAGCACGGCGAAACATGTCGGGGGGCAGCGTGGTTTGTTAGTTTTAATTCAGCAAAGACACTCAGCCAATACATATACAGGGAGTGCAGAATTATTAGGCAAATGAGTATTTTGACCACATCATCCTCTTTATGCATGTTGTCTTACTCCAAGCTGTATAGGCTCGAAAGCCTACTACCAATTAAGCATATTAGGTGATGTGCATCTCTGTAATGAGAAGGGGTGTGGTCTAATGACATCAACACCCTATATTAGGTGTGCATAATTATTAGGCAACTTCCTTTCCTTTGGCAAAATGGGTCAAAAGAAGGACATGACAGGCTCAGAAAAGTCAAAAATAGTGAGATATCTTGCAGAGGGATGCAGCACTCTTAAAATTGCAAAGCTTCTGAAGCGTGATCATCGAACAATCAAGCGTTTCATTCAAAATAGTCAACAGGGTCGCAAGAAGCGTGTGGAAAAACCAAGGCGCAAAATAACTGCCCATGAACTGAGAAAAGTCAAGCGTGCAGCTGCCAAGATGCCACTTGCCACCAGTTTGGCCATATTTCAGAGCTGCAACATCACTGGAGTGCCCAAAAGCACAAGGTGTGCAATACTCAGAGACATGGCCAAGGTAAGAAAGGCTGAAAGACGACCACCACTGAACAAGACACACAAGCTGAAACGTCAAGACTGGGCCAAGAAATATCTCAAGACTGATTTTTCTAAGGTTTTATGGACTGATGAAATGAGAGTGAGTCTTGATGGGCCAGATGGATGGGCCCGTGGCTGGATTGGTAAAGGGCAGAGAGCTCCAGTCCGACTCAGACGCCAGCAAGGTGGAGGTGGAGTACTGGTTTGGGCTGGTATCATCAAGAATGAGCTTGTGGGGCCTTTTCGGGTTGAGGATGGAGTCAAGCTCAACTCCCAGTCCTACTGCCAGTTTCTGGAAGACACCTTCATCAAGCAGTGGTACAGGAAGAAGTCTGCATCCTTCAAGAAAAACATGATTTTCATGCAGGACAATGCTCCATCACACGCGTCCAAGTACTCCACAGCGTGGCTGGCAAGAAAGGGTATAAAAGAAGAAAATCTAATGACATGGCCTCCTTGTTCACCTGATCTGAACCCCATTGAGAACCTGTGGTCCATCATCAAATGTGAGATTTACAAGGAGGGAAAACAGTACACCTCTCTGAACAGTGTCTGGGAGGCTGTGGTTGCTGCTGCACGCAATGTTGATGGTGAACAGATCAAAACACTGACAGAATCCATGGATGGCAGGCTTTTGAGTGTCCTTGCAAAGAAAGGTGGCTATATTGGTCACTGATTTGTTTTTGTTTTGTTTTTGAATGTCAGAAATGTATATTTGTGAATGTTGAGATGTTATATTGGTTTCACTGGTAAAAATAAATAATTGAAATGGGTATATATTTGTTTTTTGTTAAGTTGCCTAATAATTATGCACAGTAATAGTCACCTGCACACACAGATATCCCCCTAAAATAGCTAAAACTAAAACCAAACTAAAAACTACTTCCAAAAATATTCAGCTTTGATATTAATGAGTTTTTTGGGTTCATTGAGAACATGGTTGTTGTTCAATAATAAAATTAATCCTCAAAAATACAACTTGCCTAATAATTCTGCACTCCCTGTAGGAATGATTACCACGTTGTGCTTGTATTAATACTGGCAGCGCGCAGCCAGTCAAGCCAATAAGTCCTACTTCAGACAAGCCTCTTCACCCAGGAGGCTAGTACTAGGACAATATATAAGACTAAGTGACTACTGACAATTTAAAATTTATATAGGTAATGTTTAAGATTAACTATTAAAGGTTAAGTTTTAGGATTTAGGAGGTGTAGGATAATAGGTGTAAGGTAGTCCTAGGGACATTTGTTTGATAGACTGATAAGTCCACACTTTTCCTGACTTGTCCAAATCAGTAGTGTCAGTCTGGGAGACAAAAAGTGGACATACAATTCCAAAGAATTTCTTCTCCCCGCACGTCAGGCAGAGCCGCAGACCAGCACGGATCACAATCTGTCATACTTGCATATCCACACCCAACAGTTACACATTCCTTATAGACACTCAAAAGGCTCAAAGGACACCACACAGGGGGCAGTCTCATCCTGGTTAGTTACATAGAGTTAGTCAGTGAAAATCCCACAGACAGTCAAAGGTGTTAGAGGATGTTAATTTTCCAGGAGGATTCCAATCTGTCAATATTTAAGGGTCGTCCCTCAGGGCACTTTCTCTCACATCTGTTGCGATCCATGGGGCACCAGCCCAGTCCAGACCCTTAAAGGACTCAGAGGGAAACGTGTCCAAACCGCCAGGTGTAGGAGTTACCGCCCACCAATCAGAGACAGACAGCCACACAGAGCATCACAGGTGGTACCACTGTTGCGGGTGTGAGACAGTCCCACTAACTTATGCACCCCTAGTGTACTACACAGAATGAAAAAGGTTTCATTCACCAGGGAAAATGTCATAGTATTCGGGCAAAGCTTGTTCACGTATTCCATGTACTTCAAACAGGCGCCACGATCAGAACTTCATAGTTCTTTAAGTTAGGTAATGTCTCCACACAAAGCACCAATATCAGTGCTAAACTGAACAGATGCAGGGATTAGGGAATACAGGGACACCCATTCCCAGAGCAGTCACCACCACCTTGCCAGACGCCACATATGATGAGAGGTAAAAACTCAAGCGGTTGTGACGCCTCTATCATCAGATACGGACGTCGGACACTCCGTTCCACTCTGTGCTGCTCTGCTCCACCATGTTATTTTACACAAATCTCCCTAACATGTGTTGGGACTAAGTTCAAAAAATATTTACAATTGGCCACTCGGACCATCAGTGTCCCTTGGTTTACACATGTTACTAATTCTAAAAAATAGCTTTTATTACTTGTCCTTAAAATATTTGCTTAGAACTCTATATTATCTTATGATTAAAATTGTCAGCGTAGCCTGCCTGCCTATTATTGTGCTCACAGTCGGGTCAGTGATTATCGAGTTCGTCCACTAGGTGGCTCTGTACATTTACAATAGCTTATTGCATATGTGCTTTATTGTGCAGACGTCTCTCTGTTTGTCTATTGCACGCTGTTATTCCCACAGCGTCTGACTACTGTGCCACCTTCTTGAACTAACCGCCTATCCTAATATCTTTCTTGATACATAATTTTAGGCTAGGCTACCACTGGCTAAAATACTAAGTTCGCTATCTGCCCCCCGACATGTTTCGCCAACCAGGCGTCTTCAGGGGTTCGGGCACAGAACTGAATGTTGGGGGCTCTGCTCCACCACACTCAGCTGCGCATCTCCCAAGCATTCCTTATTTCTCGGAGGATGTCCGCAGGATAAAAAGGGCACCTCAGAACTTCCTTCCCCCCTCCTATCCGTTGTGATCATGGTCGAGGTGGGGAAATTCGCAAAAACAGGGCTGAGGCAGTGCAGTTTCTAGGTAAAATTTCTCTCAGGGCGAGGGTCAAAAAAACCCCCCCCCCCCCCCCCTCAAAACTGCTCGATGAAATAAGTGTCTCCCCATTGTAAAAAATGTGTCACCACATTGCACGGACGGTCACAGTGACGCACCCAGTGACCCACAGACTCAGGCTCTCACTCACAGCAGGCTTCTTTCTCAGCACTGCTCAGGGCGGGCGGTAACAGGCAGGCTCTGCGGGCGGCGGTGCTCACCTCACTCACTGTACGTCACGCGGCGCGTGATGTACAGTGAGTAAGCGCCGCCGCCCGCAGAGCCTGCCTGTGGGGGGACATTATTTTTGATAAGGATCACTATGGACATTATTTAGAATGGAGGCTGCTGTGGGTGTCATTATAACTGTATAATGTCTGATAGGCCTAGTCCTGAGTTATATTACCCTGCCCTGTATAATAATGTACCCTGATACCCCTTAGTTATATTACCCCAGCGGGTTAATATAACTAAGGGGTATCAGGGATGGGTACATTATTATACAGGGCATGGGCAGGGTAATATAACTCAGCTCAGAACTAGGCCTATCAGACATTATACAGTTATAATGAGTAATGACACCCACAGCAGCCTCCATTCTAAATAATGTCTATAGTGATCCTTATTAAACTTAACACAGTGACAGTGGCCCTCGCCCCCATTGTAATTAATGCTCCCCCCCCCACAGACCATCACTCGCCTTACAGCAGGCTTCTTTTCAGCATCAGCATTGCTCAGGGCGGGCGGTAACAGGCAGGCAGTGCGGCGCTCACTCACTCACTGTACGTCACGCGCCTGCGCCGCCTAGTGGGAGGAGCAGGCGCGTGATGTCAGTAAGTGCCGCCCGCACGTACCGGAGCTGAGTGACTGGACTCGGTAGTACGTACAGGCACTGTCTGAAGAGTGAGAGGACTCGGCACTCGGGCGCAGGGCAGGCGAGAAATGGGCCCTGGGCTGAGGCAGAAGCAGCGGGTCAGCAGGAACACGAAGAGCACCAGCACAGAATCTGAGCTGAAGCAACAGGCAGCCAGAAGAGGGACGCCGACATGAGGCAGGGCTGGAGCAGCGAGGTCAGGTCAGCGTTTAGCGTTCACATCGCGTCGCCAAGATCCGGGAGCCGGGTAAGGAGGAGGGTGGGAAGGGCCGCGGCACGCCTACGCACTTACGTCATGCCGCTTGTGACCTGTACGGCTAATACTTCAAAGCAAGGCAGCATGAGTTGCGGGCCTGCTGACCCTGTAAAAGATTTGAGTTGCGGGCCAGCAGGTGAGCTGACCCAGTAAAAGATTTTAGGTGCGGGGCCTGCTGGTGAGCTTACCCTGTAAAACATTATATGCGAGGGCCTGCAGTTGAGCTGACCCTCTAAAATATTAGGGGCGAAGGCCTGCTGCTGAGCTGACGCTCTAAAACATTATATGCGAGTGCCTGCTGGTGAGCTGATGCTCTAAAACATTATATGCAAGGGACTGCAGGTGAGCTGACCCTGTAAAACATTATATGCGAGGGCCTGCTGCTGAGCTGACCCTCTAAAACATTAGGGGTGAGGGCCTGCTGGTGAGCTGACCAGTAAAACATTATATGCAAGGGCCTGCTGCTGAGCTGACCCTCTAAAACATTAGGGGCGTGAGCCTGCTGGTGAGCTGATGCTCTAAAACATTATAAGCTAGTGCCTGCTGGTGAGCCGATGCTCTAAAACAATATATGTGAGGGCCTGCAGTTGAGCTGATGCTCTAAAACATTATATGCGAATGCCTGCTGGTGAGCTGATCCTCTAAAACATTATATGCAAGTTCCTGCTGGTGAGCTGACGCTCTAAAACATTATATGCAAGTGCCTGCTGATGAGCTGACGCTCTAAAACATTATATGCGAGGGCCTGCTGCTGAGCTGACCCTCTAAAACATTAGGGGTGAGGGCCTGCTGGCGAGCTGACGCTCTAAAACATTATATGTGAGTGCATGCTGTTCAGCTGATCCCATAAAAAAAAAATTGAATTGAGGGCCTGCAGTTGAGCTGACCCTATTAAAAAAATTAGAGACCCTCCTAGACCCTGATGGACGTATTGCCCACAATCCTGGGTGTGGGTAGCACATGTGCCATCCCAGGGTACGACTCACTCCCAGCCTCCACAACATTCACCCAGTGTGCCGTCAGGGAGATGTAGCATCCCTGGCCACCAGCACTTGTCCATGTGTCTGTGGTTAAGTGGACCTTCCCAGTAACTGCGTTGGTCAGGGCATGGGTGATGTTCTGGGACACATGCTGGTGTAAGGCGGGCATGGCACACCGTAAAAAATAGTGGTGGCTGAGGACTGCGTACCGAGGGACGGCTGCCAACATCAGGCTGCGGAAGGCCTCAGTGTCCACAAGCCTAAATGGCAACATTTCAAGGGCCAGAAATTTCGAAAGTTGCGCATTTAGTACTATGGCCTGTGGGTGGGTGGGTGGATATTTGCGCTTGCGTTCAAATGACTGTGTTATGGACATTTGGACGCTGTGCTGGGACAGGGAAGTGGATGTTGTTGCTGTTGGTTCATGCAAAGGTGCAGGGCGAGGGGCATTCATGCCTGCGCCTTCGACAGGGGATTGGCCAGCAGTGCGTAACACAGGGGAAGAGGAGGTGTGACCCGCAGACCCAGATTGTGGACCTAGGTGTTCGGCCAACTTATTAGGCCATGTGGCGGATCATGCTGGTGGTGGTGAGGTTGCTAGTATTCATGCCCCGGCTCATTTTGGTACGGCACAGGTTGAAAACTACCACTCTTTTGTCGTCTGCACTTTCCTTAAAAAAGCGCTATATTGTGGAACACCTGTTGGCAAGGTAGATTTACGCATAGGGGTGCTCGGTGTAACGGTTGCCGGCCTGTTTGGTGTGGGCCGACTGCGGATCCCTCCTCCTCTGTACTGCTGTCCTCGCACGGCTTTTCACCTTCCCATGTTGGATCAGTGACGTCATCGTCAACCACCTCCTCTTCCAGTCCCTGACTCTGCTCATGCTCCTTAGTTGACCTAACCACAACCTCAGTGATAGGTAACTGTGTCTCATCATCATCCACCTCGTGAACGAATGATTGCCGTTCACCACCGTCATCTTCTTGAGACTGTGAAGGCTCAAGAGGTTGGGAATCAGGGCACAATATCTCAGGTCCCTCTTCAAGCGTGCTGGCCGTGAGGGCCAAATGTAATAGTGGCGCTGGAAAGAGCTCCTTGGAATACCCGAGTGTGGGATCACTCGTTTGGCAAGCCTCTCAATGGTGGGAGGAAGGATGATCAGAGAGAGGATTCGGTTGACCAGACTCTTGGCTACAGAGACTGGACTTGGTAGAAGAGAGGGTGGTGCTTAACCAACTGGAAGCATTATCTTCAGCAATCCAACCCACCAACTGTTCGCACTGGTCTAACTTGGACAGTTTTGTCCTGCGCCGCCCAGCTAAGTTGTACATGAAGCTGGGTACGGTGGATGTTTTTTTTTTCTATGGTGGACTGGCAGCAGGCACAGTTTCATTGCACCCAGGGCCACGGCCTCTGCATGCACCATCAGCATCACGCCCACTTCCCCATCCATTAGTCCTTGCCTTCTTCATATTAATGGTTTTGTCATTAGCTGTGGCGCAGATTGTTTTACAGTCCGCTAAAGACACTGTTTTCTGATGCAGGACAGTATATGTCACAGAAAAACACAGAATATGTACACTATATTAGGCCAAGATTATTGGAGTTTGCCCTAAAGAAACTGTTTTCGGATGGAGTACTGTATATGTCACAGAACCACACAGAATATGGACACTAGATTAGGCCCAGATTTTTGGAATTTGCAATACAAACTCAGTTTTCAGATGCAGGACAGTATATGTCACAGAAACCCACAGAATATGGACACTAGATTAGGCCCAGATTATTGGAATTTGCCCTAAAGAAACCGTTTTCTGATGGAGTACTGTATATGAATAAAAAAGTGGCTGGCACTCACTATATGGTTCACATCAACAGCAATTTATTAGCCTCTCACTGTGAACCATATAGTGAGTGCCAGCCACTTTTTTATTCATTTTTTCTTGCTCTTGACTGATTGGGTGATCAGTTTTCTGGCTAGAGCACCTTGGCCATACAGAGGAAGGGGGTGAGCTATCCACAACAATTTTGGGAGTACTGTATATGTTACAGAAAACCACACACTATGGACATTAGATTAGGCCCAGAATATTAAAATTTACATTAAAGAAACAGTTTTCGGATGGAGTACTGTATATGTCACGGATGTGTGGATTATGGGGAAAAAATGATTGTTTTTACTAATATTCTTCCTATCTCTGCCCCTGACACACAGAAGGTATTGCTGCACAGATGTCACAAGTCACTGCAGACACCTTCTATATAGCAAAAGAATCGCTATTTCGCGAAGTATAAGAAAAAAAATCGAGTACTACTTTGCACAATTAAATTGCTGCCACCACCACACACAATAGTCCTTTTGGGTCTTTGAAACGTTATTCACTGGAATATATTGCAATCATAATCTCCCTACACTATCTGTCCCTTCCTAAGCGCAGCTCTCCCTGACTCGCAATGAGCCGAACCTGTGTGATCGGGTGCTATATAGCACCCGATGACTCGTTCCGGACAGCCAATGACTGTAATGCCAGCAGCCAACATGGCTACTGGCATTACAGTGATGGCAATACTTACCTGCATGTTTATAGGCTGCTTAGCAGCCGCGAAACGTGCAGGAAGGAGACTCGAGCGTGCCACTCGAGCACATGTGGTACTCGGCCGAGTACCGCCATGTGCCGAGCATAGCGATTTTTTTAAAAGATTTTATTCGATCTGTATTTATTTGTGGCGAATCACGTAAAAAAAAAACTGCTATTTCCTGGCTGCAGAGAGCCTGTAAAGTGGTGTAGAACACAGTGCCTTGCAGTAATAGGAATAGGGAGTCTGTTGTGGTAGTGAAACAATTCTGTTAGTCAGTATGACACACACATGACAGGCGTCACTCTTAGAATCACTGCACACTTCACTTATTTGGGCAGTTATGGTGCCAAATCTGACCAAATAACTCAAGAGTTAACTCAGCCTTACAGGTCGATGTTAGCATCAAAAAGAAGCGCACTCCTTTTACACCGTTGTCAGCTGATTCCACGTAGATGTCTACAGAACCTGTTCTATTAAACGCTTATGCAAGTAGAGCCCCCCGACAGAGTGGAGAGGGTGTCAGCAGTAAGTTTGTGTTAAAGTCACTGATTAGTTTGCCCATCCCCTGATCCGTCAGAACAATAACCAGTGGAGTGCCTAGGGTGTTCGGCACCTGGGGCGGGTCCTTTTTCTGCCCCCCCCCCCCCCCCCAATACTTTAAAAAAATTATGCCCCCTCACAGTAGTATTGCCGTCATTGAACAACCTTCACAGAAGTTTTGTACAAATGTGTGCCCCCTTACAGTAGTTATGCCCACATAGTGCGCATGTAGAGAGATCAGAAATAATATGCGGCACTCACCGGAATCTTCACAAGGTAATGTTCTTTATTAGTCCTTCATACAGGACAGAAAGATAGGGTACTGGGGCGGACAGGTTCCTGCAGGTGAATGGCGGCTACGGCCGTTTCGCGCTATGGATTGCGCTTCTTCTGGCCGCACTAATCGTCAGGGCGCAGCATTGCGCCATATATACGCGACGCTCCACAGCCGGCATCATGTGCAGCAGCTGTGCGCCGCCAGTAAATGACGAAAAACTATATGACAAAAGGGAACAAGACAAATCACACAGACAAATGTAAGAAACTAATATAAAAACAGACAGACACAGGTTGGATGGATCGCATTGGCACGGCAGCTATACCATATGCAGCAATCATAAATGTAGATAATAATATTATACGGTGCAGCGTTAGGAGGAAAACTGGGCAAAGGGGAGTTAATCCCTTAAAGGGACCTGAGGTTCATTTTGGAAAAGCTGGCTCACACCTGCAAACAGACTTTTGACATCCCGCTCTTAAAGGAACACGGACATGTCGTTCCTATCGTTCAGTCCTGCCGCTCCAGTGGCTTGAGTGGAAAGAATCCACCTTGCTTCCCTCTGCAGGAGCAGCCGGTGACGATCCCCTCCCCTAGGAATGGATCGGACCTGCTCCACTCCCGCAAAGGAAAGACAACGCGGACGGCCACCATGTGCGGCCCTGATATGTTCAATCAGGCGGGGACATCCTCTACCTGAACGAATGGAACTGACATGTTCCCGTATTCGCTCAAAGAGCGGGCGAATCGTTTTACCGATGTAATATCTATTACATGGACAGAAAACGACGTACACAACGTAGGGCGTCCGGCATGTTATGAAATCCCGTACCACATGCTGAACCCCTCCTATTTGTAACCACTTGCCACAATTATTTAGTGCGCAAAAGGAGCAATGCCCACATCTATGGTTGCCTGCGGGTTTTTTGCCGGTGAGCCATGTCTCCGCCTGTGGTGTGCGGAATACGCTGTTCACCAATTTATCTTTGAGAGTTGCGCACTTTCTGAACGTGACCAGTGGTCGCTGACTGGAGAGGTTGCTTAGAGCCGGGTCCCCCTTGAGGAGATCCCAGTTCTCATATATCACCCGTTTGATGATATCTGCAGCAGGGCTGTACTTGAATGCAAAAGCAAAACGGGGTCGCTCAATGCCTTTGTCCTTCTCGACCAGCAATGTGTTACGGTCCAGTGTGGCAGCTTTACGAAGGGCTGCTGAAACTATTCCCGGTGGGTAACCCCGATCCACGAGACGTTTACTGAGCTCGTCGGCTTGCCTGTGGAACCCAGAGTCGGTGTCATTAATCCTCCTCAAACGGACAAATTGTCCATATGGGACGGCTTTTTTCACCGATGGTGGGTGGAAATTGGTCTGGTGAAGTAGCGAGTTAGTCGCCGTGGGCTTGCGGAAGCCTGTGGTATGTAATACACCATCTCTCACTGTGATACGCACATCCAGGAAGTCAAGCGATTCACCCCCAAAATTGAGGGTAAACCGCATGTTCATCCTGTTGTGCGCATTGAGATACTCCACAAATCTGTGGCATGACTCCTCGCCACCCGACCAGACCATGAAAACGTCATCCACATAGCGTAGAAATAAATGCATGAACCGTAGAAAGGGGTTACCCACCGAGAATATGTAGGTCTCCTCAAATACCGCCAGGTACAGGTTCGCAAACGTGCACGACACAGGCGTGCCCATTGCGGTACCTAGTACCTGGCGGTACCACTGACCGTCGAACTGGAACACATTGCTGGTGAGAACCAGATCCAGTGCCTCCATAATAAAGCTATTAAACAGGGCCTCTTTGTTACTCCTACTCAGTACTGTGTCAACAGCACGGAGCCCTAATTTATGGGGGATCCTAGTATATAGACTCTCGACGTCCAAGGACACCAGGCAGAACTCCCTCCGCCACTCAAAATGTTGGAGTGTTCGGAGGAAGTCCCCGGTGTCCTTGAGATACGTCGGAGTCCCCACAAGGAGTGGCCTGAGGAGCCAGTCCACATAGCCCGATAGTGGCTCCGTCACTGACCCAATCCCGGCCACTATGGGGCGACCAGGGGGCTGGGTCAGTGACTTGTGGATTTTAGGTACAAAGTACCAGACGGGGACTTTGGGGGGGGTGGGGATGAGCCGTTTGGCCATGCCCTTGGGTAAGAAACCGGCCCCTATGTACTTCTCAACAAATGCCTGAAGTCTGGCAAGAATTCCCTGTATGGGGTCTCCCTTCAATTTGAGGTAAACTGTGCCGTCTCCCAATTGCCTCCCCGCCTCCTCCCTATAGTACTCCCTGGTCATCAGAACCACATTCCCTCCCTTGTCGGCCGGCTTGATAACAATGTTATCCTGTTGTTTCAACCACAAAAGGGCTCGATACTCTTCCCCAGTAACATTCGGGGGTGCTGCTGGGTAAATCAGCGCACGTATCTCTCTTAACACCCTTTTGTGGAACAGGTCTACTGCTGAGCCGGCCGGCATGGGAGGAAGGAAGGTGGAACTGATGCCACCGGTATATTTGTCAATCTTACTACTACCACCACTACTGACTGGCGTGTCTGACTCCATATTGGCTAGGAACTGGATGACCTGTATCTCCTCCTCACTGTAGCGACCCTTAAGGTGGAAGTCAGCTCCTGTAATTGTCGCCGGGATTTCTCCCGGCAATGGTGCAGCATTGCTCGGGGGGATCTCGGCAAACATTTTTTTCAAAAACAGTTTGCGGATAGACAAAAACAAGTCGATCTCAAAGTCCGCAGGGCTGAACTGCTCAGCTAGGCTGAATCCCAACCCTCGATTGAGGAGGGGGATGCAGCCCGGGGGCAGTTCTAAGCCGGTGAGGTTCACCACTATGTCGGCAGAAATAGTGTTCGTGGGTTCTCCTATTGCCGCCACGTAACCTGGCGTCTCCGCCTCGTCGATTTGCGTATTTCTTTCGATTTTTCTTGAGCGTCTGCCACGCCCCCTTCTCGTTCTCTTTCTAAAGGGGCACAATTGCTTGGTGAATGGGTTTCATTGCCTTCTGACGGACTAGAGTCCGAGTCGGTAGCCCAGAAGTTGTTACGTCCTCGCCGTGGGGTGCGCTTGGGGCGTATTCTCTTTTTACCCCAGTCGAAAACTCGATCAAGTTCATAGTCATTTTTGTCTCTAATAAATTTGTCTCTCTTCTTCTCCTTAACCTCCACTTGAGTTGCCAAAAGCTTTTTATTCATTCGTTTTTCAAAATTTGCAAATTGAGACTCCATCAGCCTCTTCTGTAACTCCTCTCTTGCTCTGTTTAATTCCTCTGTCACTGCTGCATACTCCTTCTCATCTCGGGTTAATACAAGACCCATGATCTGCATAGAGAATTGCTGGTGTGCGTCCTTCCACGCACTTACGAAAGCGGGGTCGTCTTCATATTGGACAATTTCTTTGAACATACGCAAGCCCCTTGGGACCCGTTCACAGTCCTGATAAGATTTCAGGGACTTGATTGTCCAGAATAACCGCACCTCTTTATCTGCCAGCTGGAAGATTTTTAACTCCAAAGCCTTGGTGCTGATAGTGTGCGTGTAGTCTCCCTCGTCACAAACTGCAAAGAAAGTGTCCGCCCCCTCTCTTCCCTGTGTTAAGCTGCATGCGTTATCTTGCGTGGCCAGGGAGGCTGGTGTCTGAGAATCTTCTGCGTGCTCAGCCATGTGGATACAATTGATCAAGCCGTACAATCAGGAAAAAGAAAAAGAACGAAGCGGCACTGCAAGAGTCAGGCAAGTGAAGCCGGTACTCTGACTGGCTCAGATAGCGGCACCGCAGCAAAACATACACTCCGTCTGTGGTGCTCAGCATTGGATAAAGGTCATATCGATTGTGCGCATGTAGAGAGATCAGAAATAATATGCGGCACTCACCGGAATCTTCACAAGGTAATGTTCTTTATTAGTCCTTCGTACAGGACAGAAAGATAGGGTACTGGGGCGGACAGGTTCCTGCAGGTGAATGGCGGCTACGGCCGTTTCGCGCTATGGATTGCGCTTCTTCTGGCCGCACTAATCGTCAGGGCGCAGCATTGCGCCATATATACGCGGCGCTCCACAGCCGGCATCATGTGCAGCAGCTGTGTGCCGCCAGTAAATGACGAAAAACTATATGACAAAAGGGAACAAGACAAATCACACAGACAAATGTAAGAAACTAATATAAAAACAGACAGACACAGGTTGGATGGATCGCATTGGCACGGCAGCTATACCATATGCAGCAATCATAAATGTAGATAATAATATTATACGGTGCAGCGTTAGGAGGAAAACTGGGCAAAGGGGAGTTAATCCCTTAAAGGGACCTGAGGTTCATTTTGGAAAAGCTGGCTCACACCTGCAAACAGACTTTTGACATCCCGCTCTTAAAGGAACACGGACATGTCGTTCCTATCGTTCAGTCCTGCCGCTCCAGTGGCTTGAGTGGAAAGAATCCACCTTGCTTCCCTCTGCAGGAGCAGCCGGTGACGATCCCCTCCCCTGGGAATGGATCGGACCTGCTCCACTCCCGCAAAGGAAAGACAACGCGGACGGCCACCATGTGCGGCCCTGATATGTTCAATCAGGCGGGGACATCCTCTACCTGAACGAATGGAACTGACATGTTCCCGTATTCGCTCAAAGAGCGGGCGAATCGTTTTACCGATGTAATATCTATTACATGGACAGAAAACGACGTACACAACGTAGGGCGTCCGGCATGTTATGAAATCCCGTACCACATGCTGAACCCCTCCTATTTGTAACCACTTGCCACAATTATTTAGTGCGCAAAAGGAGCAATGCCCACATCTATGGTTGCCTGCGGGTTTTTTGCCGGTGAGCCATGTCTCCGCCTGTGGTGTGCGGAATACGCTGTTCACCAATTTATCTTTGAGAGTTGCGCACTTTCTGAACGTGACCAGTGGTCGCTGACTGGAGAGGTTGCTTAGAGCCGGGTCCCCCTTGAGGAGATCCCAGTTCTCATATATCACCCGTTTGATGATATCTGCAGCAGGGCTGTACTTGAATGCAAAAGCAAAACGGGGTCGCTCAATGCCTTTGTCCTTCTCGACCAGCAATGTGTTACGGTCCAGTGTGGCAGCTTTACGAAGGGCTGCTGAAACTATTCCCGGTGGGTAACCCCGATCCACGAGACGTTTACTGAGCTCGTCGGCTTGCCTGTGGAACCCAGAGTCGGTGTCATTAATCCTCCTCAAACGGACAAATTGTCCATATGGGACGGCTTTTTTCACCGATGGTGGGTGGAAATTGGTCTGGTGAAGTAGCGAGTTAGTCGCCGTGGGCTTGCGGAAGCCCGTGGTATGTAATACACCATCTCTCACTGTGATACGCACATCCAGGAAGTCAAGCGATTCACCCCCAAAATTGAGGGTAAACCGCATGTTCATCCTGTTGTGCGCATTGAGATACTCCACAAATCTGTGGCATGACTCCTCGCCACCCGACCAGACCATGAAAACGTCATCCACATAGGGTAGAAATAAATGCATGAACCGTAGAAAGGGGTTACCCACCGAGAATATGTAGGTCTCCTCAAATACCGCCAGGTACAGGTTCGCAAACGTGCACGACACAGGCGTGCCCATTGCGGTACCTAGTACCTGGCGGTACCACTGACCGTCGAACTGGAACACATTGCTGGTGAGAACCAGATCCAGTGCCTCCATAATAAAGCTATTAAACAGGGCCTCTTTGTTACTCCTACTCAGTACTGTGTCAACAGCACGGAGCCCTAATTTATGGGGGATCCTAGTATATAGACTCTCGACGTCCAAGGACACCAGGCAGAACTCCCTCCGCCACTCAAAATGTTGGAGTGTTCGGAGGAAGTCCCCGGTGTCCTTGAGATACGTCGGAGTCCCCACAAGGAGTGGCCTGAGGAGCCAGTCCACATAGCCCGATAGTGGCTCCGTCACTGACCCAATCCCGGCCACTATGGGGCGACCAGGGGGCTGGGTCAGTGACTTGTGGATTTTAGGTACAAAGTACCAGACGGAGACATACTTGGAAAACCTTACATACAGCGCTACAGAACATACAGGGTAATAGAGCACCACATACCTATTACATCCAGTGACTTCTCTTCCCTGATGTAGATATTATATTTCCTCTTCTTCTCCTATTAGGCCAGACCACCATGATGACTTCTTTCAGCCGGACCTCGTCTCTGCAGTGTTTAACAAACAGACATCTTATTTTCTTACTTTTCCATCATCCTCCCACCTTCTCAACACCCCATCCTGCCACCCCCAATACAGTGTCCACTGTGCTCCCCAACAGTTTACTGCAGAAACAGCCCCCCTTTAGACTTCTATGCCAGACCCCATATAAGACCCCCGTTTTAAACCCTCACATCAGACCCCTATTAGACCTCCATGTAAGACCCCAACCCAATATCAGACCTCAGATAAGACTTCCATTAGACCTCCAGACCCCATATCAGATCTCCAGACCCACATATCAGACCTCAGACCAGACCCCCATATCAAACCCCCGAAAGACCTCCAGACCCCCATATCTGACCCCCATTAGACCTCCAGACCCCCGTCAGACCTCCAGACCCCCCCAGTAAGACCTCCAGACCCCCCAAATAAGACCTCCAGACCCCCATTAGACCTCTCCAGACCCCCATTAGACCTCCAGATATAAGATCTCAGATCAGACTAAAATAATACTTGCCTCTCCTGCCGCCACTCTCCTTGTCCTGGCTGTCTCCTTTTCTCAGGGCCAGCGCTGAAGTCACCTGACCTCCTGCAGCGTCAGGTCAGAGTGCGCTCTGTGCATCCTGATGCTGCAGGCATCCAGGACACAGCAGCGCGGGCCCTGAGAAGAGAGAGCAGGAGGAGGGGTAAGTACTGTTCAGTGCTCACAGCGCTTCTCTCCCCCTCCTCCTGCAGACTAGTGAGCGCATCCATTATGGACTGCATCTTATGAAGGGAAAAGCAATGAGCGCTTCCATCTGTATTGATGGAAGCGCTAATTGCTTCTGGCACCCCCCTGCGAGCCGGCACCCGGGGTGGACTCCCCCCCCCCCCAGGCACGCCACTGACAATAACCCCAAAAAAACAGATCCTGTCTATTTAACATCCGCCTTCACTCGGTCAGCATTTTGTCAGTAATCCATCAGTATTGCTAAAGCCCAAAAAACTGGAGTGGATCCAAAACAGAGATGACACGTGAATAGACTATTTGCATGTCTTCTGTGTTTTGTACCCACTCCTGCTTTTGGCCACCAAATTAATACCCAATTCTGATGGGACCATACAAGCCTTACAGCTACTAAATAGACAGGACTCATTGTGCGTCTAATTTTCCTTTCTTCTGACAGATCAGAAGAACAGTCAAATAAATGATTATGTCAATCAGGCAAAATAGTGGCCCAATCATGAAGTGGGGAGGGTGGGAACAGCATGAGAAGTCTACAGAGTGGCCCAATGACATAGTGGTGAGGTGGCAGCAGCATGAGGAGACCACAGAGTGGCCCAATGACATAGTGGTAATGTGGCAGAAGCATGAGGAGACCACAGAGTGGGGATGTGGCAGCAGCATGAGGAGACCACAGAGTGGTGAAGTGTCAGCAGCATGAGGAAACCACAGAGTGGCTCAGAGACATAGTGTTGAGGTGGCAGCAGCATGAGGAGACCACAGAGTGGTGAAGTGGCAGCAGCATGAGGAGACTACAGAGTGGCTCAGAGACATAGTGTTGAGAAGGCAACAGCATGATGAGACCACAGAGTGGTGAAGTGGCAGCAGCATGAGGAGACCACAGAATGGTGATGTGGCAGCAGCATGAAGAGACCACAGAGTGGTAAAGTGGAAGCAGCATGAGGAGATCACAGAGTGGTGATGTGGTAGCAGCATTAGAAGACCACAGAGTGGCCCAGAGGCATAGTGTTGAGGTGGCAGCAGCATGAGGAGACCACAGAGTGCTGAAGTGGCAGCAGCATGAGGAGACCACAGAGTGGTGACATAGTGGTGAGGTGGCAGCAGCATGAAGAGACAACAGAGTGTTGAAGCGGCAGCAGCATGAGGAGACCACAGAGTGGCACAGAGACATAGTGTTGAGGTAGCAGCCGCATGAAGAGACCACAGAGTGATAAAGTGTCAGCAGCATGAGGAGACCACAGAGTGGCTCAGAGACACAGTGTTGAGGTGGCAGCAGCATGAGTAGACCACAGGGTGGTGAAGTTGCAGCAGCATGAGGAAACCACAGAGTGACCCAGTGACATAGTGGTGAGGTTGCAGCAGCATGAGGAAACCACAGAGTGGTGAATTGGCAGCAGCATGAGGAGACCACAGAGTGGCCCAGTGACATAGTTGTCATGTGGCAGCAGCATGAGGAGACCACAGAGTAGCCCAGCGACATAGTGTTGAGGTGGCAGCAGCATGAGGAGACTACAGAGTGGCCCAGTGACATAGTGGTGATGTGGCAGCAGCATGAGGAGACCACAGAGTGGTGAAGTGGAAGCAGCTTGAGGAGATCACAGAGAGGCCCAGTGACATAGTGGTGAGGTGGCAGCAGCATGAGGAGACCATAGAGTGGCCCAATTACATAGTTGTGGCAGCAGCATGAGTAGACCACAGAGTAGTCCAGAGACATAGTGTTGAGGTGGCAGCAGCATGAGGAGACCACAGAGTGGTGAGGTGGCAGAGGCATGAGGAGAACACAGAGTACTAGCTGGCACCCGGGGCGAACTCCCCCCCCCCCCCCTAGGCACGCCACTGACAATAACCCCCAAAAAAAGGATCCTGTCTATTGAGCATCCGCCTCCACTCAGTCAGCATTTTGTCAGTAATCCATCAGTATTGCTAAAGCCAAAAAAACTGTGGATCCAAAACAGAGATGACAAGTGAATAGAATATTTGCATGTCTTCTGTGTTTTGTACCCACTCCTGCTTTTGGCTACCAAATTAATACCCAATTCTGATGGGACCATACAGGCCTTACAGCTACTACATAGACAGGACCCATTGTGCATCAAATTTTTCCTTTCTTCTGACAGATCAGAAAAACTGTCAAATAAATGATGATATCAACCAGGCAAAATAGTGGCCCAATCATGAAGTGGGAGGGTGGGAACAGCATGAGAAGACCACACAGTGGCCCAATGGCATAGTGGTGATGTGGCAGAAGCATGAGGAGACTACAGAGTGGGGATGTAGCAGCAGCATGAGGAGACCACAGAGCGGTGAAGTGCCAGCAGCATGAGGAGACCACAGAGTGGCTCAGAGACATGGTGTTGATTTGGCAGCAGCATGAGGAGACCACAGAGTGGTGAAGTGGAAGCAGCATGAGGAGACCACAGAGTGGCTCAGAGACATAGTGTTGAGAAGGCAGCAGCATGTGGAGACCACAGAATGGTGAAGTGGCAGCAGCATGAGGAGACTACAGAGTGGCCAAGTGACATAGTAGTGAGGTGGCAGCAGCATGAGGAGACAACAGAGTGGTGATGTGGCAGCAGCATGAGGAGACCACAGAGTGGTAAAGTGGAAGCAGCAAGAGGAGATCACAGAGTGGTGATGTGGTAACAGCATTAGAAGACCACAGAGTGGCCCAGAGGCATAGTGTTGAGGTGGCAGCAGCATGAGGAGACCACAGAGTGGTGAAGTGGCAGCAGCATGGGGAGACCACAGAGTGGTGAAGTTGCAGCAGCATGAGGAGACCACAGAGTGGCCCAGTGACATAGTGGTGAGGTGGTAGCAGCATGAGGAAACCACAAAGTGGTGAAGTGGTGGCAGCATGAGGAGACCACAGAGTGGCCCAGTGACATAGTGGTCATGTGGCAGCAGCATGAGGAGACCACAGAGTTGCCCAGCAACATAGTGTTGAGGTGGCAGCAGCATGAGACCACAGAGTGGCCCAGTGACATAGTGGTGATGTGGCAGCAGCATGAGACCACAGAGTGGTGAAGTGGAAGCAGCTTGAGGAGACCACAGAGTAGCCCAGTGACATAGTGGTGAGGTGGTAGCAGCATGAGAAAACCACAAAGTGGTGAAGTGGTGGCAGCATGAGGAGACCACAGAGTGGCCCAGTGACATAGTGGTCATGTGGCAGCAGCATGAGGAGACCACAGAGTGGCCCAGTTACATAGTGGTGAGGTGGCAGCAGCATGAGGAGACCACAGAGTAGTCCAGAGACATAATGTTGAGGTGGCAGCAGCATGAGGAGACCACAGAGTGGAGAGGTGGCAGAGGCATGAGGAGACCACAGAGTGGCTTAGTGACAGAGTGGGTAGGTGGGGGGGCAATACCAGTACCAGCTGAAGATGGTGGCTGACAGTAGGAGCACCTGGCAGCAGGTGTGGCATCAGGCGGGTTGCGTCATCAGACTAGTAGCTGAAGCAGGTAGCCAGAAGAAACAGGTCTCTTTTGTCAAAGTGTTGGTGTGGCACCATGGATGATCTAGTCTGATGCATCAGGCATTGGTGTTTAAAAATTCTGGCTGATCCACGCCTGATTTATTTTCACAAAGGTCAGTTTCTCTACATTTTGGTAAGTATGGCCCCCGCTGCACTAAATACCCCCTCAAATCCAGCAAATGACCATGTTCACCACCTCCTCCAGTGGCCTAACAAAAAATTGCCACACTGCACGCTGACTGCCTGCTACCGCTGCCTCCGTAAACCCCTGCACCGCTACTTTCCGGGCCAGTAGGCTCCTGCAAAGCGGGTGTTCTACCCCGGGCACGTTTGGCTCCTGACCTCCCACTGCTGCCACCCTGCTGACTCACAGCCACGCTGCCACCCTGCTGGCTCAGCTGCTGCCTCACACGCAACCTGCCACCCTCTTAACCTGATGATCAAGCCCCTTCTTCACCCGGCTCCCAAGTGTGATCAGCTAAATCATCATCATCCACTACTGTCTGCATGTCACTGATGTCCCTCTCAATGGTCTCAGGGCCAGGAGCCTGACCGCTCGCAAAACACCTGCTCCCACGCGACTCTCCTCATCACTACTTGCTCACCTACTGGAGGAAGCGGCAGTTGTCTCCTCCAGATCTTGGCTGGGCATTAGCTGCTGACTGTCATCTAGTAGCTCGTCCTCGCTGAAAAGTGGAGCCGAGCCTATGGCATATAATACTTCTCACGCTGAGGGAACTGAAAATGACAGAGGAAGGTTCAGGACAGGTGGGGGCACAGTGCCTGCTTCCGGGCAGAGAAACCCACCAACTTTTGCCTGGGGGTGTCTGATGTCCCTTGCAACGAACTCGAAGACCGAGTCAACCATTCAAGCACCGCTGGGTTGCTGGTCAAGACACGACCGCTAGAGGACACCGGGAGCTCAAGCCTGCGACTCCTGCTCCACCCCCCCTTCTTCTGCTGCCTGCGACAGAAACATTTTGGCCACTGCCTGTGACGGGGTCCCCTTTCACCTGTCTGTCTGACATACTGTACGATAAAAAAATTAAATTAAAATTAAAATAATTCCTCCCCCCAAAAAGGCGGTAGTACAATGTTACTTCACCACTGAACGGCAATTAAGACATATTTATACAGTATATATATATTTTTTCTGATTAATAAACTCCCCCGCCCCCCCCAAAAAAAAAAAAAAAAACTATTCACCGAAGAACGGCAATTAAGACGTATTTTTTTTCCTATTTCTACACCCCAAAAAAAACCCGTAATAATCACAATTCACCGTGGAACGGCTAATGGGACGTACGTATCTTTCCTATTAATACACCACATAAATGGCTGTAGTACAATGTAACTTCACCTCTGAATGCCAATTATGACATATATTTACTCCTTTTTTTTTCCTATTTCTACACCACAAAAAAAAAAAACATCTTAGTTCACCAAGATGGAACAACCTCCCACACCAAATATTGATTTGATTTAGATCTCTCTTTTGTTCATTGGCCTTACATTTTGTTAATTGATAAAAATAAACTATTAACTATTAACACTTCAATTTTTTAAAGCATTATTACTTTGAAGCATTTTTTCCATACCTGCCTAATCTTTTTGCACATTACTGTATATATTGTAGATTTACACACATGTACATAAATGCACTTACCAGTAGCAATGCTGCTTCTATAAATAAAATCTATGGCCTCCTGGAATAGCTCTAGTTTTGTTGTGGCATTTTGTTATGTAATATAATAAAAGCTGACACCTAAAGATGAATTGCAAACATAAAAATATGACTAATGGAAAATAAGAATAACAAAAATAGGCTTAGAAGTAGGAAGCCGACAGCCAAACGGATAGCATAAAAATAAGTGTACAGGATAGCTAAGTAATGATGTCTGGATGGCGCAGTGCAACAATTAATGTAAATAGGGCAGAAGTTTTATTATATACATCAGTGTTCAGTAACATATACAAATAGATTCTGTGCAGGAAGATCAAAATGATCAATAAAGGTTAGACATTAAGCAGAAAACTATTTTAAATGTCACACAAAGACGTCTGGCTAAAGGTATACTTAGAAGTAAAGAACAAACCCAAAATGTTAATGGCCTGGTAGATTTATCATTGATGGTAAAATAAACATTTTTTATGTTCTTTGTGCAGGAGCACACTCTACAGGTAGACCTACCTACCACTTAAATAATATTTAGAAAGGAGAACTATATTTGTATGTGCGTGTATAATACATGTTTTCTCATCTAAATCTAATAGTCCAACATGGTTATACGTATACATCAATAGAAAAATGTAAATTATTGGATTTCCTTTAAAATGTATCTACAATTATTATTTTTTTTTAATGCTGAATCTTCCCACACACACAGTTTTCTTTTTCATATTTGGGGTATGGTCATATGCAGCAATGTTTATTACAAAACACAACAGTGCACACTTACTAAAGTAAGGCTCGGATGTGCACCCATTCACTTCAATGGAGCCCCAAAAGATGCGGACAGCACTCAGTTCTGCCACTCCCTCCGCAAAAGAAATAGATGTCCTATTCTTGTCTGTATAATAAACAAGGATAGGACTGGTCTATCAAGGGCCATACTTGCCGTTCGGCAAAATGCGGAATGCACATGGCCGGTATCCGTGTTTTGCGGATCCGTGAATTGCATGTGTATCTGTGTGTATGAGGCCTAAATGTGACAAATTTATGAATCGGTGAAAGCCTCTAAATAAATTTGTGCTGTCCATGTGTCAGAAACTGATATGTACACTGGCTAGATGCTGACGTAGATTTCAGTTATTTATGCCAGTTTTCTGGAATAAATTATTGCACATGTGTCATAGAAACATAGAAACATAGAATGTGTCGGCAGATAAGAACCATTTGGCCCATCTAGTCTGCCCAATATACTAAATACTGTGGATAGCCCCTGGCTTTATCTTATATGAAGGATGGCCTTATGCCTATCCCATGCATGCTTAAACTCCTCCACTGTATTTGCAGCTGCCACTTCTGCAGGAAGGCTATTCCATGCATCCACTACTCTCTCAGTAAAGTAATACTTCCTGATATTACTTTTAAACCTTTGCCCCTCTAATTTAAAACTATGTCCTCTTGTAGCAGTTTTTCTTCTTTTAAATATTCTTTCCTCTTTTACCTTGTTGATTCCCTTTATGTATTTAAAAGTTTCTATCATATCCCCTCTGTCTCGTCTTTCTTCCAAGCTATACATGTTAAGGTCCTTTAATCTTTCCTGGTAAGTTTTATCCTGCAATCCATGTACCAGTTTAGTAGCTCTTCTCTGAACTCTCTCCAACGTATCAATATCCTTCTGGAGATATGGTCTCCAGTACTGAGCACAATACTCCAAATGAGGTCTCACTAGTGCTCTGTAGAGCGGCATGACCACCTCCCTCTTTCTACTGGTAATTCCTCTTGCTATACACCCAAGCATTTTGCTAGCATTTCCTGCTGCTCTGTGACATTGTCTGCCTACCTTTAAGTCTTCTGAAATAATGATCCCTAAATCCCTTTCCTCAGATACTGAGGTTAGGACTGTATCACTGATTTTATATTCTGCTCTTGGGTTTTTACGTCCCAGGTGCATTTTCTTGCACTTATCAACATTAAATTTTAGTTGCCAGATTTTTGACCATTCCTCTAGTTTTCCTAAGTCCTTTTCCATTTGGTGTATTCCTCCAGGAACATCAACCCTGTTACAAATCTTTGTGTCATCAGCAAAAAGACACACCTTACCATTGAGGCCTTCTGCAATTTCGCTGATAAAGATATTAAACAATATGGGTCCCAGAACAGATCCCTGAGGTACCCCACTGGTAACAAGACCTTGGTCTGAATATACTCCATTGACTACAACCCTCTGTTGCCTGTCCCTCAGCCACTGCCTAATCCATTCAACAATATGGGAGTCCAAGCCCAATGACTGCACTTTATTGATAAGCTTTCTATGTGGGACAGTATCAAAAGCCTTACTAAAGTCTAGATAAGCGATGTCTACTGCACCTCCTCCATCTATTATTTTAGTCACCCAATCAAAAAAATCAATAAGATTAGTTTGACATGATCTCCCTGAAGTAAACCCATGCTGTTTTTCATCTTTCAATCCATGGGATTTTAGATGGTCCACAATCCTCTCCTTAAGTATGGTTTCCATTAATTTCCCCACTATTGATGTCAGGCTTACTGGCCTATAGTTGCCCGATTCCTCCCTACTACCTTTCTTGTGAATGGGCACAACATTTGCTAATTTCCAATCTTCTGGGTCGACTCCTGTTGCCAGTGATTGGTTAAATAAATCTGTTAATGGTTTTGCTAGTTCACCGCTGAGCTCTTTTAATAGCTTTGGGTGTATCCCATCAGGCCCCTGTGACTTATTTGTATTAATTTTAGACAGTTGACTTAGAACCTCTTCCTCTGTAAAGACACATGCGTCCAAAGATTCATTAGTCTTCTTTCCCAACTGAGGTCCTTCTCCTTCATTTTACTTTGTAAAAACTGAACAGAAGTATTCATTGAGGCAGTCAGCTAGTTCTTTATCTTCTTCCATATACCTTCCTTCTTTAGTTTTTAATTTGGTAATTCCTTGTTTTAGTTTCCTTTTTTCATTTATGTATCTGAAGAATGCCTTATCGCCTTTTTTCCCTGACTGAGCTAATTTCTCTTCTGCCTGTGCTTTAGAGGCTCTTATAACTTGTTTGGCCTCTCTCTGCCTAATCTTATAAATTTGTCTGTCATCCTCGTTTTTTTTATTTTTATAATTCCTAAATGCTATCTTTTTGTTTTTAATGATTTTGGCCACTTCTGCTGAGTACCACAGTGGTCTCTTCCTTTTTTTGCTTTTACTGACAAGCCTAATGCAATCTTTTGTTGCCTTCAATAGTGCCACTTTTAAGTAGTCCCATTTCTCCTGGACTCCAATAAAACTGTTCCAGTCTGATAGGGACTCGTATACCACTAATCTAATTTTAGAAAAGTCAGTTTTTCTAAAATCTAAAACTTTTGTTTTTGTGTGGTGTGACTCAGTCACTGTACTTATAGTAAACCACACTGACTGGTGATCACTCGATCCCAAGCTTTCCCCTACGGTAATATCAGATACCAAATTCCCATTTGTGAATACTAAATCTAAAATGGCCTCCTTCCGGGTTGGCTCCTCCACTACTTGCTGTAGAGATAATCCCAGTAGGGAATTTAGAATATCTGTACTCTTGGCAGAACTAGCTATTTTGGTTTTCCAGTTTACATCTGGAAGATTGAAGTCTCCCATAATGATAACTTCCCCCTTCAATGTCATTTTAGCTATTTCCTCAACTAGGAGATCATCTAATTCTTTGACTTGGGTAGGTGGTCTATATATAACACCTACACGAGTTACCTTATGATTATCAAGCTGCAAGGTAACCCAAACTGACTCTAAATTGTTCTCGCTAACTTGTATCAAATTAGATTTTATGCTATCTTTCACATACAGGGCCACCCCTCCCCCCTTCTTGCCTTCTCTGTCTTTCCTGTATAGAGAGAACCCTGGTATTGATATATCCCAGTCATTACTCCCCTTGAACCACGTCTCAGTAACAGCCACTACATCTATATTCTCAGATGCCATTATAGCCTCAAGCTCATTGATCTTATTCCCTAGACTGCGAGCATTTGTAGACAAGACTCTGAGCTTGTCATTTCTTAACCTTTGTGCTACTGGCCTCTTCTGGCATTGTTCCGGGGGGCAGTCGGACTGCTGGATTATCACTCTTTTGCCCCCCTTTCCTAGTTTAAATGCTTCTTAGCAAATACTTGGAACTGTTCACCGAGGACATTCGTTCCCTTGAGAGAAAGATGCAAACCATCTGGTGTCAGACGAAAAGTGTAGCAATGAAGTGAAGTGAAAATACAGACAGGAGGACGGACGGGTGGAGCTGTTGCTAATGAGCTGCAGCACTTGTATGCAGTCCCACAACAGACTGCCTTCTTCGCCCTCTCTGTAATACTGGCATAAATAACTGAAATCTACATCAGCATCTAGCCAGCGTACATATCAGTTTCTGACACATGGACATGACCCTGGCCCCTCACATTGCTCATTTCCCACACGCAGTTGATATTAGTTTTTATGTAACCTTTGAAGTGTTCCATCCCAGCTGTGTTATTAGGACGAGTTTTGTGTGTGCTAGTAAAGCAGTGGCCATTTTATTTCCTCTAATGCATGCTCCCTAGAGAAAACAAGCCATTATAAATAATAAAAGATATTTGGGAAAGTGTTTATAATAGAATAAAATGTAGGTATTTTCAGTAATTTTACTTAATTCATTCCCAGAGAACCTCATTAACCACCTCCCGACCGCCTAACACACGGATGCGTCCGGAAGGTGGTTGATTCATTCCTCCTGGACGCATCCGTGCGTCATCTCGCGAGACGCGAGATTTCGGTCAGAGCCGGCCCGCGCATGCGCATCGCGGGCCGGCAAAAGTTAAAGTACAATTTCGTCACCAGCCTGCCAGCAACGATCATTGGCTGGCAGGCTGGCGATTTTCAAAAAAATGAATCACAAGCCGTATAACAGATCATATTAGTAAATATGATCTGTTATATGGCTTGTCTGCTCCTCTGCTGGTCCTTTTCGTCGGTTGGATCCAGCAGAGGAGCAGACTAAACTGTGAGTAGCACCAACAGTACACTGTAGCCCCAGATCACCCCCCTGCACCCCAATTAACCCTTTGATCACCCCTTTGATCGCCCCCTGTCAATCACTAGTGAAAGGAAAAAAGTGATCAGTGTAAACTGTCACTTTTTTTTTTCACTGGTATTGACTGTTAGGTTTTAGGGATAGTTTAGGGATCAGTTAGCGCCCAGCCCACCGCACCGCAGTCACTTATTCGCTGTTTAGCGTATCGCTAATCAGCATTTGTGCTTTTATAGTATCTGTAAGTGATCAAAACTGATCACGGTCAGATCTATAATTGTATTAGTGTCACCTTAGCTCGCCCTCCACCCAAAACGCAGTGTTTGCCCGATCAGGCCTGATGGGTCGCCCACACGTGCGTTCACTCACGCCCGCCCCGCCGCAGTGACAAAAAATATATATTTTTTGATCACTGCACATTCACTTTACACGCGCTGCGGCGATAAAAAAAATCTGTTTTGATATTTTTGATCAACCGCAGCGGCCTCCGGTACTTCGCTAGCCTCCCCTTTGTAAGACAGGCTTGCTTTTTTTCTTGGGTAGTCTCAGGGAATACCCCTAAATTTAGTAGTCCAAATGTCAAACAGGGGGTATTCTTCTGAAGAGGCCTACAGGATTCTGACCCAGTCGGATGAGGAGTGGGAACCCTCATCTGACGAATCTAGCGGGTCAGAATATGAACCTGTAGAAAGCAGTGGCTCTCTGACCCAAAGTTCGGACGAGGAGGCTGAGGTCCCTGATAGCACCAGGCGTACCCGGCCCCGTGTCGCTAGACCACAGGTTGCGCAGGATCTGCTTCAAGAGCAGCAGAGTGGGGCTGTCGCTGCCGGATCACGTGGTGAGGCATACACCAGCAGCGCAGCCCTCCCTGGACCTAGTACCAGCACTGCCGTACAACATGGTGAAGTAGCGAGCACCAGAAGGGCAGTTGAAGCTGGTACGGTGGCGCGTGCAGTAGTTACCCCATCGCAGCCACCGCACAGACAGGCCCGTAGAGCCCCTAGAATCCCTGAGGTGCTGGCAAACCCTGATTGGCAGTCACCAACTTCAGCCTCACCATTAGTTCCCCCTTTCACCGCCCAGTCTGGAGTTCGGGTTGAGACGGCTCAGATCGGTTCGGCCCTGGGATTTTTTGAGCTGTTCTTGACTGCGGAGCTCTTAGACTTAGTTGTGGCAGAAACAAATCGGTATGCCACACAATTTATAACCGCAAACCCGGGAAGCTTTTAGGCTGCAAAATAGTGTCACACATGTGGTATCGCCGTACTCAGGAGAAGTTGGGGAATGTGTTTTGGGGTGTAATTTACATATACCCATGCTGGGTGAGAGAAATATCTTGGTCAAATGCCAACTTTGTATAAAAAAAAATGGGAAAAGTTGTCTTTTGCCAAGATATTTCTCTCACCCAGCATGGGTATATGTAAAATGACACCCCAAAACACATTGCCCAACTTCTCCTGAATACGGAGATACCACATGTGTGACACTTATTTGCAGCCTAGGTGGGCAAAGGGGCCCACATTCCAAAGAGCACCTTTCGGATTTCACCGGCCATTTTTTACAGAATTTGATTTCAAACTCCTTACCACACATTTGGGCCCCTAGAATGCCAGGGCAGTATAACTACCCCACAAGTGACCCCATTTTGGAAAGAAGACACCCCAAGGTATTCCGTGAGGGGCATGGCGAGTTCCTAGAATTTTTTATTTTTTGTCACAAGTTAGTGGAATATGATGATTTTATTATTTTTTTTTTCTTACAAAGTCTCATATTCCACTAACTTGTGACAAAAAATTAAAACTTCCATGAACTCACTATGCCCATCAGCGAATACCTTGGGGTGTCTTCTTTCCAAAATGGGGTCACTTGTGGGGTAGTTATACTGCCCTGGAATTCTAGGGGCCCAAATGTGTGGTAAGGAGTTTGAAATCAAATTCTGTAAAAAATGGCTGGTGAAATCCGAAAGGTGCTCTTTGGAATGTGGGCCCCTTTGCCCACCTAGGCGGCAAAAAAGTGTCACACATCTGGTATCTCCGTATTCAGGAGAAGTTGGGGAATGTGTTTTGGGGTGTCATTTTACATCTACCCATGCTGGGTGAGAGAAATATCTTGGCAAAAGACAACTTTTCCCATTTGTTTATACAAAGTTGTCTTTTGCCAAGATATTTCTCTCTCCCAGCATGGGTATATGTAAAATGACACCCCAAAACACATTCCCCAACTTCTCCTGAATACGGAGATACCAGATGTGTGACACTTTTTTGCAGCCTAGGTGGGCAAAGGGGCCCACATTCCAAAGAGCACCTTTCGGATTTCACCGGCCATTTTTTACAGAATTTGATTTCAAACTCATTACCACACATTTGGGCCCCTAGAATGCCAGGGCAGTATAACTACCCAACAAGTGACCCCATTTTGGAAAGAAGACACCCCAAGGTATTCCGTGAGGGGCATGGCGAGTTCCTAGAATTTTTTATTTTTTGTCACAAGTTAGTGGAAAATGATGATTTTTTTTTTTTTTTTTCTTACAAAGTCTCATATTCCACTAACTTGTGACAAAAAATAAAAACTTCCATGAACTCACTATGCCCATCAGCGAATACCTTGGGGTGTCTTCTTTCCAAAATTGGGTCACTTGTGGGGTAGTTATACTGCCCTGGCATTCTAGGGGCCCAAATGTGTTGTAAGGAGTTTGAAATCAAATTCTATAAAAAATGGCCGGTGAAATCCAAAAGGTGCTCTTTGGAATGTGGGCCCCTTTGCCCACCTAGGCTGCAAAAAAGTGTCACACATCTGGTATCTCCGTATTCAGGAGAAGTTGGGGAATGTGTTTTGGGGTGTCATTTTACATATACCCATGCTGGGTGAGAGAAATATCTTGGCAAAAGACAACTTTTCCCATTTTTTTTATACAAAGTTGTCTTTTGCCAAGATATTTCTCTCACCCAGCATGGGTATATGTAAAATGACACCCCAAAACACATTTCCCAACTTCTCCTGAATACGGAGATACCAGATGTGTGACACTTTTTTGCCGCCTAGGTGGGCAAAGGGGCCCACATTCCAAAGAGCACCTTTCGGATTTCACCGGCCATTTTTTACAGAATTTGATTTCAAACTCCTTACCACACATTTGGGCCCCTAGAATGCCAGGGCAGTATAACTACCCCACAAGTGACCCCATTTTGGAAAGAAGACACCCCAAGGTATTCGCTGATGGGCATAGTGAGTTCATGGAAGTTTTTATTTTTTGTCACAAGTTAGTGGAATATGAGACTTTGTAAGAAAAAAAAAAATCATCATTTTCCGCTAACTTGTGACAAAAAATAAAAAGTTCTATGAACTCACTATGCCCATCAGCGAATACCTTAGGGTGTCTACTTTCGGAAATGGTGTCATTTGTGGGGTGTTTGTACTGTCTGGCCATTGTAGAACCTCAGGAAACATGACAGGTGCTCAGAAAGTCAGAGCTGCTTCAAAAAGCGGAAATTCACATTTTTGTACCATAGTTTGTAAACGCTATAACTTTTACCCAAACCATTTTTTTTTTCCCCAAACATTTTTTTTTTACCAAAGACATGTAGAACAATAAATTTAGAGCAAAATTTATATATGGATGTCGTTTTTTTTGCAAAATGTTACAACTAAAAATGAAAAATGTCATTTTTTTGCAATAAAATCGTAAAATTTCGATTAATAACAAAAAAAGTAAAAATGTCAGCAGCAATGAAATACCACCAAATGAAAGCTCTATTAGTGAGAAGAAAAGGAGGTAAAATTCATTTGGGTGGTAAGTTGCATGACCGAGCAATAAACGGTGAAAGTAGTGTAGGTCAGAAGTGTAAAAAGTGGCCTGGTCTTTCAGGGTGTTTAAGCTATGGGGGCTGAGGTGGTTAAAGTGGCTCTAGCGCTTGAAACCATGGCAAGTACTGATGCAGTCCACCAATTAGTGGTAACTGTGGTGTGGTATTCACAGCTTGGCCATAAATGTGTAGCTTCCTAATACAACTAACGCTTATAGATGTGGCATCAGACTCAGACAGGGAAAGGTACATGGTATTTTTCCATGGAGGTCAAAATTATATGGGCCAGGATAGCATTAAAATGGATCTTAAAGGGCATCTATCAACAGATTTACACCTACTGTATGAAACCAGCTGACCAATTACATGTGCGCTTGGCAGTTGAAGGCATCTGTGTTGGTCCCATGTTCATATGTGCCCGCATTGCCGAGAAAGGTGATGTTTAAATATATGAAAATGAGGCTCTAAGGGCAATGGGGACATTGCCACTGCACCTAGAGGCTCAGCTCTCTCTGCAACTGCCGCATACTCTCCACTTTGGACCTGTCAATTAAAGTGGAGAAGATGCGTCATTTGCAGAGAGAGCAGAGCCTCTAGGTGTAACAGAAATGCCCCCGTTGCTCCTAGAGGCTAATTTGCATATATCAAAACATGTTTTTTTCTCAGCAATACAGGCACATATAAACATGGGACCAACACAGATGCCTTCAGCTGCCAGGCACACATGTAACGGGTCAGCCAGTGTCATAGGTCACATAGTGACTGTGTTTTCTGCATGCATTGTGAAACATTTATATTCCCTGTAAAGTTGCAGTAAGTTCACATTATCATATGACAGCGCAGACTCTCTGAGGGTAGTGAAGATTTGAAAATGTTATTTGGAAATAATGCATCATAGGAAACGTTAATAAGAGATTGATGCATTTATATTCCCTGTAAAGTTACAGTAAGTTCACATTATCATATGACAGCGCAGACTCTCTGAGGGTAGTGAAGATTTGAAAATGTTATTTGGAAATAATGCATCATAGGAAACGTTAATAAGAGATTGATGCATTTCCTTTCTGCTACTATCATCGTTGCCTATGTTACAAAACTGACATAGTGATATTGTGTCTGTTACAGAGAGGACTCTTATCAATTGAGTGCAACAATAACATTTCATTGCTTAGCAAATATTAGGGCCTTAAAGGGGTTTTCTGTCAGGATAGGTCATCAATATCTGATCAGTGAGGGTCTAATTCCTGGCATTCCTGTGGATCATCTGTGTGAAGAGGCTGTGGTGCTCTTGTGAGCGCAGTGGCCTCCTCACAGCTTACGAAGCATGGTGATGTACATTGTATAGTGACTGGGCTTGGTACTACAGCCCAGGCCTATTCCTAGAAATAGGCCATGTGACCACTGCACATAATGTTACTTGCCTAGGGAGAGGCAATGGCACTCACAAGAGTACCACAGCACAACCTCTTCAAGCAGCTGATGGGGTGCCAGGTGTCAGACGCCCACCAATCTTATGTTCATCTGATATCAATGACTTATCCTGAGGATGTCATCAATATTGAAATCCTGAAAAACCCCCTTAAAGAGACTCTGTCAGCCGGATCAATGCTACCCTACCAGGCACATAGCCTGGTAGGGTTGATGACGCTGAAAAAATGTTACCTTTCTTTGTGCTGTCGGTGGTCCAGTGTGTCACGGCGGACGGGATCTCAGATACACAGATAAACCAACAAACCAGTTTCTAGACGAGAAGCAGGGGAAGGGTCACCTCCTAGCAAATCCCTGACTTCTCTCCCTACCCAGCTAAGCCCACATTCAGACCTTGATGGTAGGAATAATGTGTCCTCGTGCCTGGGCTAAAATACCCTAGAATCCCTGAGATGGTGAAAAGGGGAATAGGAGCAGCCTGCTCCCTAAGAACCTGGAGGGGACAGATGACACACAAACAACCTAGACAGCAAACAACAAAAACAGAAACCAAACTTATCTTATCTGAGCTTGAACAGACAATCCTTCCTTCCTTGCTTCCAAGGCCAGACTGATTTCTATAACCCGCACAGAACATTGGGATTGAGTGAGATTTAAACCAATAACCCCACCCAGTGCACCTGAAGGGAGGCGGATCCAGCACGGCTCCAAAACAAAACAAAAAACTAAACACGTGCTGCTATTCTGGCCGACCTCCGCACATAGTCAGAGCAGGGCATGACAAGTGGTGGAGAAAAGTTTACTTTTAAAAATATGCAAATTAAGTATTTGAGCACCAGGAGGTGATCTTATGCAGTTCGACCACTTCTCCAGCAATGCCCCTGGTGCTCCATAATGATGCCCCTCAGCTGTAGTTCACACTCCCTGCCTTTAGATTGACAGCACTAGAACCTCTGTTCTAGCGCTGAAATCCCGTGCCCAGTCACAGCACGGGTGCGCAGGAGCAGGATCTCATCGCTAGACCAAAGGGTCTATCACTGTCAATCTAAAGGCAGGGATCGTGGACTACAGCAGAGGGACATCATTATCAGTGCTTGAGTGGCAGACTTGTGTTAATTGAGGTCTATTTAATTAGACCTAGAAAATGCCTTTGAAACATCATAGCTAGTGTTGAGTGAGCACCAAAGTGCTCATGTGCTCCGGCTGAAAACATCAGTATGCTCTACCAATCACAATGGAAGTCAATGGGAGAACACCAGGCACACCCGGCTCAGAAGAGAAGAGAGTGTCTGGTTCATAAAAAAAGGTTAGAAATTGATGGAAACCCCATCAAAATGGTTTGGAAACAGCATTAAGAGGATAGCTGGATGCGTCTTAGACTCTTATTATGTACGACATACACTAGACAACCACACAAAGGCTATATGCCAAAAGCCAAGTATGTGCAAGTCGTCAATCTACCCATGAGACAGATAACAGCCAGCATACCTTACAATTGCAGCCTTGTGCACTATGAGATATTCCAAACCAGCTCTCATCTGACTGAGAACCAGTAAACCTTAAAGTTATTTTGCATCTGTTGGATGGCTTGAGTGGACCTGCACACCTAGATCAATATCATTTGGGCGACAAAAAGTTTTCTGATTGTCCTAACATAATATTCAATAACCTTTCTATACAGTTTTGTCATGTAAAAACTAATTTGCATAAACATGGTGTTCTGGGAAAGACATTTAAATGAGCAGAATCTGCCTTGTTTTTCAGCTGTCATAAGACTATGAAAACCAATAGATGGCGCTATTGAGTTATGAACAGCACCATCTTTTGGTTTTACAGTCTTATGACAACAGACTAATAGTTTTGTCAGAAGACTATAAAATCAATAGATGGCGCTGTTCATAACTCAATAGTGCCATCTATTCGTTTCCTAGTCTTCTGACAAGAATATTAGACTATGAGTCTTATGACAAGCTTATTAGTGTAGCTTTTTGCATGGAAAATTAGCAATAAAAATTAGCGATTAGAATATTTGCTAAGATATCAACACTGAGTTATTACCCAACTTTCTAAGTGTCAGATTTTATCACTGAGTTATTACCCAGCTTTCCCATTGTCAGATATCATCACTGAGTTATTACCCAACTTTCCCAGTGTCATATTTTATCACTGAGTTATTACCCAGCTTTCCTAGTGTCAGATTGTATCTATGAGTTATTACCCAGCTTTCCCAGTGTCTGATTTTATCACTGAGTTATTACCCAGCTTTCCCAGTGTCAGATATCATCCTAGTGTAGATCGCGAATATTCTAATAGCAAATTTGTATTGCGAATTTTCCATGCAAAAGGCTACACTAATAAGCTTGTCATAAGACTCAGTCTAATATTCTTGTCAGAAGACTATGAAACCAATAGATGGCGCTGTTCATAACTCAATAGCGCCATCTATTTCATGAGTTATGAACAGCGCCATCTATTGATTTTATAGTCTTCTGACAAAACTATTAGTCTGTTGTCATAAGACTGTAAAACCAAAAGATGGTGCTGTTCATAACTCAATAGCGCCATCTATTTCATAGGCAACAAGGCAGATTCTGCTCATTTGCATGTCTTTCCCATAAGCTCAATGAGTTTTTACATGACAAAACTGTATAGAAAGGTTATTGAATATTATGTTAGGACAATCAGAAAATGTTTTGTCTCCCTAATGATATTGATCTAGGTGCGCAGGTCCACCCAAGCCATCCATCAGATCTGAAATAACTTTGAGGCTTACTGGCTCTCAGTCAGATGAGAGCTGGTTTGGAATGTCTCATAATGCACAAGGCTGCCATTGTAAGGTATGCTGACCACATCTATCATCTATCTCATGGATAGATTGATTGATTGATTGCTTGATTGCATATACCTGGCTTTTGGCATATAGCCTTTGTGTGGTTGTCTATTGTATGTTGTAGATAAAAGGAGTCCAAGACGCATCCAGCCATCTTCTTAATGCTGTTTCCAAACCATTTTGATGGGGTTTCCATCAATTTCTAACCTTTTTTTGTGAACCAGACACTCTCTCTTCTTCAGAGCAGGGGGTGCCTGATTTGATGCTTGGGTTTCCCATTGACTTTCATTGTATTAAATTGTACTCGAGCAACCAAAGTATTTGGCCGAGCACTCGGATCTGCCGAGCATAGCGATGCTCGAGCCGAACAGCAGTTCAGCCGAGCATGCTCGCTCATCACTAATCATAGCTCAAAAATGAAATTAACACCTCCCATGGATTTATAATATGTTCTTTACTGTACCAGCCGAATATTAGCGATAGAAAACACTCCATATGTGATAATTTACTCATAGTAATATGATAGCTTCTGCCCTATGCCTGAGACAAAACAAACTTTAGAAAACAAATATGAAATTCTATATGCGTGACCATGCTAAGCATCTCCAACTTTCCTTATCAAAGGCAACAATATGCAAAACTTAGAGGAAGCATATTACTTCACAGAGGAGATTTTAGAAAGTGCCCCTACCTACTTTTAAAATAATAGGCATGTTTGTTTTAAAATCCTAAGTCTCATTCTGTCACAGCAAGGAAAATTGGGATTGCACTGGGTTACACAGTTCTACCACTGTAACCTGCTGCGCAGAGATATGAAAGCAGGATTAAGAAAAGCATTGTTTTTATTAATTTAACAAGTTCCATTGTAAGATAAAATGCACACAGGAAAATTGCTGGACTCCAGACGGTAAACTGTGCAGATTACATAGGAATAACAGCGCTTTTCAAATAACCTTATGTTTTTCATATGAATGAGGAGAGATGACCTTTGAGATGAAATGAACGAAATAAGAGAGTCACAAAGTTAACATGGATTTTTATATAAGTATTGATGTCAGATCAATTTGCTAACTGAGTTATATGAAGCACTAAAGTACTTTATAATTCTTACAATTTCAATCATGATTGATGGGGAAAACTTCAAGGAAACAAACAATACTCCCCATGACTAGTGATAAAGTTACAGCCAAAGGAAATAAATTGGGTTTTCTAAAATGGAGGGGTGGGGTGTTCATTCACATACAGAGACATTGCAAATACTCAAAATTTATATTCACAGCCAATGGTGGCGCCCTATATTTGCACAGGTACACTGTTGTAATGACAGCAGTCAAAAGGGCATCTCCACGCAGCTCTCATGGTTTGAAGCATACAGGGCCAGTATCAAGTTCTAAATACTAATTGTTCTGAAAATTGTCGGGTTTAACCTCCAGATCCACCCAATGATTGAAGTGGTCTGATGGTCACAGGAATTGCTATGAGGAACAGAGCAAGGAGCAGCTTCTGAACCATGATGTCTGAAGAGGTCCATAGAGTCCTCAGTCACATAAGAAAGCACCAGTATTATGAATTAGGGTACCGGTTACAGATTGTAAGGCCAAAAACTTCAAATTACCCTTCAGCTACAGTTAGATTACAAAGTTTACATTTCCATTAAGAACAACTGGTCACCAAAATTAAGCCCTGTTTGAATAATAGCATTGATGCCTTCATAGACCTGGGATGGGGTGTAGTAGAAGAGTTATTACATTGGACAGCTGAACCCTGTCAGTCAGATTTCCCTACAATATGTGAGTGAAGTTCAAAGAGCTGTCTACGTAGTGAGTACTAAGTAACAAAATTTTAATAAGTTCTCCATGCCATGCGGGATGTTCAAACCACATCAAACATTTTGGTAAGGCAAGGGCTACACGGCGACATATGTCATGCAACAAGTCGCGCAACAAAAAGGGTGCAACTACGCTGCGACATGTGTTGTGCAACATTTTTGTTTCATCAATGTTACACAACATTTTTTGTAATGATAATTTTGTTAATGGTGTCGCGCTGCAACATGCTGTGACGCAACAGTTACACAAAAATCTAAAACTTGGATGGATTTTTTGCTACTGTTGTATTGCAGTCGCACCATGTCTCAAGTCGCAGTTCAACACCTTTGACTATCATATAAAAAAATGTTGTGCGAATTTTCGGAGGCAAGAAGTCACACAACACATGTACTCTTGCCTAAATCTAATGAAAATGGAAATCCAGCACTCCAAAAAATGCCTTAGGGTGGGTTCACATCTGTGTTCTGGATTCCGTTATGGCTTTCCGTTATGAAAAATGTTTATAACGGAAAATAACAGAATGCATAATACGGAAGAACAGATCTGTTATGCTGCCTATAGACTTGTATTATGACGAAATGCAAAACAGAAGCCTTTAAAAGGCTGCCTTGGTTAATTATAGCAAACAATAGGATTCCACCTTTCATTTCCCAAAGGAAATCTGAAAAATGAAAGGTGGGATCGAATTGGTTGCTATGGACAACTAAGTCAATTTTCCGTAGAACCAGTTTTGAAACTTCTCCTGTTACTGTTCAAAAACTTAGTGTGCTGGTTTGGGCATGTGTGAGGAGAAGGATTAATAATAATCCACCATTTTGATATTCAAAAGAGAGAAAGAGCACAAGTGAGAGACTGAGGCCAGCAGCAGCCATTTCAGTCAAATTAGAGCCAAAGCTCCACAGTGGCTCCTCAGATACAGGCTGTATCTGTATCTGAGGAGCCACTCTGGAGCTTTGGCTGTAATCTGACTAAAATGGCTGCTGCTGGCCTCAGCCAATGCTGCGCTGCCTGAGTGCCTCTATCACGCTCACACAGGCCACTGCCCTGCCCTGCCGTTCAGAATGAACATCGGCCCTTGACTCACCCTGGGTCCGGGGCTGCTGACCCAAACGCCCCTATTATAATCCGCAACTGGACATCAGGGCAGCCAGGTGCCAGTGCTAGGTGAGCTAGGGATCACCACTCCTCCCTCTCCCTAGTGAAAGGGTACTCTCTTTTCCTCCCCTCTGTGCCGCATGTCTGTTACCTGCCATATCAGATGTGATAGCTCCACTTGGCTGCAGCTCTGGTACCTGAAGGATGCGCTCATGCTTGGATGTCGAGAGATTCTTCTCACACAGCTCCTGTATGCTTCTCCCAGACTCACACTAAGATGGAGGCAGCCTCACTTCCTTTTAAGCTTGTAAGTCCACCTCTGAGCATCTCTTAATACAGAAATACAGTCTGTTAGCTGTGCTTAGGAGACAGCGGCATCTTGTGGCCAAACAGAAGAATATCAGTTCAAATCATTTAACTTCCTTTACACAAATACAATGTTCAGACAATGAGAACTGTTTCCTCATCTCACATGGTTCTACCCTCCCACTGAGACGATGGATGTTGCAGCCGTGCCATCATCATCATCATCATTCTCTTGCTCCTCCATCTCCGACTACTCCTCTTTCAGTGGCAGCTCCTCCTTCTCCTCCATGGCAGATTCCCTTTGTGTATCCCCAACAGCTATAGGGCAGAAAGCTAGATGCGTTAGCTGTTCTTCTGCCTTTGTCCCCTGCTGCATGAGCATCAACGTCTGTAAGATAAATATAAAAGAGGGATGACATCATTCGTGCCACAGTTGTCCCTGCTGACAAACTTTGTAGTCTCTTCAAAGGGCTTTAGCACCCAACAGACGTCTTGGATGAGCTGTCACTGCCTGACCTTGAAGCAACACATGCTCCCTGCTGCTCAGGCTGTCTGGTGTATGACAACGGCTTTCACAGCTTTCTGTTGCTCGTACAGATGCTGAAACAAAGTCAAATTCCAGCAAATTCCAGCAAAGTCAAATTCCAGCGAGTTGGCACGTCTCGGATTAAGTGGTGTAGTGGCAGGCTATTCTGTTGCTGCAGGTCCAGGAAAGCATTCCTCACTACAAAAGAGTGGCTAAAGTGCTTGGACAGTCTACTGGACTTTGCCAGCACCTTGCACAAGTCATACTTACTTAGAAAGTGCTGCACCACTAGCTTGATGACATGCACCATGCAGGGAGCATGTGT
This sequence comes from Bufo bufo, assembly GCF_905171765.1. NCBI lineage: Eukaryota > Metazoa > Chordata > Amphibia > Anura > Bufonidae > Bufo > Bufo bufo. The sequence goes on along the minus strand of NC_053390.1, from coordinate 152,216,876 downwards.
TATTTTGCCCACGTTTAGGGAAGCCACAATGTTGTGCCCATTGTCGCTGACCACCTTGCCCAGTTGGAGTCAGCGGGGTGACAGCCCGCGGGATGTCTGCTGCTTGAAGTACTATAGCAACTGCTCACCAGTGTGGTTACTCTCGCCCAGGCAAATCAGCTATAACACGGTGTGGCAATGCTTGACTTTTACACATATAATAGGAAAGAGGGGTAGTGTGAGCAACCTTGTGCCTTGCTGCTGCTGTCTTGGACAGGCGAGTGCCATGGAGGCAGAAAAGTGCCTGGTGTGGGAGCCAGGTCTATACAATCATGGTGGGTCAAAAGGACCTGGCCTCATTGCTGGGGTGTTGCTTTCCAGCTGCCAGAAAAAACAATGACCCAGTGGGCAATGAAAGACATGTAAAAGCTGCTCCAGGTGTCCACTGTGGTGTGAACCTTGGTGCACATTGAGAATCGCAGGGAGCGGCCCACATTGTCTGCCACATGAAAGTACAAGGCAGGGATGGCTTTTTGGAAGAAATAATGCTAGCTAGGTATCTTCCAGCGAGGATGAGCGAATGCCATTAGCTCCCTAAAGGCAGCAGACTCGACTAAATGGTATAGAAGTAACTCCAATGCCAGCAACTTAGGCAGGTGAAAATTAAGCTTGCGCATTATTGGATTGCTGGGCGCATAGAGTTGTTTTCTTGCCATGCATTCCATTAGCGATGGATGACAATAGAGCAAAAGAGGAGAAGGAGTCTGAACGGGATGTCATCTCTTCAATCATATCTCAGTGGGACCTCCATTTATGTCGGGAAGTAATAATTCAATTAAGAATTATTAATTATGGTCATAAAAATAATTAACCATAAAAAAATAAAATTTATAAAATTTGTCATAAATTCTTAAAATCATATCCTGGTGAATTGTAGACAACCTAATTGATACAATTCACATCTGAGTCCGACTATTTCCTCAGATAAATAAGTTATTTTTGACGTGAGATGACGTTAATGATAAACATGTAGTTCTGCATTGTGTTTATATATAAGTAAATAAACACTGATACATGCAAATGAATATATATAGCGTTAATATAAAGCATTACAAGCTTAACAATACATGTGAGTGGAAATAACTTGTCACATTATACACAAGCTATTATTAGGTTAGGATATCAAAGTAGGAACATAAGTTATATATATTACTTCTGTTCAGAGAAAACCTTGTGATATCAAGATGGGCATGTCTATTCCTAGACATCAATATAGAATGCTAAATACATTCTACCCCCCTCTAACCAACTACACATCACATGACTTCAAGATGGGCAAATCCATTCAAGGATATAACTTAGAAGAGATAACTGTATCCTTCCGCCCATCCTGGACTATTTTCACAAATATGACTTTGATAAGGCTATTAAGACAAATAACAGGGATCTAGGATCTTTGCTTGACCATATCTTAAATGGGAAGGACTTGAAACAAGTCTTTCCTGCGGGAATCCATCACTTAGCTTGGTGAAGAATGTTCTATCAATATATATATATAAGCAATCATTTAATGCTTTGCTAGATTATGAGTCTTGATTCTTCTGTAGGTAGAATGAAGTCTCACAATATATTTATGGATCCAGAAAGCCTCCCTTTGTCTAAGGAGGAGCGTCCGGTTTCCTCCTCTCCTTGGTTGGTCAATTTGCTCCAAGATTTGAAAACGCAATTGAGAAATCTGGTGTTTCTTTTCGATAAAGTGGTGAGGTATAGGTAGGAAGGTATGGCCTAGTCTGATTGTGGATTTATGTTTGCTTATCCGGTCCCTGATATGTTGTGTAGTTTCGCCGACGTATCCGAGGCCACATGGACATTTTATTAAGTAAACAACAAAGCTTGATTCGCAGGTGTAAAATCCTCTGATTGCCAAGGCTTTTCCGGTGCGTGGATGTGTGGCGTATTCGCCTTTAATGACGCTGGAGCAATGTGCACAGTGTAAGCACGGATATGTACCTTATCTTTTACTGCGTAGGAAGGTTTGTTTTGGAAGTCTTGTAAAGCTACCTACATCTACTTTAATCAGTTTGTCCTTAATGTTAGGTGGTCTTTTATAACAAGTCAATGGATATTGTTGAAACTCTTTAATATCCGGATAAGCCTTGGAAAGTAGTGACCAATTCTTTTTGAGGGCCTGCTGTATTTTGGGCATAAGGGGATGGTACGTGGTTACACAAGCTATCCTATTAGAGTTGTCCTGTTTTGTTTCCGGTAACGTGGGTGGGTTTTTAAGATCCAAGAGAGTTTTATTTAGGATTGCGTTCGGGTAGCCTCTTTGCATAAACCTGTCGGTCATGTTCTCAAATCTAGTATTTTTAGTAGCGGTATCTGTGACGATCCGATTTACCCGTGTGTATTGGGACCGTGGTAATGATTTTTTTGTGGCTCTAGGATGGCAACTATTGTAAAGGAGAAGGCTATTGCGGTCCGTTGGTTTATGGTATAGATCTATGCTGAGAGATCCTGGTTGATCAATTTTGATCAGGGTATCAAGGAAACGGATTTCCTTTTGGCTAATGTGTGAGGTAAATCCCAGTTCGCTATGAATGTGGTTAAGGTCCTTGATAAAACTGTCTATGGTGGAAGTAGGGCCCTTCCAGATGCAGAAAATCACGTCTATGAAACGAAGCCATATGTGGGCGTGTTGTTGGAACAGGGGATGTGTGTAGACGTGATCTTCCTCAAAGCTAATCATAAAGGCATTTGCATAAGGCGGGGCCACGTTGGACCCCATGGCGGTACAAAGGGTTAACTTATGTAAGTCTGAATAAAACATATTCTATACATTTGACCTTAGAAGCTTTAATTCAAAGCTATAGGGATTAATTCTGACACTTGTAGCAATTAGAGACAGACCTCTAGGCGTCTCTCAGAATTTTTCGCACACTCTTGATTTATGGACCGTAATTGTATAAATGGGCCTTGTTTTCTCACAGAGATATCAGTACCTCCTGTCATACCAAAGATGTGATTAATTGTTACAAAACACACATCTTTACAGACACTCTTTTAGAGACGAATATTCTCCTAATGAGAAATATATATAATATATTGGATACATGTTGTCTTTATAACATATGACAATATAATATAAAGTAATATATATGTGTCCTACTGATTGTCTTATGGTAAGGACTAAGGCTCATTAAATGAATACATGAATATTATATATATTTTGCTTTATTAATAAATACCTAATTGTATAGGTAATTATCACCAGCTGCATAGAGCTTATATTTATCTCCCCTCCTAAATTTATAAGTATACAAGGAGGCCTCTTCTCAGACTGGTACATTCATGAGAAGAATAACACTAAAGAGCAGAAACCTTTGTGCGACCTTACTTTGGCCTACTCAAGACATACAAAATTGAAACTATAGTCAAGCATGGCTCTTAAAGGCAATGAACATCCATCTTTACTAGAATAATTGGATATCAATGCATATACTTATGAAAAGGCGCAACAGGGAGAAGCGGAAAGGGATGTTGACAATTTGAAAGACACTGTACTGCTCGTTGATGTGGCCTGCCTGGTGCAAGGGGGACCAAAAGAAGGATGGAACTCCTGCTGCGGTGGCTTGCTGCCACCTCTGTTTGCCCATGGGATGGGGTGATGCCGCTTCATGTGGTTCGGTAGAGCTGTGGTGCCTATGTTTGTGTTTGCCTGCCCAAGTCTTAATTTGCTCTTGCACAGCTTGCTCAAGGCAATGCTTTTGCCTTCCAGCAGCATGGAGAAAAAATTCCAGATGGGAGATACTCACACAGTAGAGATAGAAGCAGCCAAGCTGGGCTTACCTCTGGAATGTTTTCAGCCTAACCCACCCACCAGGTGGTACTTGGCCTCTGCTCTTTATTGCTGCCTCCATTACCCTCCGCCTTTGATGTTGCCTCCTCCTGATCCGGCTCCCAGGTCCTGTCCTGCACGTCATTGCAGTCCTCACCCTTCATGCTGTTTCTATCAGACTGTTGGATATCACGGTGGGTTCTTTGGCCCTTCTACCCTGTTCTTCATTTGCCCCAACAGCCACTGTCGCTGTCCCCAACACCAAAACCATAGATACGGGTGCCAATATTCCCACCACCAACACGGCTATACCTGGGGTTTGAAGCTTTCTCCTCCACCTCCTCCTCATGGCAGTACAAACACTGACTGCTCTCACACAAGTCAGAAAGAAAATGATCTATTGTTTAATAGTGTAGGGTGCGAATATTCGAATCGTGAGTATATTAATCGCGAATATCTGCACTTCGAGAATTTGCGAATATTTAGAATATAGTGATTCTAGTTTTTTTTTCATCAGTAACCTCCCTTCTTGCTTGTGGGCCAATGAAAAGGCTGCAATGTCTTTGTCTGAGCTTAGCAACATGCCTAGTCCCAAGTTCTGAGAGAGACAGCAGTGTCATTGCTGTGCTCTGTGCTTTCCACACTATATTAGATAGATAGTTACATAGCTGATATATATAATACAGATAGTTTGTCATTGAAGTTCTCTCTGATTCAGAAATTGAGGAGCTGATGTCTCCCTTCCGACAAACAAAGTGGTACCTCACATCCCAACTAAAGGGAAACCTGGATAGACTATGTGTTGGTGGGAGTTGAGAGGGGAGCGATCCCGGGAGATACCCTGTCCACTTAACCGCTGAAGTGAACCATTTCTTTGATTAGGAGGAAATTGATGGAAACAGAAGCACCTGGGAGGGATGGGGGGAGGGGGGTTTCAGTTCTGGGTTGGAAAGAGGGGGAGAATTTAAAGTTTTCACTGGTTGGACATTTTCTTCATTGTTCTATGTCACGAAAAGAAATAAATGAGCAAGACACTTAATCTTTACAATTCTCTATTGTGGAAATCACGATGTTATGCACTTACAGTGATTATTCTTTTTGTACAAAGTGTTATGCACTATCTGTACCATAAAAAGTGAATATTGCCACCACTATTGCTGCTACTATTTTAACCAGCTGTGATAATCAATTTATATATTTTAGGATAGTAATACATTTTTATATATACCAATTCAATCTACTGTTCTCATTGCTATCAAGAGTGCCCCACTGTTATTCACTATTTATTATCTCCTTTTTCAGATTGGGTGTCATCTGTTAGTGGGTGCACCTCGTGTTGTTCCCTAGTCACTCTTGTGCGACATATCCCTGTTATTTATTATCTTTACCATGTCTTGCTTAAAATAAAAAAGATTTGGAAAAAAATTAATAATAATAATAATAATAATAATAATAATACAGATAGTTAGTGGGAGATAGTCAGTGTAGGTTAATTCCTGATTGCAGTGCAGTGTGTTAGGTAGTGTGATAGGTTCTGCTGTCCATACATACATGCAGACCTGCTAAAATGTGAAGTTTCAGGTATTGCGCCAAAATATTTGTATAATTAGTGCCGATTAGTGCAATTGTGAATATATTGGAGCACTCTAACTGCAAATAAAGTCATTTTTAATGTTCTGCCATGGCAACCATTTTCTCCAGTCTCAGGAAACTTCTAGCAGCTTGGAAAATGTAGCTATAGTGACCCACGCTTGTATTTTGCGCGCATTATGCGAATATTACATTGCCGATTTTTCGCAATCAAGAAAATAGTCTTGAATTCACGAATATATGATGAATATTCTACCAAATATTCATGAAATTCGAATATAGCCCCTGCCACTCATCACTATTGTTTAAATCACATTTTTATGTTTAACATATTTTTAAAGAATTTGTGATGATATTTTAAATTTTCCATGTCAATATCAATATTTAAACATAAAATCCTACACTAGGCACTAGGCCTAATAATAGGAGCCACTTCTTGGTCTGTACAGATCACTTTACTGCAGTTACCTGCTTATCTGTAACTCTAATCTGTCCCATAGAAGTCAGTGACGTCCAGACCAATGTGTCTATGGTCAATGGGGCTGCTGCAAAGCAAATTTCTTAATGCTTTCTAAATGCTATTAAGAACAGCTAAGTCAAGATGGCCTCCCCATAATCATGTTTAGGACATAGAATAAACAAATCTGCAATCAGAAAATAAAAACAGATGTTGCTATCTGGTTTTAACTGGCAGATAACATTTTTGGTGACACATTTCCTTTAAAGATTCTGCATTAGGGCCCAGGAGCACCATGTTACACCTTTGCAATCAAGCTTGTATAACTTCTGACATCAGGCCCAGGTAAGAACATTTATGGGAGGTAAGAATTTGCTTCTATCACTTATCAGCTAAGAATTGCATTTCAGTGTTTTGATACACAAAACACCAACAACCATTAGGATTTATTAATTGGATACTCTGTCACATATATATCAAAGGGGATTTGATCAACTAAAGAAAGTGACTTTTTAAAATTACCTTTATTGTATTAGAAAAGGTATAGGTATATATATATACCATTATAATGTGCAAAAAGACATGCAAATACTTGAATTTCTTACAGGGGAGTTGTAACCCCCATGAAGACATTCATAGTGACAGGATAGAAGAAAGAGTTTAGAGGAGGAGACCAAGGTCTTATAGAGAGGGCAAGGGTAGACAAATCTCACCCTAGTTGCCCTACAGACTACTTAGCCCAGGGCGACCCCCTGATAGTGGAGGTTCCCTGTCCCCAAACCTAATACTATCCAGTCACTGTTAGACCCTACAAGGGGAAGATAATTAAATAAAGAGTGGCAACGGTTATCCCAAAGAATGGGTGCCGCTGAAGCTCTCCAGATAGAGAAACGAGACCCTGACGCGTTTCACCTAGAACTTTCTACGCTCATCAGGGGGTGATCTCAATACAATCATAGATATACAAATATGATACTGAGTATGATACTTAGCTCCAAGCAGGATACGAATGGTTTTGTTGACCACCAGAAATAGGGCTGTCCTACTGTAGGTACCTGGAGAGGATGTATATATTCAATCAGTATAGAGCCAGCATCATTTAGAAAAGATATCTATTCATATGAAGCCAAGGTACATCCAATCAAAAAGAAAGGCCTACTTACATGTGGACAAATGATAAAGTCCCAAAACCAAATCGCTTGAGCCATAATATGCCTGGCCGTTGTTGCGCTATTTATTCGAATTGGTGCGCTTTCCCAGAGTTGACGTCCGGACGCCGGAAACCTACTTCCGGTATTCGGACCTCACTCTGAAGCGCATGCCTTCTTTTCTGGGTAGCTTCCGGTGACGTGAAACGCACCGTGGACGCATGTAGTTCCAGTGTGTCAAACCCAGGAACCGGAAGTTCTTATAAGTCACTTCCGGATTCATGATGGAACGCACACTGACACGCAGATTGCCTTCAAGAGTGCCGAGGATAGCATAGCAATAATATAATCATTATTAGAACATGGGCTTATTGACGAGGTAAGGATCGCCAATAAACTCCATGTTTTGGAATTCGCAACTGAAAAAGGCCAGGAAAGTAATGGGACAAGCACTGACAAATGTCTCCCATGGTTATCATGGATGATTGCAAAGAGATAACATTCACTTGGGTCATCTCCCTCGTCACAATAAAAGAAAGGGGGAGGACACCAAATTATGAAAGATATGGCAAACTGATATTTGTTCGCCAGTTACAGGATGCTTCACGCATCTATAAAGCCAGTTAAAGGGCCACATAAAAAATTACTGAAGGGAGATGTATATTAAATGGACCAGAGATTCAGATAAAACATGTGAAGTTTAATCTTTCATTGAGCCCAAGGGGGGACTGGGACTGGAATCGATCCATGCTGTTTCTTTTTTGAGGATCTTCTTGTCCCAGTCGCCCCTCCTTTCAGGAAGGGGGACCACCTCTAACACAGAAAAGCGTGCAGAACCTACATCACCCATATGGTAGTTATTAAAATGATGAGCTACAGGCGTGTCTTTTGATTTCTTTATATCATTAATGTGTTCGCAGATCCTTCTTTGAAGTTCTCTTTTAGTTTTGCCTATATAGTCCATAGGACATGTACATTGACAGATGTATACTATACCTTTCGTTTTACAGTTCGTAAAGTCCCGTATAGAAAAGGGACGTTGTGTGACGGAACAAGTTACTGTCTTTGAGGTGTTAATAAAATTACAGGCTTTGCAGGATCCGCATTTAAAGACGCCCAGGGGCTTTCGGTCTAGCCAGGTACCCTCTCTTTTAGGACCCTCATAGTGACTATGAACTAGTCGATCCCATAAGCTCCTGCCTTTCCGGTAGGTAACTTGGGGATATTCCTTAATCACCTGTGCTAGATCCAGGTCTATCATGAGTATTGGCCAGTACGTTCTCAGAATAGATACTACCTCTCTGTTACCAGAGTCAAAGGTGGAAATCAGATGTATCAGACCCACGTCTGTCTTGTCCCTGGACTTTGGTATCAGAAGGTCCTCCCTCTTCCTAGACTCTGCAAACTTAAAAGACTCACTCAGGAGGTTCAGTGGGCAACCTCTCTGTGTCAGTCTATTTTTTTATTTTTTAGATTCCGAATAAAAATTACCCCCCGAGTAACACAAAAGCCCCATGACATATGAAACCATAAAAAAAGTAAAATTTTATTATTAACTGAATTTATTAGGGGGTGAGATAAGAATTGTTTCCTCCAACAGTTGGGCAGGTACAGTTCAAAGGGATGACCATCTTATATGTCTCACGTGATCAAAAATGATCACCACAATCATTTTTAACAGTTCCCTTATAAAATTTACAATACTTTCTCTTTGGAAAATGCTTCTCAGTGATACATTTATATAAACCTTTTCATCTTTGTCATTTGAAGGAACGTTTTCCTACTTAATTCATTATTAACAGAGGTTCAGCAATGATAGACTATTGAACCGGCACTGCTTAACATAAATCAAACTGGGCCCAGTGATCAGGTATTACTCTTATTTAATAGGCAGTGTAGTAAGTGTTGCGGTATGTTTGTAAAGCTTTTACTTCACATGATAAATGGTTGATTTCTGCAGTTTGAGAATTTTCTTTCTAGCATAGTTAGCATTTCATTTGCCAATGCTGCCATCTGCTGCTTCATCTCAGTATCTTCAGTTACATGGCTAAACCTATTTTCAAGACGCATGTATACTTTCTAGTGTCAGCATCTGACTGGCCCACCAGAGCACGAGATCATTCAGTGGGCCTAGCCTAGGCTACAATAATGGGCCGTAAGATTTCAAAAAAAGACAACCTCATTTGCAGTTCGGGTCCATTTCTTCTGGGTGGATTTAAAGATGCTTTGTAAACTCTCCTGACATCTTTGTTTTAGCAACTACTACATCCCCCTGTAATAACAATTTTGGAGCGTCTATTTTTAAGACTCTATAATGTGCCATTCCTTTATTATTCCTGCTAGAATTTGTAATTAAGGTCTACATGGGTGTTACCAGTTGGGAGGGTGTCTCTGCTCAGTCTGACCTTATTCAATCAGTGCTGCCGCACTGTGCAGATGCAGCAGGTCCAGGAGGACAGGAGTGGTGGTGGTGATGATAGGAGGAGTAGTAGTCATGGTAGCAATACTCACTCTGGTGCTCCCTGGGCCATGCAGTGATGGGAGGGGGGTAAACTTTCTTCACCTCAGGGCACACCTGGTTTTGGAGTCTCCTTCTTGGTGATAGGTGGGGTACCCTTGGTGTCAGTGGGTTTTGGGGTGCAAGGCAAGACTCTCTCGAGGTACTAGCAAATCAGGAAGTGTGGCGTGACAATGCAGGTAGGTGATACAACATAGTGATGAAGCCGGTTTTTGGGGCAACAAGCCCACTGTACTTTACTGAGGCAATTTGGTACTTGCAAATGTAAGTTCAGTCTCTCTCAATATGAGGGCATAGGCCATAAAATGAGTACCTCTTTGAGTTTGGCCAAGGGGTACAAAGTCTCTCTCACAATAAATTATCATTCTCAATATGACGTTACAATGCCTGACTGCAGGGTGTAGTCTTTTAATAGATGGCCATTCTGTCTCAGAAATATGGCAGAGGCTTCTCTCCAACAATATGCAGTGAAGTCCATAGCCTAACAAATATGCGTTACCTTTACTTCACATTTTTGTCCATGCACTGTCCCTTGTAATGACCCTCAACCTTCTGCAAAATTCAATGCTTCCTTTACCCAGAGGCTAGTGCTGGTTTCAGCTGTTTGTATGGCTGTTCTCAGCTTGCAGGACTGGTGTATTCCTGTCGGCTGTTTCTCTCACGAGCACCACCTACACACTTTAGCTACTCACAGAGAGAGAGTCTTAAAAATAGATGCTCCAGAATTGCTATTATACAGGAAATGCAAAAAGTTGATAAAACAGACATGTCAGCAGAGGTTACAGGTCCTCTTTATGTATATCCTATTAGAATGCATTCACGTGTTGCCGTTCTTCCATGACTGCAGCCAAATTACTATAAATTGCTTGCATTTTGCCATAATTTTGCAATCATCACAGCAAAACCCATGTGAATGCAAGGAAATTTAGCTGTGTCCATGTTCTGCATAGATGGATGGTAGGTCCTCAGAATCATTCTATTCCTCTTGTGAGCCCAAGGAACTCCATTCATACACAGCCTTACATGTACAGAACCTTATTTGTCCAGGTTTGATTGTGCTAGTATTACAAGCAATTATCATAAAATTCACATCCACTGACATCCAGTGACATCAAGAAAGTCAAAGATGAGACTATCTAGTTAACAACGTACTACTTTTACCTGCTCATCAGTCAGGGTACCACTAATGGCAAATGAATAACATGGATTGTGACAATGGCAACTGTCACGGTGGCATATATTAGGTGACAAGTGAACAGTCAGTTCTTGATGTTTAGGTGCTGGAGAGAAGAAGTATAATGATCTGAATGCCAGGTGTTTTTAGTTGTTCCTGGTATGCAGTGGTTAGTACCTACTAAAAATGGTCCAAGGAAGGACAACTGATGAACCATTGTCATTGGAAGGGGTGCCCAAAGTTCATTGGTCCGATCCCACAAAAGAGCTACTGTAGCACAAATTGCTAAAAGAGTTTATGCTGGCTAAGATAAAAAGTCAGAAAACAGTATCGTTAATTTCTAACGATAATTTGTTTTCCCTTAGTCCTAACAGCAGCACAGATGGGGTTAACTGCCCCTGTGGACTGGTAGGACCGGCGGAATTTTAATGAGTCCAAAGAACCAATAAACGATCTTCAGCTCCCTGAAAGGGAGGAGATCACCCCCCAGCCCACCGTGTTTTTAACAAGCATAATGTATTTAGGGTGGGATATTTGTGTGCTGCTGTTAGGACTAAGGGAAAACAAATTATCGTTAGAAATTAACGATTCCCTTACGTCCTACCAGCAGCACAGATGGGGAGATAGCAAGAAGAATCCCCTAGGGAGGGTCCTCATGCCTGGCAGAACTAAGAACAGTCTGCCCAAAAGCCGAAAACTCTGCCATCCTAGCATCTATCCTATAATGGGAGATGAAGGTTGACTCAGAGCTCCAGGAGGCCGCCTTACAGATCAACTCTAAGGGGAGGAGTCTTCTCTCCGCAACCGAGGTGGAGACCGCCCTAGTAGAATGGGCTCTCACAAACTCAGGAGGATCTAAGGATTGGGAGACGAAAGCTTCCATAATGGCCTCCTTAATCCAGCGACTAATGGTAGCTTTAGACGCTTTATGGCCTTTAGACTTACCGGCAAACAGGATAATAAGATTCTCATCTATCCTGAACTCTCTAGATCTATCCACATAGATCTGGAGGCATCTTGAAATATCCAGCGGGTCTCTAGCTGGAGTATCAGAGGAGGAGGCTGTAAACAAAACTGGTAAAGAGATTACCTGATTGATTACCTGAAAGTAGGCACCTTAGGCCTGAAGTAGGGTAAAAACTTCAGGAGTACTCTATCCTGTAGGAAAATAATGTACGGGTGAATTGCAGAGAAAGCCTGCAATTCAGAAATTCTTTTGGCTGAAGCTATAGCCATAAGAAAGACCATCTTTAAAGTCAAAAATTTGAAATTTACCTCCTCCAAGGGCTCGAAGGGGGGAGATGCTAGCCCCCTGAGCACTACTGAAAGATCCCACTGGGGGATAGGTTTCAGTATAGTAGGCTTTAGTCTTTCAGCTCCCTTCAGGAAGCGTTTAATGAGTGGATCCCGAGAATGTGGCCTGTTGAGACAGGCCGAGATGGCATAAACCTGTACCTTCAAGGTAGCTGGAGATAGGCCTCTATCTAATCCATCTTGAAGAAATTTAAGTATCGCAGGAAGGGGCGGATCTGCGGACGCCACCTGTCTGGAATCACACCATGCCACGAAGATTCTCATGATCCTGGAGTAGGCCTTCTTTGTAGACTTTGCTCGGGAATGCGACAAAGTTCTCAGGACTGACTCGGAAAGCCCTTCTATGTTGGGAAGGGACTGATCAACCTCCAGGCTGTCAGGTTGAACCTGTGCAGATCTGGGCAGAGGTGAGTGTCCCACGACACCAGGGTCTGCTCCGGGGGGAGTCTCCAGTATTGTCCCCGACTCATCTGAATGAGCTGGGTAAACCAGGATCTTCTGGGCCAAAACGGTATGATGGCTATTACCGAGGCCTGATCCTGACGGATTTTCATCAATACCCTCGGTATCATGGAAAACGGAGGGAAGATGTAAGCCAGCCTGAACCTCCACGGTATTGACAGGGCATCTATCGCCAGGGGGTTGTCTTCCCTGTAGAGGGAACAGAACCTCAGCACCTTGGCGTTGAACCTGGTTGCCATGAGATCCACTTCTGGCATACCCCATCTGTGAACTAGCTGCCTGAAGATCTCCGGATGCAGAGACCACTCCATGGTCGGTAATCCTCGACTTAAGCGGTCCGCTATCATATTGAGGGAGCCTCGAATATGAACGGCAGATAGATGGGAAAGGTTCGTCTCTGCCCACCGAAGAATCACCCCGATCTCTGACAGAAGGGGCAATGATCTTGTACCTCCCTGTTTGTTTATATAGAGAACTGCAGTCATATTGTCTGACTGGACTTTCACTGCTTTGCCCCGGATCTGAGGGACAAAGTGAAGGAGGGCTAGCCAGATAGCTCGCATCTCACGAAGATTGGAAGAAAGACGCCGCTCCAGAGGAGACCAAGATCCCTGTATTGGGGATCCGTCCAGGTGAGCGCCCCAGCCTACAAGGGACGCGTCTGTAGTCAATATGACCCAAGCTGGTTTGGTCATAGACTTCCCTGGTGGTAGCTGAAACCACCATCTGAGGGAATTCCGGGTTTGACCGGACAGGGAGCACAGGGAATCTAGCCCCGCAGGGCTGCCGTTCCATAGGTGTAAGACCTCCGACTGAAGAGGACGGAGGTGCCATAGCGCCCAAGGGACTGCATCCGCAGCCGCTGACATGAGCCCCAGCATCTTCATGAGAGTCCGGATAGAGACTCGACGAGGGACATAAAGGACCTTTGCTAGGTCCTGAATCCGCGCTCTCCTTTCTGGAGTCAACCGGAGGGACATCTCCATAGAGTCGACCACGAATCCTAAGTAATGGATTGAAGTCGATGGGCTCACATTCGACTTCTGCCAGTTGATAATCCAGCCTAGGCGGAAGAGAAAAGAGATTGCGACCTGAAGATGGTGGGTAAGGATCGGAACTGAAGAGGCTATGAAAAGCCAATCGTCCAGATAAGGAATAATAGTCAGTCCTTGAAGTCTCAAAGCTGCCACCACCGACACCACCACCTTGGTGAAGATAAGGGGGGCAGAAGAGATTCCGAAGGGAAGCGCGGCGAACTGAAAGTGCCTGCGAACCCCTGAAATCTGGACCGCGATCCTGAGGAGTTTCCGGGACGCGGGATGGATCGGAATGTGAAGATACGCATCCTTGAGGTCCAGAGTAGCCATGACGTCCCCAGGGTTGAGGATATGGCTGACTGACCTTATGGTTTCCATGTGAAACCTTGTTTTCCTTATAAATCGATTGAGAAATCTCAAGTCGATGATCATCCGGAGATCTCCCGTCTTTTTGGGAACCAGGAACACTGGTGAATAAATCCCTAGGCCCCTCTCCCCTGCCGGCACCTCCTCTAGGGCTCCCTTGGAAATATAGTCCTGAATGTAAGCTTCTAGGACCACTATTTTGGCAGACCCGAAGTTTCGTGTGGCGATGAATCTCTCTGGGGGGAGAGAGATAAGATCTACCCGGTACCCGAGGGAAACTATGTCCTAGACCCAGGGGTCTGCAATCAACCGGCTCCAAGAGTCTTTGAAATGGGTAAGACGACCCCCCACGGGAATCTGGGGGAGGGGTACGGGAAAATCTAGGGGAGATACTGCAGGGGCAGCAGGGCTTATCCAAGAGCCTCGAAGAGGCCCATAGTCAGGAGGGTTTTGCCTCCCTGGTGGGTTTACGGGAGCGTCTCGAATATTTACGAGATGGTCCCCCCCAATCTCTGTGCCTAGACTGCTGCCCTGGACGACCTCCGCCTTACTTCTCCTGCCTGGGGCGTCCCCGAAAGGGCTGCTGGGGGAGGCTCTTCCCCTTTTTATCGGAGAGCCCCTCCATTATCTTGTCCAATTCGGACCCGAATAGCCTATCCGGTTCGAAGGGGAGCCCACAAAGATTGAACTTGGACGCGTTATCAGCGATCCAAGGTTTCAACCAGAGTGGTCTGCGGGCATCCGAAACTAGGGCCATAGTTTTGGCGGCCAGCTTCAGCTGCATCTGGGTAGAATCGACCAGAAAGTCCATGGCCAGATTGGCCGACTTGAAGGCTGCCAGGATATCATCCCTTGATACGCTCTGATCAACGTCCGTCTGGATTCGGTTAAGCTTAGAGCGTAAATAGGTGGCTACCTCCGTGGCCGCAATAGAAGTTGATGCGGAGGCAGCAGCCGCCACGTAACTCCTCCTAAGGGTGCACTCTGCCCTCCGGTCTAGAGGGTCCTGCAGACTAGACCCATCGTCTTCAGGAACTAGAGTGCGCCGGGACAACTTGGCAATAGCCATGTCCACCTTGGGAACGGAACCCCACGATTCCACCAAGGGTTTAGCCATCGGGTACATCAGTTTGAATTTTCTAGTGAGAACTGGACCTTTCTCAGGCTTTCTCCATTCCGTGCGCATCACGGAGAGAAGGGTCTCATCCGCTCTAAAGACACGCTGTGTCCGTCCGGCGGGATCGGAGGACTCCCCCATGTCAACATCATGGTCCCCCGACCTGATGGACTTGAGTAACTTCTGCGTCTTTTCTGGAGGGAAAAAACAAGAAGTAGATTCTTCTTCCTCAGAAGAAGAAGACCCCGGAGAACAGGGGGTAGGTCTTTCGACCGGTGCGACCACCTCCATGGGAGTCTGAGAGGGTCCTGGTAGCCTCTCATTCAGCAGCTGCACCACTCCCTTAATGGAGTCATTCACGTATGTCTTCGTCCACTGAAACATTTCTTGCATCGTGGGTTCCGTGGATGCTGTGCGACAACTCTCACATCTAGAGTACGGACAGCTGTCGTCTAAGGGGGTGTTACATTCGTAACACGCCAGATGCTTCCTCTTGGCCCCAGCTTTACGCTGATCCGGATCCTTAAATGTCTGCCCCACCTAATCCTGGATCCCAGGGTGACATGGGGAGAAAGTTTTAATAAAAGTAGTGAGGTTTAAACCCTCACGGCATCGCTATGGAAAAACCGGAAGTGACGTAGCGCACCTAGTGCGCGTCACTTCCGGAGATGGCGGCGCCCATAGTGCCGCCACATGCGGCGAGAGAAGGACGGGATACCGCAGCACTCGAGTGGAAGAAGAGGGGAGGGGACACCCCCCTCCCCGACAGTACCCCAGCGGCACCCGACGGCCATAGCGCCGCTCACATGCGGCGAGGGAGGACGGGATACCACAGCTGGTTCAAAGAAGAGGGGAGGGGACACCCCTCACCCCGAAGGTACCCCAGATAGAAACGCCGACCAGCCTATAATAAAGGCAATGAGAGGCCATGGAGGGCAAACTTTAGATCTAACAAAAAAATAGAGCCCCTAGCACTCTTCAGCTCCCAGAGGGGGAGCGACACCGCCAGTCCACCTGTCCAGAGGACAGAAAAAAACACGGTGGGCTGGGGGGTGATCTCCTCCCTTTCAGGGAGCTGAAGATCGTTTATGGGTTCTTTGGGCTCATTAAAATTCCGCCGGTCCTACCAGTCCACAGGGGCAGTTAACCCCATCTGTGCTGCTGGTAGGACGTAAGGGAAATGTCAGTGCACCTATATTATGGTATACATTGTGCCAAAACGTGGAGGAATTTGGTGCATTTAGGTTAGCCCACCAAGAGGCGTGGCTTAGATGAAAATGGGTGTGACATCATTGGAAAGGGAAGTGGCTTCATATGCAACATTTTGCACCACAATTCTGGTGTAAAATTCTGTCTGAAACTACGCCAACCAATACATATATTGTAAACTGGGACCCTTTCAGGTAGTCTTTTAGTCAGGCAATATAGGCACAGACTGGCAGAGATATAGTTTCCTTGTCCGGGATTTATTGGTCACAACCAGCAATTTATACAGGCTTGCTTCAGCAACAAGTAAAAGTTCATGAAAAATAAATGTCCTTACGTTCAGGTATCCACAAGGTGTGACACAGGTTTCTCACCCGCTTTGGGCTCATCTTTTCAGTGGGTCTTACTCTCAGACCTGCATACACACTGCTCAGTGGAAGTTTGCCTTTTCTAATTAGTTTGGCACCTGGTTGATAGTGTTGAGCACGAATATTCGAAAATCAAATTTTTATCGCGAATCTGAACACATGATTCCCCCTGCTTCTTGCTTGTGGGCAAATGAGTCATTGGCCCACAAGCAACTTAAGCAGGGAGGAATCATGACTTCAGATGGAAAAAAATGACGAATATGCTAAAAAAAATGTATATATAGCACTATATTCAATATAGTGCTATATATTTGTTTTTAGAATATTCTGCATTTTTTTCCATCTTAAGTCATGCTTCCTCCCTGCTTAAGTTGCTTGTGGGCCAATGACTCATTTGCCCACAAGCAAGAAGCAGGGGGGAATCATGTGTTCAGATGGAAAAAATGCCGAATATTCGATATAACGAATATATAGCATTATATGACGAATATTCTACAAAATATTTGCGAAATATCACGAATTTGAATATGACCCCTGTTGCTCATCACTACTGAGGCAGGGAACACTCGGAGTATGAGTGTGACATTCCCACCCAAGTTTTTCAGCCACAACTAAATCCCAGACCCAAAATCCAGCTCTAACATGTGGACTTGAAGCCTCAATGATACATACTTGCCATCAATTACCTTAACCCTTGAATGTACAATATATATATATATATATATATATATATATATTTATATACAAAATGATTTGCTGTTACTTATATATATATATATACTGACCAAAAATATAAACGCAACACTTTCGGTTTTGCTCCCATTTTGCATGAGCTGAACTCAAAGATCTGAAACATTTTCTACATACACAAAAGACCCATTACTCTCAAATATTGTTCACAAATCTGTCTAAATCTGTGTTAGTGAGCACTTCTCCTTTGCCAAGATAATCCATCCCACCTCACAGGTGTGGCATATCAAGGTGCTGATTAGACAGCATGAATATTGCACAGGTGTGCCTTAGACTGCCCACAATAAAAGACCACTCTGAAATGTGCACAGTTTTGCCTTACTGGGGGGGAGGGGGGTCAGAAAACCAGTCAGTATCTGGTGTGGCCACCATTTGCCTCACGCAGTGCAACACAACCTCCGTCGCATAGAGTTGATCAGGTTGTTGATTGTGGCCTGTGGACTGTTGGTCTACTCCTCTTTAATAGCTGTGCGAAGTTGGAGAATATTGGCAGGAACTGGAACACGCTGTCATATACGCCTATCCAGAGTATCCCAAACATGCTCAATGAGTGACATGTCCGGTGAGTTTGCTGGCCATGCAAGAACTGGGATGTTTTCAGCTTCCAGGAATTGTGTACAGATCCTTGCAATATGGGGCAGTGCATTATCATGCTGCAACATGAGGTGATGGTCGTGGATGAATGGCACAACAATGGGCCTCAAGATCTCGTCACGGTATCTCTGTGCATTCAATATGCCATCAATAAAATGCACCTGTGTTCGTTGTCCATAACATACGCCTGCCCATACCATAACCCCACCGCCACCATGGGCCACTCGATCCACAACATTGACGTCAGCAAACCGCTCACCCACATGACGCCACACACGCTGTCTGCCATCTGCCCTGAACAGTGAAAACCGTGACTCATCCGTGAACAGAACGCCTCTCCAACGTGCCAGACGCCATTGAATGTGAGCATTTGCCCACTCAAGTCGGTTACGACGATGAACTGCAGTCAGGTCCAGACCCCGATGAGGACGACGAGCATGCAGATGAGCTTCTATGAGACGGTTTCTGATTGTTTGTGCAGAAATTCTTTGGTTATGCAAACCGATTGTTGCTGCAGCTGTCCGGGTGGCTGGTCTCAGACGATCATGGAGGTGAACATGCTGGATGTGAAGGTCCTGGGCTGGTGTGGTTACACGTGGTCTCCGGTTGTGAGGCCGGTTGTAGGTACTGCCAAATTCTCTAAAACACCTTTGGAGACGGCTTATGGTAGAGAAATGAACATTCATTGCACGGGCAACAGCTCTGGTAGACATTCCTGCAGTCAGCATGGCAAATATTTCAGATCTTTGAGTTCAGCTCATGCAAAATGGGAGCAAAACCGAAAGTGTTGAGTTTATATTTTTGCTCAGTGTGTATATATATATATATATATATATACAGTACAGACCAAAAGTTTGGACACACCTTCTCATTCAAAGAGTTTTCTTTATTTTCATGACTATGAAGGCATCAAAACTATGAATTAACACATGTGGAATTATATACATAACAAACAAGTGCGAAACAACTGAAAATATGTCATATTCTAGGTTCTTCAAAGTAGCCACCTTTTGCTTTGATTACTGCTTTGCACACTCTTGGCATTCTCTTGATGAGCTTCAAGAGGTAGTCCCCTGAAATGGTTTTCACTTCACAGGTGTGCCCTGTCAGGTTTAATAAGTGGGATTTCTTGCCTTATAAATGGGGTTGGGACCATAAGTTGCATTGAGGAGAAGTCAGGTGGATACACAGCTGATAGTCCTACTGAATAGACTGTTAGAATTTGTATTATGGCAAGAAAAAAGCAGCTAAGTAAAGAAAAACAAGTGGCCATCATTACTTTAAGAAATGAAGGTCAGTCAGTCAGCCGAAAAATTGGGAAAACTTTGAAAGTAAGGGCTATTTGACCATGAAGGAGAGTGATGGGGTGCTGCGCCAGATGACCTGGCCTCCATAGTCACCGGACCTGAACCCAATCGAGATGGTTTGGGGTGAGCTGGACCGCAGAGTGAAGGCAAAAGGGCCAACAAGTGCTAAGCGTCTCTGGGAACTCCTTCAAGACTGTTGGAAGACCATTTCAGGGGACTACCTCTTGAAGCTCATCAAGAGAATGCCAAGAGTGTGCAAAGCAGTAATCAAAGCAAAAGGTGGCTACTTTGAAGAACCTAGAATATGACATATTTTCAGTTGTTTCACACTTGTTTGTTATGTATATAATTCCACATGTGTTAATTCATAGTTTTGATGCCTTCATAGTCATGAAAATAAAGAAAACTCTTTGAATGAGAAGGTGTGTCCAAACTTTTGGTCTGTACTGTATGTAAATATATATATATATATATATATCATAAACCATTTAAGAATAGTATTTTCCTGGCGTAAAAATGTAAATACTGGAATTATTGTTAAGCTGCTCTTATGAAAAATAACATATATTTTGCTAAGTGTGCAATATGTAAATACATGTGACTTAATTCATGAATCAGGACATATGGAGAGACAGCAGGACCTGTCATTGTCATTGCCTCAGGGCACACAAGAATAAAGGGCTGACACAAAACTGTCATTTATACAACAGGGACCAAGGAAATGCCCTTCAACACGGCACTGTGATACTCTCATAGAAAGTACATTTCTCTTTCTATTTATCTCTGTCAGCGTTATACTATATTATATTGTATCAGAACCAGAGATACACAAACTCCCATTGGAGTGTTTAAAAAGTTATATAGATTTGTCTAAAAGTTCTGTTCTCAAGGAATCAATCACTTGGAGTAAAGGCTTTTACAACTCAGCACTGAAGCAATACTGTTTAAAAAAGTTTTATGCTACATGCTTGCGTTCCTGGTAGGGTTAATGGTACGGCCACACGGTTAGGTTTCCTAATGCAGTTTTGGAATCCATAATCAGGAGTGGCTCATAAAATAGAGAGAAATTATAAAGGACAGATACAACTTCTCCTTATTTTTTAATTCACTCCTGGATTTGGCTTCCAAAACTGCACATGTGGCTGTACCCCAAGCCTGCTCCATTATACATGTAGTAATATCTGCAGGCAACACAGAGAAGAGGAAGCTGAACAGATTTATATCTAGTTTTCAGTAAAATTTGTAGCTTATTGATTAAAATATGACTTCTCTCTGTGCTTAGGGGTCCTAATCCCAGAATGAGCAAAGAATTAAAGAACATCTGTCAGCATGATGAATCCTATTAAATCATACTGCCTGTTAGGGTTTATCATGCTGAATTAAACAATCCCTTAATGGTTGAAATCAGTGGCTCCATTGTGGAGATATATGCACTTTAATTTATATGCTAATTAGGTATTCAGAGCACCGAATGGCAGGCCTAGCCCCTTGGAGCACTGCTTCACCACCATCTTTCCCTCTTAGCTGCTCTCTACACCCCCTGGATTGACAGAGACAGGCATCCTCACTGTTTTCCTGCCTGACCCTGTAATCCCACACATGCGCTGGTGAATTCTGAGCCAGCACATGTGTAATACCCCAGAGTTGTGGGTATTACTATTTTGTACTTGTTCACTGTATTGTACATATTTCTTATGCAATGTGAATATAAAGACATGTTATGCACTTGGTTCACCAGCAGATGGAGTATGGTTGGCAATGTTAGGTAACTGGAATTTCATTCCACCCCATTTCAGTAGAAGTGGGATAGGCCGATTTCCTGCCAAGGGTGGGGCTGAAATAGGGTGAGTCAGTCTAGAGTTGGAGTTAGGCAGAGAGGGGATGTGTGAGGGCACGCTCCTGCCTGGGAGTGAGGAAGTGGTTCCTAGAGCACCCACTCCCCAGAACTGAAGTAGGACTAAAGTAGAGTCTTGGAATCAGAGACAGCATGCTACATCCAGCTTCTGCTGACCCTGCTGTGAGGTGAGGGAAAATGGGCTGAAAGACACCCTCATCACCAAACAACTACTACTAGGCCAGTATCTAAGTAAGAGCTGAATCAACCTAACTAAGAGCTGAATCAACCAACCCCTCTCTGCCTAACCATACTTCCTCAGCTGGTGCCCGAACAGAATTGCGCTAGAGCCTGCTGCTATCATTTGTACTTTCAAGTTCTGCATTGCACTTAGTAAAAAGGACTTTGTGATGTTCAAGTCTGGCCTCATTCTTCAGTGCTACACTGCAATGAACCAAGGGAGTGATGGCCTTATGTAGGACACTGTGACACAGCTATACTACAAAAGGGTTACTACCACTCCCATCCTCTACACTGGCTCCCATGGGGACTCGCTGCACATGCACACTGCGGATCTCAGTATTGGGGAGCACTTTAGCCAATACGGAGATCCAAATTGCGAATATACCAATTCAACATTCACTGTCACATTACGAGGTCGGGTAGAAAAACTGTGAGGATGCCTGGCCTAGTCACTCAAGGTGGGGTGGCCAAGGGGGTGGTGAAGTTATGCTGTGGCCCCTCCTTGATGCGCTTAACTTCTAATTAGCATTTTAATTATATTTCCTACAGTGGGGGCCACTGATTTCAATTACTAAGGGATTTTTTTTACAGGGAATTTGTTATCACAATCTTGGACTATTATCTGCAGTAATACATGAGTAGTACTGTAGCTATGGAGCACATGTTACTTGCAGCCACCACTTTACTGTCAAACCTACCCTGTGGGCCGGCCCCACGTCTCCCTGTCTTCCCCCAGCTGGGCCAGCAGCCAGGTCCTTTCTGCCTTCTCACGCAGATCGCAGACTGTTGGTCAACCTAACCCCTACACCCATAGGGTGCACTTGTGTGCCTACTCCAATTCTTAAGGCCAATGTACATGCATCCCAATCTTCACCAGCCAATTAATGGCAACCTGTGAAGATTTAGGGCACCTTCCCCGGTAGGGAGGTACCTGAGCAATAAGGTACCTAGCTTGCTAGTTCCTTGCAAAGGTGTTGTTACTGTTGTCTGCCCATGTACTGACCTCTGTCCATTTCTTAACACTGACCCTCTGCTGCCTGATTTACCATACTGACCCTATGCTGCCTGCCCTGACCTGTGTTCTGTTTCATGTATTTGCGTGAACTTTGTCTTCTCTGACCTGGGCCTGTTACTGTCTGTGAGTTTTGCCTGTCCCCTCAGTACTACACACTGGTATCTCTTGCCCCTTATGTCAGCAGCCAATCACATAGAGACCATTCCAAGAGGCAACAGCATAGTGTGTTCCCTGCAGCAAAGTCCAGATCCCTGTATAGGGATTAAAAAGTTTATACAAGCGACACCCAGGCAAAACGCATTTAGGTTTAGCCCTAACACAAATTCAGTGGTTGGCACAGTGGTTCCACACCCGCTGCCATAACAATGCAGAATATAAAAGTGAGTTGTCAGTCCCTCCCTCAAAACGTACTCACTCCAATTTCACCTCCCTTTCTACTCCCTAATGCCTCATTCACACGTCAGTGTTTGGTCAGTGATTTCCATCAGTGATTTTGAGCCAAAACCAGGTGCGGCTCTAAACACAGAACATGTGCAGATCTTTCCCTTATACCTTAAGTCTGTGGAGGCTCCAACCCTGGTTTTGGCTCACAATCACTGATGGAAATCACTGACCAAAACACTGATGTGTGAATGAGGCTTAAGACTGTTGATCACAGTGATTAAGGAAAAAGCTGCTGGTGACACAGCTGCTAGAGTTTGACCCCCTTGGGTCCCAAAATGTGTGGGCACTCCAGGTGTTGTGGGTGGAAACACTGCAGTTGCACCAAATTTGTCCTCCTCACTGAGAAACACAAGATTCTGGCAGCGCAAAAAAATCTTCTCTGAAAGCCCGGGACTGAATAGGGCTTCTTTCACACTAGCGTTTTCAATTCCGCTCTTGAAATATATATAGGATCTCAATAGCAGAAGAAAACGCTTCAGTTTTGTCCCCATTCATTGTCAATGGGGACAAAACTGAACTGAACGAAACAGAATGCACCAAAATGCATTCCGTTCAGTTTGGTTGCATCCCCAGCGTTTTTCTGTCCGCGATGTGGTTGCGGAGCAAGACAGATCCGTCCTGACACACAATGTAAGTCAATGGGGACAGATCAGTTTTCTCTGACACAATAGGAAATGGATCCGTCCCCTATTGACTTTCAATGGTGTTCAAGACGGATCCGTCATGGCTATAGAAGACACAATACAACCTGATCCTTTCATGACGGATGCATGCGGTTGTATTATTGTAATGGAAGCGTTTTTGCAGATCCATGATGGATCCGCAAAAAACACTAATATGAAAGTAGCCTAAGGTGGGAAGGTTAAGATTTCCTGGTTCCCTAGGGAACCTCGAATGCAATGCAGAGCTATCCTTTGCAAAGTATATGTATACACATCAAGGAGACATCATAGATTAGTGATATCATGGCTTGGGCAGAAAATGACATCACTACATGATTGCTGAGGGGAGTCCACTGTGACAGTATGACAGGCATTTACTCATATACAGTCATGGCCAAAAGTTTTGAGAATGACACAAATATTCGTTTTCACAAAGTTTGCTGCTAAACTTCTTTTAGATCTTTGTTTCAGTTGTTTCTGTGATGTAGTGAAATATAATTACACGCACTTCATACGTTTCAAAGGCTTTTATCGACAATTGGAAAATACAAATGTGATAGCACTCTACATCCAGCATTCTGCCCTGCCTTCATGCTAGATGAGGCATTGGTGTACATTTTGGCCAAAGCGTAATAAGCCACTCACCACGTCAAGGTCGCCTCTAATGAGTGGTCCCTAACACTAGTTCCTACCTGTTCATGGGCCATGACAGCCACACAAAGTCCAGGGAATGCAGGTCAGCATACACGCCAAGCACACTCTGCTTTTAACCCCGTCCGGTGCCATTACAGCTTTCATCGGATCCAGGGATGCAAGTACCAACATGCACGCTGAGCCAACCATATACTTCTCCTGGAGCCAAATGGCCACTGGTAGGTTCTATATAAGCAGGCTCAGTTTTATACTGACTTTAAAACCAGCCTCCAGGACAGATTGACTGGTCAGGTGTGCATGACTCAAAGGAGATCGCCACGCCTCCAATATATACTACAAAGAAAAAATGTGGGGGATTGAGTCAGCACAACCTGTATGTAGGTGCACATCACTATGGCGAAATACATATACAAACGAAAAATACAAATGTGATAGCACTCTACATCCAGCATTCTGCCCTGCCTTCATGCTGGATGAGGCATTGGTGTACATTTTGGCCAAAGCGTAATAAGCCACTCACCACGTCAAGGTCGCCTCTAATGAGTGGTCCCTAACACTAGTTCCTACCTGTTCATGGACCATGACAGCCACACAAAGTCCAGGTAATGCAGGTCAGCATACACGCCAAGCACACTCTGCTTTTAACCCCGTCCGGTGCCATTTCAGCTTTCATCGGATCCAGGGATGCAAGTACCAACATGCACGCTGAGCCAACCATATACTTCTCCTGGAGCCAAATGGCCACTGGTAGGTTCTAT
Source organism: Bufo bufo (assembly GCF_905171765.1). Lineage (NCBI taxonomy): Eukaryota > Metazoa > Chordata > Amphibia > Anura > Bufonidae > Bufo > Bufo bufo. The sequence goes on along the minus strand of NC_053390.1, from coordinate 152,192,041 downwards.
ATAAGCAGGCTCAGTTTTATACTGACTTTAAAACCAGCCTCCAGGACAGATTGACTGGTCAGGTGTGCATGACTCCAAGGAGATCGCCACGCCTCCAATATATACTACAAAGAAAAAATGTGGGGGATTGAGTCAGCACAACCTGTATGTAGGTGCACATCGCTATGGCGAAATACATATACAAACGGAAAATACAAGTGTGATAGCACTCTACATCCAGCATTCTGCCCTGCCTTCATGCTGGATGAGGCATTGGTGTACATTTTGGCCAAAGCGTAATAAGCCACTCACCACGTCAAGGTCGCCTCTAATGAGTGGTCCCTAACACTAGTTTCTACCTGTTCATGGGCCATGACAGCCACACAAAGTCCAGGGAATGCAGGTCAGCATACACGCCAAGCACACTCTGCTTTTAACCCCGTCCGGTGCCATTACAGCTTTCATCGGATCCAGGGATTGACCACAAGTTCTCAATGGGATTAAGATCTGGGGAGTTTCCAGGCCATGGACCCAAAATGTCAACGTTTTGGTCCCCGAGCCACTTAGTTATCACTTTTGCCTTATGGCACGGTGCTCCATCGTGCTGGAAAATGCATTGTTCTTCACCAAACTGTTGTTGGATTGTTGGAAGAAGTTGCTGTTGGAGGGTGTTTTGGTACCATTCTTTATTCATGGCTGTGTTTTTGGGCAAAATTGTGAGTGAGCCCACTCCCTTGGATGAGAAGCAACCCCACACATGAATGGTCTCAGGATGCTTTACTGTTGGCATGACACAGGACTGATGGTAGCGCTCACCTTTTCTTCTCCGGACAAGCCTTTTTCCAGATGCCCCAAACAATCGGAAAGAGGCTTCATCAGAGAATATCGGCGATATAGTGATATCATCCATTTGCCCAATCTGTTTCATGATAGGAAAATTTTCATAAACCGGACGGTTCGGTCGCGCAGGACCTTCATCTGCGGTTTTATCTGTTCAGACGGGTGTATGAGCTTGTGGGGCGCTGGATGCGTCGCATCCAGCGCCCCACAAGCTCATACACCCGTCTGAACAGATAAAACCGCAGATGAAGGTCCTGCGCGACCGAAACGTCCGGTTTATGAAAATGTTCCTATCATGAAACAGATTGGGCAAATGGATGATATCACTATATGATACAAAGAATAAATCGCCTGAATTGCAAATACCAAAAATTGCGTGCCTCAATTTTACTTTCATGTATATTGGCTGCTTGCAGCCCTTGACCGGCACCAGAATATTAGTAGTGTGCGGTTCTCAATCTTCTTCAAAATCATCAGAGAATATGACTTTGCCCCAGTCCTCAGCAGTCCATTCTCCATACTTTCTGCAGAAGATGAATCTGTCCCTGATGTTTTTTTTGAAGAGAAGTGGCTTGTTTGCTGCCCTTCTTGACACCAGGCCATCTTCCAAAAGTCTTCGCCTCACTGTGCGTGCAGATGCGCTCACACCTGCCTGCTGCCATTCCTGAGCAAGCTCTGCACTGGTGGCACTCCGATCCCGCAGCTGAATCCTCTTTAGGAGACGATCCTGGCACTTGCTGGACTTTCTTGGACGCCCTGAAGCCTTCTTAACAAGAATTGAACCTCTTTCCTTGAAGTTCTTGATGATCCTATAAATTGTTGATTGAGGTGCAATCTTAGTAGCCACAATATCCTTGCCTGTGAAGCCATTTTTATGCAATGCAATGATGGCTGCACGCGTTTCTTTGCAGGTCACCATGGTTAACAATGGAAGAACTATGATTTCAAGCATTACCCTCCTTTTAACATGTCAAGTCTGCCATTTTAACCCAATCAGCCTGACATAATGATCTCCAGCCTTGTGCTCGTCAACATTCTCACCTGAGTTAACAAGACGATTACTGAAATGATCTCAGCAGGTCCTTTAATGACAGCAATGAAATGCAGTGGAAAGGTTTTTTTGGGATTAAGTTAATTTTCATGGCAAAGAAGGACTATGCAATTCATCTGATCACTCTTCATAACATTCTGTAGTATATGCAAATTGCTATTATAAAAACTTAAGCAGCAACTTTTCCCATTTCCAATATTTATGTAATTCTCAAAACTTTTGGCCACGACTGTATAGTACAGATTATATTAATGGTGATATATGGTTCTATTCATGTGTGGTTTCCTTTCTGGTGATGTGTCAGCAACAGTTGTCACCAGTGATGGTTAAATATTAGACTGTTGTTAGGGAAATGTCCCTTCACCTATAATTGTTGGAATCCAATTAAAAGGGAAACTGACACAGTCATTGGATAGAGCTGAATCATATTTCTCTTTAATTCAAAGACAAGCTCACAATAATATAGGTTTGAAACAGAAAAAAAGACCATCGCATGACAAAACTGACATTTGCGGTTATAAGATATACAGTAGATCATAAGATCATACATAGGTTTCCATTTCCCTGCACTTCCTGAGACACAGACTGATAGCTCGGCTAGAGAGGAAACTGTGGGGGAAGGGGGGGGGGTGCACATATGAGCTGACCTTTTCATGCCTTGTTTTAGATTACCCTGTAAGCTCCATTCAAGACACTGACCTCCATCTCCCACAAATCCTCCATTTTGAGATATCTTCAGTTCTGCAGCTGGCACAGGACAGAAGATTTTCTCAAAAGTCTCTATAATCTCTTCTCTTGGTACATACTTTGTTTGTGCACATAAACAGTAGCCTAAGCATTACATATGCTATGAGGTTTACTATGGCGACTTTGACAATCATTTGAAAAATTCCCATGAACCACCCTCACAAAGTTTTGAACCAGTTGGCAGGGTTGAGGAAGGAAAAGGTGCCTCCCCACCATGAGTATTTGTCTGCACCATTTTCCAGTAACCATTTGTCTCTCATGGCTTTAACCTTTTCTATTCCAGCTTTTACCTGTAGGTTACCTTGGGGATCTATATAATGGCAACAAGCAGGTCCTACAACCTGACACATACCTCCTTCCTTTGCTGTCAGGTAGTCTAAAACCAAGGTGTGTTGCTTGGTAACAATGATTATCTGGTTCTGGACAATGTTAGAGGTGTTCAGGGGCGGGCTGGGTCGGGGGGCAGGGAGGGAAATGGCCCCCAGGCCGCCCTAAAAAAAACGACTGCTGGGCTGTCTTTAACAAATATTTTTTTTATTATTTTTTTTATTTCTGGTGGCGGCGGGCAGTAGGAGATGAGCGCTTCCACTGTGGAAGCGCTTATCTCAATATTCATCTGTATCGCCGTCCTCAGGACAGCGATACAGATGGCTGTGCTGTGGGACAGGGGAGGGAGAGGCGTGTCCCTCCCCTGTTCTTCTGATAGGCCGCAGGCACTAATGCCTGCAAGCCTATCAGAGGCCGGCTCAGGCAGCACGATGACGTCATTATCATCGCGCCGCCTGAGCCGGGCAGCACACAGCGCAGGACACAGACCGGAAGAGACCTGCATCGCATCGCTGCTGATGGAGGTAAGTATAAGTGTGTTTTTTTTTTTTTCTTTGCAGGGGGAGCTGTCACTATGGGGGGGAGCTGTCACTATGGCTATGAGGGGGAGCTGGCACTATGGGGGAGCTGGCACTATGGGGGGGAGAACTGGCACTATGGGGAAGCTGGCACTATGGGGGGAGAACTGGCACTATGGGGGAGCTGGCACTATTGGGGGGGCTGGCACTATTGGGGGGGCTGTCACTATGGGGGGGGCTGTCACTATGTGGGGGAGCTGTCACTATGGCTATGGGGGGGGATCTGGCACTATGGTGGGGCTGCCACAATAGGGGGGGCTGGCACTATGGGGGAGCTGGCACTATGGGGGGGAGAACTGGCACTATGGGGGAGCTGGCACTATGGGGGAGCTGGCACTATTGGGGGGGCTGGCACTATGGGGGGGCTGGCACTATGGGGGAGCTGGCACTATGGTGGGGCTGGCACTATGGGGGAGCTGGCACTATGGGGGAAGCTGGCACTATGGGGGGAGCTGGCACTATGGGGGGGCTGGCACTATGGGGGAGCTGGCACTATAGGGGAAGCTGGCACTATGGGGGGAGATGGCACTATGGGAGGAGCTGGCACTATGGGGGCATTTCTTACTGGCACATTATGGGGGGCACCATGGGGGAGAGGAGCACTATGGGGGTATCTGGGGGCTCTAAAGGGGCTTTTTGTAATTATTGGCACATTATGGGGGGCACTATAGGGGAGAGTGGCACTATGGGGCATCTGGTGTCACTATAGGGCATTATTTGGGGGCACTATGGGGAAGTGGGGGCTCTAAAGGGGCCTTTTTTATTGGCACATTATGGGGGGCACTATGGCATTTGGTGGCACTAAGGGGGCATTTTTTACTGGCACATTATGGGAGGCACTCTAGGGGAGAGCGGCACTATGGGGCATTATTTGGGGGCACTATGGGGGAGTGGAGCACTATTGGGGCATATGGTGGCACAAAGAAGGGGCATTTTTTACTGGCACATTGTGGGGGAGAGGAGCACTATAGGGGCATCTGCTGGGGGCAGAACAACAAGTAAATATATATATATTTTTTTTTATCCCTCAGGGCGGTGGGGGGGCTCATCTCCATATATCCATATTCATTTGTATCGCCATCCTCAGGACAGCGATACAGATGGCTGTGCTGCGGCGGGGAATGGGAGGGAGAGGCATGTCCCCTCCCTGTTCTTCTGATAAGCCGCAGGCACTAATGCCTGCGGCCTATCAGAGGCCAGCTCAGGTGGCGCGATGATGTCATTATCATCGCGCCGCCTGAGCCGGGCAGCACACAGCGGGGGACACAGGCCGGAAGAGACCTGCATCGCATCGCTGCTGATGAAGGTAAGTATTAGTGGGGTTTTTTTGTAGTTTTTTTGGGGGGGAGCTGGAACTATGGGGGCATCTGGAATTTCTTACAGCCCCATTTTTTTGGGGGTGGCACTCTGGGGGCATTTATTTCTTGCCCCTTTTGGGGAGGGCACAATGTTGGCATTTCTTACTGGCACATTATGGGGGGGCACCATGGGGGAAAGGAGTACTATGGGGGCATCTGGGGGCTCTAAAGGGGCTTTTTTTTTTATTGGCACATTATGTGGGGCATTATAGGGGAGAGCGGCACTATGGGGCATCTAGTGGCACTATAGGGGCATTATTTGGGGGCACTATGGGGAAGTGGGGGCTCTAAAGGGGTCTTTTTTATTGGCACATTATGGGGGGCATTATGGCATCTGGTGGCACTAAGGGGGCATTTTTTATTGCCACATTATGGGAGGCACTTTAGGGGAGAGCGACACTATGGGACATTATTTGGGGGCACTATGGGGGAGTGAAGCACTAATGGCGCATCTGGTGGCACTAAGAAGGGGCATTTTTTACTGGCACATTATGGGGGGGAGGAGCACTATAGGGGCATCTGCTGGGGGCACTAAGGAGGAGCATTTTTTTACTGGCATATTATGGGGGACACTATGGGGAAGGGGGAGAGGAGAACTATAAGGGCATTTACTGGGGCACTATACAGGGGTATTTTATACTGGCATATTTTATGGGGACATTAGCTCAACTGCGAGCACTAAGCGGGGGTATTTCATGTACTGTCATATTATAAGGAGAATTATTACTACTAGGGGGTATTATGGGGAGCTTTACTACTACTGGGGGGCTATGAGGAACATGATTACTATAACAATAACAAATACAGGTGCACTCTGCGGTCTTACTAACCCTCATACTGGTGTAAAATTAAGAGATTAGCCAACATATCCTACTTGGAAGACATGTCTGAGCCCAAGCACCGTGCCAAGGTTTGTCAAGTAGCTCGGTACCTAACGCTAAACCTACCTGTGTTGTATGGGCAATACCAGGAGCCAGTGGGCAAATTACAGGAGCGCAAGGTCCAACTCACAGCAATCTCCCAGTAACCTCCAGCATGTGACTATGTATACAATGGGAGGAGGGAGAGAGCTCTGAGCCCCACCCAAGACTGGGCCTCACATGTGCACCAGAATGCTGCCTGTGGATGGAAATAATGAAATAAAGGCACATTCAGACTAGGAGTTTTTACACATCCAAAAAATTCAATATACAAACTACATATTGTCGTGGTATTAGAAAGCAGGAAGTGCTCAACCCCATATGCAGTGGTGCATCTATACCGGGGGGGCAGATCCTACACTTGTGGTCTACTGCTAATGGCAATCCCCAGCAAAAATGCATACAATGAAGGATGCCTGTAGCGGACCACAAGTACACATCCTCCATTGTATGCATTTTTGCTGGAGATTGCCATTAGCAGCAGACCACAAATGCAGGATCTGCCCCCCCTGTATAGATGCACCACTGCATATAGGGTTGAGCACTTCCTGCTTTTTAATACCACGCCAATCTGTAGTATGAACATGATTACTAGTATGGGCACTATAGGGGCATTATTACTACTATTACTACTAAGTGTGCTCTGGCAGAGAATTATTTCTATTTGTGGGATTTTGGGGAGGACTGTTACTTTGGGGGGCACCCTGGCACAGTATCAGCTTAGTACAATTATTTTTGGGGGACATTATCTTTATACTATTAGTGTCTGGGCTCAGTTATGTTTTAGAGCACTGTGTGCCAATAAGTGTTGAAGGGGGCACTATCTGTGTGGTAGTAGTATTTCCAGGGGGACTGTTTCTGCAGTATAGTATTGGGGGTGGCAGGAAAGGGTGTTCAGAAGATGCGAAGATGATTGATATGTGGGAAACTAATGTCTGTTTGTCAATCTCTGCAGAGACGGGAGATGGCTGAAAAATCATCATGGTGGTCTGTTCTGAATGGAGAAGATGAGGAAAGAGAATGTCTACAACAAAGGTGACATCACTGGATGTAAGAGGTATGTGGCGCTATGTAGGAGAGGAGATGCTCTGGTTCCTCCCCCTGCCATTTGCAGAAGGAGGATTCAGAGCTGGGTGAGGACAGCCAAGGTGGGCAGAAGGCCACGGGCAGGTGGCAGATGGTGGTGGGAACCACAGGCCTTGAGCAGAATCTGGGGAGGGAGGAGAGTGGAGGAGCTTCCTGGCTGTAGCCTGCTGTTGTTTATTGTATAATGTGAAGTAGGCAGTGCAGCCAGGACAGCCCTCCCCTCTCCGTATGATGTGTAGAGACAGGCATCAACAATAGAATTTCAGCTGTACAGTGTATGTAGGAGGGGCTTTTAATAATGGGCGGGGCTACAGGGCTTTTAGAAATGGCCAGGCAAAAGAATCGGCATAGCACGCTACGCACGCCGCATTTTTAAATATGAAGAGGGCGTTGGAAAATGCGCGGGCAAAAAAAATTGGCACAGCGCGCTACACATGCCACATTTTTTGCATTTCGGACCCCCCCTAGACAAAATTCCTGGGTGCTCCCCTTGCTGCGATATACCTTCTTCCACAAATACTGCTCTTCTCTAAGGACAGGCAGAGGGTCATTTAGAAAATGACAGACAGGGGAAGAGGCAGACCGTTCCGCAGGGGTGGTAGGGGTCGGGCAAGTGCACCAGGCCGGAGCTAAGTTGGAAGTTGGAGAAGGCGCGTGTGATTACTTCAAAGGACGCACCAGAGTTGGTTGAGTGGCTCACTCAGCCTTCCGCTTCTGCACCCTTCTCATCCTCTGTATCTGCACCCTCCTCACTTTCTGCTGTGTGCATCCCCAAAGACACCACCACCACCACCATATCCCCTCCACTCGAGTCAGAGGAATTATTTTTCCATTCATTCCCAGACCTTACCGATGCACAGCCATTCTTGGCATCGGATGAGGAAGAGGAGGCAGCAACGGCCGCCACCCAGCGGTCTGACGGCAGTAGCCAGATCAGCCCAAGGAGGGTGGACCCCGCTGTTGCTGCCTACTCCGAGATCTCTAATGTCAGTGGTGGTGAAGGTGACGATGATGACATGTTGATGGATGTCACGTGGGTGCCCACAAGAGAGGAAGAGGAGGGGAGTTCAGAGGGAGAGACGGAGCATCAGAAAGGGAGGAGAAGGAGGAGAAGCAGGCAAAACTCGCAGTGCATAGGAGGCAAAAAGCAGACTGCAAATGTATCTGGAGCGAGCCATCCATCATGCGCGGTCACATCTTGCGCTCCCAGGACGCTGGCACATGACTCCGCAGTGTGGGCTTTTTTTGACGAGTCAGCTGCTGACAATAGTGTTGCCATCTGCAGCCTGTGCTCTCAACGCATAAGTCGTGGCAAGCCCAACACTCACCTAGGGACGACTGCCTTAAGAAGGCACCTGGCTTCCCATCACCAAGCCCAGTGGGAGCAACGCCGTCAGAACCCACAAAGCCACACTCCCGATGCTCCACGTTCTGCATCTTCTCCTTCTCCTTCTTCTCCAATTTGTCCTCCACCAGAAGGCAGGCTTCCATGGCCCAAATGTTCGAGTGTACCATCACTCCTCCTCTACTCCTGGTTAGTAGTTGCTTGTCCCATGTTTATTACTTTCTAGATGCTATATTCTATGCAGGATTTTGTACGCAAGGTCCAAACCAGGTACTGGCTACATGCACATTGAGTATACCTTGTGGAGACTCTGTGCTGAGGTGATAATTATGAGTATTAAATGAGCATGGTGATAGGATGGGACATGAGGTCAAGCTATGGGATACTTGAGCCATCAATACTTGCATATGTGTCTGTTACACAATATTTGTACTATAATTGCAGCTTATAATATCTTACCTGACTGTGCATAACATACCATAGGAGTTACTGTCATTGGAGGGATGGTGGACGTATACTTGTCACAGTATTGTCCTGTACTGCTACCACTATATGGATTATTGCTTGAATATGTGTTTATTTCTGCCTTTTAAACAAAGATTGAATTTACATTATATGTGTGTATTACGTTTGGTGATTTATTTTATTTATTTTTTTCCAAATGTTCAAGTGTAAAGAGTTGATGACACCGAATAATCCTCTTGCCCAACGGCTGACCGCTGGCTTGTCGGAACTGCTAGCCCGCCAACTACTGCCATATAAACTGGTGGACTCAGAGGCCTTTAGAAAATTTGTGGCCATTGGCACACCGCAATGGAAAGTCCCCGGAAGGAAATATTTCTCCTAGAAGGGCATCCCAGAGCTATATGGCCACGTTCAGCGGCATGTGAATATATCTCTGGCACACAGTGTCGGTGCTAAGATACATCTGACCACAGACACGTGGTCTAGCAAACACGGGCAGGGAAAGTACATAACTTTTACTGCCCACTGGGTGAACCTTCTGACAGCTATCAAGCATGTAACCCGTGGCACCCGTGTGGATTTGGTGTTACCACCACGGATTGCATGCAGTCCGGCCTCTTCTGCTCCTCCTACTCCATCCTCTGTCTCCTTCTCGGCTGACTCCTTCTTTTCCACAGCTACCGCCTCTTCCTCTTCCGCTGCACCCCCCAAGCTCCCCAGAATCTATTCGATGTGCCAAGTGAGACGTTGCCATGCTGTGCTGCGGCTGTTGTTCCTGAAAGCCAAGAGCCACACCGGTCCTGCACTCCTTTCAGCTCTTCAGTCACAGGCCGATCAGTGGCTTACCCCGCTCAATTTGACAGTTGGTAAAGTAGTGTGCGACAACGGTGCCAATCTGCTGAGCGCTCTGAAACAGGGCAAAATGACACACGTGCCGTGCATGGCACACGTCCTGATTTTAGTCGTGCAGCGATTCGTTGCCAAATACCCCAGGGTCCAGGACTTTTCAGGGTACCCTGGTGTTTGGGGGGAGGAGACCGAGGACGATATTCTCCTGGGCGATGAGCAGGATCCAGGGCACTCCACCGCTTCTAATTTAGTGCAAATGGGGGCCTTCATGCTCCAGTGTTTGAAGAGGGACCCCCGTATAAAAAGCATAAAGGTCAAGGACCTGTATTGGGTGGCAACGTACTTAGAGCCCCAGTACAAACACAAAATGGCGGACATGTTACCAGCATCACAGAGGGCTGGCAGAATGCAGCATTTCCAGGCCTTGCTGCGAGAGATGCTGTATTCTGCTGTTGCAGGGCGCTTGCAGAGGAATTTCCACCCACAGCGAAACAGGTGCGGGTATCAATCTTACCGCCCCTGCAAAAAGAGGGAGATTTGAAGATGTGTTGGTCACTTCGGATATAAGATCATTCTTGCAGCCAACCCATCAACAGCCGCCCTCCGGATCCAGCCTCAGGGAACGCCTAGACCGACAGTTGTCCGACTATTACTGAGAAGCGAGGAACCTCTTGACTACTGAGTGTGCAGGCTTGACCTGTGGCCAGAGCTGGCAAAATTTGCCATGGAACTCTTGGCTTGCCCCTCGTCGAGTGACCTGTCTGAAAGGACGTTCAGCGCAGCAGGGGGGATCGTGACCAATAAGCACACTCGCCTAGCTCACGACAGTGTGGACTACATCACATTTTTAAAAATGAATCAGGCATGCCTAATTTTTGGGTTACATATTGTTGTGGTAAATATTAATAGTTGCAATCAGCTCGCATCAAAGTTTGTGTAAGGAAAAAGGTGAGTCCCCCTTCCCTCAACCCCAGTCAGAGAGCCACACATCTGTTACCATCTTGATTGAAAATCCTGAGAGACTCCTCCCGCCCTTCTCAGTCTCCTCACCTTTATTTACTAACAAAAGGTATAAAAGGGGCTGGCCAAGACAAGGATACAGGAAGTGATAACATGCAGGAAGTGATGTCAAAGGACAGGGTGGGGCAATCAATGTGGCTAGGACAATGCACACGCCCCATCCCTGTCAGCATTCAACACTGCTCAAAGGTGATCAGTGTCTAATAAAGATCATTCTACTGGTTCCCATAGGTTTGAAATTATCTGCGAGACATTGCTACAGCTATTGTCAGTATACCGTACTAGTATACCGACAAGGCAGATATGCATGTCTTAAAAGCAGACATTTCTCCAAGACACAGGGAGACAGATGACAAACTATAAAAACACACACACATCCTAAAGTAAAATGTCCGCATAATAAAATTTCCACAACAATATTTATCCGGTGACCGCCTATTGCACCTCCAGCCACAGAATCCAAAGTTCTGTGCTGTCAGGTGAATGCCTATTGCCTATTTTTTGGGGCCTGTACTGGCCGACAGTTACATTTTTATCCTGTGACCGCCTAATGTACCTCCAGCCACAGAATCCAAAGTTCTTTGCTGTCAGGTGAATGCCTTTTGCCTAATTTTTGGGGCCTGTACTGGCCGACAGTTACATTTTTATCCTGTGACCGCCTAATGTACCTCCAGCCACAGAATCCAAAGTTCTTTGCTGTCAGGTGAATGCCTTTTGCCTAATTTTTGGGGCCTGTACTGGCCGACAGTTACATATTTATCCTGTGACCGCCTAATGTACCTCCAGCCACAGAATCCAAAGTTCTTTGCTGTCAGGTGAATGCCTTTTGCCTAATTTTTGGGGCCTGTACTAGCTGACAGTTAAATTTTGTATCTCTAGCCAAATAATTACTCTCCTGTCTCACTCCTCTGCCTCTTATTATGGTGGTGTATGAGCCGCATTCACGATAAGGACCTTCTAATGTCACAGGGTCATGTGACTGTGCCCCCCACCCTGTACTCTGCCCCTCACCCCATACTGTGCCCCCTTATACCCTGCATTGTGCCTTCTTACCACACCCTGTGCAGTGCCCCTAATCATTCCCTGTACTGTGCCGTCTTATACCCTTTTATCCGGTCACTGTACAGAGGTGTTATCCGGTCAATGTATGGTGGTGCTATCCAATAACTGGATGGCCATAACTGTATCCCTTTCCCTGCCCACTCCATCCTTTTTTAGACCTGGCATGAGTGGAAAAAATATGCAGATTGCGGTGCTAAGGACCTTTGCGCCACAATCTGTGTCAGAAGTACGTCTAACATAGACGTACAGTTCTGCCCATAATTATTCATACCCCTGGCAAATTTTGACTTATAGTTACTTTTATTCAACCAGCAAGTAATTTTTTGACGGGAAATGACATAGGTGTCTCCCAGAAGATAATAAGAGGATGTACAAGAGGCATTATTGTGGGGGAAAAAAACATTTCTCAGCTTTTATTTACATTTGAGCAAAAAGTGTCCAGTCCAAAATTATTCATACCCTTCTCAATAATCAATAGAAAAGCCTTTATTGGCTATTACAGCAATCAAACGCTTCATATAATTGCAGACCAGCTTTTTGCATGTCTCCACAGGTATTTTTGCCCATTCATCTTTAGCAATGAGCTCCAAATCTTTCAGGTTGGAGGCTCTTCTTGCCATCACCCTGATCTTTAACTCCCTCCACAGATTCTCAATTGGACTCAAGTCTGGACTCTGGCTGGGCCACTCCAAAACGTTAATGTTGTTGTCTGCTATCCATTTCTTCACCACTTTTGCTGTGTGTTTTGGGTCATTGTCATGCTGAAATGTCCACAGGTGCCCAAGGCCAAGTTTCTCTGCAGACTGCCTGATGTTGTCGTTGAGAATCCTCAAGTATTGCTCTTTTTTCATGGTGCCGTTTACTGTGATTAGGTTCCCTGGTCCATTGGCTGAAAAACACCCCCAAAGCATTAGGTTCCCACCACCATGTTTGACAGTGAGGATGGTGTTCTTTGGGTTGAAGGCTTTTCCTTTTTTACGCCAAATGAAGGAAACATCATTGTGACCAAACAATTCAATTTTTGTTTCATCTGACCATAACACAGAAGACCAGAAGTCTTCTTCTTTGTCCAGATGAGCTTTTGCAAAGGCCAAGCGAGCTTTTGTGTGCCTTATTACTTGCTGGTTGAATAAAAGTGACTTTAAGTCAAAATTTGCCAGGGGTATGAATAATTATGGGCAGCACTGTATTTCTATATAATAAATGACCACGTAATTGTATTATTATTCAGGGGTAGGGCTAATATCTTTGGGAAGCACATCCTTTGGAAGCACAGTCTTCATCCCTGACCACCAGGTCCAGGTAGCGCTCTGTACATGGCGGCCTCCCTCTCCGCCACGCTGCTCCGCTGTGTACTGGTGCTTATTCTGACTCTAGGGCTGGGTTCACATCCTATTTTTGCCATCCATTTAATGCATACCAAAAATGTATGCGTTAACAGTAGTGTTGAGCGTGAATATTCGTATTACAAAGTTTTATCGTGAATATCGTCACTTCGAGAATTCGTGAATATTTAGATTATAGTGCTATATATTCATAGTAACGAATATTCGTTTTTTCTTTATTTATTTTTTTAACACAGTACACATCAGGTGATTATCCCTCCCTTCTTCTAGCTTGTGGGCCAATGAGAAGGCTTTGTCACAGCTTAGCAACATCCCTTGCAACCAACAGAAAAGTTACCTACCCCTTCACTATATAAATTAAGACACTCCCCAGCAGGCATTTTGTGGAGTTTCATGTGAGAGAGAGAGAGGAGCTTGAATACTGTGCTGTTCTTTTTCAGATTACATTCCAAATCGCATATAAATATTCCAGATAGTTAGTGTTAGATAGTAATAGGGAATTGTGTAGCTGAATAGCTGATAGGGTCCAGTGCAGGGTGTAGTGTAGGTTATAGAGATAGCTGAAATATATAATCCATATAGTTAGTGTTAGATAGTATAGATTATAGTGTGTGGCAGGAAAATAAATGTGCAATGTGCATGTGAGAGAGATTTCTCTGCTGTCCATACATATATGCTACAGAAATAGTGCTGTGATGTCACAACACAATACTAAGTTTAACAATCAGTATTATGTTGTCAGACTTTATTAAAGGTGAAGTTGTATGTATTGCGCTAAAATATTCGAGTCGATAGTTGCGATTTGCGCGATCTCGAATACTTTGAAAAACTCTATCTGCATATAAACCTATTGTTATGACATGCATGGAATTTTAATCTAAAACAGTGCTGTAATGTACAATTACTTACCGTGATCAGGAGTTCTTCCTCACTATTCCGAAAGTTGCTGCCAACCATTTTAATCACTTATGTAGCTAATAGTGCGTTCGTACGTGCGCACATGAGCATAATAGCACAATCGAAAAGAATATCAAGAAATCACGAGTATTTGGCGAATATTCGCCTAAACATTCATGATATATTGCAAATTCGAATATTGCCCCTGCCGCTCATCACTAGTTAACAGATGCCTCAGACTGATGCCGTACAGTGGTGTCCGTTCACCATACAGTTCCATGGTAGAAAAAATTTTTACGTTAACGTATGCATTTTTTTAATGGACTCTGCAGGATACAAAAACGTGGAGTGCTACACATTTGTATACATCAAACCGATAGGCAATACATTTTTTCGAGGCTCCAGCAGGGCACATTTTTGAGAGTTTCCATTTAAGACACATAAAAATCGCCCCCGATTAAAATATATATTTTTTGTGGGAATTTTTGCCATTAATCCCCCTCTGGTACGTCACTGTCCATGTTGTGGGACTATTTGTGTACTTCTAGTAAGTGTTTGCTGGCTGCAAATATGACCTGAAGGTTTTTCAGGTCCACCTGCCATTAAAGTGAATGGGGCCCATCACGAACGCGCGGTTTGCAAACATTTGATCGCGAACGCGCGTTCGCGAATCATCCCGTCCGATGTTCGTCCATCACTATTCAGGAACACCGTACCTGCATTCAGTTCACTAACCAGTTTCTTGGCGGTATTCTTTGCCTTTGCTACTGGGAAGGCTTTCGGCCATCCTGAAAAGAGATCAACACACACAAGAACAAACTCATACACACCTACCTTAGGTAGCTGTATATAGTCTATCTGCAATCTTTGAAATGGGTAAAATGGCCACGGGGTGTGCTTGCTTGGAGTCTTCACCATTTGACCGGGATTATTCAATGCACAAATCATGCACCCTTGTGCAAACCGAGCTGCTACTGTGGAAAACCCTAGTGCAATGTAACCAGCATTTACAACACTTACCATAGCACCTTTAGACCGATGGGTAGGCCCATGGGCCTCCTGTTTCATAGCAGGATGGATTCAGGGCCGGTGCAAGGATTTTTGCCAACACAATCGAAGCTACATTTTGGCCTGGCTGTGTGAGTGTCACTGTCTGATGTCTCACAGACTCACTCACATACAGTTACTCACCACCAACAGCTCCGCCTCCAGTCTCCAGACCTCCGCTCCCCAGTCTACACCAGTTGCTGCTGCCTGCCGGGCCCGGCGGGGCAAGTCCGCAAGTCATGTATTTAAAAAAGAATAAATAAATAAAAATAATAATAATAAAATTTCCGCTCTGGCGCCGCCCCTTCCCCCCCCTTCTCTGCGCCCTCAAGCAGCCGCTTGGTCTGCCTTATTATAGAGCTGGCCCTGGATACATTGGACAAGGTAAACAAGTCCTTTCTTTGTTTCTCCAGATTCCTTGTTCATCAACCGTGGCCCCTTGATTTGTCCAAAGTTCTTTTTCCTCAGGAGGGGCTTGATCATTCATTTTCTGGAGCATACTTACAGACACGTCTTCAGGCTTCAGGATTTTCACCGGGGTGGGGACAGTCTTTACGGGCTGTAGTTTGGCCGCTTTGTCAGCTCGATCGTTACCTTTTGCCTCCACCGTGGTAACAACAGAGAGTTCATAAGTTCTAGTACAGAGTCTTTATTCTTTATAGGCTGGCCTGCAGATGTTAGGAAGTCAAATTTTTTTGCTGCTGGTGGCAGTGACATTACCTGCGCTACATCTCCTGTATAACGTTAGCGCATCCGAAATATCAGTGACATTCAGGGTAATTTTTTTAGTCGCTGGTGACAGCGACATTATCTGCACTACATCTCCTGTGCAATGTGTGCGCAGCCTAAAAATATCTGTGACATCCAGTGTACTTTTTCTGTAGATGGTGTCCGCTGCGGACAGTTACATTACCTGCGCTACATCTCCTGTATAATGTTTGCGTATCCAAAATATCAGTGACATTCAGTCACATTTTTTTTCTGCTGGTGGCAGCGACATTACCTGCGCTACATCTCCTGTATAACATTTGCCCATCCTAAATATCAGTGACATTAATTCAGTGTAATTTTTTTATTAGCCGCTGTTGACAGGGACATTACTTGCGCTATACTTCCTGTATAATATTTGTGCATCCTAAATATCAGTGACAGTCATTCAGTGTAATTTTTTATAAGCCGTGGTGACAGCGACATTACTTGCGCTATACCTCCTGTTTAACGTGTACGCATCCTAAAAATATCTGTGACATTCATTCAGTGTAATTTTTTATTAGGCGGTGGTGACAGCGACATTACTTGCTCTATACCTCCTGTTTAACATGTGCACATCCTAAATATCTGTGACATTTATTCAGGGTAAATTTTTTATTAGGCGGTGGTGACAGGGACATTACTTGCGCTATACCTCCTGTATAATGTTTGTGCATCCTAAATATCAGTGACAGTCATTCAGTGTAATTTTTTATAAGCCGTGGTGACAGCGACATTACTTGCGCTATACCTCCTGTTTAACGTGTGCGCATCCTAAATATCAGTGACATTCATTCAGTGTAATCTTTTATTAGGCGGTGGTGACAGCGACATTACTTGTGCTATACCTCCTGTTTAACGTGTGCGCATCCTAAAAATATCTGTGACATTCTGTGTACTTTATTTGCGCATACACTTACAAAATCTGCGCTACTGTACGAGTGACATACTTGCAAGCATATACACCATTTAATATGCACAAGGCGAGCAGTAAGGGACGTATGCAAGTATGTCACACGTACAGTAGCGCAGGCTTTGTAAGTGTATGTGCAAATAAAGTACAGTACATAGAATGTCACAGATATTTTTAGGATCCTAAAAATATCTGTGACATTCTGTGTACTTTATTTGCGCATACACTTACAAAACCTGCGCAACTGTACGTGTGACATACTTGAAAGCATATACACCATTTAATATGCGCAAGGCGAGCAGTAAGGGATGGGGAAGTGGCCGTGCTGCTGATGATGCACGCAGAGACCGTGGCCCTGGGCACGATGAAACTGTGCCTTTTTGCCAGAGCACAAGAAAAACACTCATCCATGATACCTAGTTTCATGTCCCAGTTTGCAGGGCGGCGCAGGACAACACTCTCAAAGTCAGACCAGTGCGACCAAGTGGTCGGTTGGATTGCAGCAGATAATGCTTCTAGTCAGTTAAGCACCACCCTGTCTTCCACAAAGTCCAGTCTCAGTAGCCAAGAGTCTGTTCAACAGAATCCTTACCCTGATACTCCTTCCTCCCACCATGGAGAGTCTTGGCAAACAAGAGATCCCACACTTGGATATTCCGAGGAGCTGTTTTCATCGCCATTCCTTAATTTGGACCTCTCGCCAAGCCCGCTTGAAGAGGGACATGAGGAGATCTTGTGCCCTGATTCCCAAACTCTGGAGCATCCACAGTCAGAAGAAGATGATGATGGGGAACGGCAATTAGTGTTTCACGAGGTGGATGATGATAAGGAGACACAGTTGCCAATAAGTCAACCGCAATTAGTGTCTCAAGAGGTTGATGATGAGGACGAGACACAGTTGTCAATAACTGAGGTTGTTGTTAGGTCAACAAGTTAGGAGGATGACCAGAGTGAGGAAGTGGAAGAGGAGGTGCTAGACGATGAAGTCACTGACCCAACCTAGGAAGGTGGCAAGCCGAGCAAGGACAGCAGTACAGAGGGGGAGGGATCTGCAGCACTGCAACAGGATGGAAGAGGCAGTGGGGTGGCAAAAGGGAGAAGGCGGGCCACACCAAACAGGCCCGCAACTGTTCCTCAGAGCACCCCCTTGCGGCAATCTCCCTTGCCTAGGGGTTGGTGTTCCGCCGTCTCGCGCTTTTTTGAAGAAAGTGCGAACGATAAAAGAATTGTCATTTGCAACCTGTGCCATACCAAAATGAGCAGGGGCGTGAACACTATCAACCTCACCACCACCAGCATGATCCGCCACATGGCATCAAAGCACCCTAATAGGTTGGCCGAACGCCTGGGTCCACAACCAGTGTCTGCGGGTCACACCACTGCCTCCTCTTCCCCTGTGTTACATGCTGGCCAATCCCCTGTCCAAGACGCAGGCCCGGATGCCTCCCGCTATGCACCTGAACATTCACAACCCCCATCGGCTAGCAAATCCACTTCTGTGTCCCAGCGCAGCTTACAGATGTCTGTACCCCAGGCCTTTGAATGAAAGCGCAAATAGCCAGCCACCCACCCACAGACCATAGCACTAAATGTGCATGTTTGCAAATTGCTGGCCCTGGAAATGTTGCCATTTAGGCTTGTGGACACTGAGGCTTTCTGCAGCCTGATGGCGGTGGCTGTCCCGCGGTACTCTGTCCTCAGCCGCCAATAATTTTCACGGTGTGCAATCCCAGCTGTACACCAGCATGTGTCCCGTAACATCACCCGTGCCCTGACCAACGCAGTTATTGGGAAGGTCCACTTAACGACTGACACATGGACAAGTGCTTTTGGCCAGGGACGCTACATTTCCCTGATGTCACACTGGGTAAACGTTGTTGAGGCTGGGAGCGAGTCATACCCTGGGATGGCACAGGTGCTACCGATGCCAAGGATAGTGGGCCCTACTGTACTTCCATCAGGGTATCCGCCGCCACCTACATTAGTGGCTGCAACCTCCCCTTCTCCTCCTCCGCCTCCTCCTCCACTTCCAACTCTAAATTATCATCTTGCAGCACCAGTCAGCCATCAGTCAGTAGCTGGAAGCAGTGTAGCACTGCAGTGGGGAAGCGGCAAGAGGCCACTCTTAAACTGATCTGCTTAGGTGACAAACAGCACACCGCTGCAGAGCTGTGGCAGCGGATAAGGGACCAGACTGAGCTGTGGCTCTTGCCAGTCAACCTACAACCAGGTATGGCTGTGTCTGATAATGGGCGTAACTTGGTGGCGGCTTTGAATCTCGGCAAGCTCGTATACATACCATGCCTAGCCGACGTGTTCAACCTAGTGGTTCAGCGGTTTCTGAAAACCTACCCCAATTTGCCTGAGCTACTGGTGAAGGTGCGCCACGTGTGTGCCCATTTCCGCAAGTCATCGACTGCTTCCATCGGTCTGACAACTCTGCAGCAGCGCTTGCAATTGCCAGCTTACCAACCGTTATGCAACGTGAGCATGCGCTGGAACTCGACGTTCCACATGTTGGCCAGGCTTTGTGAGCAGCAGAGAGCAGTAGTGGAATACCAGCTGCAACATGGTCGTCACCTTTCCAGTCAGCTTCCGTTCTTCTCAAGCGAGGATTGGGCATTGATGTCTGACCTCTGTGAGGTTTTACGCAACTTTGAGGAATCAACACAGATGTGAGCGTCGATAACGCTATTATCAGCGTAACCATCCCACTTCTGGGTCTACTCAAATGCTCGCTGCTCACAATTAAGGTGGACACTTTGCATGTGGAAGAGGTGGAAATGGGGGAAGAAAGTACACAGGGTGATAGCCAGACCACCCTCAGTTTGTCTTCTCAGCGCGAATTGGATAAGGAGGAGGAGGAAGAGGAGCAGGAGACGGTTCCCTCCGCTACAGAGGGTAGTACCCATGGAAGTTTTATTCCATCTGTTCAGTGTGGATGGGTAGAAGAGGAGGAATAGGATGAGGAGATTGAGAGTCATCTTCCTGATGAGGACAGCGAAGTCTTGTCTGTTGGGACTCTGGCACACATGGCTGTCTTTATGTTAGGCTGCCTTTCCCGTGACCCTCTTGTTGTACCCATTTTAGCCAACACCGATTACTGGTTGTTCACCCTTCTCGACCCCCGCTTCAAAGAGAACTTTTCATCTTTCATTCCTGTGGTGGAGAGGACAAGCAAAATGGTGCAATACCAGAAGGTCCTTGTGGAAAAATTGCTCCAAAACTTTCCAGCTGACAACGCTGGCTGCAGAGTATGTAGTTCCTTGGCCAACCGAGGAGGGGAGACGAGCGGAACACACAGCAGTTCCAACAGAGGCAGGGCAACACTCTCCAAGGCCTGGGACCGTTTTATACCTACTGTAACAAGGAGGGAAAAATTTTGGAAGATGGGGAAGGAGTACGTAGCAGACCGTGTCAGCATCCTCAGTGATCCCTGTGTGCCTTACAGCTATTGTGTGTCCAAGCTGGACACGTGGCACGAACTGGCACTCTACTCCTTGGAGGTACTGGCCTTCCCCGCCGCCAGCGTTTTGTCAGAGAGTGTATTTAGTGCTGCTGGGGGCATAATAACTGATAAGCCCATTCTCCTGTCAACTGAAAATGCTGACTCTTATAAAAATGAACAAGGCCTGGATCGCCCCTGACTTCTCTACTCCACCAGAGGAAAGTGGCTGAACATAAAAGCACTCTAAATGTGGCTTTTATGGTGTATTGAATACACTGGTCAGCTCGGCAGCAGGCCCTCGCCCACAAAATTTTTTAGATGGTCAGCTCGGCAGCAGGCCCTCGCCCACAAAAATTTTTAGATGGTCAGCTCGGCAGCAGACACTCACGCCTAATGTTTTAGATGGTCAGATTAGCAGCAGGCCCTCGCTCCTAATGTTTTAGAGGTTCACCAGCAGGGCCTTGCTCCTAATGTTCACCAGCAGGCCATTAATCATAATTTTTCAAGGGTGTGTATGATGCCCTCCTTTATGTGTAATAAAGGGTGTATTGGAGTGTCGTTTCCTTGTAATTTTTGCTAGCCCTTTCCCTTAGTGCATAGGCTTTATGAGTGTAGGAGTCCCACTACCTGAACAATTGTACCACAATGTTAATGAGGCCCTCCTTTATGTGATATACAGGTTGTATCGAAGTGCCTCTTCCTTGTAATTTTTGGCAGCACTTGCACTTTATATACAGGAAAGAATGTTTCCTAACAATTTTTCCTCTAAAATCTATTTTTTCTTTGGTTTTGTGCGTATTATTGTTAGTCTGTAAAAGTGGCGCACTACAAGGAACAACATCGTTCCCAGCAGCGACCTGGGAGTCCAAGATGCATCCAGACATCCTCCCCTTGTTGTTCCCGAACCATTTCCATGGTGTTTCCATCAATTTCTGACCTTTTCCTATGAACCAGACACCCTCCCCTCTTCAGAGCATGGGGTGCCTGGTTTAATGGTCGGGTACTCCCATTGAGTTCCATTGTGCTCTGGTTCTCGGTAGCGCACCCGAGCATCCCGAGGTGTTCTACTCGAGCACCCGAGACTTTGGTGCTCAACCAACACTATTGACGTCTTGATGTGCACCATGATAGCCTTTGAGAGTGGTGGACAGGGGCACACTGGTCATAGATTCTACAGGGAAATTTCTAGATGGGTTGGTGCCCAGGGGGCCACTCAAGCCCTCCTTATGGCCGCTGGCTGATTACATAATGATCTGATGCTCTCAGCATTAGTCCTCAGTATGGAGATACAGTGTAATACTGCAGTGGGGGTGGCAGTATTTATTTGCTGCACTGTGGTATTTGGTTCTGCTGGAACAGTATTTTGTGCTGCACTGCTGGGACGGTATTTTGTGCTGCAATATGGTATTGTTGGCCCTGCCTATTCCTGTTATCCCTGCCTACTTGTATTGCTCTGCCCTCTGTCAGTTTGAAGCTACCTATAACATGTGGCTTCTTTTAGGTTTTTTCCAGGGCCACTAAAGAAATAAGAAAAAACAAACAGTAGGTGGCACTATAGAGATACATTTGATTGAATAACTCAGTGGCTATGCTAAATGTTTAAATACATGCAGTTACAAAAGTACTCAGAACTAGGTGCTGGTTTGGAAACTGTAGGATATTTTTCATTGGGCAACCCCTTTAAAGGATAAAAACTTAAAATGTACAATGGTTAATAATTAAGTACAATTAACACAAATCATGTTCATTACCCACTTAATTTCTCTCACATTTTCCCTCCTCCTGAACATAATTTGCTAATTGTCTCTATAACGTTTTTCCTCATTGACTACCTCTGGTCAGCTCCCCTGAACTAGGGTCTCCGGGCCATTCATCAACTGAGGTGTACCCTTCTGGACCTTATATCTTCATTACGGATCTCATGTAGGTCATTCCTTGGGGGAGGAGGAGGAGGCATAGGTGAGCTATCTCTCGGAGGACCTGCAGATGAGAAAGTGTCCTAGTCTTTATTAAACACGTACCTAAAGCAATGTACTCCCTTCTTGATTAAGACCAATAGAACGCATAGCCACATACTCCTCTTTCCCTGACTTCTGTACCACGTCTACTATGTGACTTTTAACTATAGCTGTCTTATCATTTCAGCACTTCCACTCTGCAAGCAATATATCAGTATAATTAGGATCATCTGCACCCCTGTAGCTGGATTTCTCTTATCCATACCCCTAGTTACTATAATACCTGGAACGGCCTGCTAGATTTAATAATGCAGATGTGAAACTAGCCATAGAAGACAAAGAGATATTCATTCCTACTGGTATTCTTCATAAATTGAAATTGCATACACGGCTGTCACAGTGGACCTTCTGAGTGTAGTGTCCCACTAGGTAAATGTGGGCACTACACAAGGGTCAATTGGGCCACGTTGTTCTCCACCTCCTGTGGGGCAGTGGCAGTGTATTTCACAGTACATTTTAATGCATTTTTAATATGTGTATTTTTCCTGTGATATGTGTAGCAGGCCTATTAGGGTGTAGTTCAGCATCCTAGGCACTAGAGGGAGCTAGGAAACCCCTAGTATATATACTTAGATCCAGACAGGGAGGAGTCAGTCTGTGTGGTCAGGAGTCTGTGTAGAGACAGAAGGGAGTGTGCATCTTAGCCAGAGAGAAGCTGAGGGCCACATCCTGACATGCAGCTAGACAGCCCAGGCTTGTAGTTGAAACCAGGAGGCTAGTGAGTGTGGATCAGCCTGCCTGAGGATAGTGAGCCAGAGTTAGCTCAGAAGAGTTGCCTCCTGAGAAAAGCCAAGTTCCCACAAGCAAAGCAGAGCCAGTATTCCAGCTTGACAAGTAAGCTGAAGGGCAGAAGGAATTATACTTAAAGCAAGGATATATACGAGAGGAAGTTTTCTACCAAGGATAAAGCCAGCTTTAGGGCATCCGGGCCTTGGGATCAAGACAGACAGGAGTTCTAAGGAACAGTGTACAGTATTTCTGAGGAGAAGGTACAGCCTGATCTGTGAGTGTTGTTTAACCCTCTGAGTATCTTGCAAAGAACATTGTTGCCTGCCATTGAGTAAAAGCCTGCTTGTGATGTGATACTGCTATGTGGAACTGAGCCTATAAAAGACTGTATAAAGTTAACTGCTTCCAGTAAAGAAAGTTTGGTTCACCACAACAACGTGTTCCTCACTTATTACTACTACCAATCGGTGTGCCACCGTTACAGGCACTGGCGTCACGAACCTTAAAGGGACCTTGCCCTAGGCACATTAAACACCTGCAACACCCAGGGCACCTCATCTACCATCAGGCCTGGTCCCTATATACAGAGAGTGCCCCAGAGGACTTCTATGCCAGCCTCTCCATCACTGCTCTACGCCTGCCGAGGGTCATCCTAGAAACTGTGAGTAACCCATAGCAACCCTCGTTTTCCTAAGAAACCGTGACTTCACATCGCAATACCCTGCAGGGCTGCGTACTGCATGAGCGAGAAGCCTGTGGTGTGGGTGTGGAATGATGGGAAGTGAGCTCTGGACAACTGCTGCAACCACAGACCACTTCTATGGTATACTGCAAGATAGAGATGGATCCATAGATTCAGAATGCCCTTGATAGATCAGTTGTCCAGGTGTGGACAAATTTAGCAAGAACACAGTTGTTTGCTTATTAAAATTAACTTTATTGCTTAAAGGCTATGTACACCTTTGGAGAAAATATTTTTGGGGGTCTTTATTGAAAATATTGAGCCGTACAGTCAAAAAGAGTTAACTGTTTTTCTAGGTGTGTGAATTGTACTTTTTATTTTCACTTTGTGCCAGTCTATCTAATAAACCTTATCTGTGATTTACAAAGAAGCCATAAACACTTATTTAAGCCACATTCTTATCTGTAATTTAAGAATTGAGCTATAATGAGTGTTTATAATGTCAGAGAGTAGAGATAAGGACCCTGTCAGATTAGTTGGCTGACAGAAGAGAGAGAAAATTCAGATCCCTCTATTAGAGCATCTCAGCTTTGTATGGAAAAAAGGGCTACATATTTGTAATAAAGACACATTTGAGGCTACTTTCACACTCGCGTTTTGGTTTCCGTTTGTGAGATCCGTTTCAGGGCTCTCACAAGCGGCCCAAAACGGATCAGTTCAGCCCCAATGCATTCTGAATGGATAAGGATCCGTTCAGAATGCATCAGTTTGCCTCCGTTCAGCCTCCATTCCACTCTGGAGGGGGACATCAAAATGCTGCTTGCAGCGTTTTGATGTCCGCCTGACGATGCGGAGCCAAACGGATCCGTCCTGACTTACAATGTAAGTCAATGGGGACGGATCCGTTTTCACTGACACAATATGGAGCAATTGAAAACGGATCCGCCTCCCATTGGCTTTAAGTGTAAGGCCGAATGCACGCGGCCGTGTTCCGTGGCCGAGAGCAGTTCGTGTTATGCCGGGCTGGATTCCTGTTCAGAGCAGGAATGCACGGCGTCATTGGTTGCTATGATGCCGTGCGCTTCATGCCGCCACTGCTGCAGCGGCGGCATGAAGCGCACAGCGTCATAGCAACCAATGACGCCGTGCGCTCCTGCTCTGAACAGAAATCCAGCCCGGCATACCACGGACCCCTCTAGACCGCGGTACACGGCCGTGTGCATTCGGCCTTAGTCAAAACGGATCTGTTTGCATTATCATGAACAAAAAAAATAAATATATATATATATATTTTTTTTTTGTTGTTGTTGTTGTTCATGGTAATGCAAACTGATCTGTTCTGAACGGACACAATCGTTTGCATTATAGGTGCGGATCCGTCTGTGCAGATACCAGACGGATCCGCACCTAACACAGGTGTGAATGTAGCCTTAAAAATAATTTTAGCTCATGAGTACAATGCAATAATGAAAAACATTTGCCCCAAAGGTGTAAATAGTCTTTAACCTCTTAAGGACTGAGCTCATTTTCACCTAAAGGACTAGGACATTTTTTGCAAATCTGACCAGTGTCACTTTATGTGTGAATAACTTTAAAACACTTTTACTTATCCAGGCCATTCTGAGATAGTTTTTTTTGTCACATATTGTACTTCATGACAATGGTTACCAAAAATTTTGAAAAATTTGCTAATTTCAAAATTTCTATTTCTCTACTCTTATAGTAAATAGTAATACCTCAAAAAATTGTTATTATTTTACATTCCCCATATGTCTACTTCATGTTTGGATCCTTTTGTGAATGCCATTTTATTTTTTGGGAACGTTAGAAGGCTTAGAAGTTTAGAAGCAAATCTTGAAATTTTTCAGAAAATTTCTAAAACCCACTCTTTCAGGACCAGTTCAGGTCTGAAGTCACTTTGTGAGGCTTACATAATAGAAACCACTCAAAAAATGCGCCATTTTACAAACTACACCCCTCAAGATATTCAAAACTGATTTTACAAACCTTGTTAACCCTTTAGGCGTTCCACAAGAATTAATGGAAAATAGAGATACAATTTCACTTTTTTGGCAGATTTTCCATTTGAATCCATTTTTTCCAGTTACAAAGCAAGGGTTAACAGCCAAACAAAACTCAATATTTATGGCCCTGATTATGCAGTTTACAGAAACAGCCCATATGCTGTACAGGCACACGGCAGGGCGCAGAAGGAAAGGAATGCCATACGGTTTTTGGAAGGCAGATTTTGCTGGACTGTTTTTTTGACACCATGTCCCATTTGAAGCCCCCCTAATGCACCCCTAGAGTAGAAACTCCCAAAAAGTTACCCCATTTTAGAAACTACACCCCCCAAGGTATACAAAACTGATTTTACAAACTTTGTTAACCCTTTAGGTGTTCCACAATAATTAATGGAAGATAGAGATAACATTTCAAAATTTAACTTTTTGGGCAGATTTTAATATTTTTTTTCCAGTTACAAAGCAAGGGTTAACAGCCAAACAAAACTCAATATTTATGGCCCTGATTCTGTAGTTTATAGAAACACCCCATATGTGGTCGTAAACTGCTGTACGGGCACACGGCATTGCGCAGAAGGAAAGGAATGCCATATGGTTTTTTGGAAAGCAGATTTCACTGGGATAATTTTAAGCTGCCATGTCCCATTTGAAGCCCCCTGATGCACGCCTAGAGTAGAAACTCCAAAAAAGTGACCCCATTTTGGAAACTACGGGATAGTCTGGCAGTTTTTTTGGTACTATTTTAGGGTACATATGACTTTTGGTTGCTCTATATTACACTTTTTGTGAAGCAAGGTAACAAGAAATAGCTGTTTTGGCACCGTTTTAATTTTTTGTTATTTACAACATTCATCTAACAGGTTAGATCATGTGGTATTTTTATAGAGCAGGTTGTCACAAATGCGACAATACCAAATATGACTACTTTTTTGTTGTTGTTTGTTTTAGTTTTACATAACAAAGCACTTTTTTTTATGATTCTTTATTGTCTCCACATTCTGAAAGCCATAGTTTTATTTATTTTTTGGGCGACTGTCTTGTGTAGGGGCTAATTTTTTTCAGGATCAGATGACAGTTTGATTGGCACTATTTTGGGGTGCGTATGACTTTTTTATCGCTTGCTTTTACACTTTTTGTAATGTAAGGTGACAAAAAAATAGCTTTTTTTTACACCGTTTTTATTTTTATTTTTTTACGGTATTCACCTGAGGGGTTAGGTCATGTGATATTTTTATAGAGGAGGTTATTACGGACGTGGCAATACCTAATATGTATACTTTTTATATTTAAGTTTTACACAATAATATCATTTTTGAAACAAAAAAAATATAATGTTTTAATGTCTCCAGAGTCTGAGAGCCATATTTTTTAATTTTTTTGGACGATTGTCCTATATAGGTGCTCATTTTTTGCGGGATGAGATGAAGGTTTGATTGGTACTATTTTGGGAGGCATATCATTTTTTGATCGCTTGCTATTACACTTTTTGTGATGTGAGGTGACAAAAATGGCTTTTTTTACACCGTTTCTATTTAATTTTTTTTACGGTATTTACCTGAGGGGTTAGATAATGTCATATTTTTATATAGCAGGTTCTTACAGACGTGGCGATACCTAATATGTATAGGTTTTTAAAATTTCTTTTTCTTTAACACAATAACAGCATTTTAGAGAGCCATATTTTTTTTACTTTTTGGGCGATTGTCTCATGTAGGGGATCATTTTTTGCGGGATGAGTTGCCTATTTAATTGGTACCATTTTGGCGTACATACGACTTTTTTGATCACTTTTATTACCTTTTTTGGGAAGTAAGGTGGGCAAAATTTCAATTTCATCATAGTTTTAATTTTTTTATTTTTATGGCGTTCACCGTGCGGGGAAAGTAACATGACCGTTTCATAGATCAGGTCATTATGGATGCGGTGATATCAAACATGTGTAGTGCATTTTATTAAATTTTTTCAGTGATTAATAGTGTACTGTACTGTATTTTCACTTTACACTTAGTCTGATCAGACTTAGCCTTACCATGACAAGCCAGAAGCCTGTGAAGGCATCCGGTTGCCATGATAACCATCACCCGCTGTGATCCCGTCAAGGATCGGGGGCTGAAACGGCACAGTAGCCCCCTACGGACCGCGGCATGGAAGGGGTTAAACAGCTGACATCTGTGAGCACATATGTCAGCCGTTTCAAGCAGAGTGTCAGCAATGTGCTGACACTCTGCTAACCGCTCGGCCATCCTGAGAGAGGTGGCGGGCAGATGATCGCGCACCCGCCCGCACTACAGGGCGGGGGTTAAAAATCAAAAGATCTGTCTTTTTGAAGTTTCTGATCGACCGCGGGGATCAGAAACTTCCGAAAGCGCTGCAAACCGCAGGTCTGAATTGATCTGCGGTTTGCAGTGATCGCCGATACGGGGGGGTCACAGGACCCCCCTCGGCATTGTCACAGAGTGCCTGCTGAATGATTTCGGCAGGCACTCTGTTCCGATCACCGCCCGCAGCGCAGCGTTGATCGGAAATACACAGGACGTACAGGTACGCCCTGTGTACTTAAGAGGTTAATAATGTAAAAATCTGTTATGAAGAAAATGCCTCATGGGACTCTCAGACAACCCAGTTGTGCTGCCCCAGCTTTGGCTTCTGAACTAGAATTCATTATTGCATTCTTTTATATCTGTTATACACTATACTTAGTGCCCTTTGCTGCCATATAGTGCCCATTGTTATATTTGCTTTATGCAAGTTTTCTATGCTGTCATTTCTATGTCATTCATCCTGTAACTCCCTCTTCTGTGAGCTCACATCCTGTTTCCTGCAGTCTTTTTCGGTTTGTCAGACATGCTTCACCTCCTGACGAAGCCTCTCCAGGTGAAACGTACGTCGAGGTGCAGCTTTTGGTCACACGCTCTGGGTCCAGCATATCATGGGTAATGCATGTTTTGTTCTTTTGCTCAGTTAGTTGTTATTTTTCCTTTTATATTTCTATTACCACTTGCACTTGGCACACTTGCCTCTGTCTGTATCATACAGCTCAATGGCTATGTGCATACTTTATGCGGCCATCCCAGGTCTTTGGGTGGGCTAGTTTGCCTTTTTTTTTTTTCATTTTTCTTTTTTTTCTGTGCATGCAACATACATACCAGTACATGTTATTTTGAGTGAACCTACAGTTTTCACAATTTTCATGCTGATGTATACCTAGGGCTGTGACCTCCTTTTCCTGCCAGCTGGGTGTTTGGGAGAGAGGTTGTATCTGACCTCCTTATATGAGGTCTCCCCCCCTCCTGTACACTTGTGCCTTATGTCTCATTTAGTATTTATTTGATCATGTCTTAATAAATTACATATATTCTATATGTGTGTCTTCCACTTTTCTTTGGGGTTATTGGTTTTGTCTTTGGGTTGGCTCAGACATGCTTCACAGAGCTGGAGAGAGGATTTTCATTTGACCTCTATCATCATGTCTCAAAGCACAATCAATAAATTATTTAACGCTGCGTTGAGACCTGAGCGTACGGGTTGGAGCGCTCTGTATGCGCGATTTTATGCGCGTTTACAGACGCGGCTCCGGAACAAGCGAACGCCCATTGTCGCGCGTTCCCGGAAGTCTATGTACGGGAACACGCGGCAAGACGCCCCAAAGAAGCTCCTGTACTTCTTGGGGCGTCGGGCGTTTTACAGCGCGATCGTACGCGCTGTGAAACGCTCAGGTGAGAAGCATTCCCATAGGGAAACATTGGTTCTTGCCTGTTGAGCGTTTTACAGCGCGTAGGAACGCGCTGTAAAACGCTCAGGTGTGAACCCAGCCTAAAGGCATATCCAATGCATCTCCCTTATTGGAATTTTACATGCAACTGGTGTCCCTTGAGGAATGTGTATAGTGAGTATGCTATCTTTTATCGCTTGTACAAGAGATTGCCACTCACATTCATGAGAATCTTCACTCATGTACATTGGTGGCAAAATATCAGTAGTTTCCTATAAAGTGGCAAAAAGTATAGTATAGGGAAGCCATTTGACTACCACACATAGCACTTACTGATACCAGGCTGATCAGAGTAGGCCACTGCCATGTGTTAGTGATGAGCAGCATGGGCAATATTCGTTTTCGCGATATATATTGCATTTTTTACATAATATTCGCGATAAATTATGTCACTATTTTCTTGATTGCGAAAATAGGCAATGTAATATGCGCGTATTGTGTGCGCAATACAGGCGTGGCTCACTTTTGCTACATTTATATGCAGATAGTGTTCCAATATATTTGCGATTGTGCAAATTGGCACTAATGATGCGTATATTACCTATCAGCTACACTATATCACTATCTAACCTATACTGACTATCTCCCACTAACTATCTGTATTCTATATATGAGCTAACTATCTAATGCAATTGAATAAGGATCTAGATGACTCAGAAAAGTACAGAGCACAGCAATGACACTGCTCTCTCTCTCTCAGAACTGCAAAAACTGTAGAAAATGGCTGCTGGGGAGGTTCTTATATAGTGAAGGGGTAGGCAACTTTCATATTGGTTGCTAGGGATGTTGCTAAGCTCAGACAAAGACATTGCAGCCTTCTCATTGGCCCACAAGCAAGAAGCAGGGAGGGTACTGCTGAAAAAAAAATCTAGAATATTCTCAATTACGAAGATATAGCAATATATTCTATACCTTAGCGAATTCTCGAAGTGCCGATATTCGTGATTAGAATATTTGCGATCAACACTACCATGTTTTTACATTTATTGACTGGTGGTCCCTGAGGACCTATTTACGATCTTGGATCAAGTACTGTTTTTTCTTTTAAAACTTCACTTTTATTTTGTTATTTTAATAAATACTGGCCTTTTATTCAAATTTCATCTTATTGCTATACTAAAGACATGTTTAAAACTATCAGTGATGCGGAATGGCTCTATATTCTTTGCTCTTAGTATTATATATTCTTATAGTAATACATAGCAGTTACTGCGACCTTCTTAATATGTGGCTCTTTTTTCCTCCTATTCATGTATATTAACTATTGAGGGAGGGGGGGAAGGAGAGGGGAGATTGTCCTGTTGTTTAATACCCCCTCTAGGGAGACAGTAAGTTGAAGGAGCGTCACGATCTGTTATCTATTATCGTGCCCTTAATATGTAGGAACATGTATTGTACTTATTCCCTATTAGTAACACCTGTTGCTTTTCTTATTGATACATTCCTCCTCTCACTTCATATCAATCTCTCTCCATCTCCTATATACTCCTTGGAGCCACTGCCTTCTATGCTGACTGCTCATATATTAGGGCCTAATCCCTATGGTTCGCTGCTGCTGTAGTTATATCTTTATTAACACTGTTGTTAGAGCTTCTTCCGCATATCACTGCCTAAAACCTAACACTCACACACCCTGCATCCCGACATGTTTCGCTGTAAAACAACGTCTTCAGGGGATAATACACCTGCATTATCCCCTGAAGACGCTGTTTTACAGCGAAACATGTCGGGGTGCAGGGTGTGTGAGTGTTAGGTTTTAGGCAGTGATATGCGGAAGAAGCTCTAACAACAGTGTTAATAAAGATATAACTACAGCAGCAGCGAACCATAGGGATTAGGCCCTAATATATGAGCAGTCAGCATAGAAGGCAGTGGCTCCAAGGAGTATATAGGAGATGGAGAGAGATTGATATGAAGTGAGAGGAGGAATGTATCAATAAGAAAAGCAACAGGTGTTACTAATAGGGAATAAGTACAATACATGTTCCTACATATTAAGGGCACGATAATAGATAACAGATCGTGACGCTCCTTCAACTTATTGTCTCCCTAGAGAGGGTATTAAACAGGACAATCTCCCCTCTCCTTCCCCCCCTCCCTCAATAGTTAATATACATGAATAGGAGGAAAAAAGAGCCACATATTAAGAAGGTCGCAATAACTGCTATGTATTACTATAAGAATATATAATACTAAGAGCAAAGAATATAGAGCCATTCCACATCACTGATAGTTTTAAACATGTCTTTAGTATAGCAATAAGATGAAATTTGAATAAAAGGCCAGTATTTATTAAAATAAGAAAATAAAAGTGAAGTTTTAAAAGAAAAAACAGTACTTGATCCAAGAATGTAAATAGGTCCTCAGGGACCACCAGTCAGTAAATGTAAAGTCTAAAACGTTGACAAGTACTGTGAGGTCAAAAGTTATAAAAATTTGCAACACTACCATGTGTCACGTCTCCACTGGCACTTCCTAACTGTACTCCATGTTGTGATGCCAGTCTTTCTTCGGCTTATCCTTCAGACTTCCATCCCTCTAAGGGTCTATTCACACGTCCGCAGTGTTTTGCGGATCCGCAAAACCCTGGGCCGGCACCCCAATAGAAATGTCTATTCTTGTCCGCAGCTACAGACAAGAATAGGACATGTTGTATTTTCTTCCGGAGCTGCGGACCGGAAGTTCAGGGCCACGCTCCGGAAATGCGGATGCAGACAGCACACTGTGTGCTGTCAGCATCTTTTCCGGCCCCATTGAAAATGGATGGGTCCTCATCGGACACATTCAACAGATGTGTGAATGGACCCTAAGGGTGTGCCAGCCTTCCTCCGCTATGATGGACCGTCCGCTAATCCATTAGTCCTGCGTCTCTGCCTGGAAGGGTCACCTCTGCCCATGACCTAACTCCAATGATTTTTCAGCAGATTATCGCTAATGAGCGTTCATAGTAACGCTCCTTACTGATCATCTGGCAGTCTAATACTGCCACCGATTGCCCAATGAACAAGTAAACACTCCAGGTATAACTATCGCTCCTCCCTATACTGAGGAGGAGATTGCTGCATATAATCTCAGCAGTCTCCTCCGACAGCGAGCAGACGATTGCCAGGAAGGAACACTTCCTTCTCGAAAATCACTTGTCAAATCAAGCTGTCTAATACAGGTTTTATAGTCCGAATGCTAATGACCGCTTCCATTATGGAAGCGGTCATTAGCTTGCGGGAGGCACGGGGAAGTGAGGGCATCGCTGCCCTGGATGTACTCTTCTTCCTGGTCCCACTGTGCAATGTGTCCTAACCACGCACAGTCAGGAAGTAGTGCACATAGGCACGCACTATGAGCCGACGCTGTGCACCGTCAGGACACAGTAGACAGCAGGACCTGGAAGAAGCAATGGAGCGGTGTGTCCTGGATCTGCAGTGCCGTCCGGAGAAAGTAAGGTAAGTTTTTTTTTTTTTTTGTAACGTCTGATCTGAGGTCTGATGGGGGCTGGAGGGTCTGATCTGAGGTCTGATGGGGGCTGGAGGGTCCAATCTGAGGCTGATAGGGTCTGATTGGGGGTCTGATCTGGTGCTAATGGGGGCTGGGGTATTTATTTTAACTTATTATACCAACCAAATTCTGCCACTGTAGGCACCTACCCTGGGGTGCCTAATAGAAAATATGTCCCTGACTGTATCCATACTCAATTGTACACATATATTCACTAAGGCCTCGTTCACATCTCTGTCAAGAAGATCCAGCCGCCTGATCTGGCAAAAATGCCGGCTGTCTGCCGGACAAAAAAAATACGTTGCATGCAATGGTTTTTGTCCAATTGAAACCTGGCATTTTTGCCGGAGAGTAGCCGGATCACCACCGGACCTCAATACAGTCAATGAGGATCCGGCGGTAGAGAATCTGGCAATGCTACAGTAGATCCTGTGAGATCCGGCAGGCTGCTCTGTGCTGGATAGCCTGTCGGATCTCCTTTAAGGAGATGTGAACTCAGCATTAGAATATTCAGAGTGTGAAAAAAGTTTTCTGTTTTTTACGTAGGAAAAACAACTTTATCACCATATGCTTGAGAAGTTCCCCAAATCCTGAGAGCCCCCTTGTTTACAAGGCCTGTACATAGGTAGACATGCTCTCAGCTAAGGATCTGTTTGTACCTCATTATGCAAACACATTCAACATATGCACTGGAAGAGCTCTCGGGGCATACATTGAAAGTTGCTGCAGGGTTGAAACATCCTAGCGTCCTCTTACAATAGAGGTTTTATCCTTTACAGTTACGTGAGTTACCATTGACCGGTAAAAACATATGTAGGACTAACATGTGACAGCCTAACATTAATGTTTATTCGTGTTATTATATCAACTTGCACTTAAAGGGGTTGTCACATCTCAGCATTTCCAGAGCAAGATGAGACTAAGCTCTGTCTCTAGGTGGCCAGGCTTATGGAAAATGCCAAGCGGGACTGCGCTCCACTGTTTCTGTAGCTCCACTTACACTGAACGGGAGATACACAAATGGAATAGCACAGCGAGCAGGGGCGTAACTATAGGGGAAGCGACTGTTTTGGGGCCCTGACCCAGAAGGGGCCCATCCAGGAGGAGGACTAAAAGATTTTGTCAGGGCCCCCTCAACAGTATTACACAATGAAATGATATACAGTGGCAGTATAGACAGTGTAGAAAACGGATGGAACAGCTGCCGGGCCTGGTCTGAGAGAGCGGTCTTTACTAGCCACAGAAATGGGGGCGGCATGAAAGGAAGGGGTTTCTAAAAAATTACTGGGGAGGGGGACCCTATCCAAATATTTGCTGTGGGACCCAGTCATTTCTAGCTACGCCACTGACAGCGAGCTATGCTGTTTCCATAACTCGGGAGTTACCACCGCTCCCACCTTGAGGAGACGAGCAGGGTGTTAATGTCAGGGGAAGAGAGTAAGCTGCTGCCACTTAAAGAGACAGTAATATTGTAGTTTCCCATATCTGGGGTTAGTAATGTAATGCTTTGTAATGTCATGCTATGTCACTTCTCATGTAATGCACCTTGTTCACCGTACGGTTTGCAGTGTTTGGCAACAGGAATGAAAGTTGCCATTCTATCCCTCCCCTCTTGGTAGGAGTGAGCTGGTCCGACTTCCTATCAAGGGAGAGGCTGAGCTAGGGCAAGTCCGTTTTTAGAGGGGAGAGTGAGGGAGAATGAGATCCCTCTCCAGCTTCTCCAGGCCATATGGACCGCAAAAGCGGCTCACCTAGGAGGACGCAATTGCCCCAGGTGGACCACAGAGGAAGCTCAACCCAGACCTAGGATGTAATTGCCCCAGGTAGACTGCACGGTCCTAGGCCACAAAGACATTGCAAGATACTACCGCGCATTAGTCAGCAGAGTGATTAAGCAACTATGCTATCAAGGCTCTGCTGGAAAGCGCTTGGATCCCATTATAGTCAATTGGGATCCTGCGGTGCACAGCCATGTCTGGCTATGCCTAGGGTTGCCATCCGGCTGGTAACTCACCGGTACTTTAGTGCCCCTGCCGATACCGATAATAATAATTGCTGGTATTTTCCTATCTGAACTGTTACTTATAATCGCAGAGCGCTCATTAGTACAGCCTTTAACTCCCGCCCTCTCCCCCACTTGTGTTAAGGAAAAAATAATAATAATAATCTCACCTCATCTATTTGATTGCGCCGCTGTGAACACTCTCTGCTCCCTGGAAGCTCAGGACAGGACCTGTGAGACGTCATCACAGCGGCGCGATCAAATAGATGAGGTGAGATTTTATTTTTTATTTTTTGCACAAGCAGAGAAGGGGACATTATTAATTTTGGGTTGCATTAATAATTCTGGGGGGCACTAATGAGGACATTACTATTACTGGAGGCATTAAAATTACTGGAGTGCTCTATTGGGGGCATTATTAATTCTGGGGGGCACTAATAGAGGCATTAATATTACTGCAGGGCACTAATGGGGGCATTATTAATACTGGGAGCCACATTATGACATATCGACTTAACGCCCTGTGTTATAAGCCACGCCCCCACAAACATTTTATATGGGGGGGCTCTGTATAGGGGCATTTTATACTGGGACACATTATGGTGGGTACTATGGGGAAGGGTGGAGAGGAGCACTATGGGGTCATCTACGGGGGCACTGAGAAGGGGTATTTTATATTGGCACATTATGGGAACATTAGCTCAACTGGGGGCATTACAAGGGGGTATGTTTTGCACATTATAAGAATTATTTCTACTGGGGGGGCATTATGGTGGGCTTTATTACTCCCCCATGGTATGACCCCCTAGTAGCAGCACCAGCCTCTCCCTGCTCTGCTATCCCTCTGCCCCTTCTCCAAATCCTTATGAAATCTTTCTCTAAAGGATAAAGCACAATATCAGCTCCCGGCCAAAGTGTTGAAGTGGTGTCCGAGATCCCCAAGGGCCAAGCCAAGTAATTGTAAGTTTTCATGTGGAATATGTTTATGTTATACACATATAGCATACACTGTGCCACACAATGTACAGTATACCTCTACACTGTGCCCCACAATGTACAGTATACCGCTACACTGTGCCACACAATATACAGTATACCGCTACACTGTGCCCCACAATGTACAGTATACCTCTACACTGTGCCCCACAATGTACAGTATACCTCTACACTGTGCCCCACAATGTACAGTATACCTCTACACTGTGCCCCACAATGTACAGTATACCTCTACACTGTGCCACACAATATACCTCTACACTGTGCCACACAATATACAGTATATCTCTACACTGTGCCACACAATATACAGTATACCTCTACACTGTGCCCCACAATATACCTCTACACTGTGCCACACAATATACAGTATACCTCTACACTGTGCCACACAATATACAGTATACCTCTACACTGTGCCCCACAATATACAGTATACCTCTACACTGTACCACACAATGTACAGTATACCTCTACAATGTACCACACAATGTACAGTATACCTCTACACTGTGCCCCACAATATACAGTATACCTCTACACTGTACCACACAATGTACAGTATGCCTCTACACTGTACCACACAATGTACAGTATACCTCTACACTGTACCACACAATATACAGTATACCTCTACACTGTGCCACACAATATACAGTATACCTTTACACTGTGCCCCACAATATACAGTATACCTCTACACTGTACCACACAATATACAGTATACCGCTACACTGTGCCCCACAATATACAGTATACCTCTACACTGTGCCCCACAATATACAGTATACCTCTACACTGTGCCACACAATATACAGTATACCGCTACACTGTGCCCCACAATATACAGTATACCTCTACACTGTGCCACACAATATACAGTATACCGCTACACTGTGCCCCACAATATACAGTATACCTCTACACTGTGCCACACAATATACAGTATACCTCTACACTGTGCCACACAATATACAGTATACCGCTACACTGTGCCACACAATATACAGTACACCTCTACACTGTGCCACACAATATACAGTATACCTCTACACTGTGCCACACAATATACAGTATACCTCTACACTGTGCCACACAATATACAGTATACCGCTACACTGTGTAGGGGTTATACTGTTTATTGTACAGCATAGCACGGAGGTTATATTGTCCGGCATGGTGTAACCTCCATACATTTTATATACTGTAATCTGCCTTGCCATCTATGCTTTGAATCTGGTGTTATATGTTACTTGGTTTTTGTACATTTACTTGCGTGTGCTAGTTGAGACCTGCTGTGATTGGGTTTTAGTTAGTTATTAAATGCTAACATTACAGTTTTTGGGTTCTGCACATTATTGATGATTGTATTTCATGACTACTCTTCTAAGGGTATTGCCTTCCTTTATACTGCAGTTCTCCTGTACCACTCTGCCTGCGACTTTTAGCAGTTTAAGGCTACTATCTGTAAAGGGGGAATATTAATCACCAATATTTATGCAAATATCAATAATTAATATTCATGAATGGGAGGAGCCGTCTATTGATGACTCCGCCCATTTATACCTTTAGATAACAATAACACAATACTTTCGCTATGCTTTACACTAATCACTACGCTAGCTGCATGCGCCTTACTAACTCGCTACCGCTAACAAGTACACGCTACACAAAGGGTATAAATATAATGGTATTTATTAAAACCTAATACACTAAGCACGCAATACACTAACAATACACAGCACTACAAATATACAATCCTAAACTACACTACACGGTTACCAATTCCACCCACAAACTATCTATACAGTTCACACATACACGTATTAGCAGCCCACCCGCCTGGCTACTCACTGTCCCTACGGGGTACGATGAGGGTTAACGGTGGTCTTACAGGGGTGTAAGTAAACCACAAATAATGGGGTAAGGTACCGTGACAATGGAAGGGTAATCGGGGCAAGGGTATATCAGGGGCACAGGATCAGGGAAATCAGGGCAGGGGTTTGGGGGACCAGGGTGCCCAGTATTCAGCAATGCAGGGGGTTAATACCCTACAAGTGTACAGTGAGGCCCAGGGGTTATTCAGGGGAGTAGGGGTTTGGATAACCAGGGGGGGGGGGGGTATAGGGGTTAACCGGGGGGGGGGGGGGGTCACTTACAACAATACAAGTCTAATTATACGCTATAGACGCACACACCACAATACAAACCTCACTACACTAGACAATTCCCAATTCCACCCCACACTCTAGCTGTACAATACACATACATACATTCCTTAGCAGCACACACTCAGCTACTACTGGGGTATGCAGGCAGATTATAGGGCAGCTACAGGGGTATGAGTTGGTGGCAGGGAAGGGGTGAATCAGGACAGGTGTATTAGGGGTCTGGAGGGAAAGGGGTACTCAGCCATTCTCAGGGCCATGTGGCCTCTCTTCCTTCAGGGTGCAGCTCCCATGTGTCTCTCATTGCAGTCCAGGAATCCAAGAGAAAGCATGTCTGCCCTGCTTGGGCTTTATAGCCCAAAACCAGCCCCCCTCAGGGATGTGACATCATAGTGTCACTGTGACGTATGCCTGCCCTCAGAACAGACAGTTGGCCCCCCTGAGGCTAGCAGCACCACACGCCCAGCCATGTCCCAAACATAAGTAACTAGGCTGATAAAATCAACAAAAGGATGAATTGATTTCTTAGCCTTTGAAGTCACCAGCCACCTGGAGACATATCCACCCCACTGCAGGAACTGGCTAAACGCTGTCCCTATGGGGGGCATTTAAGTATATATATGTAAATAGATACTTGGGGCGCATCTATATACACATATATACTCATTATAAACCTGGGGCATACATGGGCAGTTATAAGCCCATATATATACACTCACCTAAAGAATTATTAGGAACACCTGTTCTATTTCTCATTAATGCAATTATCTAGTCAACCAATCACATGGCAGTTGCTTCAATGCATTTAAGGGTGTGGTCCTGGTCAAGACAATCTCCTGAACTCCAAACTGAATGTCAGAATGGGAAAGAAAGGTGATTTAAGCAATTTTGAGCGTGGCATGGTTGTTGGTGCCAGACGGGCCGGTCTGAGTATTTCACAATCTGCTCAGTTACTGGGATTTTCACGCACAACCATTTCTAGGGTTTACAAAGAATGGTGTGAAAAGGGAAAAACATCCAGTATGCGGCAGTCCTGTGGGCAAAAATGCCTTGTGGATGCTAGAGGTCAGCAAAGCATTTGTGAAGCCACAACACGCACAACCTTGAGGCGGATGGGCTACAACAGCAGAAGACCCCACCGGGTACCACTCATCTCCACTACAAATAGGAAAAAGAGGCTACAATTTGCATGAGCTCACCAAAATTGGACTGTTGAAGACTGGAAAAATGTTGCCTGGTCTGATGAGTCTCGATTTCTGTTGAGACATTCAAATGGTAGAGTCCGAATTTGGCGTAAACAGAATGAGAACAGGTATCCATCATGCCTTGTTACCACTGTGCAGGCTGGTGGTGGTGGTGTAATGGTGTGGGGGATGTTTTCTGGGCACACTTTAGGCCCCTTAGTGCCAATTGGGCATCATTTAAATGCCACGGGCTACCTGAGCATTGTTTCTGACCATGTCCATACCTTCATGACCACCATGTACCCATCCTCTGATGGCTACTTCCAGCAGGATAATGCACCATGTCACAAAGCTCGAATCATTTCAAATTGGTTTCTTGAACATGACAATGAGTTCACTGTACTAAAATGGCCCCCACAGTCACCAGATCTCAACCCAATAGAGCATCTTTGGGATGTGGTGGAATGGGAGCTTCGTGCCCTGGATGTGCATCCCTCAAATCTCCATCAACTGCAAGATGCTATCCTATCAATATGGGCCAACATTTCTAAAGAATGCTATCAGCACCTTGTTGAATCAATGCCACGTAGAATTAAGGCAGTTTTGAAGGCAAAAGGGGGTCCAACACCATATTAGTATGGTGTTCCTAATAATTCTTTAGTTGAGTGTATATATATATATATATATGTATTAAGGCAAATTGCCTGGATTTGTGGGAGGGGCTGAGGTCCGCCTCCAGCCTATTTAGGGCACTCCCCTTACCTGGCTCCTGCATCATTGAGGTCTGAGCTTTTGAGAGAGGAGGTCGCTTGTGGAGTGTCTGGAGAGTTGCCTTCGAGTCGCTGAATTTCTTGGAGTTTTTCGTTGCCATCAGTTCTGGATTTGGAGCATTTCGGTTCTATTTTTCCGGCTTTACTCGGTTCACTGTGGGTCACGTTTGCCTGTTAAACTGCAAGTCATCCATACGGTACAGCCGGGGCCTCACGGTTGCCCCCTGTACCGGTTCAATTCATTTCACCAAACGCTGCACCAATGTCACTGTTTTCTCGTACAAGTCACCAGTATTTCATTTCTGTCACGCCTTGTTCATGCACAAATTTGTCTACACCGTACCACTATTCCGGTCAACACCCCTGCGGCAAGCATGCAGTCGTTTCCTGGGCAATCCCCCATTTCTGTTCATTTCATTTCACCAAATGCTGCACTAATGTCACAGCTTTCTCGCCCAGGTCACCAGCATTTCATTTCTGTCATGTCTTGTTCATGCATAAATTTATCTACACCGTATCACCACTCCGGTTAACACCCCTGCGGCATGCAGGCAGTGGTTCTGAGTCATACATACGGTACAGCCGGGGCCTCACGGTTGCCCCTGTACCGGTTCATTTCATTTCATCATACGCTGCACCATGTCACGGTTTTCTCATACAAGTCACCAGTATTCTTTCTGTCACGCCTTGTTCATGCGCAATTTGTCCACACCGTACTACGATTCCGGTCAACACCTCTGCAGCATGCGGCAATGGTTTCTAGCCTAATCCCCCATTTCTGTTTCATTGCATTTCATAGACGCTGCGCTAATGTCACGGCTTTCTCACAGTTACCAGCATCTCATTTTGTCATGTCTTGTTCAAGCAATCTTCCCACAGTAACAACACTGCGGTCAGCACCCCTGTGGTTCCAGGCTCGTTCCCCATTTCTTTTTCAGTCTTTATCCCCCCACAATCATCCACATTCCTGCCCCCCCCCCCCCCTCCTCATGTTCATGTGCACGGCTGCAGGAGCACAAATGCGTATGAGTCACTCATACGGTACAGCCGGGGCCTCACGGTTGCCCCCGTACCGGTTCATTTCATTTCATCAAACGCGCACCAATGTCACGGATTTTCATACAAGTGTAGTATACGGGAGTTGTAATACCCGTTACTACCAAAGGTCACTTGGTGTGCTGTCGTCCCTCCTAATTATGGGAAGTTGCTTTATGTCAGTTTTATAAAATGTAATGTAATGTGTGTATTTTCCTGTCACTGAAACTTGCACTTACAGGCCTGCTAGGGGTGTCATTCCTACTTCTAGTCCATAGAGGGAGCTAGGGAGCCCTAGTTTATATAAGGCCAGACCAGGAAGTGCAGGAGAGACGGAGTCTAGTTTCAGTAAGCTACAGTTGGAGTTTAGACAATGTCTGAGACAAGTCCAGGCCTGAAGCCTGCTGTTCAGGAGAAGATTCCCTCCTGAATACCCATATGCAGAAGCAGGAACATCTTAGCCTAAGGGCCTGAGGAACCATTCAGAAGCTAGGAGAGACTGAGGCAAAGATCAGAGGAGCCAGAGGTACTAAGAAAGACAGAGGAGGTACTTATCTAAGCCCAAATCAAGGATATAAAGCCAGACTTAGGTTAATGGGCCTTGGTGGAGGATTGCTACATTCCAGGATCAGACAGAGTTAGAGTGCAAGCTCCTTTGCTGCAAGTCCTGTGTTCAACACTCTGTAATTACCCTGCTGTACTGAATTGCCTGCATCGACCGAATTGCAAAATCGACTGTATGCTGAGGAACTGCGTTTCCAATATTGTCTCTGCCTGCAAACTACTAAAGTTGAAGTTCTGTTTTAACACCACGTTTCCTCAAATTATTCCTGCATCCGCAAACGGCGT
This sequence comes from Bufo bufo, assembly GCF_905171765.1. NCBI lineage: Eukaryota > Metazoa > Chordata > Amphibia > Anura > Bufonidae > Bufo > Bufo bufo. Next base: position 152,150,292 of record NC_053390.1, on the reverse strand, counting down.
GCCACCGTTTACTTGGCACTGGCGTCACGAACTATCTTTACCTATACCTGCCCTTGCAGAGAGTCAGCTGTACCAGGTTAGTGTATATTGCACTACATCACCCAGAAACACCTACTGCACACAACTTGAGTACGCTGCACCTCTCTTTTGGCGTTCCACGAACAGGATACGCACGCTTTCTAGTGCAAGAAGCGTGAACTTTGTGCCTTATACAGTTGCCCTGTGACCAAAGTGACAAATTACCTGTTTATTGAAAGTGGACTTTGTGGACTGAAAATCGTACCCAAAGTGTACCCAAAACTTCTAAAAAGCGCTGTGCAGTGTTGCGCTGCACAGAGGAATAAAATCGCCGCATTGGAGTGTGGTTTTGTGGACTTTAAACATTCCTGCTTGCTGTCAGTGAATAGACAGCGTTTGTACCTAAAGATGGCCGCTGAGCTTGCTGAATTTACTGCTGCGTCACCTTCATCCCGAAAAGGCGGGAAAAATTGGCGCCTTTCTGAGGAAAAAGCGGGAAGAAGGTCAAGGGCAGGCGCCACGGCTTATCTGGACATTTGCATGTCTGCCAGCATGGACACCGCCCTCCATATACTGGAATACCTGGGGGGCGGCTCCCCAATGAAATGGGAGGAGCTGGCTACTCTAATTGACGCGACCCTATCGCTCTCCTGAGAAGGATCGAGCATGTTGGATTGTGAGCAGAGTGTTGCTGCAGCGTCCGCACCAAGGATTGAAAAGATGACTGACACCGGTGTAGAGCCAGAGGAGGCTCCACCGGCCTACGCTCCGGGACCGGAGCAACCCGCCTGCCGCACCAGGGAGAAAGAACCCGAGCCCTACTATGGCTCATGGAGGGACTTTTTTCAGCCATCGTTCAAATGGTCTTCCCTGATGGACGGAGATCCGAGAGGCCGCTATCAAGCGGAACATAAAGACTAAGATCGTGTATGAGGAATTGACCAAGACCATCCACGAGAAGCATACGCACACCCAACCCCGCCTGGAAAGGAGAAAGGGAGTGGTGCTGTCGTTTGACAAATCCCGTGGCTACGGGTTTATTCAAGACTATCTGACTGGCAGAGACCTCTATGTGAATCGAAGGTCTGTCAAGAGAGACTACCTCCCTTCGTACCAGCACAGCCTCCGCGAGGGAGAGGAAGTGGAGTACACCCCTGCCGAGGGCCTGCGCGGCCCCTATGCGACTGCTGTGACCCGTCCGAAGCGAGGACCTGAGGATTGGGAGGCAGAAGAAGGAGAAGACTACTCTGGCTGCGAGCGAGAACCGGAACGCTCTCCAGAGCCGGCCCATCACGCCTTTCAGGAGCGGAGCTCCTTCATCGGGCCGAACGTCTTCTGGCAGCCAACCGTGTTGGAGAAATGGGTGAGCCCCTATCCTTCCCCCGAGCTGCCTCGTCGGGAGAAGACAATATCAGAGCTGGAACAGTTAAAAGGACTTAGTGCTACCTTTGAGAACATCCGGATGGGACGGAGACCAGATGCAAGTCCAGAACCTGAAGAGGCCGAGTCTGCGTCATCGGTGACTGTACCTGCGCCGGCGGCGCCAGCGGAGAACAGCGACTCCGACACGGAGAGTATCGGTGAGCAGATCGTCCGGCTGGAGGAGAAGTTGCGGGAGTTGCGTAAGACCTACACCGCCAGGATCCAGACACCGCCGAGGAAGGATGAGGTAAGGGTGCCTGTCACCACCCGCCGACCGCCTTCTGTTGTCACCGCTCCGTCAGTGCCCCAGACCGGACCCGCGATTGCCGTGAATTGCTGCACCCAGAGCACCGGACCGCTTGCTGCGGCGGCGCCAAGTATGTCGCACCCTGCAGTGATTATGCCAGGGCCGGCACGGCCCACCAGAGGGTTCACCCCTAGGCCTATGGGGCCAATACCTATTAGGGGCCCCTTTACCCTGCAGCTGCCCCCTGATACAGTCATGTGGGCCCATCCTCCTGTAGAGGAATACTACAGAAGATACCTCCCAGCAGAGCCAAGTAGCTACAATATGCCACTGTGATCAGCCTGCTAGGCCTGTGATTTATTTCTTCATAAGAAGTTGATGTTAACCCTTCCAGGACAGGAGTCCTATGTTGCTGGTCCTTTGTTGCAGCTGCCAGTTTGTCCACGGCTCAGTGGTAGGTGTTGACCACTGAAATCACAAAGTCAGCAAGGCCACGTTTGTTTCCAGGACCTCCTGCCTGCTTTTGCTACCCACGCCAAGTTGTGCCTGTTCCTTTGTTGCACCTTTTACCCTTCACCCCCTTTTCAGGTTGATCAGGGGTATTACAGCACTTGTCTTTGCTGTCCATTTTATTGTGCAACCAGTTACCAAGGAACCGTGCCCGGAGACAGACTCAAAAGTACCTGAGCCTCTGAGATTCTTACTCTTTTAAAAGTATTGTGCCCAGAGATGGACTCCACCGCATGAGAGCCTCTGTGATTTAATAAGAAATAACCTGGGTACGGACTCATGTTTGTTATTTGAGCCTCCAAGAACTTTTATACCGTTTTCTACTGTTTTATCATGGACTTATTCATTGTCATGGACTATCCTGGTTATAATGTTACGCTGTGCCAGGTCAGCGCCCCCGTTCCATTCACTATCCTGAGAGAAGAGAACGACGCCCCTTGTCACTACCCTTCACCTTTGCCAATTGGACCTGATGTAATTGTAAATGCAGATGAATTACATGTATGTATGCCTGCATGTCTCTCTTTTCTATTTCAGGTAGAGATTCCAGTTGGGAGACCCATGATGGAGTACGAGGTCGTACTCAGCTTAAAGCAGTGGGGTATGTAGTATACGGGAGTTGTAATACCCGTTACTACCAAAGGTCACTTGGTGTGCTGTCGTCCCTCCTAATTATGGGAAGTTGCTTTATGTCAGTTTTATAAAATGTAATGTAATGTGTGTATTTTCCTGTCACTGAAACTTGCACTTACAGGCCTGCTAGGGGTGTCATTCCTACTTCTAGTCCATAGAGGGAGCTAGGGAGCCCTAGTTTATATAAGGCCAGACCAGGAAGTGCAGGAGAGACGGAGTCTAGTTTCAGTAAGCTACAGTTGGAGTTTAGACAATGTCTGAGACAAGTCCAGGCCTGAAGCCTGCTGTTCAGGAGAAGATTCCCTCCTGAATACCCATATGCAGAAGCAGGAACATCTTAGCCTAAGGGCCTGAGGAACCATTCAGAAGCTAGGAGAGACTGAGGCAAAGATCAGAGGAGCCAGAGGTACTAAGAAAGACAGAGGAGGTACTTATCTAAGCCCAAATCAAGGATATAAAGCCAGACTTAGGTTAATGGGCCTTGTGGAGGATTGCTACATTCCAGGATCAGACAGAGTTAGAGTGCAAGCTCCTTTGCTGCAAGTCCTGTGTTCAACACTCTGTAATTACCCTGCTGTACTGAATTGCCTGCATCGACCGAATTGCAAAATCGACTGTATGCTGAGGAACTGCGTTTCCAATATTGTCTCTGCCTGCAAACTACTAAAGTTGAAGTTCTGTTTTAACACCACGTTTCCTCAAATTATTCCTGCATCCGCAAACGGCGTGCCACCGTTTACTTGGCACTGGCGTCACGAACTATCTTTACCTATACCTGCCCTTGCAGAGAGTCAGCTGTACCAGGTTAGTGTATATTGCACTACATCACCCAGAAACACCTACTGCACACAACTTGAGTACGCTGCACAAGTCACCAGTATTCATTTCTGTCACGCCTTGTTCATGCACAATTTGTTCACAACCGTACCACCATTCCGGTCAACAGCTCTACAGCAGGCGGCCAATGGTTCCTGGGCTAATCCCCCATTTCTGTTTGTTTCATCTCATACACGCTGCACCAATGTCACGGCTTTCTCGCATCAATCACCGGCATCTCATTTCTCTCATGTTTTATTCTGGCGTCTTCCCACACTACCAACACTCCGGTTAGCACCCTGGTGGTTCCGGCCCCATTCCCCATTTCTGGGTTAGTTCATTTCACCCCTCATCATCCAACATTCATGCCCTCCCCCCCCTCCTCGTATTCATGTGCACGGCTACAGGGGCCAGCTGCGGTGCACCCGGCACACCCTCTATTCATGTCAACCTCCACTGGGCTCACCGCTGCACAAACATCCCCTCCCCACCGCCTCCTGCCTGTTCTGCCGCTCCTCCTGCCGCGCGGCCGATGGCGCCCGGCCGCGTCCTGGTGCCTGGTCTGCGCATGAGGGTCGCCTGAGCTCAGGGGGCGCCGGTCACACACCGGGCCCCTCCGGTGCAGGTTGCAGGGGGGGCTTCCAGCACGCCCCACTAAAGTCAAACATCACCTCAGCAGCCCCACACAATGATAAAAAAAAATTAAATAAAAAAACACAGGGGGGAGGAGTTATTGTCTGGTTACTAATAAAGGGAAAAAAAAACACAGGGGGGAGGAGTTATCGTCTGGTTACTAATAAGAAAGAAAAAAAAAAAAAGAGAAAATTTACAAGGACACAGACCAATACGTTCCATTGGATTGCAAAACGCACATTCCCACTTGGGCATGGCCATGCGGCACGCGCTGGTCTCTTTTCACACCAGGCGCAAGCTATCATTTCATGAACAACCGTCATGATCTCATTTCATCACACTATTTTATGTCTACCCTCCCCCTTTTTCAGGGGGTCAACCTATATTGTATTTTGCACTACCGTGTATCCGGAGAATTTTTCTTACTACCAGGTACGTTCACCTGCTCATTAACAAAAGTCTTCCTTACATTTCGGATGATCCCGTTAGGGTCAGCGTGCTGGCTTTAGGGGCACCATCATCCCACTAGGTTACCCCCCTTCTTGGCTTCGCCAGCAGTTAGTGGTCCCGCGAGGCCGACACCCCGCCTCAAACGTACAGAGGCACCCGCCCAACGCGCCACCTCGTTAGTAAGCCGCCTCGCGTGTTGCATAGAGAGGGCCTCACCTGTCACTCCCTTCCCCTAGTCCTGTCTTACAGTCACCGAGAGGCCAACGCTCCTGCCACTACCACAAGTGGCCTCATTAACCCCTCGCGCCAAATCATAGGTAGAGCCTCTCAAGCCGCTTGGCAAATTAGCAGGGCCTCATCTGTCACCATGCAAGTATAATTTTTTCGCCGTCCGGCCTAGCTAGCTTGCCAGCACGATCCTGTGTTTCCCCAAGCTAATCAACTGTTTTGTTTTACTATGTCTCTGGAAGGGATAGAGAACTTCTCCCTACCTGGCACCCCTGCTAGATCCGTCACTGCTACCCAGGGAGACGATCTAGCCAGTCCAGCACCCATCAGATCCTGGACAATCCCGCGCATAACGACGGAGTTAAGGTGACGGCATGTTCCCTTCCCCGCCACGGCGAGGGAGGCAGAGCTTTTCCGGCTGCTGCGCTCGCCAACCGATAACAGGGAGGCAGGGGAAGGACCTAGCCAGTCCAGCACAGGGGATATACATACCATGCTGTCCTCTCTAATGACATCCATGTCTAAAGTCAACGCCAGGTTGGAGAGGCTGGAATCGGTCAACACGACCTTCTCCTTGGCAGGGCCACCTCCGGCAGCGTCACCGGCGCCGGCCGGATTGCCAGTGATCACGCCGACCGTTAGCCTGGAGGGCCAAGAAGTCAGCCCGGCGCGCATAATACCGGAGGAGGAACCTGGGGTACCCATCGCCACCAAGAAGACAGAAGGGCCAGACACGGTCATCACCTTTCCTGGGTACCCAGTTGGATTCAGCCTCAATGCAAGCCAGTTTGCCATCCGGGAAGATCCAGGACATTCTCGCCCACATAGACAACTACCTTCAACTCGGCACCGGCAACCGCAAAGAACTGCAGTCCCTGCTGGGCTCCCTGAACTTTGCCATGCGCATCCACCTCAGGGTCGCTCATTTATATCACGGCTCCTGCACCTCTCCCCTTTTTTCCTACACGACTCGCACAGATTGTCCCTGGATGCCCACGCTGCGGCAGGTCTGGGCATGTGGGGGAGATTTCTGTCCACCTGGAATGGCGGGAGCTTGTTTCTCCCTCAGCTGTCGGACTCTTCCCCCTCTATCTGGTCAGATGCAGCATCTACCACAGGCTTCGCGGCCATTTTGGGAACGATTGGCTGTGGGGCAGCTGGCCTCCTGCGGTCCGGGGTTTGGAAGGATTCTCCACTGCCTCAGCGCTTTTCAAGATCCACCCCATCGTGGCGGCTGCCGTGGCGTAGGGTCATTCATGGGCAAACATGTCGGTCCGGTGCTATTCAGACAACCAGGCGACCTGCCAGATCATCAACAGGACCGTTCCACATCTCTCACAATCGTGAGGTTTCTGCGGAGACTTCCTTGGTTGGCCGCTTACACAAATTTCTTCTTACATTGTTTCCATGTCCCGGGGGTGTGCAATACGACAGCTGACAATCTGTCTCGCGTCAAATTTCAGGCAATTCATCAAGCTCTCTCATCAGCGTCACCCACGGCCTCCATTACTCCATCATTTCAACAGCTCATTCTGGATTAGAAGGCATCATGCGGCATAGCCAGTCTTTGTCCCGCTTAGCACTGTCAGACAAATACACATAGAACATACGACAGAGCGTTCACACTATTCAACAGGTCCTGTTGGAACACAACATCACGCACCCTTTTTGTCATGACGTCTCTTCCGGGGTTTGCTTCTTTTTGCCACCTCAAACTCAAATGTCATACAACACCATCAAACTATATCTCACTGGCATTTCAACATCATATGCAATCATACACCCCAATAACATCAGCTTCATGTCCTCGCACCAGATCAAATCCATACTCAGAGGAAACAAAAACCACACGTCCAGCCCAGAGGCTACCCATAAAACAATCATATCTTCAAAGCATTATCCGACTTACTGGACGCCACGCCTCTTGAAACAGATACCAACTCCATCATCAAAACGGCAATTTACTTGGCCTTCTACGGATTCCTGAGTCCCGGGAAATTCACTACAGCCTCCACGACCCAAACCTCACCTTGTCTTCTTGTCTTCCACTTGTCAAAACACATGGATCACTACATCCTGTCCTTACCTCACTCCAGAATAGTCAGCACTTACCCGTCAACATTTCATATTACCCCACGCACAACAGATGGTGTCCAGTCAGGGTTCTGGATGCTTACAGCCAGCGTCACAAGTTCTACCCTCTCAACCGCTACTTCAACTACATGGTTCGGTACTCACCACCACCACCTTCATGACCCATGCCAGGTCATCCCTCACACAACTAGGCCTCAACGCAGCCAACTACTCAGGGCACTCCTTTCACATTGGAGCCACGTCCACGGCCTCCAGTGCCAACATCCTCACTCATGTCATCAGGAAATTGGGGCGCTGGAAGTCATCCGCTTACGCGCAATACATTCCCAATCCAACACAAGAGTTAAGAGTGGCTTTCCAAAACATGTCGGGTTGAGCTATTGATATATCAATTGGCTACAATAAACTGGTTTATTTCCATTTTTGCCCTCTTCTTTCTCAGGCCTACCTCATCCTCGGTTTCGGCACACCACAACCGACTGCACTCATTCCCTGCTTTCCCAGGGCTCTTCACTGTACTACCGTAAGCCCCTTACACAAGTATTAAGGCAAATTGCCTGGATTTGTGGGAGGGGCTGAGGTCCGCCTCCAGCCTATTTAGGGCACTCCCCTTACCTGGCTCCTGCATCATTGAGGTCTGAGCTTTTGACCCTCCCACCACTCCACTCATTTACAACTCATTTCTTCCATATCTTTTCTTTGGGTAGGCCCTCTTCTTTCTCAGGCCTACCTCATCCTCGGTTTCGGCACACCACAACCGACTGCACTCATTCCCTGCTTTCCCAGGGCTCTTCACTGTACTACCGTAAGCCCCTTACACAAATATATATATATACCTGGGGGAGAGCCATGGCAGATACACATATATAGATGTATGCACTGCATACACACATCCCCATATATATATATATCTACATGAGAGGGACAGGAAATATATACTAACTATAAGGGGACACATATAAGGGGGGCACAGATCAACCAGGGACCACACATTTCCCACAGGGCCCAACATGAGCCCCTGTGGGCCACTAAGGGCAGATGTGCGTAGATGCTGGGCACATCCGCGCACATCATCCTATGAAGTGACCATTAATGCATGTATATATATGCATGCGTCTCAACCCTTCCTCAACACTATCACACTGGCGTTTCTGGGTCCGCTTGTGACATCCGTTTTAGGGCTCTCACAAGCGGCCCAAAACGGATCAGTTCAGCCCCAATGCATTCTGAATGGATAAGGATCTGCTCAGAATGCATCAGTTTGCCTCCGTTCAGCCTCCATTCCGCTCTGGAGGCGGACACCAAAACGCCGCTTGCAGCGTTTTGATGTCCTTCTGACGAAACTGAGCCAAACGGATCCGTCCTGGCACACAATGTAAGTCAATGGGGACTGATCCGTTTTCACTGACACAATATGGTGCAATTGAAAACGGATCCTCCTCCCATTGACTTTCAGTGTAAGTCAAAACGGATCCGTTTGCATTATCATGAACAAAATTTTTTTGCATGGTAATGCAAACGGATCCGTTCTGAACGGACGCAAGCGTTTGCATTATAGGTGCGGATCCGTCTGTGCAGATACCAGACGGATCCGCACCTAACACAGGTGTGAAAGTAGCCTAAGCAGTAATTTATGATTTTCTTTTGCTCTCGTGGGTTAAGCATAACAAAAAAATATATATATATGTGGTGGGACTCTTCTGATATGATTTCATCGAGCAGTTTTGATGGGGGGGGGGGGGGGGGGGGGGGGGGGGGGGGCGGTTTTTTTGACACTCGCCCTGAGAGAAATTTTACCTAGAAACTGCACTGCCAGAACCTATGGTACCACATACCAGTTTGAAGGTGCTCTGCAGAAGAATTCTCCAATCCAGTCATAAACATCCACAGCTTTCTTAAAAGAGTAGATGCAAAAGAAGGACAGTTTATTAATCATGGCATGTGAGAAGTAGATGTGATAAGCTGTGTTCTCTGCACATGAAGGATGAGGGGGCAGCTATTAGAAGATGTACGGTAGCAGGAAGTGAAGCTTTTCCCAGTGATCCTTCAGCAGTAAAAGGATTCAGCTGCTTCTTCGGACACTCAGGTACTGACCGGCCTCTGACACCACAGCGTACCCCAGATTGGGATTACAGCCACACAAATGGCAGTCCAAGCTTTTAAAGGCATTCTGGGATTTGTAGTTCTCACTATCAGACTAATGATGCTGTACACAGATACATTGTTGCACTGTAAACATGTGATACAGGTTACATAACACAATGCAACATATACAACACCTGTAACATGTAATAAATGTAGTGTGTGCAGCACATGTAGAACATGGAACATGTAAGGCTACTTTCACACTAGTGTTTTTGCTGGATCTGGTAGGGTTTAGCAAAAACGCTTCCGTCACTGATAACCATCTGCATCCGGTATGAACAGATCTGGTTGTATTATCTGTAACATACCCAAGACGGATCCGTCATGAACTCCATTGAAAGTCAATGGGGGACTGATCTGTTTTCTGTTGTGTCAGAGAAAACGGATCCGTCCCCATTGACTTACATTGTGGGTCATGATGGATCCGTTTTGCTCCGCATTCCCAGGACAGAAAGCAAACCGCAACATGCTGAGGTTTAGGGTCCATTCACACGTCCGTATGTGTTTTGCGGATCCGAAAAACACGGACACCGACAACGTGCATTCAGCATTTTGCGGACCGCACATCGCCGTCACTCTCATAGAAAATGCTTTTTCTTGTCCGCACTTGCGGACAAGAATAGGACATGTTCTATTTTTTGTGGAACGGAAGTGCGGATCTGTAAATGCGGATGCGGACAGCAAATTCCGGCCCCATTGAAAATTAATGTGTCCGCCCCTGTTCCACAAAATTGCGGAACGGATGCGGACCCATTTTGCGGACACGTGAATAGACCCTTACTCTCCGGTATGAGAACGGAACGGAATGCATTTTGGTGCATTCCGTTCTGTTCAGTTTAGGCCTCTTTAACACGGGCGATGTGGGAAAATATGCGGGTGCGTTACGGGAACACCCGCGATTTTTCTGCGCGAGTGCAAAACATTGTAATGCGTTTTGCAGTCGCGTGAGAAAAATCGCGCGTGTTTGGTACCCAAATCCGAACTTCTTCACAGAAGTTCGGGCTTGGGATCGGTGTTCTGTAAATAGTATTATTTTCCCTTATAACATGGTTATAAGGGGAAATAATAGCATTCTGAATACAGAATGCATAGTAAAACATCGCTGGAGGGGTTAAAAAAATAAATAAAAATTTAACTCACCTTAGTCCACTTGTTCGCGGCCCGGCATCTCCTTCTGGCTTCATCTGATCTCTGTGGAGCAACAGGACCTGTGGTGACGTCACTCCGGTCATCACATGGTACGTCACATGATCTTTTACCATGGTGATTCACCAAAGATCATGTGACGTACCATGTGATGACCGGAGTGACGTCATCAAAGGTCCTTGAACTATAATTAATGCTCACCACAGGTCCTATTCAGTAAAGGGGACAGAAGGAGATGCCGACATCGCGATCAAGTGGATTAAGGTGAGTTAAATGATTTTTTTTTTTTTTAACCCCTCCAGCGCTGTTTTACATGCTGTATTCAGAATGCTATTATTTTCCCTTATAACCATGTTATAAGGGAAAATAATAATGATCGGGTCTCCATCCCGATCGTCTCCTAGCAACCATGCGTGAAAATCGTACCGCATCCGCACTTGCTTGCGGATGCTTGCGATTTTCACGCAACCCCATTCATTTCTATGGGGCTTGCGTTACGTGAAAAACGCACAAAGAAGAGCATGCTGCGATTTTCACGCAACGCACAAGTGATGCGTGAAAATCACCGCTCATGTGAACAGCCCCATAAAAAATGAATGGGTCAGGATTCCGTGCGGATGCAATGCGTTCACCTCCCGCAACGCATCCGCGCGGAAAACTCGCTCGTGTGAAAGGGGCCTTAGGGTTGTTTCGGGTATCGAGCTTTCAATACCCAGTCGATACTTTTGTCCCGGTATCGATATGATACCGGGATTTGCCTTTTATCGATACTAGACTGCGCTACTGCACAGCCCAGTATCAGAGAATATGGATTGCGCTGCTCTCAGCGCGGCCATGTTCCCTCAGCAGCACAGGGAAGAAGGAAGCAGTCTCTCTCTCCCCCTGTGCTGCTGCTGCTGCTCCCACCAATGAGAGCGCAGAGGGGCGGAGGAGGGGAGGGGAGGGGCTGTGGCCACTGTGCCACCAATGATAATTAAAGAGGACCTTTCACCTTGAAAAACATTGTGAACTAAGTATGCTGCCATGGAGAGCCGCGCCTGGGGATCTCACTGCACTTACTATTATCCCTGGGCGCCGCTCCGTTCTCCCGTTATCCCCTCCGGTATCTTTACTCACTAAGTTATAGTAGGCGGTGTCTGCCCTTGTCCTGTGGGCGTCTCCTTCTCCTAGGCTGTAGCGCTGGCCAATCACAGTGCACAGCTCACAGCCTGGGAGAAAAAAACCGCTACAGCCTAGGAGAAGGAGACGCCCACAGGACAAGGGCAGACACCGCCTACTATAACTTAGTGAGTAAAGATACCGGAGGGGATAACGGGAGAACGGAGCGGCGCCCAGGGATAATAGTAAGTGCAGTGAGATCCCCGGGCGCAGCTCTCCATGGCAGCATACTTAGTTCACAATGTTTTTCAAGGTGAAAGGTCCTCTTTAACGTTTAATATACACACAGAAACACATTGCCGGTACCCGACCTCTGACAGGATGTTGCGTCCGTGGCAATTAACCTCTCAGGTGCTGCTGATCGCAGCGCCCTGCCCTGTCAGAGGTCGGGTGCCAGCAATGTGTTTCTGCCGCCGGTTGTATTTGTATATTAAACGTGAATTATCATTGGTGCGCTTCCCCCTCCCCCTCCACAGTATTAAAATCGTTGGTGGCAGTGGCCACAGGGTCCCCTCACCTCCTCTCATTGGTGGCAGTGGCAGTTCTGATCGGAGCCCCAGCTGTGTAATCCTGGGGCACAGATCGGTTACCATGGCAGCCAGGACGCTACTGAAGCCCTGGCTGCCATGGTCAACTCCCTGATGCTGTGTGCACAGAGCACAGGGCAGCAGAGAGAGTGTGAGGTCCTATTCACCCTAATAGAGCTCTATCAGGGTGAATAGGACAAGGGATTAAAAGATCCTAGGTTCTACCCCTAAGGGGGGAAATAGTTATTAAATAAACTGCAAAATAGTATAAATCACCCCCTTTCCCAATTTTACATATACAATATATAAACAATAAATAAATAAAATATTACATATCGCCACGTCCAAAATATAAAAAAATCTCTCTTATGCGGAGAACACTGCGGTCATCTTGTCCCCCCCAAAAATAGAATAGGATTGTTCTATTATGGGCCGGACGTTCTATAAAATGCGGAATGCACGCTGCTTTTTTTGGCATTTAATTTTTTTGGAGTGGTATCGAGTATCGCAATACTTTTTTATGGTATCAAAACCGAATCAAACTTTTGGTATCGAAATAACCCTAGTTCAGTTACGTTTTGTCCCCATTGGCAATGAATGGGTACAAAACGGAAGTGTTTTTTTCCGCTATTGAGACCCTATGACGGATCTCAATAGCAGAAAATAGAAACGCTAGTGTGAAAGTAGCCTAATACAATGTTGTACGTGAAGTAATGGGGTACTTGTAATGTGGAATACCTGTAGCATGTAATACAATGCAGCACATGTAATGAATAATACAATGAAATACATGTAATATGTACAAAAAGGCAGCACATATAGTAAATGTAACATGTAATACAGTGTAGCACATGGAGTACATGTAAAGTGTAATACATGTAATGAATAATACAATGCAGCACGTGTAATACACGTAATATGTAATACAGTGCAGAATGTATTAGACATGTAATAAACATAAATGTAATACAATGTACCGTATGTAATACAAGGCAATACATGTAATATATGTAACATGTTCTGTAAGCAGCAGGTGTAAATGTTAGCTCAGCGGTAGAAAAAAGCTGTGCAGCTCATACTTGAAACTGCGTAGAAGACTATTTTTAAAGGGACTCTGTCACCACTTTCTAACCCCCCCTTTTAAAAGTATTGTTATCTCCATGGCGCCCCTGTGATTACAAAGGTGTTGTTAGAAGATAAATTCGCCGTCTCCTTTTGATAAAAAGAGCTTTTATCTAACCTGTCAATCTTCTTGATAAGGTGCCCAGGGCGTTTCTGTTGGTCTCAAGCTGCCGCCCGCCGCCGCCGCTGTTGGTGCCCAGCTCCTCCCCTTATGCTTTCAGCGCCGCCTGAATATAATGAAATACGCCTCCGGCTCTCGCTCAGTGCCCCCTCCTTTTAAAAGATCCCGCGCGTGCGCACAGGCCTGTGCCTGATGCGCCCGTGCGGACATTTACAATCAGCCTCATTGAGCGAAGTGCGCATGCGCGCACTTCGCTCAACCTCCTCATCAGACGAGCACTGCAGCCGGCCGGCTGCAGTGCTCGTCTGATGAGGAGGTTGAGCGAAGTGCGCGCATGCGCACTTCGCTCAATGAGGCTGATTGTAAATGTCCGCACGGGCGCATCAGGCACAGGCCTGTGCGCACGCGCGGGATCTTTTAAAAGGAGGGGGCACTGAGCGAGAGCCGGAGGCGTATTTCATTATATTCAGGCGGCGCTGAAAGCATAAGGGGAGGAGCTGGGCACCAACAGCGGCGGCGGCGGGCGGCAGCTTGAGACCAACAGAAACGCCCTGGGCACCTTATCAAGAAGATTGACAGGTTAGATAAAAGCTCTTTTTATCAAAAGGAGACGGCGAATTTATCTTCTAACAACACCTTTGTAATCACAGGGGCGCCATGGAGATAACAATACTTTTAAAAGGGGGGGTTAGAAAGTGGTGACAGAGTCCCTTTAAGGGGTATTCCCATCTCGGTCTTTCATGGCTGATATGGTAATTATTTTAAAACTTGAAGCTGAACTTGACTTCGGTTCAGGGCTGTGGAGTCGGTAGATAAATGCTCAGACTCCGACTCTCCGACTCCTCTGTATTTAATATGCAAATGTATTTTATACATTCCTTGAAGGAAAGAAAGGCAACATACATGTCATTACCACAGAACTACTGGCTAGGAAGCTGCTGCCTTCTCCTTTGTGTGCTGATCTTCTGCTGAAGATGGGGCAGTGGGAGGATCCAGGAATGGGCAGGGGAAGGGGCATTTATTTTAAAACACGATTTCCCTAGTAGAATCCCATAGTCATGTTAAGCCTTAGCTGAATGACAGCAGTTTTTCAAATGGTTTACAGCTTCTGTCTTGAACTATTGACTATCCATTCCCTTCACTTATACAAGTGTCTCTAGTCCTGCAAAAAACATATTTACTTAATCAGTGATCAGTGAGAGGCTAGGTTAACCATGGGCGTTGCGTTCCCTGTAACAGCGGAACACAACACAATGGAAAGTATAGGTATTGCCGCTCCTTAACTGTGCGTTGCGTGCCATATAGTGAAGCATATGAAAAGCATGCTTCTTCACGGTCACTTAAGGCTACTTTCACACTTGCGGCAGGACGGATCCGACAGGCTGTTCACCCTGTTGGATCCGTCCTTCCGCTATTTCACCATGCCGCCGGACCGCCACTCCGTCCCCATTGACTATAATGGGGACGTGGGTGGAGCTCCGGCACAGCACAGCAGTGCACGGTGAAAGGCCGCCGGACTAAAAGTACTGCATGTCCGACTTTTTAGTTCGGTGGCCTCTCACCGCGAACTGCCGTGCTGTGCCGGAGCTCCGTCCCGTCCCCATTATAGTCAATGGGGACGGAGCGGCGGTCCGGCGGCACGGCGAAATAGCGGAAGGACGGATCCGACAGGGGATACAGCCTGTCGGATCTGTCCTGCCGCAAGTGTGAAAGTACCCTAACGTGTTCGTTTTGCGGTAACGTGACGCACTGCATGCATTGGCCTTTTTTCTTACAGTAGAGAAGTGATTAATTATAACTTTTTGTGAATTGGGACATAAACTTGCTTTTTTTTATTTTTTTTATTCCAATTTAAATTTAGTAGGAGTCGGTTCATTTTTGCCGACTCCAACTCCAGGTACCCAAAATTGCCTCCGACTCCGACTCCATAGTCCTGCTTTGGTTCCAAGGTATTAGTCGGAACTGAAGCTGAGTTCGGTTTCAAGTTTTAAAGTGGTTTTCCGCTTTAAAAATCTATTACTGAAGTTTTTCAACGAAGTCACGCACGACTTTGTGAATAGCTAACTTCGGCTAATCGGAACCCATACATTCTAATGCTTTATGGAGACAGATCTCCGTTCAGTATTATTCCGAAGTTTTGAATAAAGCGACTTTGGATGTAGCGCTAACAGTAACCACTGGGCGGGGGGACGGCCGACGTTACGGAAACATCTGAGCTGCCCATAACTCCCACAGCAGTGAATGGGATTACGCAATGGAGTTATGGAAAAAGCAAAGCATAGGTCGCTCCGTAACTCCACCTCCCTCAGATGGGAATAACCCATTAAATGACACCATAAATAACAATTCCCTCATATAGTGCTATTATCCGAAGGTCAGTGCCCTGCGTATCTATCAGGACAGGAAATATAGGCAGTTTTTCGGACCGCCTGTGTCTGTAGGGAGCATACAAGATGCAGGAAAGTTAGGTGACGTTCTCTGGAGCCCTACATATTGTAAAAAGTAGTAACACTATTGGGAAGAATTGTTAATGAAGCGACTGGCTTGTTTTTGTATGGTTACATAATTAGTACCTTGTGCAAGTCATTGCACAATGATGTGGAAATGATCAGCGATGAAGGACATGCCCGCTTTAGTTTTTATGCTCTCTTATGGATCTTATTGCAGTACTACTGGTTTGGCTGCCTCATGTCTCCGAAGCTTGTAATTAAAGGGGTTGTCCGAGTTATGAAAAAAAATATATAGCACTGTAAATCTGATGGTCAGCAATATATAACTAAGCTAAGCAAGTTTTCGGCAAAAAAAAAATCTATTTTCTAATTTTCCTGGTTCTCTTATGGCCCTTTGTTTACCTACAATAACAACTATCTCTGCCCCTGCCCCTGCTCTGCAAAGGGAGTGAATACAAGTGCTGCCCTGAGTGACATGTCTGCCTGTGGGACACTCCGTTGTATGTCCCAGTTGTATAATGACACTGCTGATACACACAGGATCTTCTCCCTACCTGTTCTTGTGCAATGCTCTGCAGAACTCCTCTGTCAGCTCCTGTGCCCAGCATTTGTCTCCTCACTGCCTGCAGCTACTCAGTAAAGCCTTCAGCCCTGAGTCTGTGCAGCTGAAGGGGTTAAGAATCCAGGGAGAAGCAGACTGCAGCAGACGGTAGTGCAGTGGGGTGTGGCCAGCACAGTGACGTCTCCTGTGCAGACTCATATCTGCTCTCTCGGGCTTGTATACGAAACATCATCAGAGCAGGGAGAGAAGCTGACATCACAGGTCATGTGACCCTCAGGGAAATCTTAGAAAGCAGCAACTGGAGATAAAGTAAGTGAATTTTAAAGTCCTTACATTTGCCTAGTTAGAAACATACAAAGAACAAAAAATGCCTAAATGCCACCAGGAAACTGGCACATATACACCGATGAATATGCTCCAATCTGCTATAGACAGGTTGCACATGGGCGCATTTTGTATAAGGGCTCATTCAGACAGCCGTGTTTTGTGGTCCGCAAATTGCGGATCTGCAAAAGACGGATACCGGCCCGTGAGCGTTCCGCATTTTATGGAATGCACACGGCCAGCCCTATACAGAAAATGCCTATTCTTGTCCGTAGTAGTATATCATATAGCAATATAATGTCCTTCTCAGGGAAAATACTTCTTTCCCTTTTCCAACTGTCACTTTCTGCATACAATTTACAACATCTACTGGATCTGCTCTTTGCAATGTCGATAACAAATTTCCACACAATCCAGCCCAACAGAACCACTTGGTGGCTATAATGTGGTTCGGAGCTTTCTCCCATCCTGAAACAACTGGTGACACAAAGAAACAAATCTTTTCTAATATAAGTACATCATTTCCACTAAATATAAACTTTTCCCCTTTATATTCCGGATTATCGGATTATCAAAAATCAGCCGACTATGCCAATTAATGTTTTGCTGATAAGATCAAGACTTCAGGTTCGGATACTCTTTAAAGAGAGACTCATAACTGAACTCCAGCTACACTTCAAAGGAAGGTTTATAATATAATTTTCTTAAATATAATAAGTAGTATAAACATATAACGATATAATGTCCTTCTTTAGAACTTATCTATATACAAAAGATAAAGAACATAATACACAATTACATCAACACTTCATCTGGAGTCCTGACTAGTGATAGACGAACATTGGCCGTGATCAAATGTTCGCAGCGGGCCCCTTTGACTTTAATGGCAGGCGAACCTGAAAAACCTTCAGGTCCTATTTGCAGCCACCAAATACTTACTAGAAGTGCACAAATAGCCCCACAACATGGACAGTGACATACCAGAGGGGGATCATTGGCAAAAATTCCCACAAAAAATATGTATTTTAATCAGGGGCCATTTTTATGCGTCTTAAAGGGAAACTCTCAAAAATGTGCCCTGCTGGAGCCTAGAAAAATTCTATTTTAGGCCACGAGTACAGGCCCCAAAAAATAGGCATTCACCTGACAAAAAAGAACTTGTGATTATGTGGCTGGAGGTACATTAGGCGGTCAATGGCTAAAAAATTTCTGTAGGCCAGTACAGGCCCCCAAAATTAGGCATTCACCTGACAGAAAAGAATTTGTGATGATGTGGCTGGAGGTACATTAGGCGGTCACTGGATAAAATTTTTACTATAGGCCACTGGAGTAGAGGCCCCAAAAATTAGGCATTCACCTGACAGAAAAAGCCTTTTATGCCGCTGTATATACAGTACATAAGACAAGGACCATTCTTTGTTCTGGTTGGTGGCAGATATGTGTGGGCTGGCATGAGGAAATTCAATTACACATTGTCGTAACTGGTGCTGAATTGTTCAGAGATCTATGCCTCATTCATTTTTAGAAATGTGAGGTAGTCCACACTGTCGTGAGCTAGGCGAGTGCTCTGAACGTCCTTTCGGATAGGACACTCAACGATGGGCAACCCAAAAGTTCCATGGCAAATTGTGCCAGCTCTGGCCACAGGTCAAGCCCGCACACCCAGTAGTCCAGGGGTTCCTCGCTTCTCAGAGTGTCTACATCGGCTGTTAACCCGATGGAGTCTGACACCTGTCGGTCTAGGCGTTCCCTGAGGCTGGATCCGGAGGGCGGCTGTTGATGGGTTGGCTGCAAGAATGATCTCATATACGAAGTGACCAACACATCTTCAAACCGCCCTATTCTTGCAGGCGCGGTAGGATTGGTACCCGCACCTGTTTTGCTGAGGGTGAAAATTTATCTGCCAGCGCCTGCAACAGCAGAATGCAGCATCTCTCGCAGCAAGGCCTGGAAATGCTGCATTCTGCCAGCCCTCTGTGATGCTGGTAACATGTCCACCATTTTGTGCTTGTACCGGGGGTCTAAGTATGTTGCCACCCAATACTGGTCATTGCCCTTTTTATGCTTTTTACACGGGGGTCCCTCTTCAAACACTGGAGCATGAAGGCCCCTATTTACACTAAATTGGAAGCGGTGGAGCGCCCTGCCACCTGCTCATTGCCCACGAGAATGTCATCTTCGGTCTCCTCCCCCCAGACACTGACAACACCAGGGATCCCAGAAAAGTTTAAAGTCCTCCTCAAAGCCTGCTCTTCTTGCTTCTCCTCCTCCTCTGACTCCTCTTCAGACTCCTGTTGACTTGTCTCAGAGGGAGTAGCCCCCCCGGGAATTCATTCAGCATTGTGACTTCCTCATCTTCCAGCTCCTGCTCCTCGACAGCTTGATCAATGACACGACGCAATGCACGCTCCAGAAAGAAGGCGTAAGGTATGATGTCACTGATGGCGCCCTGGCTGCTTCTGACCAGTTTGGTGATCTCATCAAATGGCCGCAGAAGTCTGCATGCTTCACGCATGAGCAGCCACTGGTGCAGTGTTAAGAAACAAGCTCCCCAGAACTTGTCCTGCTGCAGAGTTCGTACAGGTAGTAGTTAACAGCATGTTGCTGCTTTATCAGCCTATCAAGCATATACAAGGTGGAGTTCCAGCACGTCGGGCTGTCACTAATCAGACATCTGACGGGCAGGTGATGTCGCTGCTGAACATCAGCAAGGCGAGCCATGGCCGTGTAAGATCTTCTAAAATGGCCAGAGATTTTCCTGGCCTGCCGCAAGACGTCCTGGACTCTGGGGTATTTGGCAACGAATCGCTGCACGACTAAGTTCAAGACGTGTGCCATGCACGGCACGTGTGTCATTTTGCCCTGTTTCAGCGCGCTTAGCAGATTGGCACCGTTGTCGCACACCAATTTACCAACTGTCAAATTGAGCGGGGTTAGCCACTGATTGGCCTGTGACTGCAGAGCTGAAAGCAGTGCAGGACCGGTGTGGCTCTTGACTTCCAGGCACTACAGCTGCAGCACAGCATGTCAACCTCTGACATGGCACGTCGAATAGGTTCTGGGGAGCTTGGTGGACGCAGCTGAAGAGGTTGTAGCAGTGGAAAAGGAGGAGTCAGCTGAGGAGGAGACGGAGGATGGAGTAGCAGGAGGACAATCCGGGGCAGTAACACCAAATACACATGGGAGCCACAGGTTACATGCTTGACTGCCATCAGAAGGTTCACCCAGTGGGCAGTAAAGGTTATATACCTTCCCTGCCCGTGTTTTTAGACCACGTGTTTATGGTCAGATGTATCTTGGCACTGACACTGTGTGCCAGAGATATATTCACTTGCCGCTGAACATGGCCATATAGCTCTGGGATGCCCTTCTGGGAGAAATATTTCCTTTCGGGGACTTTCCATTGCGGTGTGCCAATGGCCACAAATTTTCTAAAGGCCTCCGAGTCCATCAGTTTATATGGCAGTAGCTGGCGAGCTAGCAGTTCCGACAAGCCAGAGGTCAGCAGTTGGGCAAGAAGGTTATCCGACGTCATCAACTTTTTACTCTCGAACATTTGGGCCACGGAAGCTTGCCTTCTGCCAGATGAACGCGACAACGGCACGATGGAAGGTGGAGTGGAGGACAAATGGCAGGAGAGGGGAGAAGGAGAAGAGGCAGGACGTGGAGCGCCGGGAGTGTGGCATTGTGGGTTCTGACGGCGTTGCTCCCACTGGGCTTGGTAATGGGAGGCCAGGTGCCTTCTTAAGGTGGTCGTCCGTAGGTGAGTGTTGGACTTACCGCGACTTATGCGTTGACAGCACAGGCTGCAGATGGCAACACTATTGTCAGCAGCTGACACGTTAAAAAAAGCCCACGCTGCGGAGCCATGTGCTGGCGTCCTGGGAGCGCGAGAAGTGACTGTGCATGGCGGATGGCTCGCTCCAGATACATTTGCAGTCTCCTTTTTGCCTCCTGTGTCCTGCAAGCTCTGCCTGCTTCTTCTCCTTCTCCTCCCTCTCTGCTGCTCCATCTCTCCCTCTGAACTCCCCTCCTCTTCCTCTCTTGTGGGCATCCACGTGACGTCCATCGACACGTCATCATCGTCACCTTCACCACCACTGACATTAGAGATCTCAGAGTAGGCAGCAACAGTGGGGACCTCCCTTCTTGGGCTGATCTGGGTACTGTCGTCAGATGGCTGGGTTGCGGCCATTGCTACCTCCTCTTCCTCATCCGATGTCAAGAATGGCTGCGTATCGGTAAGGTCTGGGAATGGATGGGAAAATAATTCCTCTGACTCAAGTGGAGGGGCTATGGTAGTGGTGGTGTCTTTGGGGGTGTACACAGCAGAGAGTGAGGAGGGTGCAGATGCAGAGGAGGAGGAGGGTGTAGAAGCGGAGAGCTAAATGAGCCACTCAACCAATTCTGGTGCGTCCTTTGAAGTAATCGCATGTGCCTTTTCCAACTTCTCAGGCTCCGGCCTGGTGCACCTGCCCGACCCCTACCACCCCTGCAGAACAGCCTGCCTCTTCCTCTGCCTGTCATTTTCAAAATGACCCTGTGCCTAAGTCCCTAGAAAAGAGCAGTATTTGTGGAAGTGCAGTACGCAGCCCTGCAGGGTATTGCGATGGTGAGGTCACGGTTAATAGGCAAAACGAGGGTTGCTCTTGGTTACTCACAGTTTATGGAAGACCCTGGGCAGGCGTACAGCAGTGATGGAGAGGCTGGCACAGGAGTCCTCTGGGGCACTCTCATTGTATAGGGACCAGGCCGGTGGTAGGTGAGGTGCCCTGGGTGTTGCAGGTTTAATGTGCCGGTGGCAAGATCCCTTTAAGTTCGTGACGCCAGTGCCGGTAACGGTGGCACACCGATTTATGATAGGAATAATTGAGGAACACGATGTTGTGGTGAACCAAAACTTCCTTTTACTGAACAATTAACTATTTACAGTCTTTGGTCACAGTTCCACATGAACAAGGTTGATGACAGGCAGGCTTTACACATCACGTGGCAGGCACAATGTTCTTGCAAGATACTCAGAGGGTTAAACACTTACAGATCAGGCTGCACTTTTCCTCAGAAATCCTGTCTGTCTTTATCCCAAGGCCCATATGCCCTATTATTGGCTTTATCCTTGGTTAGGGAAACTTCCTCAGGTATATGTCCTTGCTTTCAAATAAAATCCTTCTGCCCTTCAGCTCTCTTGTCTGGCTGGAATACTGGCTCTGCTCTGTACCCTGTTGTGGGAACTTAGTTTCTCTCAGGAGGTAGACCCTTCTCCTGGTGGGGCAACTAGAAGCCTGGACTGTCTAGCTGCATGTCAGAACTTGGCCTTCAGCTCCTGCCTGGCTAAAGTGCCCACTATGAACTGACACTACACACTTTTCCTGAACAGGACCTGGCTATATATATTAGGGGTTCCCTAGCTCCCTCTACTGTCTAGGAGGAGGAACTGCACCCTAACAGGCCTGATACACAGCTAAAGCAGGAAAAATACACATAAAACATAGCAATATACATTAAAATGTAATGTAAAATACAATGCCACGGTTCCACAGGAGGTGGAGAACAACGTGGCCCAATTGACCCTTGTGTAGTGCCCACCTTTACCTAGTGGGACACTACAGAAGCAGGTTTATTGCAGGCCTCAATCAGTATTTGGTGGAAACAGGTATATCGAACCCCTTACTCTGTATTTTGTGGAAGCAGGTATATCGCAGGCCTCAATATTTGGTAGAAACAAATTTATCGAACCCCATAATCAGTATTTTGTGAAAGCAGGTATATCGCAGCCCTCAATCAGTATTTTGTGGAAGCAGGTATATCAAAACCCTCAATTTTTTTTTTGCCACAACAGTTATATCACACCACCCTGTTTATTTGGGGCAACAGGTATATCGCAGCTGTCAATCAGTATTTTGTGGAGGCAGGTATATCACACCCCTCAATCATTTTTTTTTTTTTTTGGGCAACAGGTTTATCACACCCGTTGCAAATAGTTGTTCCAATAGCGCTTGTCCCTCTATATAGCTGCTGTATCGCAGCAGAACCGAACACAACTGCTGCACAATACAAATGCACTATAATATACTTTCTTTGTTAGTGTATTATAAGTATATCACACCCCTCAGTATATCACACCTATCGATAACACATCTATACCAGTCCTTAAAAGGACTTTTATGGACCTATTAGCTAGCGTTTGGTGTCCCTAACAGCCTTTCCCTGCTCCACAAAGCAACCTCTCCCTACACTGGCAAAACACAGAATGTAAAATGGCTGCCAGATCGGGTTCTGTTATAGGGTGGAGGTATGTCCATGTGCTGAAATGTCTCAATTGGCTGTCCTGTCCCACCTGATGGATGTGCAGACATCCCAACCTGCAAAAACTCATTTCAGGGAGGTGTACTTCTCATTTCAGGGAGGTGCACTTCTCATTTCAGGGAGGTGCACTTCTCATTTCAGGGAGGTGCACTTCTCATTTCAGGGAGGTGCAGTTCTCATTTCAGGGAGGTGTACTTCTCATTTCAGAGAGGTTTTCTTTTTTTTTCTTTCACTAACTTTTTATTACATTTTCCAAACATATGCAGTATCTGCACACTTTGCTCTATGGTGTGGAGGACTGGGCTCATTACCCTGCCCCAAATTATCATATTTATGTATATGATTAAAGGGATTCTGTCACCACCTATAAGCCCTGTGAGCTAAACATATGCTCATGTCCAGGGTAGCATTCTGATTTCTAAGGTGGCCTTATAAAAGCTATTTGTGGTTTTATTCTGCAGAAAAACAGGTTTTACTAACCTGTCAATCATTGAATTAAGGTGCCCAAGCAGGGGAGGTCTGTGGATGCATGGTGCCCGGCCGCACGCATTGCCGTTCGTGCCCAGCGCCGCCTTCTACTCCTCAGTGCCGCCTCCCCCTCCTCCCGCTTTGAGATCCCGCGCGTGCGCACAGGCTCAGCCTGATGCGCCGTTGCGGACTGCTGGCATCGGCTTCTTCTTGCACTGTGCGCACGCTCCGAGAAGGGGACACTGCTACAGGTTGCCGAAAAGGTTTACTGCGAGTAAACTAGAGATGGAAAGTTCGGATCTTGCACATGAATCGGTTCATTTGAATCAGTTCATTCAAATGAACCAATTCATGAATCGAATCTTCGATTCATTCGCTGAGCTGACAAGAAGCAAGTGAACCGAAGCTTAGGTTGCGCAATGCGCATGCGCGGATGCTTAGATTCACTTGCTGACTCGCTGAGTCGGCTCTTGGTCTGAGTCAGGAAGTTTATTCTTTAAAACCCTGTGTGTAATTATCTACCCCATTGTAGGAAAAAAACAAGCATCCAGGGGGTGTGAATTTAGCACTGGGGTAAATAATATAATTAAAATGGAGGGTTAAATGTGTAAATGTATTTTAAAAAAATACATCTCTCTCAATAGTTCTATAGCTACTGAATGAGACAGAAGAAGGGATGCCTTTAACATATATATCTCCTTGAGAAGCCAATTTGACCCTAAAGGGTTAATTAAACCTGTAATCTAAACTCTGTCCTGTCACTTCTCTTGTCTCTCTGCTCTGCTATCAGTAAACCTTTTCGGGATATATTGTTTCACATGCGGTGTCAGGGAGCCGCTATCTAATAGCGGGAGACTCCCTGAACGTCCGGGAGACTTGAGATCCCTGGATGTGTCATGGGTCAAAGTTCGTCGCAATGCAAAAGAATATGGCACTGGAGGACATCGCCATATGTATGTTTGCAGAATTGCGAACGCGCAAAGTTCACAGCGCAACAACCACTGGGCGAAGCGCAAGGCCATCTCTAGTCCTGACTACATCTAGAATAAAGGTACATACTTCACCAATTGAGTTAATATCATCTGACAGCGACATCAGCTGGGAAGCCCTTTCAGTGATAGCAGTCAAATTCTCGATCAGGAAAACACAGATTAGGTCCCTACACCATGCGCTCCCCCCCCCCCTCCATAGGATGACCTTCTGACTTCTTTTCTGAAGGGGTACAGCTTTATGCAGATTAAACAAAAATCTCAATTTCCTAGTGAAACGTAGCCAGCGCATGTGCTCCATAATTGTCACTGTGTACGTGTTGTTCATCTGCTCTCACCCCAGACCTTGGAGTGGCCAGTTCCCAGGTCTGCAGCCAGTCAGAATCTGAAAACAACCTTGGAGAAATAAGACAAAGCCTTACTCCCTGCATCTGCATAAATAAACAGATACAAAATGGAATTCAAATGATCAGAAACTACCACTTCACACTTTAGGGTCCTACACCCCGCATCTGCCATCAGCTGTTCTGCAGGAGCTCTGGTGCCAGAACTGCACTGTTGACTGTGTATTAGATGGAGCTGGTAACTGCAGCACTGCTCCCAGAACAACTCATCGGCAGGGGTGCTGGTTGTCGGACAATTCTCCAATCAGATATTGATGGCCTATCCTGAGGATAGGCCATCAACATTAAATCCTGGAAAAAACCCTTTAATGGGGCTGTCTCACCAAAACAAGTTGTCCATCAAAGTACTGCAATGCTGGACAGGAGATGGGCCAACTGCCTCCTGAGGTGTAATAGGGAGAGAGCTACCGCAGAAAGGACACACTCCCTCAGCAGCCAGCTTGATGTAAATTTGGAGCAATGAATGGTGAAATCTCTAGCTCCATGTGAGGTACAGGGGTGGTTTTAGCTTTGTTAGAATATGATTGTCATGATGTTTGATTTTCATTTTTTACATTCATCATTGGATTCATGTAAAAATGCTTTAATAATTTTGGTGCATCTTTTGGCTTCAAAGGGTATTAAGTGGTGTAGACTTCATTTCTAGTTTAGGGCAGTTTGAGTAGCACGCTCTGCTCCTCTCATGTTACCTGTCATCCTGCAAGTTGATCCAGAGGAAGCAAAAAAAAAAAACTATGAGGTAGAAGCCAATTTTCCCCACTTTTTAAGGGGGAAAAAATTTCATCCCGACTCCAATCAGGCAATCAGAATAAGGGTCCATTCACACGTCTGTAGAATGGGTCCGGATCCGTTGCGGAACGAATCCGGACCAATTCATTCTCTATGGGGCCTGAAGAGATGCGGACAGCACACAGTGTGCTGTCCGCATCCACATTCACGGAGCGCGGCCCCGATCTTCCGGTCCGCAGCTCCCGAAAAAAATAGAGCATGTTCTATTCTTGTCCGCAGACAGGAATAGGCAGTTCTACGGGGATGTCGGCTGGGTGTATTGCGGATCTGCGATACACTACGGACGTGTGAATGGACCCTAACTCCCTAGGTCAAATACCCCTCTCTAGTAGCTATAGCCTGTAATATTAATACACTCCAGAAATACATCCAGGCCCTTCTGTATCTCTCACAATATTCAGTGTAGGTGGGAGATATAGGGGGATATAGGAAACATTTGCTGTTCCCAAGACCTGCTCCCAAGGACTCCCATATAGATGGAGAGCAGAAATTACCAGCGGGAGATTTTTTTTTCTAAGGGAAAATCATTCCCATGGATTACTATGTATGCCCCATTTACTGATAAGGCTACTTTCACACTAGCGTGGGTCCAGCAAAAATGCTTCCTTTACTGATAATACAACCATCTGCATCTGGTATGAACGGATCCGGCTGTAACATTGCCAAGACGGATCCGTCATGAACTCCACTGAAAGTCAATGGGGGACGGATCCGTTTTCTATTGTGTCAGATTGTGTCAGAGAAAACGGATCCATCCCCATTGACTTTCATTTCCAGGACGGAAAGCGAACCGCAGCATGCTGAGGTTTTCTCTCCGGTATAAGAACGGAATGCATTTTGGAGCATTCAGTTTTGCTCAGTTACGTTTTGTCCCCATTGACAATGAATGGGGACAAAACGGAAGCATTTTTTTCTGGTATTGAGACCCTATGACGGATCTCAATACCGGAAAATATTAACGCTAGTGTGAAAGTCGCCTTAGCTTGGGACAAATTTTCACGTGTGGTCAACTTGAGTTATTTTGTCCAATCTGACATTTCTAATCCTCTTCTCTTGCATTGTGCAGCGTGGGTCTGTACAGGGTTGTGTTCGGCTCTAATACCTGTGTCTTAATGCCTTTCAGAAATGCAAAATCCCAAGGAAGAAATGGTTGCTCAGCTGCACAACTTGTGTGCTCTGGGCGATACTACTAAGCTGTTTGCTCTTCTAAGTCATTCATCCTCCATCATTAATGAAACCGCTGAAAATGGATGGAGTGCTCTTATGTACGCAGCCAGGAATGGCCACTTTGATGTAGTGAAGATGCTTTTGGAGAAAGGGTAATTACACGTATCTTTCTTTTATATTTGCTTCATGCTGGCTTTTTAATACAATTATAGAAAAATTCAGTCTTTTTCTCCTTTTCAACTTGCAGCTCCACATCCCTAATTTACACTGAATAGTTTACATTAGAAGATCTCAGCATCAGTGCTCCAGGTGCCCAAGTGTGACATATTTCAATTATACCAGAGTACCAATTCTGAAACTAAAATGACTAAGCCTTACTTATCTGTGTCCTTTATACAAATGTCTGTAATCTGGATGCAGTTAAAACGCTTATCTGCTGCTCTGTAATGGGATAGGCAGTAAAGTGGATGTTAAAGAATAGGCACCGATTCAAAAGTGTTCCCAAAACGGATTCTGTAGAAAACGACATGGTCAACCTGGTACCATATATAAAAAAAAAATTGTGACTAAGACTGAAAGGAGGAGAGGTTAAGGGCGTTCTACGTGTTTTGGGGGTTTTCTGAACAGTTAGATATTCAGCCATATTGTTTACTTGAATTTTTAAAACATTTAAATATGAGATATGGTCTTGCAGTAAAATGTTGCTACTGCCTAGACACAACACAAAAAAGGTGTGAATGCAGGGCTTTTGGTTGACTCGCCAACAGTATCTTAGACTCCGAGAGTCAAAGACCAGCCCATCAAATGCCCTGTATACTGGAGTGTAGGAACCTGGCCTTGCGCATCATAAAAGATTTTGCCCCGCCGGTAAATCACAATAACGCTTCCCTTAAAGGGAACCTGTCACCAGCCTCATGCTGCCTGAACCCCGAGCTGCAAACAAGAAACGGGAACAGAGAGAAGTCATGGGAGCAGCTCTCCACTGCCTTCTCCAGGCCTTGGCTTGGCTTGAGTGACAGGTTTTTCCCTATTTGTATATAGGACGAGACCTGTCCTATTAACGGAGAGGAGACTTATCAACCCCCTACACCACTCGTCCTGCAGTTTTGTGACTTTTTAAAGGCTATTGCGCCTAAATCTAGTGGTAAGGGCAGTTTCTATGTTGTCCTCACCATTTTCTGAAAAGGGGGCAGGGCAACCAGCCTCAACACATTTATTATCGTTTATGCCTATTTTCTGGCAAAAATGATGACTGAAATCTATGTCAGCGACTGCTGCAGTACTTGCCTAAAGGGAATCTGTCACCTATTTTGAGCATATAAAACTGTTAACATAGCAATGTTCAATTCCAGCATGTGTCTTCTTTCTTTTATTCTTTCTGATATGCTAAATAAGCTTCAAGCTGCCCAGAAGGGCGTTATTACTCTCCTCTAGTGCCCAGTAACGCCCCCCTGCAGTGCCCAGCCCGCCTTTCTTCCAAGCCCAGCACACCTCCTAAGAAATAAATTTACTCCCACATCCTTGCCGAACGGCGCCGCCCCCTCCGCTACGTCATGTAATGTATTCACCCCACGATCCTTGCATCCTCCTTTCTTGCCCTCCGAAATCTCGCGCAGCCGCAGGCGGGCTGGGCACTGCAGGGGGGCGTTACTGGGCACTAGAGGAGAGTAATAACGCCCTTCTGGGCACCTTGAAGCCTAAAGGGGATTGGGGACATTGCTCTAATAGTACAAGTGTGGCATACACATTACATACAAGCAGGTAGTACCTTTTGGCACAGATTTCTGCAGCCCCGTTTTCATCTTTGAAATTCATGGCCAGAAGTTACTGGTTTCTTCTCCTCATTGACGTATCGGGTCCCTTGCAGGCATGCAAAGCTTCCTCTTCCGCTGCTCAGGGAGCCCGGTGACGTCACTGGCAGCAAATGAATGGAGGTGAATATTGATGAGTGGCGGAGTTACAGCGGCTGGCCGACATTCCGCTAAGCCCCACCCCTCCAGTCCGGTGAGCTTCAGAATGAATGGAGGTGAATATTGAGGAGGGGGCGGGGTTACAGCGGAGCAGAGAGACCGCTGTAACCACCTGGGCAGTGCAGCCGGAAGTCAGGGAAAGATAAACAGATATATAAACAATGAGTAGGGGACCGTTGGAGCCACATAGAAGTGGCAAAAATAGCTGAAAATATATGGAGGCACCTTCATTTAGAGGTACATTGTGAGTAAACGTGTTTTTTTTTAAAACATTTGGTCCCGGACACCCCTTTTAATTTGCATATCAGAAAAATCGCTTTTTGATCTAAATGAAAACTTGAATAAAAGAAAGAAGACACACGCTGGAATGAAGGTACTTTATTGCACATTGCTATGTTAACAGTTTTATATGGTCAAAATAGGTGACAGATTCCCTTCAATTTATGCTGAAGCTTGTGCCTCGTTATGATAACTGACCCCCATAAACGTTTGTAACATTGGAATCTGTCAGGATTTAATGCTGCTTGTGGTTTGGGTAGCATAAATCTCCAGACAGGTTTCATTTAAAGGGGTTATCCAGGAATGTAAAACAATTTAAATACTTAAATATTACTTTATTACACCTATATCCCCAAATATCTTTCATTAGTTATAATGGCTTGTCTTGTCTAGGGAACAATCATCAGGGGGAATACAATGGCCGCCGTCCTATTTCCTCCTATGATCCTGAATACAAATATGATCTTTAGCTGAATCTCTGTAGGAATGGAGTTCATGAGGAGACATGAAGTGCAGAGAAGGGTGGATGATGTGACTAATGAGCAGTAGCACTTGTATGGAGTCTGCTACATTACCACAGTCTGTCCTGTCCATTCTCCATGTAATTCAGCTGTCTCCTCATGACCTCCATTCCTACAGAGATTCAGCAGATCCTATCATCTGTATTCAGTATAAAAATCCCTGACAACAAAGAGGAGGATGAGGCAGCTCTATAGATCAGTGTTGTGAAGTAACTCGTCCTCCTGTGTGATTAGGACAGGTTTTCTGTGGACTAATAGGACGGCGGCCATTTTGTTTTCCTGATGATTGCTCCCCAGACAAAACGAGCCATTATAACTAATGAAAGGTATTTGGGAATATATTTATAATAAAGTAATAATTAAAAGGGTATTCCCATTTCAGACAATGGGGGCATATCGCTAGGATATGCCCCCATTGTCTGATAGGTGCCAAGAACAGAGCAGAGATGGCCAGAGGACCCCAGGTTTTCCGGGCCTGGCCACCACCAAGCGTTCTCCCCACAGAAGTGAATGGAAGCGCACAGCGATTGATCGTCACTGATCCCATTTCTATGAGGCCGACGGAAATAGCCACCCTTCACCACTTTCAGGGATCCGTTCTCGATGTAGGTGTGGGTCTCATCCTAGTGATATGCCCCCATTGTCAGAGATGGGAATACCCCTTTAAGTATTTTTATTTTCTTAATTCCCAGAGAACCCCTTGCTTTCCCCTCTAGTAGTATAATTTGTGTCCCCTATTCTCCTGCCTTCTAGTTTCTCCAATATTCACATCATCCTCCCACCCAAGTATTCAAATTGCACAATTTCATACAATGCGCCATCTGCTGGAAGGAACTACATACAGCAGCCTAGGCTTTGTTCACATTTTGTGTGTCAGACTGTAGTTAGTTAAGTGGTTATAGAACTGCAAAGCATCAGAATAATATAGCAGTAACTACTTAATCCACTAAGGCTAGTTTCACATCAGCGGCAGAGCTCTGGCAGGCATAGAACAGCATTTTGGCATTGCCAAAAACTGCCACCTGCCCACCCGGATCCCATTGACTATAATTAAATTCAGCAGAGGTCATATATGGCAGGAATCGGCTGGACAGAAAACCCTGCATGCAGTAGTTTTTGTCTGCCCGATCCTCGGCATTCTCTGCCAGAACAGCCTGTCGCAGATGTAAAAGTAGCTGAAGTTGGAAGGACTCAGTTAGTCAGTGGTGCAAGAAGATCCATCAACTAGAACTCATTGAGAAGCTATACAGCTGGAGAATAAAACTTTCTTAAAGCAGTGTGCCAGTTAGACCTCCCATAACTGTACTTACATTCCTCACCCATGTATACCTGCGCTTTAACTCAGTTGCTGACATGACAAGATATCCCCTTTATATTGTAAGCCTGGAATGAATATCTTTCGTTGCAACCCTTTGCATTAGTTATCGCATAGGAATACCTGATGTCACCTTTATGCCCCACTTTTGTATGTTTTCCTTTCCTCTTGTGCCATTTTTGTAATTGGTGGTACTGTATGTGTACTATGTACCTGATAAACACCCATAGCAGTGCTTCCCTAATTAACCATCATTATCACCTTTCATCAGTGGCGTAACTAGAGTGTTATGGGCCCCAGTGCAAACTTTGGATCGGGCCCCCCCTCCCCCCATTTTTACAAAGAAGCGGCAGATTTTCTTACTAATAGCTCTTTCCCATGCGGCTAGTCCGCTGCGTGAATGAGTGCCAAGCCCCATTCCTGGCAGCAGAGACACGGAGCAGTAACATGATTGATAATGCTCCGTGCCTCTCCGTGACCTTTTTACTACAAAATCACAGTGAGATGAAGTTGTCACCGTGATTTTGTAGCAAAACGATCACAGAAAGGCAAAGAGCATTATCAATCATGTTACTGCTCCGTGTCTCTGCTGTCCGGAGCGGGGCTTGGCTCGCTTTCACACAGCAGATTAGCCACACGGGATCCTCCCGTGTTAAAGAGCCCTAAGTCCAATGCATGGCTACAGTGGTGTAGCTATAGGGGTCGCAGCGGTCGCAATTGCGACCAGGCCCCTAAGTCAGGGGCGCCCATAGAGCCCCCCAGAAGAGATGGAGTAAAGCGGGCCCCGCAAGTGGTTTTTTATTAAGTGCGGCGGCCCTCCTTTATTTTGTGTGGCTGCGCAGCGCTTACTTGTCAGCGCGAGACCCGTGACCTCCGCGGCGGGTCTCGGACTCTTGCGGGATCACAGCAGCCAGGATTCAGAAAGACGAGCCCGCCGGCAGCCTCAGCCCTCAAGTGAAGAAGACAGCGTAGAGTAGGAAGTCTTTTTTTTTTTTTTTTATGTAAAAAATGGCACACACCTGCGTCCGGCTTCATACGGAGGGGGGACATGAATGATGATCAGTGGTGCCGTGCGGCAGTGTGTCTGAATTCAAAAGGGCCCGGACCGGCCATAATAGGGCAGCAAATAATGAGGAGCCCGGGGGCAAATGAAAATGAAATACTCTGTGGGCAAAAATCAAAATGTATAGAGGGAGTGGGCGGGGGCAACATGAAATATAGTAAGAGTCTCACTATATTTCATTTTGCCCCCATTCCCTCTATATATTTAAAAAAAATTGCCCACAGAGTATTTCATTTTAATTTTGCACCCTCATTATTTGCTGCCCCTGGCTGCCCTCATATGGCCGGCGCGGGCCCCCCCTTTCTGAATTCAGACACACTGCCGCACGGCACCACTGATCATCGTTCATCCCCCCCCCCCCCATCCCTCATATGAAGCCAGTGTGTGCCATACATTCAAAAATAAATAAAAAATACTCTAGTGACTAGAGTATTATTTTTTTTAAATGTATGGCTTCATACAGAGGGGGGAGGGTATGGGTAGGGGCAGAGGATGGCGGGTAGGGGCAGAGGATGGCAGGGGGGGCTGGTGGCGGAGGCTCGCGCGGGGGGGAGGCCCAATTCAAAGTTTGCCCTGGGGCCGATAGAACTCTAGTTACGCCCCTGCATGGCTACACTCACCCAGTCCTAATAAAATCTGGTCCTACCTCATCCAGGGTGTCGCTGGCATCGGCGTGATGTCCGCTGGATCCAGAACAAGGTCCCTGTGGTGATGGAGAAAAAAAGAATAATCACATAAGGAAGGGATGGTGACTGCCCCTGTGAAACTACCAGCAGGGGGCGCTGTGCTGGCCTGGTAGACTGAGCTATGCCAATGTATAGCAGTGTAATTTAGGACATTTCCCCTAAGTGCAACCACACAGTACTAATGTCCACATTGTGGCCCCTCACAGTACTAATGCCCACCTTTGTTCCTGTCACAGTAGTTATGCCAAATATGTGCCCCTAACAGTAGTTATGCCAAATATGTGCCCCCTTACTGTATTTATGCCAGATATGTACCCCTCACAGTAGTTATGCCCAGATATGTGCCCCTCACAGTGGATATGCCCAGATATGTGCCCCTCACAGTGGTTATGCCCAGATATGTGCCCCTCACAGTGGATATGGCCAGATATGTGCCCCCTCACAGCAGTTATGGCCAGATTATGTGCCCCTCACAGTAGTTATGACCAGATATGTGCCCCCCTACAGTGGTTATGCCAGATTATGTGACCCTCACATTAAATATGCCCACATATGTGCCCCTCACAGTGGTTATGCCAGATTATGTGCCCCACCCTCACAGTAGTTGATATATGTGCCCCCTCATAGTTATGCCTTTATATGTGCCCCCCTCACAGTAGTTATGCCAGATATATGCCCCCCTACAGTGGTTATGCCAGATTATGTGCCCCTCACATTAGATATGCCCACATATGTGCCCCTCACAGTGGTTATGCCAGATTATGTGCCCCTCACATTAGATATGCCCACATATGTGCAACTCACAGTGGTTATGCCAGATTATGTGCCCCACCCTCACAGTAGTTCATAGTTATGCCTTTATATGTGCCCCCCTCACAGTAGTTATGCCAGATATGTGCCCCCCTACAGTGGTTATGGCAGATTATGTGCCCCTCACATTAGATATGCCCACATATGTGCCCCTCACAGTGGTTATGCCAGATTATGTGCCCCACCCTCACAGTAGTTGATATATGTGCCCCCTCATAGTTATGCCTTTATATGTGCCCCCCTCACAGTAGTTATGGCAGATTAGGTGCCCCCTCAGTAGAGATGCCTACTTTTGTGCCCCCTCACTCTAGTTGTGCCCATCAACCCCCCCCCCCCTCCCCTTTTTTTGGAGGTATTACTATGTATTATAGAATTAGAGAAATTGAAATTTGGAAATTTTCAATTCTTTACAGATTATGTGCCCCTCACAGTAGTTATGACCAGATATGTGCCCCACTACAGTGGTTATGCCAGATTATGTGCCCCTCACATTAAATATGCCCACATATGTGCCCCTCCCAGTGGTTATGCCAGATTATGTGCCCCACCCTCACAGTAGTTGATATATGTGCCCCCTCATAGTTATGCATTTATATGTGCCCCCCTCACAGTAGTTATGCCAGATATGTGCCCCCCTACAGTGGTTATGCCAGATTATATGCCCCTCACATTAGATATGCCCACATATGTGCCCCTCACAGTGGTTATGCCAGATTATGTGCCCCACCCTCACAGTAGTTCATAGTTATGCCTTTATATGTGCCCCCCTCACAGTAGTTATGCCAGATATGTGCCCCCCTACAGTGGTTATGCCAGATTATGTGCCCCTCCCATTAGATATGCCCACATATGTGCCCCTCACAGTGGTTATGCCAGATTATGTGCGCCACCCTCACAGTAGTTGATATATGTGCCCCCTCATAGTTATGCCTTTATATGTGCCCCCCTCACAGTAGTTATGGCAGATTAGGTGCCCCCTCAGTAGAGATGCCCACTTTTGTGCCCCCTCACTCTAGTTGTGCCCATCAACCCCCCCCCCCCTTCCCCTTTGCCCCAGTCTGCAGTGTTAGGAAAATAAAAAAAAAACACATACTTACCCTCTTCCCTGATGTTGCGCTGCCTCACTCGCATCACGCTGCTGGCTGTACTGAAGGCAGTTTCCCGGGCCTTCAGAACTCCTCCCACTCCTCCCGCGATGTGCGGCCAGCAGAGGGAGCGCTAGAGCTCCTGCTTCACTGATGATCTGGAGACAGCCCGGCAGTGACAAGAACTGCCGGGCCGAGTGTATGTGAGTGAGTACGCGCGTCCCCCCTCTTCCTCCCCCCCCACTTCTGCGCAAACCTCCCCCACCTTGCCTCATATTAAACATGTAATGGAGCGCCCTGACGGGGCCCGTCACAGCGCTTCATTACATGTTAGTACAGCGGGCCCCCTCCCCCTGCGACCGCGATCGTTACGCCCCTGCCTCTCATGGTACCTTTGTCAAAAACTTTAAAGTATAACTGTCGTTTTTTTTGTTTTTTTTTCACCTTACATCACAAAAAGTGTAATAGCAAGCGATCAAAAAGTCACACGCACCCCAAAATAGTGGCAATAAAACCGTCATCTCATCCTGCAAAAATCATACCCTACCCAAGGTAATCGCCCAAAAACTGAAAGAATTATGTCCCTCAGACTATGGAAACACTAAAACATGATTTTTTTTGCTTCAAAAAAGAAATCATTGTGTAAAACTTAGATAAATAAAAAAAAGTATACATATTAGGTATCGCCGCATCCGTGACAACCTGGTCTATAAAAATATCACATGATCTAACCTGTCAGATGAATGTTGTAAATAACAAAAAATAAAAACGGTGCCAAAACAGCTATTTCTTGTTATCTTGCCTCACAAAAAGTGTAATATAGAGCAACCAAAAATCATATGTACCCTAAACTAGTACCAACAATACTGCCACCCTATTCCATAGTTTCTAAAATGGGGCCACTTTTTTGGAGTTTCTACTCTAGGGGTGCATCAGGGGGGCTTCAAATGGGACTTGGTGTCAAAAAAACCAGTCCAGCAAAATCTGCCTTTCAAAAACCGTATGGCTTTCCTTTCCTTCTGCGCCCTGCCGTGTGCCCGTACAGCGGTTTACGACCACATATGGGGTGTTTCTGTAAACTACAGAATCAGGGCCATAAATATTGAGTTTGGTTTGGCTGTTAACCCTTGCTTTGTAACTGGAAAAAAAATATTAAAATGGAAAATCTGCCAAAAAAGTGAAATTTTGAAATTGTATCTCTATTTTCCATTAATTCTTGTGGAACACCTAAAGGGTTAACAAAGTTTGTAAAATCCGTTTTAAATACCTTGAGGGGGGTAGTTTACAGAATGGGGTCATTTTTGGGTGGTTTCTATTATGTAAGCCTCGCAAAGTGACTTCAGACCTGAACTGGTCCCTAAAAATTGGGTTTTTGAAAATTTCTGAAAAATTTCAAGATTTGCTTCTTAATTTCTAAGCCTTGTAACATCCCCAAAAAATAAAATATCATTCCCAAAATGATCCAAACATGAAGTAGACATATGGGGAATGTAAAGTAATAACTATTTTTGGAGGTATTACTATGTATTATAGAATTAGAGAAATTGAAACTTGGAAATTTTCAATTCTTTACAAATTTTTGGTAAATTTGGTATTTTTTTATAAATAAAATTTTTTGGTTTTTTTAACTTCATTTTACCCGTGTCATGAAGTACAATATGTGACGAAAAAACAATCTCAGAATGGCCTGGATAAGTCAAAGCGTTTTAAAGTTATCAGCACTTATAGTGACACTGGTCAGATTTGCAATAAATGGCCAAGTCCGTAAGGTGAAATGGGGCCGAGTCCTTAACCACTTCCCATCTGGGCCCTTTGCCCCCTTCCTGACCAGGCCAAATTTTGCAAAACGGACATATCTCACTTTATGTGGTAATAACTTTGGAACGCCTTTATTTATCCAAGTCATTCAGAGATTGTTTTCTCGTGACACATTGTACTTCATGATAGTCATAAATTTGAGTCAAAATATTTCACCTTTATTTATGAAAAAATCCCAAATTTACCCAAAAATTTAAAAAAATCGCAATTTTCTAAATTTCAATTTCTCTGCTTTTAAAACAGAAAGTGATACCTCATCAAATATTTATTATTTAACATTCCCCATATGTCTACTTTATGTTGGCATCATTTTGGAAATGTCATTTTATTTTTTTAGGACGTTAGAAGGCTTAGAAGTTTAGAAGCAATTCTTCAAATTTTTAAGAAAATTGCCAAAACCCACTTTATAAGGACCAGTTCAGGTCTGAAGTCACTTTGTGGGGCCTACATAGTGGATACCCCCATAAATGACCCCATTGTAGAAACTACACCCCTCAAGGTATTCAAAACCGATTTTACAAACTTTGTTAACCCTTTAGGCGTTCCACAAGAATTAAAGGAAAATGGAGATCAAATTTTTAAATTTCACTTTTTTGGCAGATTTTCCATTTTAATCAATTTTTGTCTCTAACACATCGATGGTTAACAGCCAAACAAAACTCAATATTTATTACCCAGATTCTGCGGTTTACAGAAACACCCCACATGTGGTCGTAAACTGCTGTATGGGCACACGGCAGGGCGCAGAAGGAAAGGAACTCCACATGGTTTTTAGATGCCATGTCCCATTTGAAGCCCCCTGATGCACCCTTACAGTAGAAACTCCCAAGAAGTGACCCCATTTTGGAAACTAGGGGATAAGGTGCCAGTTTTATTAGTACTATTTTTGGGTACATATGATTTTTTGATCATTCAATATAACACTTTATGGGGCAAGGTGACCAAAAAATTGGTTGTTTTAGCACAGTTTCTATTTATTTATTTTTACAGCGTTCACCTTAGGGGTTCAGTCAAGTGACATTTTTATAGAGCAGATTGTTACGGACGTGGCGATACCTAATATGTATACTTTTTCTCATTTATTAAAGTTTTACACAATAATAGCATTTTTGAAACCAAAAAATTATGTTTTAATGTGTCCATGTTCTGAGAGCTATAGTTTTTTTATTTTTTGAGAGATTTTCTTATGTAGGGGCTCATTTTTTGCGGGATGAGGTGACGGTTTTATTGGTACCATTTTGTGGGACATACGCGTTTTTGATCACTTGGTGTTGCACCTTTTGTGATGCAAGGTGACAAAAATTGCTTGTTTTGACACAGTTTTTTTTTTTTTTTTTTACGGTGTTCACCCGAGGGGTTAGGTCATGTGATATTTTTATAGAGCTGGTTTTTACGGACGCGGCAATACCTAATATGTATACTTTTTTTTATTTGTTTCACTTTAACACAATAATAGCATTTTTGAAACCAAAAAAATTATGTTTTAGTGTCTCCATGTTCTAAGAGCTATAGTTTTTTTATTTTTTTGGAGATTTTCTTATGTAGGGGCTCATTTTTTGCAGGATGAGGTGACGGTTTTATTGGTACCATTTTGTGGGACATACGCGTTTTTGATCACTTGGTGTTGCACCTTTTGTGATGCAAGGTGACAAAAATTGCTTGTTTTGACACAGTTTTTTTTATTTATTTTTTACGGTGTTCATCCGAGGGGTTAGGTCATGTGATATTTTTATAGAGCTGGTTTTTACGGACGCGGCAATACTAAATATGTCTATTTTACTTTATTTTTTCTATTTTAATTTTTTTTTTTTTATTCCTAACTTGGGAACTTTTTTTTTTTTTACATGTGAAACTTTATTTTATTTTATTTTTTCAACCCTTTATTTTTTTTATTTTTTTTTACACTTTTCGTCCCCCATAAGGTCATACAAGACCTCTGGGGGACATTTGCTTCACTTTTTCTTTTTTTTTTCACAGTTGATTTCTCCTGTAACTGGGGCTGAGATAGTAGCCCCAGTTACAGGACAAATGCACCCCTATAGAGGCTGTACAGCAGCAATCCTGCGCTGTACAGCCTCACAGCAGGGCTGATCGAGGTCTCTGAGAGACCTCACACAGCTCCTGCACTCTCCGGTCACGGCGGTCACATGACCGCCGGGCCGGAACAGGAAGCGCACAGCGCTTCCTGCTCTGCAGACACAGCGCTCGGTGAGCGCTGTGTCTGCAGCGATCGTGAAGGCAGGGACACCTGGGCACTGTCCCTGCCTTGTCTTAGGGTTGCCCTGCTGTCACTGACAGCGGGCAACCCGATCAGCAGCTGCACGATTAGCGTGCAGCTGCTATTTCTGACAGGACGTTTTAAAACGTGCTGTCAGAAATAGACGTCCACCCATAGGACGTTTATATCCTATGGGCGGACGTGAGGCGGTTAAGGGGTTAAATATGGGGTAAGTCAGTCTAATAGTAACTGATTCTGGAATATTATGTTATTAGTAACTACATATATGAAAATTGAAATTAGGGTCTAAATGTGACAGTTATCCTTTAAGTGATTCCATCATCACCAAATGCAGTGCAATCTGCAGGCCGCAGGTTATGGAGCAGGAGGAGCTGCGCAGGTTCATATATAGTTTTGTGAGAAAAGATTGAGTAAAACTAGTAATTTATTCATAAAAATCTCTGGTCTTTCTGAACTCTGGAGCCCAAGTAGGCATCCTGTTAATGATTGACAGCCCTCCCTGTAGACGTGTGTAAATATGAACAACCATTAATCATTGATTAACTCCGAAAGACCATTGACTTACCTCTTGGGGGACACATCATGGTTACTGCTGCGGTCATTCATTGACTGAGGCGCCACAAGTGACCCCAGTCCATTACGAAAGTTTACAGTCTTGGACAGGAGCGCATAAACACATTGGTACACCAAAGGAACCATAACTTACTTCCCCTCCACATGCCCAGTGGGAAGAGGGGGCTGCCCAAAAGTGTTTGAAAGCTGAACAACCCCATAAAGGCAGCCAGCTCCGACCTAGGTAAGAGTCTAAGCTAAAGAATTTCATAGCTCAACTGGTAAATTATTAAAGAGACATTTGGAGGTGAGCTATGTTGAGCTTTTGGAAAGCTATGGGTCCATATAAGGTTCTTGCATGTGGCCCTGTCCTGTGTGATGTAGATTCAGGGACAGTCAAACCTTTAAGACTTAATCAATCCTAAGCAGTGATGGCCAGTTTGCCGTGTTCGCCCGCGAACACATGCGGGCTGCCATCTTAACTCACAAGTCCGGCGAGGCACAGGTAAGCCTGCATGTGTTAAGGGCAAACACGGCGAACCGGCCATCACTGATCCTAAGTACAATTTCCAAAGAAATGGCTCAGAACTCTAAAAAGCAGAGTTCTTTTGACTCAGTAAGAAAATGTAACATTGATTACGTATGAGACACAGGGCCAGAAGCTCTGTAATTCTGACATAAGTTGTGTCAGTTGACGCTTTGCTCTCCTACATATTATTATCACCATCACAAGATGCTATAAATCTTATTATTTTTTTATCTTTAGGTGTGACAAGACATTAGTGAACAAATCCCGGCAGACTGCTTTGGATATTGCTAAGTTTTGGGGTCACAAACACATTTTTACCTTGATCTCGAATGCTAAAGGTGGAGCCAAGCCTTATTTCTTGTCGGACGCTGACGAGAAGCATGAGAATTATTTCTGCAGTACATTTCTGGACAGAAGAAGTGATAAACGCACAGACACTAGCTGGTTGCAATCCAAGCACACACATGGCAGCTCGGTATACATCATTTTCTCCAACCTGAGTCCCCTCGTATCACTAATTGGTACAAAAGATGGCACACAAGAGCCAGAAATCAAGCTTTGCAGACTTCGGCACGATGATGTGAAGGAATTCTTGTCAAAACCCGATGAGATCTCATTAATATTTCTTGGAGTGGAAAACCAATTAAATAATCCACGTTCAGCAGGACAGGAAGACGGACTGGTGGCCTGGTTTGCCCTCAATGTGGAAAATTTATCTTCAGATCAGTTTGAAAGAAAATTTAAAGGCTGCTATTTTCTTCAGCCTCCGATGCCAGCCTTGTTGCAGCTGGTGAGCACCGAAGCAGGTATCTTAGCTTATTTTCTGTTGTATCTCCATATTATCTGCAATACAATTTCTTTAAAGGGATAGTTTAGACCTATTAAATAACAATAGGAGTCATTTTCATCTTACCAGTGCCCTTGGACCTCCTGTGACAACTCTACCTTGTGTCCCACCAGAGTAGAGAACTTTCATA
Organism: Bufo bufo; assembly: GCF_905171765.1. Classification (NCBI taxonomy): domain Eukaryota; kingdom Metazoa; phylum Chordata; class Amphibia; order Anura; family Bufonidae; genus Bufo; species Bufo bufo. The sequence goes on along the minus strand of NC_053390.1, from coordinate 152,109,719 downwards.
AAGACCAAAATCTATGCTAACGATCAAATATCAGATTCTAGATTTTGAGATGCTAGAATGAAAGGTTTGTTAGGAGAACCAAATTTCTTGTAAATATGACCAGAATGTGTTAAAAAAAAAATATTTATTACTCACCTCACCAATCCACTGCCATTCTGACACTGCCTCTGTCCTTGCCGCTCTCCACTTCCTGTTCCTGGCTTCACATACTGGAAATGCTCACTCAGCCAATCACTTATATTTAACCTATCCTGGCTCTTTTTTCAAAAATTTGGTTCCCTTGGACAACTCCTTTAGAGGAGTTTCATTGTATAGTATTTTCACTCCATGTGTGAGTCTGATTACTTTAATGGGGTTGTCTGACTTCAGCAAATGGCATTTGTCATGTAGAGAAAGTTAATAAAAGGCACTTATTAATGTATTGTAATTGTTCATATTGCCTCCTTAGGCTGGCTTGATTCATTTTTCCATCACTGCTTGCATCCTTGGGTTGTTGTCCTTGCACACCATAGGAAAAAGCCCTGCCCTATGTGCACACTTGCAGTCTCTGCCACCTGTTGGATCGCAGGGTGGTCGTAACCCCCTAAAAACGAGCAGTGTATAATATGATGGAAAAATGAATCCAGACAGGAAAGGAGACAATATGGACAATCACAATACATTATCAAGTGCCGTGCATGAACTTACTCTACATGATAATTGCCTTTGGTGAAGTGAGGCAACCCCCTTTAACTGTACAAAAGTTTATATCATTATTGGGCAGACTAGATGAGCCAAATGGTTCTTATCTGTCGAAACATTCTTTGTTTCTATGGTGTTTTCCTATAAATCTATGCCTATGCATTGGGCAAATAAGGGTCCCCTGGTATGTAAGGTACAATGACAGGTAGCATCTGCATCTAGGCAGTTGTGGCTGCCCATGTCTGTGGCTCTTCCCACTGATGTCTTCTTCGGTTACAAATACAGCCAAGCAAGCTTCCTTTTATGGTGGCTTTCCCAAATGTGGGACCCCACTTATCAGACATTAATTAAACATTCTGTAAGTATTATACAAAGGTATCTTTCCTTGTCTTTATCGTGGCTTAACAAATACCGAGAGGTGTAGCATGAGATGACCAGATTGAAAAAAAAAAAACATTCCATGATACTGTGTCATGAGATATCTATCCTATATATGTCTATGTGTGGCCACCCAGTAGTTGTGTTGTGCATTGTCAAGGGTTTTGCTAGCATGGCAGGATATTGTGTTGAATTTTTTTGCCTGAGAAATTGGAACCCTTAAAGGGGTTGTGCCAACATTAAATATTATTTTAATATATATCAGCATAAAAAGCGAGTTGCTTTTATATCTTTGTTACAAAAATGCTCCAGTTGGGAGATATGTTCTTTCCTCCATTATAATGGTGCCCCCTGGTAGGGATCGACCGATTATCGGTTTGGCCGATATTATCGGCCGATATTGAGGATTTTGAACGTTATCGGTATCGGCATCTATTTTGCCGATATACCGATAACATATTGGGAACACAGAACGCGCTGCTCTCAGCACTCTGTGTTCCCTCCGCAGCACAGGGGAGAAGGAAGCAGTGTCTCCCTCCCCCTGTGCTGCTGCTGCCGCTGCCGCCAATGAGAGGAGAGAACATAAGAGGAGGGGAGGGGCTGTGGCCGCTGCGCCACTAATGAAGATAAGCCTTTTATTCATTCATATACAGGAGGCGGGAGCTGCAGAATCACATAGCCGGCTCCTGACCTCTATGAGCTGTAGCTGCGGTCCGCGGTAGTTAACTCCTCAGGTGCCACGGATCGCAGCTACCGCTCATAGAGGTCGGGAGCCGGCTATGTGATTCTGCAGCCAGCTCCCGCCTCCTGTATATGAATGATTGAGAGACTTATCTTCATTGGTGGCGCAGTACGCTCCCCCCCCCCCCCCAGCCCCCCAGTATTAATCATTGGTGGCGCAGTGCGCCCCCCACCCCCATTCAAATAGTAAAAACATTGGTGGCGCAGTGCTCCCCCCCCCACCCAGTATTACTCATTGGTGGCAGTGGCCACAGGATCCCCTCTCCCCTGCTCCTCCGATCGGAGCCCCAGCTGTGTAATCCTGGGGCTCCGATCGGTTACCATGGCAGCCAGGACGCTATTGAAGCCCTGGCTGACATGTTCAGCTCCATGCTGCTGTGTGCACAAAGCACAGAGCAGCAGGGACAGTGTGAGCTCCTATTCACCCTGATAGAGATCTATCAGGGGGAATAGGACAAGGGTTCTAGTCCCTAAGGGGGCTAAAAGTTAGTAAAAAAAAAAAACACAAAAATATTAAGTATAAATGAAAAAGATTTAAAAAAAATAATAAATAAATACACATTAACAATAAACATATTAATTTTCAGCAGATTTGTAACATAGTAACATAGTACATAAGGCCGAAAAAAGACATTTGTCCATCCAGTTCGGCCTGTTATCCTGCAAGTTGATCCAGAGGAAGGCAAAAAACCCTGTGAGGTAGAAGCCAATTTTCTCCACTTTAGGGGAAAAAAAATTCCTTCCCGACTCCAATCATGCAATCAGAATAACTCCCTGGATCAACGACCCCTCTCTAGTAGCTATAGCCTGTAATATTATTAAGCTCCAGAAATACGTCCAGGCCGCTCTTGAATTCCTTTATTGTACTCACCATCACCACCTCCTCAGGCAGAGAGTTCCATAGTCTCACTGCTCTTACCGTAAAAAAAATTTTTTAGCAAAAATGAAAATTCCCAGAATATCGGTATAAATTATCGGCTATCGGCCTGAAAGTTCACAAATTATCGGTATCGGACCTAAAAAATAAATATCGGTCGATCCCTACCCCCTGGTGTTTAATATGGATTTTAATATGTATGTCCACCTACTGAGAAGAATAAGAATGGTCGCACATGCTCAGTTTCATCCTTTAACTTTCACCAAATATATCTACTGTTAGAAGCTAGGACATATACCCCTGAGCCATGGTAGTAAGAGAGCTGTAGCATAATGGAGACAACTCTTAGAAAGGACATGCCCCTGATCTGTCAGCCTGAACAAAATCTAACAGAGCAATTGGAGCAATGAATGGGGAGATCTCTGGATCCATGTGAGGTACAGATTGGTTCTAGCTTTTTTAGAGATTGCCATGTACTATACAATATCTGATTTTCATTTTTTAAATCAATCATGGCCGTACAACCGTATTATCAAATTCGTGGAAAGGTAAGGGTGGACATATCTTTTGCACCTGTTATACCTCCTTCACAGGGTCTGATATGGGTGTGGCTCACAGTATGGTCTTGTTCACATTGCACCAGTATCCTTGCTGGGCAGTTGTGTGGAAGCTTTTCTGTGAGCTGGATTCCATCACCCTCAGACCCTGTTCACACCATAGTCAGAGTAGTGGTAGGAACCCTTTGCCATGCTGAGTGACCGTGACGTGGTGCATGAAGGGCTCCGATATTTTCCTGACCGGAACATATTGGCGAAAGTCTCAGCTTTTTAATACCTGCATTTATGACTTCCCAGTATAGTCAGTAGCTTATTTGTTTGGTGCATTTTCTCTTGGTGTCTCATATGATGCTTTGCTACATTCCCTGTAGCTTGTCCTTGTGGTGCATGTGGACCGCGCCGACGTCCTCCATTGTATGCATATTTTGCTGGGGATAGTCGATAATTGCGGTCCACATGCGGCTGGGCTGCTCCCCCAATCTAGACACGCCACCGTGTCAGGGGCTGAGCAGCTCCTCCAAAATTGCCACTATTTTTTTGGTGTTTCTGTTTTGTTTGATTTGTAGTGTGTGTGCCTTTACCTGGCATTCTAACACTCTTTTGCACCTGTTATACCTCCTTCACAGGGTCTGATATGGGTGTGGCTCACAGTATGGTCTTGTTCACATTGCACCAGTATCCTTGCTGGGCAGTTGTGTGGAAGCTTTGCTGTGAGCTGGATTCCATCACCCTCAGACCCTGTTCACACCATAGTCAGAGTAGTGGTAGGAACCCTTTGCCATGCTGAGTGACCGTGACGTGGTGCATGAAGGGCTCCGATATTTTCCTGACCGGAACATATTGGCGAAAGTCTCAGCTTTTTAATACCTGCATTTATGACTTCCCAGTATAGTCAGTAGCTTATTTGTTTGGTGCATTTTCTCTTGGTGTCTCATATGATGCTTTGCTACATTCCCTGTAGCTTGTCCTTGTGGTGCATGTGGACCGCGCCGACGTCCTCCATTGTATGCATATTTTGCTGGGGATAGTCGATAATTGCGGTCCACATGCGGCTGGGCTGCTCCCCCAATCTAGACACGCCACCGTGTCAGGGGCTGAGCAGCTCCTCCAAAATTGCCACTATTTTTTTGGTGTTTCTGTTTTGTTTGATTTGTAGTGTGTGTGCCTTTACCTGGCATTCTAACACTCTTTTGCACCTGTTATACCTCCTTCACAGGGTCTGATATGGGTGTGGCTCACAGTATGGTCTTGTTCACATTGCACCAGTATCCTTGCTGGGCAGTTGTGTGGAAGCTTTGCTGTGAGCTGGATTCCATCACCCTCAGACCCTGTTCACACCATAGTCAGAGTAGTGGTAGGAACCCTTTGCCATGCTGAGTGACCGTGACGTGGTGCATGAAGGGCTCCGATATTTTCCTGACCGGAACATATTGGCGAAAGTCTCAGCTTTTTAATACCTGCATTTATGACTTCCCAGTATAGTCAGTAGCTTATTTGTTTGGTGCATTTTCTCTTGGTGTCTCATATGATGCTTTGCTACATTCCCTGTAGCTTGTCCTTGTGGTGCATGTGGACCGCGCCGACGTCCTCCATTGTATGCATATTTTGCTGGGGATAGTCGATAATTGCGGTCCACATGCGGCTGGGCTGCTCCCCCAATCTAGACACGCCACCGTGTCAGGGGCTGAGCAGCTCCTCCAAAATTGCCACTATTTTTTTGGTGTTTCTGTTTTGTTTGATTTGTAGTGTGTGTGCCTTTACCTGGCATTCTAACACTCTTTTGCACCTGTTATACCTCCTTCACAGGGTCTGATATGGGTGTGGCTCACAGTATGGTCTTGTTCACATTGCACCAGTATCCTTGCTGGGCAGTTGTGTGGAAGCTTTGCTGTGAGCTGGATTCCATCACCCTCAGACCCTGTTCACACCATAGTCAGAGTAGTGGTAGGAACCCTTTGCCATGCTGAGTGACCGTGACGTGGTGCATGAAGGGCTCCGATATTTTCCTGACCGGAACATATTGGCGAAAGTCTCAGCTTTTTAATACCTGCATTTATGACTTCCCAGTATAGTCAGTAGCTTATTTGTTTGGTGCATTTTCTCTTGGTGTCTCATATCTTTACATGGGTCTGATAAACACAGCTGTTGAGAATTAGGTCATCTTTCATTGTAGACAAACTTTCTTTTGTAGTCCATGGACCTGTAGTGTTATCGTTGATACCTATGTTTTAGTGTATGTTGTATTGTGTTTGTTCCTCATGGTATCTGCTTTCTCTTTCTAGGGATATTGGCACAAGCACGATCTGTCCTGGCCTGGCACAATCGCTACAAATGCTGCCCGACCTGTGGTGGCAAGACCATAATTGAGGAAGGTGGATACAAGCGGACATGTGTAATAGAAGGGTGCCCCAGTTTACAAGGGATCCACAATACATCATACCCAAGAGTGGGTGAGTACGTACAGCATTAGGTAAATGCCAAGGCATGCTTCATAATGGAATACGGTTTGATAGGCTGTTGGATTGGTTCGGTAAAGTCTCATCTTGGATGAGAACATGGAGCGTTTAGATCTTTTTTGCACACATTGAAAATACCTTCTCTCATCCTGACATGATAGAAGATCTGCTACATGTCTTGGTGAAATCTTCAGCACACAGCTTGCGGTGTAATAACAAGAAGCTTTAGTTTTGCAGTCAAAGCGCCTACTACCGTATATGTCGGGAAGAAAGATTTTTATGTCAGACAGCTGATTTTATTAATTGCATACAAGATATACGGTATATATTGTGTCCATCTAAAATAATATGGCTGTTTCTTGAAGAAATAGTTAAGAAGTCATCAGTGTTGTTCTGACGTAAGCTGACAACTGTCTGAATGATGTGGTTCTTCTTTCATCTTTATGGCTTTCTTTTGGCTTTGGCTTCCTAATTTATTTAGCTGTAGGTATTTATAATCTGGTACCCCCTGTCAGATGCTCTGAAAAGTTCATTAACAAAATACAGGCTGAAAAAAATGACCCGTTTTTCCTGGTGACGCCACCTGCAAGGCAGTGAGGTGGGAATGTGATATTCTCCTCTGCACTGTTATTGGGTGTCTTTCATGTAATAATAATATGCAATGCAATTTCCTTACTGATAATTTAGTTGCTGGATTAATATACAGTACTAACATTCTAAACTACACTTATAGAGCATTGGAGAGAACTGTTTTCAAATTTTATTTTATTCCTTTTTTTCTTTGTTCTTTTAAATATTGCATATTACATTATTGTAAGCTGTATATAGCTATAATCTACATACAGATGTATAAATGCTTCTACATGATTCTTATGGAACCTATGTATGCCTAAAGACATCTAAATGTAGAATACTACTTGTACTTGTCAAAAATATTCAATAAAAATATATATATATATATATATATATATATATACTAACATTCATGCCTAAGGTACAGCCTACTAGGAATTCTGGGACAAAGGGCTTGGCTGCATTTGCTAGGCCTTCGCTATCACCTCCCTAGTCTCATCTTTGATGCCAATCATTACAACAGGTGTGCAGCCGTCAGTGACACCCGCTCACTGATTGCTGCACTCATACGGGCAATCACGCGGGCACAGCTGTCATTGCTTTCTGACTCTCTTCTCCCAATCTCTACCATCTGTTCCCTCCAAGACCCAGATGCTGCCACCACCCTATATAACACCACAATAAGTACAGCTCTGAACACTGTTGCCCCTCTCAAACACACATCAAAACCCGAAAAATCAACAGACAACCCTGGGACACCAACTTGACCAAAAAACTCAGACAAGCTTCCAGGGTAGCTGAGCGGTGATGGAAGAAATCCCATTCTAAAGATCAATTCACTGCATACAAGCAATCCCTCCTCATATTCAAATCCTCACTCGCTGATGCAAAACAGGCCTACTGCTCATCTCTCATATCTTCCCTGGCCCACAGCCCTAAACAACTTTTTAACACTTTTAACTCCCTTCTCCGTCCCCCAGCGCCCCCACCCTCTCCTCTCATCTCAACTGAGGACTTTGCCACATACTTCAAACAAAAGATAGTCAACATCAGAGATAGCTTCAGTACACAGTCCCCACAGACCCTCTACACAACTGCTCGGTCCTCTTCTTCCAAAACCCACTTCTCCACCATTACAGAAGAAAACCGCTCCACTCTACTCTCCAGATCACATCTCACCACCTGTGCACTTGACCCAGTCCCACCCCACCTCATCCCTAACCTCACCACAGTGTTTATCCCAGCCCTAACTCATTTCTTAAACCTATCACTAACCTCTGGTGTCTTCCCCTCTACTTTTAAACATGCTACCATTACACCCATCTTCAAAAAGCCTTCACTTGACCCATCTTCTTTGTCCAGTTATCGCTCCATATCACTTCTTCCGTATGCCTCAAAGCTACTTGAACAACATGACCATTCAGAATTGTCCTCTCACCTCTCCTCCTGCTCCCTCTTTGACCGGCTACAATCTGGCTTCCGATCCCACCACTCGACTGAGACTGCCCTTACCAAAATCACCAATGGCCTACTAACAGCCAAAACCAAAAAAAACTACTCTGTCCTCCCTTTTCCTTGACCTGTCCTCTGCCTTTGACACTGTCGACCACTCCCTTCTGTTGCAAACTCTCTCATCTCTTGGCATCACTGACCTGGCCCTCTCCTGGATCACATCATACCTCACAGACCGGATGTTTAGCGTCTCCCACTCTCACACCACCTCCTCGTCTCATTCCCTCTCTGTTGGTGTCCCCCAAGGCTCTGTCCTAGGACCCCTGCTCTTCTCTATTTACACTTTTGGCCTGGGACATCTCATATAGTCCCATGGCTTTCAGTATCACTCTTATGCTGACGACACACAAATCTACCTCTCTGGTCCAGACATTACCACCTTATTATCCAGAATCCCACAATGTCTATCTGCTATATCATCCTTCTTCTCCTCTCACTTTCTAAAACTTAATATGGATAAAACAGAATTCATAATCTTTCCCCGATCTTGCTCAACCCCCCCAACAGACCTATATATCACGATCAATGGCTGCACACTCTCCCCGGTCAACCAAGTCCACTGCCTTGGAGTTACCTTGGATTCTGCCCTCTCCTTCCGACCGCACATCCAAGCCCTTTCCACCACCTGCCACCTCCAACTCAAAAACATCTCCCGCATCTGCGCTTTCCTTAACTTTGAATCTGCAAAAATGCTTGTACATGCCCTCATCATCTCCCGCCTAGACTACTGCAACACTCTCCTCTGTGGCCTTCCATCTAGCACTCTCGCACACCTCCAATCTATCCTAGCCTCTGCTGCCCAACTAATCCACCTCTCACCCTGTTACTCCTCTGCCTCTCCCCTCTGCCAATCCCTTCACTGGCTCCCCATTGCCCAGCAAATTCAGTTCAAAATACTAACAGATACATACAAGGCCGTCCACAACCTGTCCCCTCCATACATCTCTGAGCTACTTTCCGGATACATCCCCACACGCAATCTCCGATCCTCCTCTTCTCTTATCACCTCTTCCCACAATCGCCTCCAAGATTTCTCCTGTGCATCCCCCACACTCTGGAACTGGCTACCCCAACATATCAGACTCTCACCTACAGTGGAATCCTTCAAAAGTAACCTGAAAACCCACCTCTTCAGACAAGCCTACAACCAGTGACCCTGCTGCCTCTATACCGCCATGACGAGCTTCACCCTCTCCCACTGTGTCCTTCTCCCATACCATGTAGATTGCAAGCCCTCATGGGCAGGGCCCTCTCTTTCTGTACCAGTTTGGAACTCGTCTTGTTTATGCTTAGTGCAATTGTCTGTATTATGTATGTATACCCCTTTTCATATGTACAGCGCTATGGAATGAATGGCGCTTTAATAATAAATAATAATAGTATGTATTCGTATTCACCATTATGTAACCATACGACATGGTGTGTTAAAGAGGACGTGATACCTTTCCTGAAATGTCTGTTGTAGTAAATAGTTGTATTCACCATGGAATAACAATCAGGAGCATCTTTCCCATAACTATATTTGTGTCATTTCTCTGTTATTGCTTCTGGCAATTTATGAATAAATTTATAACTGTGTTTTCCCATTTACCTTGTCAGATGGGCGTGTCTCTGCACAATAATTAATTGTTAGGACCAGTTGGACAGTGCATGACTGTTTAGGGACACAGCCCTAACTTGTAACACCCAGTTGTCAGTTTATTCAAAAATTGCTATAAGGAATAAGAGAGGAATAGTACAGCTCAGGTTTCTAAGAAAAGATGCTCCAGAATAGTTGTTTCATGGGGAATACAAAAATTTACAACAACATACATGCCTGTGCAGTACCCCGGATCCCATGTGCTTTCCGCATCCGTTTGTCCATTCCGCAAAAGATAGAACATGTCCTATATTTGGCTTCAAAATGGGGACCAGAGACCCATTAACATCAATCAGTCCACAAAAATAATGGATGCGAAACATGTCAAATGGACGTCATCTGTATTTTGCGGACCGCAAAATACATACGGTCGTGCGCATGAGCCCTTAGAGTGAAACGGTGGTGAGAAAATGAAGTCATTAAGAAATAACATATTGTTGCTTTCTTTATTACACAGATCCCGTGGTGATAATGCTCATCATTCACCCTGATGGAAACCATTGTCTTCTGGGGAGACAAAAGAGATTTCCTCCTAGTATGTTCTCTTGTTTAGCAGGGTTTATTGAACCAGGTAATTACACTCTACGGAGGGAAGTTATCAAGAGGGTAATATTTGAAGTCCGTTTTGGTATGTAACGTACTTTGTGCCAAATTTATCAAATGCCCCTTGTTGTTTGATAAATTTGTCTCATTCTTAAACCTAACACTTTTTTTCTATAAAAGCCAGTTTTCCTAATCCACCCTCCTACTGCAGTGAGATTGAGACTTTTTAGAAAATTTCAGTGATAAATCTGGAGTGAAGCTCATTAAAAGGGTTTTGCTGACCCTGTGGTGCCTGGGGTCAGAAAGTCGCAGCGGGTGGCTACTCGCCCGATTTCAAGGGATCGCTCCATGACCTAGTTGTATGAATGGATTTCGGTCCAGGTTTTCCTGTTTTGGTTTACTATCCTTTTTGTCCTATCTAAGTATCGGTAGTTTTCCTTTCAACTGTTCTGGGTCTGCCACTCCCAGCCACTATTTAGTCTCTCTTCCAACTTCCCTTGTTGCCATATATAGACCTTCCTTTTAGGTGATCTATTCTGACCTCAGGTGGTGTTGCTATGGAGTTGCTGGAGCAGTTGGAACCAGTGCGGTTGGATCTCCGGTCCTCTTCAGTTTGTTGTATACTGTTTGTTGTCTCCCTTCTGGGATTATATGTGGTGTTTGTATTGTTTGTCCACTCCCTGTTGTTACCCTAGGTATCAGTGGTGAGGACTAGTGCTCCCACTTCCCCACTCACTACCTAGGGCTTCTTCCAGGGTAAGTCAGGTACCAGGCATGAGATCAGCATACGGGTGAGCAACCCGTCTAGGGACGTTAGGGTAGCCAGGTGCCAGTGCTAGGTGAGTTAGGGGTCACCACTCCTCCCTTTCCCTTGTGTTAGGGCACCCGGTTTCCTTTCCCTCCGCACCACACGTCTGGTACCTGCCATACCAGACGTGATAATAGGTCATAAGTATCTGATAGATGTGGTCCGACTTCTGTGAGTGCCGCAGCCTTCTCTGTGCATACCAAGCACAGCGTTTTAGATACCAAGCACAGCGTACAGCGACTGTGATTGTTATCGCAGCTCAGCCCCATTCACCTGTGCCAGAGATTGGCTGAGGGTGCATTTCCTGTGTGCAAGAGAGGCCAGGAAACACAGACCTGCAGGGTAGCGTAGGTACAGCGTCTGTGAGTGCCACCCTTTTTTAATTTTTTTTTATGGCATTCTGATGCTTTTTATTGGCTGGACAACCCCTTTTCAAGGAATCTTAAACTTGCAGTAGAAAACTGCCAAATTTGCAGCCTTTAGGAAGATAAAGTAGTGACATTGGGCAGATCATTTTCAGGACTTCCTTTTAGTTATCTTTTGACAATGCAGTCAGCATCTCTCCAGCTGACTACAGAGAGCAAAAGATTGACAATGTCTGGAGACTTCAGGCTTTCTTCCCATTCCTCTCATTGCTTTGGGCTTTGACTAATATACTATCACGGTACTAACCTTGGCTTTCTCTCTAATCCAAAGGGGAAACAATAGAAGACGCTGTCCGTAGAGAGGTGAAAGAGGAGAGTGGCGTTACAGTTGGCCACGTTCAGTATGTATCGTGCCAGCCCTGGCCAATGCCTTCCTCCCTTATGATTGGTTGCTTAGGCGTTGCAATATCTACAGAAATTACAGTCGACAAGATTGAAATAGAAGATGCTCGTTGGTTCCCTAGAGAACAGGTAAAGTTCAATTTCATTTCCTTCTGGTATTGATTCTTTTCTGATTACTCCGGTTTGGTAAGACACGGGGCAATGCTTAGATGCTATGACTTCTCTCTAATGATGAAATGCATGAATGTAAAGAAAGGCAGATATTCCTCTGCCGGCTCCAGAGACTTGGTGGAATGTGTACAGTAAAACAATCCTTTTCATCTGCTAGCTGAAACATTAGAGCCAGGCTGCCAAGCCGCAGATGCTCTAGTGCTTGAATGAAAGCTTTGCTTTAGGCAACATTTTGTTCATATGGGGACTTATTCAAGTCGTGCTAATGTGTAACGTTGTATTCTTTGGTCTGTTTCCCAATTTACAGTAGGTATAAGTCTTGGTAACCACAGGGATTAGTTCACTTAAAAACATAGGGGGGACATTTATTAACTGTGTGGCGTATTGAAGTTGGAGATTTTGTCACATGCCATTTTTGTGGCAAAATCTTTGACTTTTCCCACTCATGCCACTTTTGCAAAGTGCCGAGAAAACGGGCCATGTAGTGGGTGGGGAAGCGGGTAGGCAGGCCTGGCTCATTTATCGTTTTTCACATGAAAAATGGTTCAAAGCAGGGATGCCCAACCTGCGGCCCTCCAGCTGTTGCAAAACTACAACTAACTCCCAGCATGCCCAGACAGACTACAGCTATCAGCCTACAGCAGGGCACGATGGGAGTTGTAGTTTTACAACATCTGGAGGACCGCAAGTTGAGCATCCCTGGTTTAAAGGGTACCTATTATTTAACAAACTTTTAACCAAATTTAGTTACTTGGTAATAGAGACTTGTCAGCACCCAGACCCCCTCTGATCAAAACTTGACATATATTTTGGTAAAATTATAGGTAGGCAGCAAACCTCTGATTCAAAATACACGGATTCATTAGAGACTCTAAACACAAGTGGATCTGAAAAAAAAAAAATTTGCTGATCCACCATTGCAACCATTTTGCAATCAAAGCATCTTTGTAAATAATCTCGGTTAAAATTCCTCTAAGATTTCATGTCTACAGCCCCTTAGTAGACCTGTTTGTTTCCATGGTAACAAACTACATCCTGCAGTCACACCCCTCTTCCAGCTGTCCTTTTCATCTTGCTGACATATTTGACAGGTTGTCAAGTAATGTGTGAAAACACCTCTTTTTGATCCTGTAAGAAATCGGAGGCATACGGTGGTACAGGCTATAGGTCCATACTGCACTAAACTGTAATACGCATATATGCATTAGGCCTTATGTCAAACTGAACCTAGTGATCGACATAATTTTACCTACCTGTTATTTGAAATATGTGCAACTTGCCGTTCCCCCAAGGCCAACCAAGTCCTAGAGTTTTAGGAATTGCCGAGTGGTGATGCAGCCTTAATAGTTTTGTGTGTCACTGTGCTCCCCAGGGTTAGGCTCTGTAGCATGTAAAGGAGCTGTAGTTGGAGGAATATGTAGAGTCCAGACTTGATAAAGTTCAACAGTTTTACTTGAATAAACTTGCATTCAGACAATACTTGATCTTTCTCTTGGCTCCAGCAGGCTAAGGGTAGACTGGCAGGTAAACTTGAAAACTTTGCTTTATCTTTCTCTGCTGCTGTGCTAATCTCTGGCTTCCGTATGGTTACTGGACTTTCTGACAGTTCTGGTACCTTATTGAGTAGGGTGCCTTTGGCCGTTGTCCCCCTCGTAATATTCAATCTATGAACTGCAAGGAGTCAAGGTGCTCTACGAGCTTCTTTCCCTGGAAGACTCCTGCAGCAGGAGGGGCAAACGCTCCCCTTACTGCGCCATGTTGTCTCTTCTCTTTCCAACTCTCAACTTCACTATAGCTTCCTGCAACCTGTCCCTTAGTAGGAAGAAGGACTAGCCCACTTCTGCCCAAAAGGGGGAGAATGGAATGGTAAGTTCCATTCTATCTAAACATCTGCCACTGCCAGGTACACTACCACCAGCTGGACAACCATGAAATACAATACATAAGTTACATAGCAATACTAATAAGGCACAATATCAAAGGACCTGGAAATAAATACAGAGATGACATTATTTACTAAGCATTAGAGACAGTAGCTAGATGTAGAAATGGTAGCGCCCCCTCTGGGGTACTACATATGCACATCACTACTCCAGATTTGGACTCCAGATGTTGGTGGAAGTTGTCGTTAATATACAAAATGTAGAATAATGAAACTCTAGGTAAACGATAACTTTTTCTTTTTTCACATGTAGGTTGTAGAAGCCATAGTCAAAGGAAACCATCAGTACCTGGTAGTGCCACCAAGGCACGCCATCGCTCACCAGTTGATAAAGCACTGGATTGGTATGAATGCTAACCTATAGTGTCAAGAAAAAACGGGCTTTATTATATAAGGATCACAATGTAATCGGCATATCAATTTATACAGCTGAAAATCTGCTGTCTCTGATTCTTTTCAAATGAAGACACATATGATTTCCCAGAATCCTAGGCACAGGGATGACGTGTTGCCGTCTGAATGTGAACTCCTATGTCACTTTTCCCAGTTTGCACCTTCTTATTGATCTGCACTGGGGAATCACTTATACAAGACTTTTGTTTTTTTACCTCTTTTTTTTTTGTACTACGAGATCTGGGCATTCTGACTGGATAAAACTATTACTAGTTCAGAATCACGTTTATTGGTTAAACATGATAAATAAGGTAATAATGTATAACTATAATTACTATATATCACATTTGTATTAAATGGCATAATTAACCTCAATACCCCAGGTTATGTTATGCTACTTTTGTATTTAGATAATGAAGGAGATTTATCAAAACTGGTGTAAAGTAAAACTGACTTAGCTGCCCACATCAACCAATCAGATTCCACCTTTCGTTTTTCAGAGATTCTGGATCTGATTGGTTGCTTTTGGCAACAAAGTCAGTTTTCACCAGTTTTGATAAATCTTCCCCATTTTTGTCAGGTCCTAGATAAGTCTGTACACCATTGAAAATTACAAGAGCAATATCTGTTGTGTGCAGGCAGTGAACAAGCAGGGAATGAGTCCAAGATAAGTAATGCATTTACAGAGTTATGTGAATTCTGTATATAGGTGGACATATACTGTAATGTATATGGAAGCTCACTGGAAATCTTGAAGGTCTATCAGTCTGTATATAACATGATATTTGAGATACATATTTCATCACCCTTCTCTCCAGGTATTAAACAGCCACCGGAACTTCACAAGGAGTCTTCGGTTTAGGCATGGCCATACTTGGCGGCAGAAGTGAAAACCGGTGGGACATGTGTGAAGAGGGTCGGCAGTGGATTTAAGATACAGGTCTTGGGCAGCAAACAGACCCCATTTATTAGCTAAAAAATGGACAGAGCTGCTCCTGCTGTGTCTGATCTGGCCTGTGCTTGTATTACGTGGATTTGAATGGCTGCCATGTAAGGCTACTTTCACACTCGCATTTGGTGCGGATCCGTCATGGATCTGCACAGATGGATCCGTTAAGATAATACAACCGGCTGCATCCGTTCAGAACGGATCTGTTTGTATTATCTTTAACATAGCCAAGATGGATCCGTCTTGAACACCATTGAAAGTCAATTGAGGACGGATCCGTTTTCTGTTGTGCCAGATTGTGTCATAGAAAACAGATCCGTCCCCATTGACTTACATTGCGTGTCAGAACAGATCCGTTTGGCTCAGTTTCGTCAGACGGACACCAAAATGCTGCAAGCAGCGTTTTGGTGTCCGCCTCCAAAGCGGAATGGAGACTGAACGGAGGCAAACTGATGCATTCTGAGCGGATCCTTATCCATTCAGAATGCATTAGGGCAAAACTGATCTGTTTTGGACCACTTGTGAGAGCCCTGAACGGATCTCACAAACGGAAAGCAAAACGCCAGTGTGAAAGTAGCCTAAGGCTACATATCCCTTGAATGGGCCAAAATGTCTGGCCAATCCCCCTTCCCCCCCCTTCACTATAATAACCTAATGCTAGTAGTTTCACAAGCCAGACCTGCGAGGATCAGTGATCTCCAGACCAGCTTCAATGTGATGAGACAACTACTTAAAATAGAAATTTCCCAAAATGGCGAAACTGTGCAGAGCACTATAGGTGTGTTTATTTCTTTTATACCTAGGTGTAGCCTTCTCTATCTGTACACATGCTGATGGCCAAGCTGAAAAATCTAAAAAGGTACACCATGTAAAAATATCATATTAAAGTTAGACTTAACTTTTAGGGCTCATGCACACAACCGGTAGCTTTTTTGCAGTCTGCAAATTGTAGATCCGCAAAACACGGATAGCGGCCGCCTGTGTTCCGTATTCTGTGGAACGGATCGTCCGGGGTATAATAGAACAGTCCTATCCTTGTCTGTAAAACAGACAAGAATAGGACATGTTCTGTATTTTTGCAGATGCCACGGAATGGACATACAGATGCAGACAACACGCGGTGTGCTGTTCGCATCTTTTGCGGCCCGTTGCAGTGAATGGGTCCGCATCCGACCCACAAAAAAATGCGGATCAGATGCGGACAAAAAATATGTTTGTGTGCATAAGCCCTTATGGAAACTAATCCTCAAATCTGGAGAATAAACCTATGTAGCATTTTGCAGTATTATTACCAAAATACCTTTGGGCTCACAACCATCTGTGAGAATCTTTACATCAATGGATTATTTGAAGGGACATTCTAGGCAAACCTCCAGGGGCAGATACACTGTGTGCCTAGTGCCGAGCCTGCGAGGGGTGAGTGAGGTGGTAATATCTTTTGGTCATGCGTCACCACTTCAGGCACTGTACAAGGCAGAAAATAGTTTACATGTTTTACCTGGAAGAGGGGACTCGTGACTAGATATTGTGTGTGGCACATGTGTTACATTAATGAGGACGAGTACAAGCAGGAACAATTTTGTCTTGTTAATGCTTCACTACAACTAGCGAGACGTGTATGGGATGTACATTATAGGAGACCATGGTGGCATATCATGCCGGCAATGTCTGATTGGCATTAGTCCAACCGCAGTGATCCTCGCCTATTGCTAGAACAAAGTGGCACTAGGAAAATGTCATGTAGCTTCAATTGCTGTTAAGTCTGGCCAGTCTTTTTAGTCAATGGCCAGCCATGCAGCAGCCCTAGACAGAGCAGAGTTGGGACTCATGCACTTAGCCGTTGCTAGGCCGTTCCATGCATTGGGGACCGTGCAATTTGCGGTCCCCAATGCACGGGCAACATCCGTGCGGATTCCACAGACGCATCCAGGACACTTACCTGTCGAGTTTGTTCTCTGCTTACTGTCTGCTCCTCCCCTTGCTGTTAGGCCTGCAGAAACTCCTGCTCTTCCGTGTCTTAGAAGAACATGTCGTCTCTGGCCCTGACCTTACTTCCAGGGATCATCAGGGTTAGTAGGGCTCTAGGTTTCCTGAGAACGGGGCCGCCCTACCTTCTAGGTCC
This sequence comes from Bufo bufo, assembly GCF_905171765.1. NCBI lineage: Eukaryota > Metazoa > Chordata > Amphibia > Anura > Bufonidae > Bufo > Bufo bufo. The sequence goes on along the minus strand of NC_053390.1, from coordinate 152,092,610 downwards.
GCTCATGCAGTTAGGAGTCAGGGCGAGGATTAGGGATGTGCTAGGAGGTGTCCCGCTCCCTTATCCTTGGTTTCAAGCCTGGTGGCATTCCTTTCTTCCCTGACATTGTATGGTGGGGGTTTCCCCCACTCCCCATTGTGACACTTTATTCTAGTAATTGGGTCCTCCGCTGATCAGATATTGGCATCATACTCGGCATATTCTTCTAGCGCCTTTGACAAGACAACCATCTTAATCATGCGAGGCTGAGAACACTAAAATAATAATATATTGATTAAAGGGGTTTTCCAGGAATTTGATATTGATGACCTATCCTAAGGCACCCATCTTACTTTCGGCACTGCCACCGTTCAGCTGTTTGAAGAGAACGCTGCTGGAGTTCTGGTTAGCGCTGCGGTCTCTTCACAGCTTACCAAGTACTCAGGGCCGGTGCAAGGATTTTTGCCGCCCTAGGCAAAGATCCATTTTGCCGCTCCCTCATGTCACAGACAGACACGCACTCAGACACTCACTGAATGACGTACACAGAAATTCACTGACAGACGCACAAACACTCACTGACAGACGCACAAACACTCACTGACAGACGCACAAACACTCACTGACAGACGCACAAACACTCACTGACAGACGCACAAACACTCACTGACAGACGCACAAACACTCACTGACAGACGCACAAACACTCACTGACAGACGCACAAACACTCACTGACAGACGCACAAACACTCACTGACAGACGCACAAACACTCACTGACAGACGCACAAACACTCACTGACAGACGCACAAACACTCACTGACAGACGCACAAACACTCACTGACAGACGCACAAACACTCACTGACAGACGCACAAACACTCACTGACAGACGCACAAACACTCACTGACAGACGCACAAACACTCACTGACAGACGCACAAACACTCACTGACAGACGCACAAACACTCACTGACAGACGCACAAACACTCACTGACAGACGCACAAACACTCACTGACAGACCACAAACACTCACTGACAGACACCTACCACTGAACAAACTCACTGGCAGACACTCACTCACTGGCAGACAAACACACACATATACTCACTGACAAACACACAGACACTTACTGACCGACAGACATCCACACTCACTGACATACATACACTCACTCACTCACTGACATACACAGACACTTAATTACAGACACACATACATTTACTGACAGAAATACAGACATACATACACTCACTCACTGACATAAATACACAGGCAGACACTCACTCGGTTAAACACTCACCTCCCTGGGGTCCAGTGTGGTGCAGCTCCTTAGTCCTCCAGCGCGCCGTTTAGTATGCCGGGGCCGGAATGACATCATATTTTCCGGCATCACAGAGGGCGCACGAGGGAGGAGTGGGGAGCTGCTAGAACAGCCTCCTTTGCCGCCCGCCTCCTCTCCTCCGGTAATTTACTGGCAGAGCAGGCACCTGCCATCAGGATAAGCAGATGCCTGATCTGCCATATTTAAGAAGGACCTCCACCTCCTGGCCCCCCTGTAACGGCGCTGGGGGCCCAGCAGGCCGGCGCCCTAGTTCGCCTATATGGTTGCGCCGGCCCTGCAAGTACTACACTTTACAGCGACTGTGCTTGGTATTGCTGCTGAGTCCCATTCACGTGAATGAGACTATACTACACCTAGGCCATATGACCAATGTAGAGTGACATCACTGGCCTAGGAGGAGACTTAAGCGCTCACAGGCCTTGTGGCCTCTTCTAATAGATGATAGTGATCCTGAGGTCCTAAAGATAGGTGATCAATATGAAATTCCCAAATAACCCCTTTAACTATAGAGGTTTTCACAAATCAAAAATATATTTTTAGCCTTGTATATTGGCTTCTACAGTATATATTGTGATCTCCGATGCCTTTATGTCACACACTGAAATGGTTCTGTTCTCTGTGATTTTTTTGGCTCAATATGTTATTTTCAAATAAGAATAAATCTACTAATTGTAAAACAGAAAAATTATTCTTCTCCTCAGTCTTTTGTCAGTTCTTAAAATGAAAATGAGACATGTTGTGCTGCAATTCTGTTCTCAGAAGGGGCTGCCTGAGAGTGGTCTGAAACCCTGGGGAATTAAAACACTTGCCTATATTTAGAAAACACTCATGTTAGATACCTTATTAAAAAATTCAAAGTCTAAGGGGTTATCTTTTGTGGATCATTCGGCAGACCAGCCCTCCCCTCACGGCCGGACCTGTGGAGGGAAGCAGCGGCCCAATGCTGGTTCCTGACCCCTTTGCTCCCCTGCTGCTGCTGCAGCGCTCAGGTACCCCGCTGTCATTATCTGGTTTTATGTCACTGCAGTATATAACTGGCCGCATCGGTGACCTGCTTCCCCTGCATAACATCATTTGATTACATGACGCAAAGAGGCAAGTCACCTCTGCGGCCAGTTATAAGCTTCAGCGCTGTCAAACCAGATGTTGACAGCAGGAGACCCTAGCACTACACTGGTGGCGGGAGAGCAAAAGACCCCGGACCCAGCAGCAGGGACCAGGTAAGTATGCTTCCCTCTGCAGGTCTAGCCACAAGACGGGGTCTGCCGAAAGACCCCCAGAAGATGAACAACCCCTTTAATAGAGGAGAGTCCTCTGCTCAGGAGCCTCATCTGTTGATCACAGTAGAGAGTGATTACTAAGGCCCCTTTCACACGAGCGAGTATTCCGCGCGGATGCGATGCGGGAGGTGAACGCATTGCACCCGCACTGAATACCGACCCATTCATTTCTATGGGGCTGTGCACACGAGCGGTGATTTTCACGCATCACTTTTGCGTTGCGTGAAAATCGCAGCATGCTCCTCTTTGTGCGTTTTTCACGTAACGCAGGCCCCATAGAAATGAATGGGGTTGCGTGAAAATCGCAAGCATCCGCAAGCAAGTGCGGATGCGGTGCGATTTTCACGCACGGTTGCTAGGAGACGATCGGGATGGAGACCCGATCATTATTATTTTCCCTTATAACATGGTTATAAGGGAAAATAATAGCATTCTGAATACAGAATGCATAGTAAAACAGCACTGGAGGGGTTAAAAAAAATAAAAAAAATCATTTAACTCACCTTAATCCACTTGCTCGCGTAGCCGGCATCGCCGTCTGTCTCTTTTACTGTATAGGACCTGTGGTGAGCATTAACTATAGTTCAAGGACCTGGGATGACGTCACTCCGGTCATCACATGGTACGTCACATGATCTTTTACCATGGTGATTCACCATGGTAAAAGATCATGTGACGTACCATGTGATGACCAGAGTGACGTCATCCCAGGTCCTTGAACTATAGTTAATGCTCACCACAGGTCCTATACAGTAAAAGAGACAGACGGAGATGCCGGCTACGCGAGCAAGTGGATTAAGGTGAGTTAAATGATTTTTTATTTTTTTTTAAGCCCTCCAGTGCTGTTTTACTATGCATTCTGTATTCAGAATGCTATTATTTTCCCTTATAACTATGTTATAAGGGAAAATAATACTATTTACAGAACACCGATCCCAAGCCCGAACTTCTGTGAAGAAGTTCGGGTTTGGGTACCAAACACGCGCGATTTTTCTCACGCGAGTGCAAAATGCATTACAATGTTTTGCACTCGCGCGGAAAAATTGCGGGTGTTCCTTCAACGCACCCGCACATTTTCCCGCAACGCCCGTGTGAAAGGGGCCTAAGAGTCTGTTAATTTTAATGAACTCTGTGTAATGCTTGATTTCACCTGTGGTAGCCCTGTATGGAAATTGAACACTTATTGCCAGGTTCCCCCACAGAATACAGCTGATTGCTAGAAGTCCTTGCAAGAGGCACTTTGTGATCAGTTTATTAGGACCGCAGTTTAAAGGGAACCTGTCACCGGGATTTTGTGTATAGAGCTGAGGACATAGGTTGCTAGATGGCCGCTAGCACATCTGCAATAACCAGTCCCCATAGCTCTGTACTGATTTTTTTTTTTTTAACCCTTGTAACTCAAAAACAGCTGAACATTTTTATTTTTTTTAAACTCGTTTTATTAAAAGAGAATGACACAAGGACATTGATATCTATCGGGAGTCTCATATGAGGAGTTACATGATATTGACTTGGGTGATAGACATTATACATGAGGCAAACATAGCGCATACATAACGGCCTTAACGTCAGTAGCAGCAACAACAACACTTCAAAGTTCCTGCATATAAGGTAGGAGATCAGTGAGGACCGTCAGCTGTCGAGTGCAGATGCGAAGTATGCAAGGTGAGTGAAGATGCACACCAGTCTCCCCAGATCAAATTTTTGTGGACACCCCCTGTGTTTATAGACAATATTATCCATGGAGACTGCATGATTTACAAGAGTGAGCCATTGTCCCTTTGAGGGGGGGGAATCTCCCATCCATCTTATGGCTATTGCCTTTCTGGCGAGAAATAGTGTTTCCGCTAAGAAGACTCTGTGGTAATGTGACCACGACTCCTCATCAATGACTCCTAAGATACACATCTTGGGACATAACTGCAGTGTCACAAGAACCATAGTTGCGAGGACTTCCAGCACTGAAACCCAGTACTGACGAATGATCTCACAATCCCATATCATATGCCAAAAATTAGCTCCCTCCGCATCACATCTATGGCACCTGGAGTGGTTAATCCTACCCATCTTTTGAAGTCTAGTGGGAGTGAGGTAACTGCAATGAAGGATAAAAAGCTGAATCATCTTGTTGTTTATAGAGGGTGATACCTTGGTCGGGGCAATCAATGCCTCCTCCCATTCCTCAGAAGATAAAGAGGGTATTAGCAACTTCCACCTGTCCTCGACAGCCAACGGGGTCACCAGCATGCGGTAGTTTAGCAAGTGTGTATACAGAGCAGAGACTATGCCTCTAGGGCCTTGCGACTTCAAAACCCCAATAATAGGGTATTTAGAAATACTCCTGTTATCACTCCTGAATTGGGCCTGCAATGCGTGTCTCAATTGAAGGTATCTGAAGAAAAGAGTGTGTGGCACCTGGAACTTATCCTGGATCTGAGAAAATGAACTTAGCTGCCCACTCTCATATAAGTCTCCCATCGTCAATATCCCATACCTTTTCCACTCAGACACCCCCTCTAACCGAGCCAAGTGAGGGAACATACAGTTATCCCATATGGGGACTTCATTGGGCAAATCCTTGTAGGAGTTTAATTTAGATGCCTGCCATATCTGATGGGCTAGTTTGTGGATTGGAAGAAGGCCCTTTTGAATATGGCGAGAGCCTTCCAGAACAGGCCATAGCGTGGGCACCTGCAAGTAATCGTGTAAATAGTATGTGTTTAGCCTTGAAGCATCAGTGACCCAATATCTCAAGACTCTAAATTGGCTTGCTTTAAAATAAAGAAAAAAGTCTGGAAGGGAAGCGCCTCTCTGCAGCTTCGATCTTTGCAGAACCGACAGTGAGAGCTTCCTCCTGGATTTACCCCAAACAAAAGAGGTTATCAGAGCATGGATGCGTTTGAAAAATCCCCTGGGCACCGGCGTACAAGCGTGGGACAACAGATACAGACCTTTGGGCAACAGCACCATCTTTACCAGATTCAGTCTTCCCATGACTGACAATGGGAGGGCCTCCCATGTTTTCACCTTATCTTGGAATATGGCCTCTAAGGGTTCAATATTCAAAACATAGGAGAGCTGAGGCTCTTTAGTGATTATTACCCCTAGATACTTAAACCTATCAACTACAGGCAGGTTATATCGACATTCAGGCCAATCGTGCATCCAGAGGGGCATGATGGCAGACTTACCCCAATTTATGTGTAACCCGGAGTACTGCCCAAAGCGCTCAATGATTTCAATTGCTCTTGAAAGAGATACTTCCGGGTCCGACAAACAGGATCAAGTAATCTGTATACAATCCTATCCTATCCTCTCTATCTCCCTCACGAACTCCTGCATAGACCTGGTCCTGCCTAAATCTGATGGCCAGGTGCTCAATTGCTATCGCAAACAGTAAGGGCGAGAGCGGGCATCCCTGCCTCATGCCTCTAAGTAGAGGGAGCCTGTCAGAGTGAGAGCCATTCAGCTGAATACTGGCAGTGGGGTTCTTATATAGAATTTCTATCCATTTAATGAAATTGGGACCAAAGCCAAAGCTCCCTAGCACGGCTATCAAAAAGGGTCATTCTAGTGAATCGAAAGCTTTGGCCGTGTCTAGAGAGGCCAAAGCCCACCTCGCTTTCTTAGCAACCCCCAACTGCGCAATCACTTGAGCCCTCCTAATATTGTCCGATGTGGACCTTCCAGGCATAAAGCCCGATTGATCAGAATGAATTATTGACGTGATTACCTTATTCAACCTGTTGGCTAGAATTCTGGTCAGGATTTTATAGTCCAAGTTCAAAAGTGAAATTGGACGATAAGATCCACATTCCAATGGGTCCTTGCCAGGCTTCAAAATCACAACAATGAAAGCATCATACATGGAATCTGACAAGGAGCCACGGGAATGCGCCGCCCGGTACAAATTCAACAGCTGAGGGTTCAGATTTTCCCCATATCTAGAGTATACCTCTACCGGGATGCCATCCGGACCAGGAGCTTTCCCTAACGGTAAATCCTTAATGGCCCGCTCCACTTCCTCTAGCGTGACATCCTCCTCCATAAGACCCTTATCTAGGTCTCCTAGCCGAGGATGAGACACTTCACCGAGGTAAGACTCTAAATCTTGCCCTGAGTAAGTAACTGCCGATTTATATAGGTTCCTGTAAAAGTTATGGAAGCATTTCAATATGTCTTGCACCGATTCCATTATGCGGCCGTCAGCCTCCTGTATGCGGAGTACCGGGGGAGCCATATTGTTGGTACGTGCTATATGCGCAAGTAACTTCCCTGTCTGGTTACCTGTTTTAAACGCCTGCTGCTTAAGGAAAAAGAGCTTCCTTTTGCTCTTTTCCTCCAGGTGCAGCATGTACATTCTTCCTCTGGACAACCACTCCACTCTGCGCTCTTCAGAGGGGGACTCAGTAAACGCCTTCTCGTCCTCCCCACAGCTGGCATGTAAATCATTCTCCTTATGTTGCGAATCCCTCTTAACATATGAAATGGAGGATTTGATGCACCCCCTGAGGTGCGCCTTTAGTGTCTCCCACAGCAACAGAGCGTCTGTGGATTCGCCCTGTACCTCAAAAAACATCCTCAATTGGTCAGGGATTCTGTCATTTAAACCGAACAAGGACAGCCAGAAAGGATGTATACGCATCTTACTGCCAGCGCTAACATAATCAGTCAGGGCCAATTCCGCCAATACTGGGGCATGATCAGAAGGGCCCTGTGGTCCGTGTCGGATATCCACCAGGTCAGTATACACTATGGCATTACTGAACAGGTAGTCGATTCTAGATAGAGCTCCTCTGGCGGGTGTAAAGCAGGAGTACTCCCTTGTGTGTGGATTCCTGGCTCTCCACATGTCTATCCAGCCCATCTCCTGCGATATTCTGGCAAGAACCGTGCTGTCCCCTCCAAGCCCCCCTCTATCGGCTCTATAGCTAAACCTATCTAAGCCCTCACTAACTACTTGATTAAAATCCCCCATACATAGGAAACGGGCATTGGGATAATTAGCCACGAAACCCGGAGGGATAGAGATGCAGGAGGGGAATTATACAAGTTAACAATCACATAGGGGACACAGTTGATATGAGCATGTATGAAGATGTACTGCCCTCCTTGGTCCACAGCTGAGTAGTGAATCTCGCATCTGAGACTTCTATGGAACAACAGGGCAACTCCTCTGGAGTGGGAACTCCCTTAGGAATTGAATAAATGCTGGGCCCAGGGCTTCTTTAACCTATTCCCCGTTTCCAGAGTAAGATGAGTTTCCTGGAGGCCCAGAATTTGTGGGTTAAAGGAGCGGATTTGGGAAAACACTGCAATCCTCTTATTAGGATCTCCCAGTCCCCTCACATTCCAGGACATCACTCTTATGGAGGCCATGATAGCGCTAGATTTGAATCAGGGACAAATACCCACATCCATAATGCATGCACTGGCGGTTCAGAGATTTGATCAATATGAAGCATAAACTCTCTTGCTGCTGTCATGAAGAGAGATGACCATACTTGAGACATATAAGCTTGAGCGTACAAAAACATAATACGGAACAGTAACATTATAAACCTGAAAGTGTCGGAACCAGAACAGACTAACTTGGTGGCCCTTAACTCGGGGACCTGCATAGTGTAAATAGATGTTATAACCATACAGGTTGTGCTCCTACCCTCTTTTCAGCGAAGATATGAAAAACTGCTTGCATTAATTCATGACAGTAGGACATATTAGTAAAGCGTCCAGTGCTGTATACAGGGAGACACCCTATGCTTAAGAGAGATCTCACATAAGACCATCAAGCGTGAGCGACAACATGAAAATGTGGCCAAAAGTAACTATATCGCATATTAAATAGTATCAGGCTCAGGGGGTCCTCGATCAAGTCCCTTTAGAGTCAGACATGTGGGGGTGTTTAATACTTGCTGTGAACAAACAGTGAAGAGATCAGCGTGGTCCGGGGCGTGCAGATTTCCTTGAGGCCCAGTCCTCAGCTTCCCGAGGATCACTGAAAAACACGGTTTTATCGCCATCTATGACTCTAAGGCGAGCCGGATAAGCCATTGAATATTGAAGATTTAGATCCCGGAGGCGACGTTTAACTGCAACAAATGTGGCTCTCCTGTTCTGGAGATCAGCAGAGAAATCCGGGAAAAGGGAGACTCGTGCATTGTCATGCCTGATGTCTTGCTTGCTTCTGGCCTGGCTAAGGATAAGGTCCCGGTCTCTCCAGTTCAAAAGGCGCGCCAAAAGGGGTCTAGGAGGAGCCCCAGGTGGGGGGTATCTGGCTGGAACACGATGTGTCCTCTCCACGGCATACGCAGGAGAAAAGGGCGCCTCAGGAAATTGCTCTTTGAACCAGGCCTCTAAGAAGGTCGCAGGATCTCTGCCTTCAGCTTTCTCTGGTAGGCCCAAAATACTTGCGACTCAATCTATTTTCCAGGTCGTCGCATTTCTGCTGCCACTGACCCACGGATCGCTCCAGATCTTGCATTTTCCCAGCCATTGGTCTGGTCAGGTCCTCCAGCGCAGACACGCGGTCTTCAGTATTTTTGACCTGGTTTCTCAGCTGCTGCATGTCATGGCGGAGCAGGCCCACATCCACTCTCACCTCCTCCAGCTTCCCGGTGAGTGAGGTCTGGCATGACGATATTGCCACCAGTAGCTGCTCATACGCGGCCTTGAGGGTAAACTCCGACTCGGTGCCATCTTCAGCTTCCGCCTGGTGAGCAGCCTGCCCGCAGGTAACAGCCGCGCGCGTAGGAGTTGCGGTCGCAGCGCCACCTTGGGCCTCTGATCTGGTAAACTCTTTTAGCTTCTCAGCAGCCGTTTGCGCTTTGCTGGGCCCCATATTCGGTGTGCGGGGTCTCCTCCTGTGTCTACACACCGTCCACTCTGTGCCTGGAGTCGGCAGTTTGTCAGGATGGTGAAGGATTGATGAGGATAAGCGGAGCTGCTCTCAAAAGCGTGCTTACATGCTGGCTGCTGGCCACGCCCCCCAGCTGAACATTTTTAATAAATCCCAAAAGAAAAAATGATTTTTATCCCAAAATGAGTAAAATGCAATAAAAAAATTGGCCCAAAGGTGTCCATAGCCTTTAAACACGCAAGTTCCAAATCACAGTAGTAGTATTCAATATACTCACAAAAGAAGCCAGCAATAACTCCAGAAGATGTCGGTGAAGATATAGGCAATGTGTGAGGAGTAGTGAAGTAGTGGAGTAGTGTTGAGCGAACCCGAACTGTTCGTACCGAACTTTGCCGCAAAACTTCGAGTTCGGTGTTCGGGCATTTAATAAAGCTTGTTGAAGGACTGCAGGGCAGCCAATCAACAAGCTTTTCAGCTGTGGGCACTTAGAAGCCATCATAGCCATGCCTAGTAATGACATGGCTGTGATTGGCCGGTGCATCATGTCACCCAGCCTCTATACAAGCTGGATCACGTGTAGCACCGCCCAGCTGAAGTGAGGGAGAGTGTTAGGAATCTCATCTGGCTATTTATTCTGTGGGTGACCTATAGTGATTTTTTTTGTGACTGCAATACACCAGCTTTGTACCCCTGACACAAAAATATAATAATTAATCTGTCTCTTCGTTCGGTGGGTGACATATATCCATTTTTGGTGTGAGGTACACCTGCGCTGCATATGTGACAGGGAAATTTATATAGTTAATCCATCTGTTAGATCGGTGGGTGACATATACCCATTTTTGGTGTGAGGTACACCTGCACTGCATACGTGACAGAGAAATTAATATAGTTAATTTGTCTATTTGGTGGGTGACATATATCCATTTCTGATATGAGGTAGACCTGCATTGCATACATAACAGGGAAATAAATATATTTAATCCATCTGTTTGTTCGGTGGGTGACATATACCTATTTTTGGTGTGAGGTACACCTGCACTGCATCCGTGACAGATAAATTAATATAGTTAATCTGTCTGTTAGATTGGTGGGTGACCTTAAAGAATAAGGAGAGCATCAAATAAGGGACGTGGCCCTGGTCGTGGTGTTGGTGGAGCTCCTGTTGCAGGGAGAGGACATGGGCGATCTGTGCCATCTACACACCCAAATAAAACACCTTCTTCAGGTGCACGTAGGCGACAGGATGTTCAGCGTCATTTTGTAGGCCCAAATACTGGTGTAAGAATGGTGAGGCCAAAACAAGTAGAGGTTGTAGTAGATTGGATGGCTGACAGTGACTCCAGTTCCTTCACATTGTCTCCCACCCCTTGCACAGGCTGGAGAGACTGTACGAGCAGCAGCAGGTGATAGTTTCAGCTGCAGCACACACGGTTGAGTCGCTCTGCAGAACAGCACCACTTCACCACCAACGAGTGAGCCTCCATGCGGCACCTGTGTGCCGAGTTGCACTGTTTCGAGTACTCCACCAACATGGCCAGTGCCGATGATGCCGTCCTCAGCGTTACTATCCCACTTTTATGTCTCCTTGAAAAAACACTCTGCGCGACTATGGAATAGGATCTGGCACAGGAGGAAGAGGAATAATTTCCCCGGTTATCAGGCCGGTCATTCACAAGTGGCTCGGAGGGTGGGTTCTTGCACCAACAGAGGCCAGGTACACAACTGTCCAGCCAGGGCACAGTACTGGAGGAGGAGGAGGGGGAACCTTGTTCACAGCATGGTGGCACCCAAAGCAGCTCATGGGCATCACTGGAGCGTGGCTGTGGGGATACAGATGACACAAATGATACACCTCCCAGAGAGGACCGCTTGTCGTTGCCTCTGGGCAGGCGGGCACACATGAGCGACTACATGCTGCAGTGTCCCTGCAACGACCGTCGAGTTGCCCACATTCTAACCAGTGCTGATTACTGGGTGGCCACCCTGCTGGATCCTCGCTACAAGGACAACGTGCCGTCCTTAATTACGTCACTGGAGCGTGATCGGAAGATGCGCAAGTACAAGCGCACGCTGGTAGATGCACTGCTGATGGCATTCCCACCTGACAGAGGGGGCTCAGTGGAAGCACAAGGCGAATGCAGAAGAGGAGGAAGAAGTCTCAAACGCAGCTAGGGCACCGCTAAGACCTCAGAAGGCAGGGTTAGCATGGCCGAAATGTGGAAAAGCTTTGTCAGCACGCCACAACAACCAGCACCACCAGATGATATGGAACGTCTTAGCAGGAGGCAGCATTTCAGCAACATGGTGGAGCAGTATGTGTGCACACGCATACAAGTACTGAATGATGGGTCTGCCCCCTTCAACTTCTGGGTCTCCAAGTTAGGCACATAGCCTGAGCTTTCCCTTTACGCCTTGGAGGTGCTGGCCTGCCCTATGGAAAGTGTATTGTCCGATCGTGTGTTTAGCACGGCAGGGGGGGTGATCACAGACAAGCGCAGCCTCCTGTCCACAGTGTACGAGCTCATGTGCATTAACATGAACCAAGCATGGATCCCACAGGACTTGTCCTTACCTTGTGCTGAATAGACAAGTATACCGGCCGCACCCAGCCATTGTTATACTCCAGCTTTCGCTTTGCGTTCTCTTTTCCATTTCCCAATGTCTTGGGGCCTTCCCAAATTTATTACAAAAAAAAATAAAAATGAAAACAAAAAAACAAAAACAGTGTTGGCTACCTCCTCCACCACCGCTTCCACCTACACCGCCACGTCCACCGCCTCCGCAACCTTCTACCTCCGCCTCCTAGTTCAAGATTATTATTATTATTATTGTTATTTTTTTTTTTATATTCTGTTATTTTGTCATTTCCCTATCCACATTTGTGTGCAGGGCAATTGTCCTGCTCTACCCCCATTTTGCTTCCTTTTGCAGCCCTCTAGCCCTTAATATGTCTATTTTACAGCCATTTTAGTGCACCAAAGTTATGGTCCGTATTGACTTCAATGGGGTTCGGGTTGACCAGTTTGGCCGAACCCGGCGAACCTGAACATCCACGGATCTGCTCATCCCTAGTGAGGAGCTGTATGCCAGCTGAACAAAGAAGACCCTCTGCCTCAGCCAGGGTATTTAGTTACAGAGCAAGAGCAGTAAACTTATTCTTTTGCTCTGGGTTAAGGAAATCCTCTGAAACGCACCATGAATCCAATGTACTATTAAGTACAAATCCTGCTCAGGGTGATAACACCTGTATACAGCAACTTTTAGCTTAAAAGAAAAAAAAATTTTACAAAACCAAAAGATTTTTTTTCAGCAATTTTTCAATCCATGTTAATCTCGTTTAAAATCGAAACATGAACCTGACTTCAGAAATCATTGGATCTGCACAGCCTGTAGTAAGCAGTTGTTGACAACAGATGGCGCAGGTTTCCTAGACATGGCCCTGCACATCCTTCATTTACTTCTTGCATGTTCAAGACCCGCAGATGTCAGGTTGCAAACGCTGTATAATGATTTCTCTGCAATAAAGTTAATTAATTGGCCACTAACCCTTGGCAAAATCATGCCCCAGACTGCGTAAGCTTGAGATAAAAAAAATAAAAAATAGGGCATGCTTATCTATTATAGTTACTCTATCTAATTGCCTGTTAATGCTTCATTGTGTTGAAATTGAACATTATTTTCCCAATTAAAAATAAAGATTTAGTACATTCAACTAAGCACTTGTTTCATTTTCACACTGCTTTGGTAAAGTGTAAAACTCCTTCCAAATGCAAATGACTGTGATAAGTCCAATTAGTGAATAATGTAAATGGTGATAAAAGCTGGCACGTCGGTATATAAATATATAATAATGTTCCAAGTTTCATTTACTTACATGGAGACGTTGTCTTAATAGCTCATGAAGTAGACTAATTCTCTTGAAGCCATTGTATCTTTGAGCTTGGGGCTGTAATACATGAAAATGGAAAACTCAGTAGCATCTTAGGAGTAATTAGTGCTGCCTCCACATTTACAAATTAATTCTGCTGCCAATTGAAGTTGGCACTTACTGGAGCAGCTAAAACGACGGCTGACATGGTGAATGGAAGTAGAAGATGTAGGAAATTGTTTACCCAGGCCATTAGTGAGATTTTTTTTTATCTTGCTCCTGAATTAGTAACATTTCAGTTCAAAAGCGGCTGCTTGCCTAAAAATGCATATTCGCAGCTGTTTATCAGTGAATGCAGCTTCATTACCTTCTCCACAGTGGACTTCTGCCAAACTGCTACATGAATAAAATGCTAAAAAAAAGTTTGAATTCTGACAGCTGCCATTTTCATGGGCCTGTAATTGATTATCATTAGGGATGAGTGAAACGACTTCAGATGAAACATCCGAAGTCGATTCGTATAAAACTTTGTTAGAATACTGTACGGAGCGAGCGCTCCGTACAGTATTAGAATGTATCCTATGAGTCAAAGTTATTACTTCGCAAAGTCTCACGGGACTTCGGGTAATAACTTCAGAAATAAATTTCCACTGTAAAAAAACCTTTTACCGAACTCGGGTTCGGTTCCAAGGTACCACTTGGAACCGAACCGAGTTTGAGTTCGCGAGACCGTATTCTAACGAAGTTTTAATGCAAATCGACTTTGGATGTTTCATCCGAAGTCGATTCGCTCATCTCTAAATATCATAAAAGAGATATTGTGATGTTGAGGTCTACTAAACCTAATGTATCAGAACTTTTGGCGCAGTATACAAAAAATAAAATAAAATGGTGTACATGCTTTACACCACATTTCTTAAAGGGGTATTCTCACTTCTGCAAATGGTATTTATTATATAGGTAGTTAATACAAGCCACCTACTAATGAATTGTTATTATCAATATTGTCTCCTTTGCTGGCTGGATTCATTATACCATCACATTATACACTGCTCGTTTCCATCTATCAGTGGTGGTCGTGCTTGCACAGTATAGGAAAAATCACTAGCCTATATGCGCTCCCACGGTCCCGGACCCCAAATAGGCTGGAGCTTTTTACTATGGTGTGCAAGCACGACCACCACTGCTGGATTGCAGGGTGGTCTGTAACCATGGAAACGAGCAGGGTATAATGTGATGGAAAAATGAATCCAGCCAGCAAAGGAAGCAATATAGACAATTACAATACATTAATAGATGGCTTGTATTAACGTATAACATACAAAATAAATGCTAGTTGCTGAAATGAGACAACCCCTTTAAGTATAAGACACTTTTTTTTTTTAGATAAGAGGTCAGGGCTTAGTGAGAAATTTACATAGCTTGTCAGGAAGGGACATAAAGGTGGCTTAAAGGGAATCTGTCCCCATGATTTAGCTCTATAACTTGCAGAACTACATGAGTAGTATGCAGATAGGGAGTTTGGATCAGTATTTTGTTTTTATGTTTATAGTCCTTATCCCTTCCCCCCCCCCCCCCTTATTGCCCTTTGTGTCCTCAAAGCCCCACTAAATTACATTGTCCAGACTGCTCAGCCACACACACATAATAAACCTCCTGAGGACAAGCTGAGCCCAATCTATATAATACAACAAAGTTGCATTTGAGAATGAAAAATAACGATCTGGGCTCCCTATCTGCAGTACTACATGAGTTAAGATGGTGACAGACTCTGTCATTGCAAAGTAGGCCAACTGATAAGTGATGTAATCTTGGACTAGACAAACTAAAGATGCACCAAATTTATCATCCAGTTCCAGCCACTTTGATAATTTTGGCTAATCTGTACACTTAGTTTACACTGTCTACATCTTAGGCATTAGTAAATCTGTCCCATTGATTACTGGGTAACGCACTTCATGGGTCAACACAAAATATATTTGGAGTGTCCCCGGAGGCTGTGAGTTCCTCAACTGGTGGCGAGACGGCCGCCGCTGCTCAAACAAAGATGGCCGCCGTTCCTGAACCCGCTCCCGTGGATGAAGTCGTCGTATCTCCAGTCCGGACCCCGGAGGCTGTGGATCCCTCCGCGATGGCCGAACGCACAGACAAGACGTCCCCCAAGATGGCCGCCAGCATCAAGCCTGCTCCTGCGGATACCACCGCCAGCCAAGTCGCCAAGTCGAACATACCTGCATCGACGACGGCATCTACAGCTTCGGAGACAGCCGCGATGACGTCACTTACCACAGAGGTCCCAGCGCACCACCAGGAGGCATCGGAACCGGCCGCCCGGCCGCGACATCAGGTAGGAGCAGACGCGCTCCCTGAGGCCCAGGCCCAGTCCGAAGTTGCCCCTGCATCATGCCCAGTGGACTCTGATACCCCTGGTAGTCCCAAGCCAGCTCTGCCACGCACACATGCGGAGGCGGCCGGAGCTCCCACTCCGGCGCCCAGAAGAGAAAGACCCAGGCCAAGACACTTTTACCTGGAGGTCCTGCTAGAGATCACCAGCCTCACTACCAAGGCAGTACCAGGAACTGCAACAAGAGGTCAGTGGAGCTCTATCACAGCAGCTGCAGCCACCTACATCATACCTATAACCAGGGCTTTTTTTCTCAGAGAAAAGGTGGTGGAACTCACCGCCCCTTTAGAGAACAGGGATGCAAGTAAAATTGCCAGTGACGGTCGTGACAGCCAGGCTGCCAGTGCCCGCGGCCGCCGCCCTAGTCCACACATGGGCAGCGCAGCCTGGCCTGGCCCCTTCCTTCCCTCCCAGTATAAAATGCCCCTATACAGAGACCCCATATAAAATACCCCTTCTTTTTAGCCTCTGTAGATGTCCCTATAGTGCCACCCAATAATGTGCCAGTAATAAGTGCCCCAATAGATGCCCCCCAATCATGTGCCAGTAAGATGTGCCCCCATATCATGTGCCAGTAAGATGTGCCCCCATAGATGCCCCCAATCATGTGCCAGTAATAAGAGCCCCCCACCATCATGTGCCAGTAGCCTGAGTGCCCCCCTATCATGTGCTAGTAGCCCCCTATCATGTGCTAGTAGCCCCCTATCATGTGCTAGTAGCCCCCCTATCATGTGCCAGTAGCCCCCTTATCAAGTGCCAGTAGCCCCCTATCAAGTGCCAGTAGCCCCCCCATCAAGTGCCAGTAGCCCCCCCATCAAGTGCCAGTAGCCCCCCATCAAGTGCCAGTAGCCCCCCATCAAGTGCCAGTAGCCCCCCTTATGTGCCAGTATCCCCCTTTATGTGCCAGTAGCCCCCCTTATGTGCCAGCAGCCCCCATTATGTCTGTGCCAGCAGCCCCCCTGTCTGTGCCAGAAGCCCCCCTTATGTGCCAGCAGCCCCCCTTATGTGCCAGCAGCCCCCCTTATGTGCCAGTAGCCCCCTTATGTCTGTGCCAGCAGCCCCCCTTATGTGCCAGAAGCCCCCCTTATGTGCCAGCAGTCCCCCTTATGTGCCAGTAGCAACCCTTATGTGCCAGCAACCTCCCTTATGTTTGTTCCAGCCCCCCTTATGTCTGTGCCAGCAGCCCCCCTTATGTGCCAGTAGCCCCCTTATGTGCCAGCAGCCCCCCTTATGTCTGTGCCAGAAGCCCCCCTTATGTGAGGACTCTGGCAGGGGATTCCAGGCATACCCGAGAGTGGAGGTCCTCGGCGTGTAGGTACAGCGCACGTGACCGCCCAGCACAGCTACCTGCTACCCGTCCAATCCGCGCAGCCGCAGGTCTCACCTGATCACACATCGTCCGATACTCCAGCTCACAGCACCATCCGCCACCACTTCCTCCTGCCGGGCACATAACGGTTCCAAGCGATGAACAGCACCAACCCCAGCGCCGCCACAGCCGCCCCGATCACCATTGACAGGTTCCTGAGAGCAGCCATGCATCTGCGAGCAGCGGCAGCTGAGTAACTAAAGGGGGGCAGGGCGAGTCGAAAAATAGGTGGCGGAACGCGTTCCGGGGCGTTCCGCCAGAAAAAAAGGCCTGCCTATAACTACTGCCATAATGGAGTCAGAGAAGGACTGCCCTGTGGACATTGTCATTGCCGCTAGAGACTTTCAACCGCTGAAACAACAGCGAAGAAGGCTCCTAGTCCCTCCTGTAGGCAGAAGCAGGCCATCTGCCAGGCGGATTTTACCACAGTTGCCCCTGACTACTGGAGTAGCAGAGCCAGAGAAGAGCCAGTCTGTGGCTATTATCACTGCCGCTACAGAAATCTCTGGGCCTATTACTACTACTGTTACTGTACAGTCTGAACCCATCAAACAGGAGCACTGCCCTGATGTGTGTGAGGATAAGGAGGAATCCACTGATACTGCTCCATGTACTCCGGAACCATCAAAGAATCCAGAGCTTCTTGCTATGAAAGACCAAGGGTCTATCCTTTATTGCTGTCCTGAGAACCTGTCACCTGCCAGGAAAAAGCCAAGGCTTACAGAGGATTTTCCAGAGAAAGGTGATCCTGAAATTCCAAGTTCTGCCACAGAAAGCCACCAGCAGATTGCAGATGAAGCTTCTGCAGGAATTACAGCTGCTGAGAGCACCCAGGTTAAAGAAGAACTTTTGCCTCCTCAAACATGGGATCCAGGAGGAAGATTTCCAGACTTTCCTGTAACGAAAACTACCCATTGTGCAAATTACCCACTACCTTGCGTGAATTATAATTAACTTTATTGTTCCATTGGATTACAATTAACTTTTATTGTTCCTGTTCAAAGTCAAGCACTTCAAGAAAAAGGACTCAAGTCATATTTGAGCATATTATTACACTAATATTTGCATAATGTTTTTGCACTAATTTCATTTCAAGTTTACAAGTTATGCAACGTTTAAGATAACATGCCCATTGTGTGTATTCTCTCCTAGGTGCCGCAATGTGAATTTATGCACTATTTGTGACAATTGCACTTAACCTAAAATGTAGCAACTTACTCTTGTATGCCTTATTTGACAGCTCTTGTTCTCTCCTTCCTTTATACGGACTGCCTTTATGCGGACGCTTAAAACTAATGGCCTACTCTTAGTGCACAGGTAGGACCAAGTGGTAAGTCCTGGCAGGTCCAGTAACTACACGGGTAACCCCGCTGCTTCGGGAATCGTTAGAAGTCATAGACCGCTCCTTCCCGCTTGTTTCATGTTCAGGATTGTTCCCATCCTGAGGTGTCTTATTTCCAGGAGATCCATGGGATTGTAATACCCTCTTCCTGTGACATTGCCAGAAGTGCATGGAGACGATAAATACCTCCCCTTCTGAGCCTTTTTGCCTAAGGTAAGGCGCCTCAAGCCTTAGAGCCATAACTTAGCTACCCCTTAGTCACCATATTGATCGTGCTTTAAGCCAAATTTCTCAGGCTTTGGTGCAGGGAAGGGAATACAGGATAAAGCCACCCTTTCATTTGCGGGCATTCCATTACACAATGGTGGGACTACAGAGTAAAGACACCCCCATGCTTTCTTTGGTGTTTGATGGCCATAATAACACTTCAAAGTCAGTCAGTAATGTTTGCTTTGTGCAGTATTTGGTTCACTGGTTATACCAAGAGAAGGAAACTGTGTGTTGGACACCTTACTCTAGCGGGCAGGAACCTGGGGAAAGCCGTTTCATGTTTTGTCTTTGTATGTCATTATATGTAATTCATGCAGCACTTTGTACTTTATTTGGGTACCCCAGAGCTGGTTCCTCTCCCTCCTAAGCATAAGCCGAGGGCGGCTTAACTCGAAGTAAGGAGGAATGTAACATCCCAGAGTTATGTTACTAAACTCGTTTTTCCCGCTACTATTTGTTGGTAATATGTGCCTTGTCATCTAATGTGATTTTACATAATACTCCTCACAAATGTGCATTTTCTAAGCCTGTTACATGTATTTGCTGTAATTTTCATGTTCACCAGCAGGTGGCAGCAATGTGTTACCAGGGCTTTAGTAACAGTTTAGCATCTCTAGACTGGAATAGTACATTCCTGTTTAGCTCCCCCCTCTTTGAAGAGGTGTGGAATGTTCCCACATCCTGCCTCATGGGAGGAAAGGAAGTTACAGTTAGTGTGCCAGCCACCCCAGCTAGGGAAAGGCTGTGCTGGTAGCAGCTCCCAGTTCTAGGGATCCCAACCCAGGATCGAGTCTCGGCTGAGACCAAAGATCTTCATCCCAGTCTGAGCCCGTCAGCCTCAGATGGTTGACAAGCAAGCAGCACCTCCAGATCTCCAGGAAGAGCCATTCCGTGTGAGCATAACTGTGAGTAACTATCCAGAGACCAGGAGAAGCCAAATTCCTCCTCAGCTAGTCTCATACACAGCAGAAGATAGACAGAGCAGAAGACAAATTCCTGCCATATTCTCCAGGCGTATTATAGATGCAGAAGAGATAGTAATCCCTGCCATACATTGCCAATACCTGCTGGGACCCAAGACTATTGCTGTATCTCATATGGATTAATGCTGCCTCCAGTAAAGACAAGTTGAATTATATTACAAGTCTGGATCTCATTTACTGCTACTAAAACCCTCAATTACTCCTACTAGCAGCACACTCATTTATTGCAAGTGAGCCAGGATCCAGGAGTCCAGCCGTACCAAGGTAGGAGACACTGTTGACACTATTACTACTGCTACACAGAGACATTACCCCACTCTGGCATTCCTCACCTGGTACGTGAGTCGCAACACCTTGAAGGGCCCTGAGACTGTAACCTGCACACGCTGCAATTGGCGTCATGAACAAAAACAATAGACTTCTATACCCATATCCGGACCCACTGCATAATTTGGCGTCCGTGTAACCATACCACGGTCCTGCTCATTGCACATCCATTCAGCATACAGCACCTCAGTAACAGCTACACATTCAAGGGCACGCTAAGCTGTCTAAGTCTGCACCCCCACTCTTGCATAATCCGCAGTGGGACTAGGTCTCAAATCGCATCCACACTTATGTTCTGACCAGCTATTGAGCTGCCTCAAACATACATGCACACTGCCTAAAGAACCGGGTCCTACATAGAGATCAACGCCTCAACGCGTTTCTACGTGACATGTTATGCCCTGTGTCATCAGGAGCAAAAAGTTTCTCTTTAGATAACCTGTAAAGGGGAAAAAATGCTCCACACTGTTGCGTGTTAAGGCTCCGGCGCTATGACGGCTGTGCGCGGCCAAACAAACGCTGAGAAGATATCACAAAAGCCCTGCCTAGAGGGAGGTGTGTGCTAGTGTATCAGAGAATCAGAGAAGAGAGCGTCAGCTGACATCCGCCCCCTGACCCGTCGGACACCCAGGTAAGCTATGACACTCCCTAAAGGTTGCACACATAACGCTACTGTATGGGGGAATTGAAAACTGCGGAGATATGTCCGTCGCCCAGTGCCGATGTGGATATAGGTATAAACCCATCAAAGGAGATCAATCAAAAATATCACGACAATTGTCCACACCACTCACTAGGTGACATCAGACAACGTCTACATGAAACTCCCCTCTTACCTTCCTGCGGTCAGTTTTTTGGTCACAGAGAGGGAGGGAGAAGGGGAGGGGCGAACAGTCATGTTTTTAGATCACCTCTTTATGTGCATAGAGAACGTATGATAGAGAAGTGGCTAGTAGGGCACTAACCCCAAATACCTGCTCAGATATAATATTTAATGAAACAAGCATGTGAGATGGCCTCATTAAGGCAGTTTGCAACTTGAAAATCCACATCGCTAACTTGCGGAGTAAGAGTGTGTCAATATCTCCGCCGCGAATGGATCTATTAATCAGTACAATCCCTTGGACTCGCAAAACATCAGGGTTCCCATCATGCACGTCACGCACATGGCGTGCCACGGTTGTGTCCCGCAAATTGCGAATATCGGACAGATGTTCCCCTATTCTCTTTCTCAGCTCACGTTTGGTCTTGCCTACATATTGCAGGCCACACCTGCAGGTAATAAGGTATACTACGCCCACTGAGGTACACCTAATAAAGGAACGGATGCTGAATCTATCACCAGTAAAGTGACTAGTGAAGAATTCTTCTTTCATGATGTTGCCACATATTATACAGGAGCCACAGGGAAAAGTTCCTTTCAGTATGTTTTTTAACCATGTACCAGACGTGGGACGTGTGTACAAGCTGTACACCAAACGGTCAAGCAAATTGGAGCTGCGCCGATACGTAATAGATGGACGGTCTGGTATAGATGACCCAATATCTTGATCAGACTCAAGAATTGACCAGTGACTGCATAATCTCACGGACCTGTTGGTGAGCTTTATCAAATGTGGCTATAATCCGAGGGGTGGAGTCAGCTTTGGTCCTGTTTGGGACCAACAATTGACTACGGTTAGCACTAATTGCATGTTGATATGCCTTTTTCAATGTGTGCTGTGGGTACCCCCGATTCACAAATCTTGATCTTAAGTCAGATGCAGCTGCTTTAAACTCACCTAACTCAGAGCAATTCCTCCTGGCCCTGAGGTATTGCCCTTTCGGGATACCACTTTTCATGGCCACGGGGTGTCCACTATTCCAATGCAGGTGGCTATTAGTGGACGTTTCCTTTCTAAAAAGTTTAGTAGTGATTCTCCTATGCCCACCTATCGAGATTGTAAGGTCCAGAAACGCAATTTGGCTCTCCTACAACTCTGATGTAAAAAATAGGCCTAGTTGATTGATGTTCAAGGATGCCACAAATTGAATAAAGCTCTCTCTCGTGCCCTTCCACAGTACCAGCACGTCATCTATATATCTAATCCACAGTTGGATACAAGATGTATACTGCTCCATCGTATCAGCAAACATGACCTCCTTCTCCCACCAGCCCAGGTAGAGGTTTGCGAAAGTGGGGGCAAAGGGGCTACCCATCGCAACCCCCCTGAGCTGGTGGTAGATGCGTTGGCCAAAGAGAAAAATGTTCCGGGTCAGGACAAATCTCAAAAGTTGCATAAGGAAGGTGTTATGGCGGCGACAATGTTCTCCTCTTTGTTGGAGGAAAGCCTCAGCAGCCTCACACCCCAAATCCTGGGGTATAGAGGTATGCAGGGCTTCCACATCCAAACTTGCTAGCCATACCTCCTCCTCGCATTGAATGCCATCTCTGCCACTGCAGCACATCCATAGTGTCCCAGGCATAAGATGGCAGGCTCACCACAAATGGACGCAAAATTGTGTCCACATACGTACTAATATTTGCAGTGAGGCTGCCAATGCCCGAGACAATGGGTCTGCCCTTCAATTGAGTTCCCCGTTTATGTAGCTTGGGCAGACTATAAAACGTGGCAAGAACCGGGAAATTAGGTAACAAATATTCCAGTTCTGCCTTGCTAATAAGTCTGTCCTCATATGCACTATTG
Organism: Bufo bufo; assembly: GCF_905171765.1. Classification (NCBI taxonomy): domain Eukaryota; kingdom Metazoa; phylum Chordata; class Amphibia; order Anura; family Bufonidae; genus Bufo; species Bufo bufo. The sequence continues at coordinate 152,069,889 of NC_053390.1, read as the reverse complement.
AGTAGCGTCAGGAGTTGGTCCCTATACATCGGTGTAGGGTCAGTGACGAAACAAAAACAATAAAGTCCCAAGAGAACTGAGAAGTCCGATCCTCGCAGCAGCACGTGTACGCTCAAACGATTTCCTCAAAAAATGGGAACAAGAGTCTAGTATTGCAATTAGTGCACCTTAGCCTACTTTAAATATAGGGACCGTGTCCTTATTCCTTGTCCTGCAATTAATTAGCATCAATGTGCTAGCAGGATGAGGATCTAGTCCAGACTGTTTTAGGTGTAGCGGGTCAATAATCATCCCTGACTACACTAGTTTAGTCTGGTGCCTGAAAGTCACGAAAGTGATACACAGATTTTCTTATTTTAATCAGTTATTAATAAATACTTTTATTATTTTCTTTTAAATACGTTCTTCAGGCAGTGATACATATGTTTATAGAAAAAACTTAAATTTTGCAAGGACATAAGTATTCAGACCCTTTACTATGACACTTGAAATATAGTCTTTGAGATGTTTCTACACCTTGATTGAAGTCCACCTATGGCAATTCTGTTGATTGGACATGATTTAGAAAGACACAGCTCATTCTATATAAGGTCTCACAGCTGATAAGGCATATTAGAGCAAAACCTACACCATGAGGAGGAACAAATCGCCTGCAGAGCTCAGAGACAGTATTGTGTAAAGGCATAGATCTGAAGATGGGTACAAAAATGTCTACTGCACTGAAAGTTCCCAAGTTCCTCTAAAAGAGATGAACAAGAAACCAATAGTCACTCTGGCTGAGCTCCAAAGATCCTATGTGCAAATAAGAGAAACTTCCAGAATGTCAACCATCACTGCAGCATTCCATTAGTATGAGCTTTATGGCATTGGCCAGAAAGAAACCTCCTCAGTAAGGGCTCATGCACATGACTGTATGCCCTCCGAGACATATGGTCCGTGAGCGGGACATTTGTCCCGGAGCGGCATACATCGTGCACACGGGAGTGCACAGCATCATAGGTTATTATGATGCCATGGGCATCGGGCCGCCCGCAGGGCTATTGTCTCGCACTCATAAGATCATATGAGTATGCCGCTCCGGGACATATGGCCTGCTCACGGACCATATGTCTCGGAGGGCATGCAGTCGTGTGCATGAGCCCTAAGGCTACTTTCCGTCATAGGATATTAATACCTGAGAAAAATGCTTCAGTTTTGTCCCCATTAATTGTCAATGGGGACAAAACGTTACTCCATTCACGTACGTACCGGAGAGCAAACCGCAGCAATCTGTGGTTTTCTTTCCATCCTGGGCATGACCCACAATGCAAGTCAATGGGGACGGATCAGTTTTCTCAGACACAATAGAAAACTGATCCATCCCCCATTGGCTTTCAATAGTTTTCATGCCTGATCCGTCATTGCTATGTTAAAGATAATACAAACTGATCCGTTCATAACAGATGCAGATGGTTGTATTATCAGTTTGTATTATCAATAACTGAAGCGTTTTTGCTGATCCCTGCCGGATCAGGCAAAAACGCAAGTGTGAAAGTGGCCTAAAAGACACAGGAAAGTTTACAAAAAAAGTACCTAAAGGATTCTTAGACTGTGAGAAACAGAATTCTCATGAAACTTTTTGGTGTCAATTCTAAGCATCATGTTAGGAACAAACCAGGTGCTGCCCAATACTGTTGTTACAGTGCAGCATCTTGCAGGGAGCAGGGAGACTGGTCCGACAGGGAGGAGGAGACTGGACACAGTTGAGGGAAAGCTGAATGAAGCAAAGTACAGAGATATTCTTAATGAAAACCTGATCCATTGTGCTCTGGACCTCAGACAGGGCTGAAGGTTCAAATTCCAACAAGAAAGTGACCCTAAGTACACAGCCAAGACACCTCTGTGAATGTTGAATGGCCCAGCCAGCGGCCTGAATTGAACCCAATCGAACATCTCTGGAGAGACCTGAAAATAGCTGTCCACTATCAGAACTGTGATAGATGTGATATTGCACTGTACAGGTGAAACTCGAAAAATTTGAATATCGTACAAAGTCAATCCTGACTGGAAGATATTGGCAAAGTTCTCAGCTTTTAACATCGGCCTGAGGAATTAGCTAGTATTGCCAGTTGCTTATCATGTTGGTGCATTTTTTGCAGTGATTTGTGTATGTATATATTTTTTCATCTGCACAATGTATCATTTTGTGTAAGATGTCCTTGTGGTGCATGCGGTCCGCCCCGGCATCCTCCATTGTACGCATTTTTTTCTGGGGATTGCTGTTATCTGCGGACCGCATGCGGAGGAATTGCTCCCCCGGTTATAGACACGCTACAGTGTCTGGGTTTGGAGCATTTTCACCGGTTTAGGCCACTTTTTTCAGTGAGTTTTTGTCTTTATGTATATGGAATGTGCCACTTCATTGTGGTGGTAACGTTCTTTTGCACCTGGTGGCTTCTGTGTCACATGGTCTGTTCTCGGTGCGGCTCACAGCTTTATCCTACCTCACAGTGCATTGGTGATACCACTATGGAGGCCTGTGAGAGCCTGGCTGTGAGTTGGTTTCTAGCACTGTTTAGACCCTGTTCACACACCACGGGCAGTTGAGTGGTAGGACCCCATGCTTGCTGAGACACCGTGACGTGGTGCATGAGAGGCTCCGATATGTTCCTGACTGGAAGATATTGGCAAAGTTCTCAGCTTTTAACATCGGCTTGAGGAATTAGCTTGTACTGTCAGTTGCGCATCATGTTGGTGCATTTTTTGCAGTGATTTGTGGTTATAGCTTATTAAACCCCAAAGTCACAATTTTGAAGTACCCTTTGCTCAGGGGATATAGATTATTAGCTGACTACAGTGTGACACTTTGATCCTAGAATATTGAACCTTTTCAAAAAACTCTAATTTTAAGCTTCATTAATGCAATTCCTTTTAATTTGCATTACTGAAATAAATGGACTTTTGCAAGATATTCAAATTTTTTGAGTTTCACCTGTATATTGCTGGCAGTGAAGGGATTAATACTGGAGACTCGGCAAAGCTGCTTTGAGTCAGTGGTCAGCAGAGAAGTTATATCCGAAGAATCCTCAGGCTGGACAGAATGTTCCCAGAAGACTTGTGGAAGGAGCTAGATCAAGAAATAAAGAACAGCCAGCTTAACACAAGTAACACCTGTGTGCATACAGTGTGCTGCCAGGGAAAATACCATGACCTTAGAAGACACTTGTGCAGATCATAATGCACCCTGAGGTGAGCCTCCCATGTCTTGTATCGAGTAGCAAAAGTAATCTTTGTTGTTGTCAACCAGAAGCAGGCCAGGCTGTCTTACATATAGAAATGGCAGAGGATCCACCAAAGTTACATAGAGGCCGGTGCCTCTTCATAACGCCGGCGGATCCACCACCAGCGCAGGGCCTTAATAATAAATGTGTCCCTATGTTCTTGCCTATTCTTTTGCCACTGACTAAGGGTCCATTCACACGTATGGTTGCCGTTAGACATGAGCAAAGTTATGGAAAATTCAATATGGCTCCTTTGCCAAATTTCACAAAGAAATTTGCTTCGTGACGAATTACTTAGTCATGAGGCGCATTTCCTTGTATGTAGCGGACGCAATGAAGGGGAACGCCGATTGCGCCCCCCCCCCCCCGTCATTGAACCCCTCAGATGTCACGTTCATTGCTGATCTTGGCATCTGAAATTAAAAATGAGGGCTTTCAGGGGATTGTCACAGTGCGGTTCACGGTGAAGTTTTTCATGTAGGCTGGCTGCATACGCCCTTGCGTACTGGCTGCAGGCCGAAATCCTGTGCAGGCTGGTTGCTAGGGGCTGCGTGCTGGCTGCGGGGTCTGTTGTGAACCGCCTGTGTATGTTTACTCTCCCCGTCTCTGCGGTGTCATGAGAGGTTGTTTCCCCGTGATGCTTCTGATTGACTGTGGTGTCGGGTTGATTGTGCTCTGGCGTACTGGCTGCGGGTGTTTCCATTTATGCCGGTTGCCAGAGGCAACACCCGCTTCTGTACATGTGTATCCTGTTGTTCTGAGCTCCGGTTCTGATGTAATTAATTCACCCTGTCTGTTGTGCCTGGGTGTGGCTTTCCAGGTACCTCGTTACCCAACTATATAGACCTGTGAGCTGTGGTTCTGGGGGTCAGTCTGTCCTGTCTGTGGCTGTTAGGTGTAGCACCTCGCTTCTGTTCCTGGGGGTTTTCCATCTACCCTTCTGCGTGGTGTCGCCTGGTTTTGCATCATATGTCATGTTCTGATCTGTATCTACCCTATCTGATGTATCATGTTATAGTCTGTTATCCTGTTCTGTTCCGTGTATCACCTAGCAGTGCTTAATTGCATCTGAGAGCCTGGCAGTGCTTAACTGCTTCTGATGTATCCTGTCCCATGTCTGTCCTGTTGTGCCTTAGCTTCTGTCCCTGTTCTGTTCATGTCTGCCTGTTGTTCCGTCCTGCCTTCGGAAGAGGGTTCCTGTGATTCCCGGAGGGGGATTGCCCTTTCTTTGTTCTGTGCAGCTTTGCTTGGGGCCGCTTAACTTCTATTGCTTGCGGCGCAGGTAACTGGTTCTGTCTCTGCTCTGCGTGTTCGGTGCAGCTCTGCCTGGGGTCGCTTAGCTTCTATTGCTTGCGGTGCAGGTAACTGCTCTGTCTCTACTCTTGACTGTTCTGCTCCTTGTGTCTCTGATCTGTGGTTCTCCATGTATTCTGTTGCTCCTGGTCACATATCTGACTGTGCCCGTATGCTTAGGCTTCCTGACGATACCTAATTCAGGTATCTTCTGGCCGATACCTAATTCAGGTATCTTCTGGTCTTTCTGGACCAGCTGCCACTGACTCGGTTTACGCTCTGGAGTAGCCCCTGGCAACAGGGCCGGCGCTATAACAAGGCAGACTATGCGGCTGCCTTAGGGTGCAGAGACGGGGTGGGCGGAAAAATGAAACTTATTTTTTTTTTAATACCTCGTATTTTTCGGCTCTGGGTCTTATGGGGCGAATACTAATGAAGCGCTTCCATTTTGGAAGCGCTTCATTAGTACCGGAGGATCAGGAAGCGGTGAAGGATCTGTACTCACCTGGTCCTCCGCTCGGCTGTCTGCTGTAAAGGGTTGTGCACCATGTGATTTCACTGTGCGCAGCTTTCACAGCTGACAGCAGAGAACCAGGAAGAAGAGAGAGAGCACTGGTGGTGAGGAGCGGCGGCGTCTAGGAGAGGTAAGTTATTTTTATTTTATTTTATTTGAGCTGATGGCTGACCTGGGGGGGCATGGTGGCTGACATGGGGGGGCATGGGGTGGCATGATGGCTGACATGGGGAGCTGATGGATGGGGGCTGATGGCTGACATGGGCTGATCTGAGGCATTGGGGGTCTGATCTGAGGTCTGATTAACATTGGGGGTCTGATTGCTGGTCTGACCTGAAGTGCAATGGAAAATATTTTTTTCTTATTATCCTCCTCTAAATCCTAGGTGCGTCTTATGGGCCGGTGCATCTTAGAGGGCGAAAAATACGGTCCTCAAACTAGCGATTGTCTGAAGCAGAGAGAAGATACCAGGACCACACAGAGGAGAAGCCAGCTGCTGCAGACGGGACCAGGGCCAGGTGAGCTGCAAGGAGGGGGTGCGCCAAAATGTAGCTTTGCTTGTGTTGGCAAAAATCCTTGCACCGGCCCTGCCTGGCAACTACCTTCGGCCCAAGCCTATCCTCACCATCAGAGGCTCTAGTGAATACCAGATGTTGCTTACTCACGCCCCTCCAGATTATTGTCAGTCAGTGGCACAGTGGATCCACACCCACTGTTCTGTGTAGTGCGTCTGTGCGCACGTCTGTTTGTCTTGTTGCAGCTCTTGCTATAGGTATCCTTGGTCTGCTTGCCGTATCCTGGTTCCATACTCACCTTATGCATTTGATCGCGAAGAGCCCACCGCAGCCATCTTGATTGATTACACAGCGCAAAATCTTGCAATGTGACCTGATGTAATCACACCGGCCAGCGTGGTGATGTCATACGTCACCACGCACAAGATTTTGCACGTTATTTTCAATCAAGATGGCCACAGAGGGCTCTTCACGTGCAAATGGATGAGGTATGTTCTTTTTTACCGCCATTTCAGGGAAAATTGATTTGTTACCACAAAGCGCAAGGAAATTTGGCTTTGCAGCTAATCCAATTTTTCCTGAAATTCGGATCGAAGTCCACTTGGGATACTTTAAATCGCTCAACAACTAGTTGCCTCGCCTGTAATATATGGGCACTGGCCGTGTGCACTCTGATGCAGAGGACTTGAATGGGTCCATGATTCACAAGATACGGAAAAAAATGGGACATGCCTATATTTTGCTGTACAGAGCCATGGACCCAAAAGCCCATGGAAGGGTGTGTGAATGAACCCTAAGCCTATGCCATAATTTAGAAACTTTTGTAAGCATATGCGCATTCCCCTGCATAAGACTAACTGCCAACGTTGTGTTACCAATTCTAGGTATACTGTAACCATTAAGCCAGTTGCCTCTTGTAACAACTCTTTCAAGCTTGTTGCCCCATGTGAGTTTAGTAAAAGCCATTTTTCTAACATACACCTAATTCCATCTACTGGACCCCCCTACAAGCAGATACTGAAAATTACACCCAGAAAACAGGACAGGAGAAGTGGTACTGTGCAGTTTCTATATATACAAAAAAAAGAGCAGATATTGAGAATTACTTTACAGTTGCAAAAAAATGAAATATGACCTCTCAGCGCATGCTAGACAATTACATCTGTAATAACAATTATCATCTGGTCTTTAGACCACAAGGCGTCTTTTTTCATGCGCTGCTGATTTTAAAACTTCACTTTTATTTTATTCTTATTAAATGAAGTGCTCCATACTAATTATAATTTAGAACATAATTGTGAGGCTCTTTAAAATATTCAGTAGACATAAAGCAATCGGCCTTAATAGTTTTTTTCATCAGGGGTATGTAAGGTGTTATATTTCACAGTAACACTCTGCAACTTTGTAGCAATAATCAGCCAGTGCGCGCTCTGGCCGGCTGCATCTCGTTTCTAGTTAACCCTGCTAGTTTTTAACACTATTTCTTCTAATAGGTTAACTGCTTACTACTGTTTTAAAAACACATGCAGACGCACACCCTGTCTTCCGACATGTTTCGCCGGCAAACCAGCGTCTTCAGGTCCCTGCACGATCCCCTGAAGACGCCGGTTTGCCAGCGAAACATGTTGGGAGACAGGGTGTGCGTCTGCATGTGTTTTTAAAGGGAACCTGTCACCTGGATTTTGGGTATAGAGCTGAGGACATTGTCTGCTAGATCGCCGCTAGCACATCTGCAATATCCAGTTCCCATAGCTCTGTGTGCTTTTATTGTGTCAAAAAATGATTTCATGCATATGCAAATTAACCTGAGATGAGTCCTGTCCCTGAGATGAGTCCAGCGTGAAGGAGCCCAGCACCGCACCGCATCCTCCGAAACTCCTCCTTGCTCCCCGAGGTCACAAAGCTAGAGCGCCGTAATCTCGTGATGCGCGAACTAGCACATGCACAGTGTCGGCATAGTGTTCCTTCCCTGTGCTGGCACATTGCGAGATTACGGCGCTCTAGCTTTGTGATGTCGGGGAGCAAGGAGGAGATTCTGAGGATGCGGGGTGGTGCTGGGCTTCTTCACGCTGGACTCATCTCAGGGACAGGACTCATCTCAGGTTAATTTGCATATCTATCAAATTGTATTTTTGACACAATAAAAGCACACAGAGCTATGGGGTCTGGATATTGCGGATCTGCTAGAGGCTATCTAGCCACCCATGTCCTCAGCTCCATGCCCAAAATCCAGGTGACAGGTTCCCTTTAAAACAGTAGTAAGCAGTAAACCTATTAGAAGAAATAGTGTTAAAAACTAGCAGGGTTCCTGTACCGTGGTCTTGTGAATTAATTAACCCCTGGTGGCACACCATAATTAACATGAGCAACCAGATTTGCCAGACTTCCTTCCCTTGCTCCCCCGATCTAATTTTACGATCACTAGACATGAGTGGAGTATCACCCTTTAAATCCACGCTCTTCTCTCTCCTACTAGCAGCAGCCAGACTGCTTCTCCCGACCCACTGGTTATCCCCTGTGGTCCCTAGTACTGAGCATTGGATCAACAGAGTTGACCAGATTTACAGAATGGAGGAGATCTCGCATTGGGAGCTGCGCTCCAGATCTACTTTTCTTCAAATTTGGTCCCCCTGGAAATCCTTTAGAAATTTTACCTAACCCCCTTTCCTCAACTTCAGTCTCCGCTCATTGGCTCCTAGAACTTAAGATTTTCCTGCTCTAGTGGCGTTTCATCCCATGCCATAATATCCTCGTTTCAGTGTACCTGTCATACTACTGTTTACTCAATCGAGTATTTATGTTCACTGTTTATGGACAATTGTCTATCTGAGGCCTTGTAGGCCTTCTTTTGCACTTTCAATTGTTTTTTGTGCTTATGTTGGTCTGCATTTACTGTAAAAAAAAAAAGTCTATATATTATGTATCTGACAATGCTTGATCCAATGAATATGAAAAACAATAAAAATTGTCAATTTAAAAAAAAAAAAGACAATGTATAAGAAAATAAAAAAATAAATAAAAATAGCAGGGTTAACTAGAAACGAGATGCAGCCAGCCAGCGCGCGCACTGGCTGATTATTGCTACAAAGTTGCAGAGTGTTACTGTGAAATATAACACCTTACATACCCCTGATTAAAAAACCTATTAACGCCGATTGCTTTTTGTCTACTGAATATTTTAAACCGCCTCACAGTTATGTTCAAAATGATACGTTTTAAAATCAGCAGCGCATGAAAAAAGACGCCTTGTGGTGTAAAGACCAGATGATAATTGATACTGAGAATTACACCCAGTATACAGGACAGGATAAGTGGTACTGTGCAGTGTCCATATATACAGAATAAGAGCAGATACTGAGGATTACACCCAGTGAAGAGTACAAGAGAAGTGGTACTGTACAGTGCCCATATATACAGAATAAGAGCAGATAGTGGGAATTACACCCAGTATACAGGACAGGATGAGTTGTACTGTGCAGTCTCGATATGTAAAGAATAAGAGCAGATACTGAGGATTACACCCAGTATACAGGACAGGATAAGTGGTACTGTGCAGTGTCCATATATACAGAATAAGAGCAGATACTGAGAATTAATTTTATTTACAATTGGTCACTAGGACCACAGGTGTCCCTAGGTTTACACATGTCATTGATAATAAAATATAACATTTATTTCTTGTCCTTAAAAAATAGTAATAATAACTAGACCTTTTAGATTAAAATGATCAGCTATATCTGACTTAGTATATTCATAGTCATCTTGTGTCTGATGATAGAGTACAGCCACTAGAGGGCACTCTGCACTTATATCTGTTTTGCTCCTAGCTTTTTTTGTTATAGCATCATCTGTGCTCGGACAGTACTCACTGTTAATTGCACAGTGCGCTGCTTTCTAGCAGCAATTGCCTTAGTGGACTAACTCCTCTTCCTCACCTATCTACCAGACTACTAATGGGTCAGATATACACTGGCTAAAAAAACACACTGTTATCACTAGCTGCCCCCCGACATGTTTCGCCAAGCACTTGGCGTCTTCAGGGGTATGGGCAGTGGATTGTGTGTTGGGGGCGGAGCCAGGCTTATGAAGCCTCCCTACGCGTGTAGCAATTCTTTAGACCAATATGTATCTTTATTACGGTGGACGTAGTATACCCGAGGATCATAAACATTCTAATTCTAACGCGTGCGCAATGAAAATTGTAGTACCTGCACTATCACTGTGAGCAGACGCAGTACGTTCATAGGATCGTAAACATCTAAGTGTCATGACATGCGCAGACATGCAATGGAGCTGGTGTCGCACAGTCCATACGTCACCATAAGCGGAAGTGCACGCAGCAATAGGACCGATATGAAGTTAGGAAGCAAGTATCCAGACATGCGCAATGACCCACCATATGAGCGGATAAGTACTAAGTATTAGCGCAACCTAAACAGCGCAGCTCTAAACCCATTGGTCACTAAGGAAGTGGGAGGAGTTACCAACCAGCCTCACTTGTTAAATACACAGTGATAGGTCGTCTGTTCCAGTCCACCGTAATAAAGATACATATTGGTCTAAAGAATTGTTACACTCGTAGGGAGGCTTCATAAGCCTGGCTCCGCCCCCAACACACAATCCACAGCCCATACCCCTGAAGACGCCAAGTGCTTGGCAAAATATGTCGGGGGGCAGCTAGTGATAACAGTGTGTATTTTAGCCAGCGTATATCTGACCCATTAGTAGTCTGGTAGATAGGTGAGGAAGAGGAGTTAGTCCACTAAGGCAATTGCTGCTAGAAAGCAGCGCACTGTGCAATTAACAGTGAGTACTGTCCGAGCACAGATGATGCTATAACAAAAAAAGCTAGGAGCAAAACAGATATAAGTGCAGAGTGCCCTCTAGTGGCTGTACTTTATCATCAGACACAAGATGACTATGAATATACTAAGTCAGATATAGCTGATAATTTTAATCTAAAAGGTCTAGTCATTATTACTATTTTTTAAGGACAAGAAATAAATGCTATATTTTATTAGCAATAACACGTGTAAACCTAGGGACACCTGTGGTCCTAGTGACCAATTGTAAATAAAATGAAACAAGTCCCAACACGTGTCAGGGAGCTATATGTAAAAAAGTTAGATACTGATAATTACACCCAGTATACAGGATAAGTGGTACTGTGCAGTGTCCAAATATACAGAATAAGAGCAGATACTGAGGAACTCTTTTAATTTTATACAAAAATACAAAAACGTTGCCATAAAATTTCCATACAAGATATAAAACAAGGTATAAAGTATATACACTTACCCTACTGGCCCAGCTTCATGCATACTATCTCATTCAGGGCAGCATACATTGTTTTTAACACGATTTTATTCCTGTGTTTTTTGTAAGTACAATAAACCCTTTTCATTTGCAACCACTGGTACGTACTTCACCATCTTTGCGCCTTCCTTCCTTTTTTGAGCCTTATGGAAGTGTGAGACGGGTGATATCTTGGAGTGACGCTCTCCTGGTAGGATCCTAGTTCAGACAAAGATCTTCTGAATTGACGGCTTCTGGTCCTGACCTGCCCTACAACCTGAGCTCCTTGACTGAAGTCACACCGGTCTCTCTCTATGCGCATTACAAGCGATCCTTGTGAGTATATCGCATACATCTGATGCGACAGGTGTCTGAACATACTACACCATAGTGCGTTTTTTTCACTGCATTTTAGGTTTCCATGCATCTGTTGAAAATCTATGATTGAATGTGGTCCATCTAACTGAAGATTTTTCCGAATGTAAGAAAGAGAAAATAATAGGAACATTTAAAAGAATCCTCTCTTGCAGCGCAATCCTTTCTCCGATCACTTTATCTAACAGACTTTTACCCACATTGTCTTGGGATCTGCAGCGCTTGAGTGGACCTATTTCCTATACAGAGACTTTGTGCTTTTATTCTATCTCATTCATACCTACTAAATAGAGAAAATGAAAAGAGAAAAAGAAACCTAGCCTAACCTAAACATCCGATCCGGCTGAACCCTGACTATATACAAATTTATACAAATAGTTTATAACCGAAAATAAATGACAACTTATCACAATAAATAATCAACACAAATTAAATAATCATAATAGAAATCATAATAGAAATATCAAATAACAATAATTTTTTTTTTATTTTTATAATATATATATATTTTTTATATTATTATTATTATTATATATATATTTTTTTTATATACCGTATTTATCGGCGTATAACACGCACTGGCGTATAACACGCACCCTTCATTTTAAGGGAAATTTCAGGAAAAAAAATTAAATTTCAAATTGTACTGCTATGGGGTGGGGGGATCTGTGGATGGAACTGTTATGGGGGGGATCTGTGGGTGACACTGCTATATGTCATCCACAGATCCCCCTCATAACAGTGTCCATTTCAAATTGTACTGCTATGGGGTGGGGGGATCTGTGGATGGAACTGTTATGGGGGGATCTGTGGATGACACTGCTATATGTCATCCACAGATCCCCCTCATAACAGTGTCCCCCAATACACCGGGCCTCTGCTCACCGAAGTATTTATAAACGTGAATCCTTATCCTGTTATTAAGCTGCGCTCTCCCATTTTCCCATGTTCCCCTGTATCCCCACAGTACTTACGATTCACACGCTTCCATAGCAGGCAGAGCGGATGGCACCAGTAACGTCACTCACTGACGTCGCGCGTCTGCTCCGCCTGCTTCATTCATAAAGGGGGCGGAGCAGGCGCTCAACATCAGTGAGTGACGTTACTGCTGCCGTCCGCTCTGCCTGCTATTGAAGCTTAAGTAAGTGCTATGGGGATACAGGGGAACATGGGAACATGGGAGAGGGCAGCTTAATAACAGGATAAGGATTCACGTTTATAAATACTTTGGTGAGCGGCGGGGCCCGGTGTAAGAGTACAGTGACTGCACCGGGCCCCGCCCCTAGTTACGGACTCCAGCCCCTCCTCTCTCCCGGCTCATACAGCGCAATGAATATCGGCGTATAACACGCATACATGATTTGCCCCCTATTTTCAGGGGAAAAAAGTGCGTGTTATACGCCGATAAATACGGTACACACACACATTTATGAGAAAACACAAACCTATACTATCCCTACCAATCTATCTATCCCATCACCTTCACCCAGGGCCAACCTCCGCCTCTTGTCTCTCCATGAGGCCAGCCCTTCCACCACCACCCACACCCAGCCCCTCGCCTCATGTCCTCCTATGTCCGCATAGTCCAGGGCTGGATGCAGGCCTCCCCACACAAAAATATGAACCCCCCACCCAACCTAACTACACCCACTTACCCTATCATACAATATATACATCTTATAACAACCATATCAATCTATACAAACCAATATTAAAATCCACCCGAAGGCCCAAGTTCAGTCATTTGCAAACCTTTCTTTAAAAACTCATCTTAAATACAAAACAAAAACCTAATGTGAAAGCCTCAGCCCAACACCAGGAAAAGTGCTACTGAGGCTAAGGCACATCAAAGGTGAAGCCTCTTCAGAGGTAAGAGACCCCATCCGTACCCACCTTCTCGCACTCAAGAGAGCGAACCTTCACCAGGTCACCTAGAATGTTCCTACAGACCTCTTCCACAGGGAGGACTTTCTGCTGGGTTGAAACTAAACACTGTGCGTTCCATGTGAAGTACCTGATCACTATGCTAACTATAAAAGCTGTGCATGGGTCCCTTCCTCCCAAACCTTTGAATGCTCCATAAGCCCATTCCGCATAGGAGAGGTTGGCTAGCCTAGGCCAGCCAATGGATGCACCCACCCGTTTGTATACCTCTGTATTAAAGGGACACTGAAGCAGGAAGTGCTCCATACTTTCTAGTATGTCGCCACACTCCTCCCGGGGACAACCCCTTTCATCAGATTTCCTGTACTTCAAGTTGTCCCTTACATACAGCTTCCCGTGAAAGCAGCGCCAAGCCAAGTCCCAAAACTTCAAGGGGATCCTTGCCGAATTTAACAACTGTAACCCCTTGTCTAGATCCCGGCTTGGGCAATCCTTAAGGGCCAGGGGCTTCCGGAAGTGGGTCAACAAGACCCTCTCGTCAAGGGATCTCCTTGACTGGGTCTTGATTTCCCTCACTCCCAAACCCCACTGGTGGATCACCTTCAGAATCGGGGTGACATAAGCCGGAAGATATCCGTGAGGTGTACGCAAATCCTTCACTTGCCCTCCTCTCTCCCACTCCTGGAAGAAAGGCCGAAACCAACCCCTGCAAGAGACTACCCACGGAGGAGCCCTCTCTTTCCAGAGGTTTGCCAGGTTGATCTTAACAAAGGTGTTCACAAGGAACACCACTGGGTTGACCATACCCAACCCCCCTAATCTCCTCGTACGGTATGTCACCTCTCTCTTGACTAGGTTCAGCCTATTCCCCCATAACAGTTGAAAGAACAGACTGTAAACCCGAGTCCAGAGAGGTTCTGGCAAGACACATACACTGGCCAAATAGATAAGCAAAGGGAGAAGGTAAGTCTGTTGAAGATGACCCTATCCGCACCTTCAATCTAATATACCCTTTTATGGATAGATTTAAACTTGGCCTGATACAGCAGAAACCACTGATTTAGGGAATTGCTAAGTTGGGAATTGTATTTCAACCCAGAACAAAAATATATCCTTTGCCAGACAGCAGACAGTATTACAATTGGCTAGCCACAGCTGAAACACCAGATTTAGGGTACTGCTATTTTGGCAATTGTATTTCACCCCTCAATAAAATAGCAAGCACAGCCAAGCACCTGATGTAGGATATAGCAAAAAAAAAACACACTATTGATGGTTAAATGTATTTGGTGGCAGCTTGTGCTGGCGCACCACAAGACACAAAATGGCCGCCGATCACCCCAGAAAAAAGTGACAGAAAAACTCTCTGGGCAGCCTAAAAACAGTGAGCAATTAAATAGCAGAGGTTGAATGATTTACAGCTGTAGATCGATCACTTCATTAAGTGTTTTTGAAGAGTAAATCACTGCCTAATCTGGCCCTAACAGCAGCAGCTGCTTCCTATCCCTACACTGATCAGAGCAGAGTGACGTGCGGCGCTACGTGACTCCAGCTTAAATAGAGGCTGGGTCACATGCTGCACTGGCCAATCACAGCCATGCCAATAGTAGTCATGGCTGTGATGGCCTCTTGGGGCAAGTAGTATGACGCTTGTTGATTGGCTGCTTTGCAGCCTTTCAAAAAGCGCCAAGAAAGCGCCGAACACCGAACCCGAACCCGGACTTTTACGAAAATGTCACGGACACCCCAAAATTCGGTACGAACCCGAACTATACAGTTCGGGTTCGCTCATCCCTAAATATAAATATAATCGATCGGCACTCAATATCTTTCTTTCACGCTGAATGCATTTTTAATAATCGATAAAACAATGGTGGTAAGATTCGATAAATATAAAATTCGCACTTGTAAAAATCACACACATCGATAAAAACCGGATAATCGGCTAAAAACAATATATCTAAATCACAGCGATAGTTAAACTAATAGTGCAGGAATTGTCCATCTGTGCAAATGAACACTCTGCAAAGTCCCACATAAAATATGGTCAATGCTGTCATAGATAATGAGGTATGCTCATAATTGTAATGTTCACAATGTTCATCCAATCACGATCGATTAATGTTGGTACGATATTTGTGAATTATCCCACTGTACTCGTTTTTGGAATATATACACAACACAACTTCGTTCTTTAACCTTCACTCACTTATAGTAGGGTTTCTCTGGGTGTCAGCACATGCTGTGTGGCGTCCCACGTGTTGAACAGCTAGTCTGCGCTTACCTCTTGATGTCTCGAGAGATTACCGCTAGTGTGCGGCTCTGCTACAAACTTCAAGATCCCGTCGTCATCTCATGGGATTTGTTCTTTCTGTGCTTCTCCGCTACTGGCTGCGAAGTGAAGGAAGTAGGAATTTGTACATCAATTTCCTTTTGTGTTGTGATGGCTTTGATAATTTTCAAAAAGATTGTCAATGCCGGTATAATATAATCGATCCTCTGCTGAATCTTGGGATATTTTAATATTTTAATATTTTATTTAATGGCAACCAGACACGTTTCAGAGCTGTATTGTGCCTGATCCTCCTTCAGTGGTATAATGTTGCTGCCAAGGGTACCCCTTATATATCCCATAACTCCGCCTTTAAGGTTTAAAATAATCCCTGGATTGGATTTTCGTACTTGAAACTTAAAATCACTTAAAATCAATTTGATTCAAATAAAAATTGATATAGATCATATACTGAATATCCTTAATAATACATATATCTATAGATAATTAAGAAAAGCCAAAAAAGGAAAAAAATAATAATGTGCATTTTGCTTGCGGTTTTTGGTCAACTCATGTGTTTTTTTGTCCAAATCTAAAGAGAAGTGTCCCCTATCAGCATATGTACTTGGGAATAATTTCACTGCTGCAAAACATGTATATAGACATGTATAGAGACCTTTTTATGTTGATATCAGAACTGAGTATACTGAGAACTCGCCCCATTCCATCTTTTTCACTTACCATATACTCAGTTCTGGTATCAACATGAAAAGGTCTCTATACATGTTTTGCAGCAGTGAAATGATTCCCAAGTACATATGCTGATAGTACAAATTCCTACTTCCTTCACTTCGCAACCAGTAGCGGAGAAGCACAGAAACAACAAATCCCACGAGATGACGACGGGATCTTGAAGTTTGTAGCAGAGCCGCACGCTAGCAGTAATGTCACGAGACATCAACGGGATCTCGGAGGTAAGCGCAGACTAGCTGTTCGACACGTGGGACGCCACACAGCATGTGCTGACACCCAGAGAAACCCTACTATAAGTGAGTACCGCACAAGTTTGTGAAGGTTAAAGAACGAAGTTGTGTTGTGTATATATTCCAAAAACGAGTACTGTGGGAAAACAGTGGGATCGTACCAACATTAATCGATCGTGATCGGATGAACATTGTGAACATTACAATTATGGGCATACCTCATTATCTATGATAGCATTGACCATATTTTATGTGGGACTTTGCACAGCATTCATTTGCACAGATGGACAATTCCTGCACTATTAGTCTAACTATCGCTTTGATTTAGGTATATTGTTTTTAGGCGATTATCCGGTTTTTATCGAAAAGTGTGTGATTTTTTTCAAGTGCAAATTTTATATTTATCGAATCTTGCCACCATTGTTTCATCAATTATTAAAAATGCATTCAGCGTGAAAGAAAGATATTGAGTGCCGATCGATTATATTTATATTGCATTTATTTACGTGATTGAAGGTGTCATATCTGTAACGGGGTGCCGAAGGCGCACTCGGTCTCCCATCAGCCGCAGACCTGCTGCTTAGCTTCGGGAGCGAGGATCTGTGTTTGACCTCGTTCCCAGGGCAGCTTTGCTAGCTGTGAGGCTCCCTGCTCCTACATCTGCCTTGAGCGCCGAGCTGATCACTCGGTGCTCGACTGGTCGGTCTGTCGGTCATGTGATGCTGGCCACGTCACATGACCCTCACTCCCCACTATAAATACAGGCAGCCTGCTGGCCACAGGTTGCCTGTTAATTTAGGTTCCTGGCATTTGTTGGATACCTGTATACTTACCTGATCCTGTTCCCTGACGATCCTTTGCCTGCTCCTCCTGTACTGCGCATCTCTCCTGGTATCCTGACCCCGGCTTCCACCTGACGATTCTTTGCGGACTCCTGTTTTACTTCGTTTCTCTCCTGGTATTTGACCTCGGCTTTTCCTGACTATTCTCTGCTCATTCCTTAGTACTGCGTAGCTCTCTAGGTATTGACCCGGTCCGTTCACTATCCGTTATTTGTCTTGTCTGTCCTTCCCGCACGTATCCTAAGTTAGGGACTGCCGTCCAGTTGTCCCCTGTCATCAGGACTCGTGAGGCAAGTAGGCAGGGTGAGGGTGGAGCGCAGTGGTCACTATCCTCCCCCCTGTGTGTGTGTGTGTACGTGACCGTTACAGATTAACAGGCCCAATAACCACTGTATAATGAATCCTCTGGTGACCCTGACTGACCATGTCTCTAATCTGACGCAGATGGTGCAGGAGCTAGGGGAAAAACTCTGTTCTTTTGAGTTCTTCCACTCCTCAGGCCTCCAGTCTGCATTTTGAGCCCCAGATTAAGCTCCCAGAATCCTTTTCTGGAGACTGGAAGAAGTTTCTCTCTTTTAAGGAGAGTTGCAGACTTTACTTCCGTTTGCGCCCCGTGTCCTCTGGCCCCGAGAGTCAACAAGTGGGCATTATCATTTCCCGACTACAGGGTGATCCCCAGGACTGGGCGTTCTCTTTACCTGCTGGCGCCAGTTTGTTTAACTTCTGTGGAGGTGTTCTTTCAGGCCCTGGGTACCCTCTATGATGAACCATACAGGGCTCTGGTAGCCGAGACGGCTCTAAAGGCACTGGTTCAGGGCAATCTACCTGCGGAGGATTATTGCACCCAATTCAGAAGGTGGTGTGTCCCCTCAGGATGGAACGAAACAGCCCTGAAGAGTCACTTCAGGTCATGTCTGTCTGATAATTTAAAGGATCTTCTGGTCAGTTATCAACTTCCAGAGACCTTAGAGGAGATGATGACCCTTGTTGTCCGACTTGACCGACGGGTTAGAGAGAGACGACAGGAACGACCGTTCTCTTCCCAGATGGTGGTCCAGCCAGAGTCCTATCCCAGAGACAACGCTGAGGTCTCCACCTAAGAACCCATGCAGGTTGGCATGACCCGAGGGAATCTTTGCCGCAGACGCAGAGAATGCTTTTACTGTGGAGATCCTGACCATTGGACAAACCAGTGTCCTAAGAATGTCCTCTCTGTCAAGTCTCCTAAGGCAAAGGCAACCTAAAGACCAGGTACACCCTGATTTTTCTAAATGTAAGCTTTTGGTACCCTTTACGATTTGTCTGGGGGGTAGATAAATGGCCGGGTAAGGTCTTTATTGATTCTGGCTCAGCGGCCAGCTTTATTGACTCTGAGTACGCTGTAAGATTGGGTATTTCAATGTTTGCTTTACCAACTCCTATCCATGTCATGGCTATTGATGCTACTCCTTTTATTGGTGGTACGGTGAGCTCATGTACCTCAGAGATTTCTCTAACCGTGGGTGTGTGCCACTCAGAGAGATGTTCCCTTTTAGTCCTGGAGAACCTACCGGTTGAGGTGGTACTAGGGTTGCCTTGGTTCCGACTACATAACCCCACTATAGATTGGTCCAAGGCGAAGTTGGTGAGATGGGGGCCTAAGTGTGACTCGTGCTTGTCCGTGGTACAGGCTGGGGTCTCAGTAAAGTCTGATACTTTACCCACTGTTGTTAGGGAATATTCTGATGTATTCTCATCACCAACCCCAGAGGTTCTACCCCCCCCCCCCCATAGACCTTATGATTGTACTATAGAGATAGTAGAGGGGGCCAAGTTTCCTAAGGGGCGAATTTATAATCTTTCTAAGCCCGAACGCAAGGCCATTGAAGATTATATTAAGGAGAGCCTTGGTAAAGGGCATATTAGACCTTCTCTCTCTCCTATGGGAGCAGGGTTTTTCTTTGTTAAGAAAAAAGATGGTGGTCTTAGGCCATGTATCGATTACCGGAGATTAAATAAAATCACTGTCCAGAATAGATACTCCCTCCCATTGATTCCGGATTTATTTAACCAGGTTCTGGGGGCAACCTGGTTTTCCAAGATTGACCTGAAAGGAGCATACAATCTAATCCGAATTAAGGAGGGAGACGAATGGAAGACGGCATTCAATACTCTTTGAATATCAGGTGATGCCTTTTGGACTCAGCAATGCCCCAGCTGTGTTCCAAAACTTTATGAACAATATTCTTAGGGAGTTCTTAGGTAAATTTGTTATTGTCTATCTTGACGACATTTTGATATTCTCTCCTGACTTCGAATCTCATGTGTCTCATGTTAAACAAGTATTAGAGGTGTTGAGGGAGAATCAGCTATCCGCTAAGCAAGAGAAATGTGTCTTTGGTGTACAGGAGATTCTGTTTCTAGGGCATGTTCTGACTCCTTACGCCTTCAAGATGGATCCTGGTAAGGTACTAGCAATTAAGGAATGGGTAAGACCTTCATCCTTAAAAGCCTTACAACGGTTCTTAGGTTTCGCCAATTACTATCGTAAATTTATTATGAATTTTTCTGTAATTGCTAAACCGTTGACCGACCTTACTAAGAAAGGGGCGGATTTGGAGAATTGGTCTACTGAGGCCATTTCTTCATTTGAAAAATTAAAAAAGGCATTCAGTAGCGCTCCCATTCTGATCCAGCCTGATCAGGAGAGAGCTTTTATTGTGGAGGTGGATGCGTCCGAGGACAGCGCAGGGGCAGTCCTTTCACAAGGTCCTGCTAGCCTTACTAACCTGAGACCGTGTGCCTTCTTCTCCAGGAAATTCTCTCCCACGGAGAGAAACTACGACATAGGGAATAGGGAGCTGCTGGCCATTAAATGGGAATTTGAGGAGTGGAGGCATTTTCTGGAGGGGGAAAGGCATTGTGTAACTGTTGTCACTGACCATAAAAACCTTATGTTTCTCGAGTCTGCTAAGAGGTTGAATCCCCGTCAAGCCAGATGGGCTCTGTTTTGATTTTTCCATTATGTTCAGGCCGGGAAGTAAAAATGTGAAGGCGGACGCATTATCTCGGAGCTTCCATGCTTTTCAACCTACTGAGGTACCACCTGAATCCATCCTACCAGCAAAAATCTTCATAGCAGCTCTAACCCAGGATATCTCGGCTCGCATTAGGTCTGAACAACATCTGGCACCGGTATCCACCCCAACAGATAAGTTGTTTGTTCCCGTACAATTTCGTCTCCAGCTGTTGGGTGAGTGTCACGATTCTGCCTTTAGTGGACATCCAGGTGTTGAGGGCACTAAGGATCTGGTTTCTAGATCTTATTGGTGGCCCACTCTAACTAGGGATGTCAAGTCCTACGTGTCAGCCTGTGAGGTTTGTGCCAGGTCCAAGACACCTAGGACTCGCCCTGCTGGTAACCTACGACCCCTACCCATTCCCAGTAGACCCTGGTCCCATATCTCGATGGACTTTATAACTGACCTACCGCCGGCAGACTGTGGTTTGGGTAGTGGTCGATAGGTTTAGCAAGATGGTCCATTTCATTCCCCTGTCTAAACTCCCGAATGCCAAAACCCTGGGGTAGTTGACTATATTATCTGGTGGGGTCTTTGGTTATTTTTTTGTATGTAGTATGGTCTAGTAATTGTCTATTACATTCTTGTTCATATTTTTCTATGTCTAAAATCTTCACTGCCCCCCCCCCCCTTTGTCTGCCGGCCGAATAATTATATCATTTTGCATCTGTAGCTGTTTGATTGCTTGAATTTCTTGATTTGACAGGTTACTTCTTTTCGTTTTAATATTCATACGTCTTAAGTCTGATTCTACACATTTGCGGAACGTACGGTAGCAATTTCTTGGCTTGGAAATTTGGTTGACTGTTGCTTCAGTTCTGTGTGTCTGTAACTCCCCTGATTTGTTGTAGTTTGTGTAATGGGTTTTTTCAGGAAATACTTCTTTAGACAAAGTTTTCTAATAAATTTTTCTACCCCTATAAAGCTGTGGAATTTATCCATTTTACTACCACAGTAGAGTTCACTACCACTGGGAAACATTGTTGCATCACCTTTTAGGAACCCAGCGACACATTGCTGGCATTATTGGTATCCATAGAAGGACATTGTATAATATTGTCTCTTATACCAATCAATGGGATAATGATTGCAGAAGCACTATAGGAGGATGCATTATGTCCATCAAAACAACCTGCTTATAAAACAAACATTTTTGCATCCACAAAAATTTGTCTATCAAACAGACTATAGATAAGTATCTTATATATTTTTATATATATATTTCTTGAACTTTTTGCACTATTTGCACTCCTATGCCAAATTGGGGGAAGAATAAATTACCCTTATGTGTCCCTGATCATATGGGAAGATGCTATTATTAACTGGACATTGACAAGAACCACCCTACTTTGAGAATACGCAATTTATTTATTTATTTATATGTACCTTTTATATATTTCTATATTTTTTTTACTAACATAGTTTTTTTATAATAATTGTTTTATACATTATTTTAATTAATAAATACCTTTGCTCTGCGTACAACCAGGTAAGGAGTGCTTGTCTATATAGATATACTATATTTAAAGGGAACCTGTCACCAGGATTTTGTGTATAGAGCTGAGGACAGGGGTTGCTAGATGGCCGCTAGCACATCTGCAATACCCAGTCCCCATAGCTCTGTGTGCTTTTATTGTGTAAAAAAAAAACGAACTGATACATATGCAAATTAACCTGAGATGAGTCCTGTACGTGAGATGAGTCAGGGAAAGGACTCATCTCAGGTTAATTTACATATGTATCAAATCGGTTTTTATACACAATAAAAGCATACAGCGCTATGGGGACTGGGTATTGCGGATGTGCTAGTGGCCATCTAGCAACCCATGTCCTCAGCTCTATACACAAAATCCCGGTGACAGGTTCCCTTTAAACCTTACTGATTGGGTGAATCAGATAGACTTTGAGCACCCAATACACGGTAACAATCAGGTGAGCCACCTAAACAAATTTGTGTACTATTTTTTTTGTGTTATTGTATTTATTGTGAATGTATATTAATTGATATGTGTGGAGTATAATTTATGAACTTCTGTACAGACCTTTGGAGTATTCAAAGTATGTTGAATTGCGTGCAATATGTCTAGTTCATAAATGCATGATTTATGTGAGCCAGTCATACGGTATTTGATATTGAAAGCTTTTTAATGCTCTGGTGGTAGGGAGCGGACTGTGCTCCATGTTAGAGGATCTGGTGAGCTAAGCCAATTCTTCGTTTAACTATTTCTTGTGTGTTCCACTACCACATGGTATTGACTCCTGGCTCCCTAGAGAGATTGAAATAGTAGTTCACAGTTGTGGTCAAGTTTATAGTGAATCAGTCTCAGATATTGCTTGATATTTGAAGATGAATTTATGGCAATTTATTAAGTCAAAACAAGAAACAATATATACATTCAATTTTATAGGAGAGAGTCTAGTGACAAATAGACCTAATGATGATACGCATACATTCCATGATTTAGAAAAATTGCTGTCTAAACAATTGAGGCAGCAATGGAAAGTCAAGTCTCTCTCTCACTATTTGAAAGTAGGCCTAACCCCGAAGAGGTTCACCCTATACAAAACACCAGCCTCTGATTTATGTAATGAGGAGTTTAATTCTCAGTGGGATTGTTTTTTCAAACTCCAACCACAGCATTAGTAAATCTGGTAATACAAAGAAGAGAACAACTCATACATGAATTAGAGGAAGAGGTTACCAAAATCAAAACCCAAATCGATGCATTTGAAAGGAATGAAATATTCTATGGTTTACAGTCCAATCTGTTTGAGAGATAAAACATTGGAAAATGAGATTATGGAGAAAAAAAAACTAAGAAAAGTAACATAAAGGCCAGTAAAGATGTAGAAAAGACAGGCAAACAAAGAATCCCGGTAAATAAACCAGTCAAGTACTGTATAATACATCAAGTGTACCAACATATAATGGTTACCAGTCATCAGCCATCTCTTTTTTAGACCACAGAACACAACCACACACAAAAAAGAAATTCAACAGGAAATCAAATCAACAGCGGGATACAAACAGGGGACCACAAGTACAAAAAAGAAAGAATCCAACATATCCAACACAAAAGTATGCACAAGCAGTATCTCAACCCCAAATGAATGTGAATATCACATTCAACCTCAAGTAAATCAATATCACTCACACACTACACAACCAAAGCAGCAACATATAATGTCACCATTGACACAAACAGATCACCCAGCATTATCCAATTTTGACACCAACTTCACAAGCACATACAGTCAATCACATGTACAATGGGGTAATCACAACCACTGCTCACATAGATCCACCAATCACGGAGGCACACAAGACAACACAGTTAACAACACAACAACCCCAACAATTATCAACACAACGATCACCAATACAACTGGCCACACACACAGAAAAAGAGAAGACGAAGAAGTAGAACTAAAGGAAGGTCCCAAATACAAAATAGGGAAAAAATAGGGGATAATATATTTAATTTGAGTTCAGTAAGTCTTAGTACCAGCCAAAAGAGTCTATTGAGTAAGGGATTGAAATTTGCCCCAAGCAAACTGTTTGACAAGTTTAGCACTTATATAGGCATTTAAAAATATATCAGAAAGTTATGTTGTAAAAAATATTATATGAAGAATCCTATCCAGGATAAGAGTCCGTCAATCTCAAATTATATACATACTGACGTTAAACCAAAATCAAAGATGTACCCAAGAAATGAAATCGGTAAGGAAATGGCAGCATTTAAAGGGGCAGTAAAGGTACACATTAGAAAGTTACATCAGAAACGGTATGAAGAGAAGAATGTGAGCAATGAGGAAATAAAAGCTATTAAACAGTTACAAAAAATGAACAAATAACTATACGCCCCGCAGATAAAGGCGGAGCTATAGTTATTTTAGATACGGAAAAATATGTGGAGTGCAATAAACAACTGGCCGATATAGAAACATATAGGATTTTAGAGACTATGTACATTGGCATGAGAAAGGAATTTTGAATAAAAGAGGGTATGGTTTTATCTTGGGAGCCCCTAAGAGACTTCCAGTATTTTATTGCATCCCTAATATCCACAAGGATCCTATAAACCCACCGGGAAGACCAATTGTGTCTGGTATAGGGTCCTTGACTTCGAATCTTTCCTAGTATTTGAACAGGATTCTCCAACCATATGTAAAAACAACTCCATCATATTTGAAAGATACTACTTCTATTGAATGTCCATGCTCGAAACAATATATTGGCCGTACAGGAAGATCGTTAAAAGTACGTATTGCAGAACAATTAAACAACATAAGAAAAGGATATGAGAAACATTTTCTATCATATCATTTTAAAACATCACAAGCTAAAAACCCAATGCAGCTAAAATATAGTGCGATACAATTGGTCAAAATCAAAAGAGATTGGAGAGGGGGGGACTTTATATCCAAGATTTCTAGGCAAGAATCAAGAAAAATCTTCGAATTCGGGTCCCTTATGCCATATGGTCTATGCCTAGTATTTTTATTTTTATTATTTTTTTCACATTTTTATTTTTTATTTTTCATCTTTCAACTTAGTATTTGTATACTTTTATAAGATTTTATATATTGGCATAATATAATAATTAAATAAAGGATATAACTGAGTATGAACTATGGAGAAGGTTTTGAGTCCCAACCAGAGTTTATCACAATCTTGAGTCCCACCCAGGTCTTATTACGGATCTGAAGTAAATAAAAAGGAAGTAATGATTCCCTCTTTTTTTCATTCAATGCACTGAGGTAGGCACTGAGTTCCGAAACACGTCTGGTGTGAGAGGATAAGCTGAAGGATATTATTTTGTACAATTTGTACCATCTATGCATAACTAATATCTATATATCGAGCAACCGGAGGTTTTAGCGTGGTAAGAAATACACCACGCATGCGCGCCAACTGAACAAGGACAGACACACCACACTTTTTAAAAGGACAATCATGTTCAGACTTGTTAAGCAGAACTAAAGTAGGTGTTAGTGTTATAGACAAAGAGCAAATCTGATTTATTCCAGTTGTAACTTTTCCCCAAAATATATGTCAGGTTTGCAATACCATCTGGTCACTATTTTGTACAAATTCTCTTGTATTCTTGTACATTTTGAGATACCATGAGAAGCATGAAGGATCTGTTTGATTTCCGAATCTGAAAAAGATACACCCATGTCCCTCTCCCATTGTTCGAGATAAACGTGCTTAGTTGTAGCATTACCCTCTAAGATCTTTCTATAAAGTAAAGAAATTAGGCCTTTGCGTTGGGTTGCAGAATCCAGCAGCGTCTCATTCCAGGTTTCGGCCTTATTTAGCTTCATGGCCTTTAAGAAATGGGAACTTGTGTTATGGAAGTGTCTATAATGACTATTAGACCATGTTTTAGTGCAATAAACATAATTTATGGTTTTCAGGAAGGGGATCAAGTTACCTGCTAGGTGTTCCCTTATTCGGACATTACATAATGTGGGCCAGACACACAAATCATCTGTGTAGTCATATCACAATAGGTAAGGAAGCAATTTGGCTGGAGTGAGGGAGGAGGGGGAGTCTAACAATTGTAAGGGAGCAGCCAAGTTTTGCCACGTGTACAGTACCACTTTAAGTAAAGGGTGAGTTACCAAACCCGGCTGGGGCTGGCTAGGAGTCTTCCAGAGATTAGATACCTCAGAGGGAGATAATAACAATAAAGCTATATTCACTATGAGTTTATCAGTGTGAGGGTATCTGTCTTAGGTGCTATGTTGATTCCAAGGTAGGACATGTGTGTGGGGGCCATTGAAAGGGGTATGTCTGGGAAAGAAATGTCTTTGTGTTGTAGGGTATTTTAATCCTTAAGGCTGAGCATTTTGGGAGGTTAATTTTGAAATTTGACGATGAGCCAAATCGATCAAATAGATCAAGTAGGACTGTAAACGCAGTAACCGGGTCGGTATGAAATAGTAGCATGTCATCCGCAAAGGCGGCTACCATGTGGGTATAGTTCCTGATAGTTAGTCCTTGAATAGCAGTGTCTTATCTAACAGCTTGTATTAGAGTCTCAAGACAGAGAATAAATAGGGAAGGGGATAAAGGGCAACCCTGTCTTGTACCATTTTGGATGTTGAAAGTAGGGAAAAGGATACCATTCACCCTGACTCTAGCGTAGGGTGAAGAATATAAAGACATGACGGCCTTGATAAATGATATTGGGAAACCAAATTTTTGTACTACTAATTCCATAAACCTCCAATTCACCCTATCAAATGCCTTTTTGGCGTTTGTGCTAAGGAGTGTTAAACCGGTTCCAGTACGGTTAGCATATTCTATTGCGTGTATTACCCTAAAAGTGCTGTCCCTGCCTTGCCTTCCTTTAACAAAACCGGTTTGTTCAGGAGAAATTATTTTTTGAAGCAAGGGAGCAATACATGAAGCCAAAACTTTGGCCCATAGTTTAGTATCTGCATTTAGGAGTGATGTAGGCCTATAAGGCTTGGAAGAAAGACGAGACAGAGGGGATATGATAGAAACTTTTAAATACATAAAAGGAATCAACACGGTAAAAGAGGCGAGAATATTTAAAAGAAGAAAAACTGCTACAAGAGGACATAGTTTTAAATTAGAGGGGCAAAGGTTTAAAAGTAATATCAGGCAGTATTACTTTGCTGAGAGAGTAGTGGATGCATGGAAAAGCCTTCCTGCAGAAGTAGTAGCTGCAAATACAGTGAAGGAGTTTAAGCATGCATGGGATAGGCATAAGGCCATCCTTCATATAAGATAGGGCCAGGGGCTATTCATAGTATTCAGTATATTGGGCAGACTAGATGGGCCAAATGGTTCTTATCTGCCGATACATTCTATGTTTCTATATAGCTTGATGTTAATGCTGGGTCTTTACCCGGTTTAGGCAATACAACTATGTGTGCTTTCAGTGATTGTTTGGCAGGGTGTGCTCCCTCCCAAAGAGCACTGAAATATTGTTCGAGATGAGGGCCTAGTATGGAGAATAATTTTTTATAATATGAGATAGGCAGGCCGTCTGGGCCTAGAATTTTACCAGAGGGTGTTGAATACAGTGCAGATTTGATTTTCTCCAATTGAATTGGGGACATAAGGGCTTCGATGTCTTCAATTCCCAGAGTTGGGAGGTGCATGGAATGAAGAAACCCTTTAATTTGTGAGGATCTTTCTGACGAGTCTTTCCGAGATTCCATCTTTCTCAGATTATAAAGGGTATGGTAATATGTGGAGAAAGCAGATGAAATATCAGATGCGTCAGTCAGTGTGTTGCCGTTCAACATTCTGATAGCTTTTATGTGAGTTTGCTCCATTCTTTTCTTTATAAGGGCAGACATAATCTTTTTTCCTTTTCTCCGTGTGCATAGTGTTTATGTTTTATACGCATATAGGCTTTGGCTGCTCTTACATTTAATAAATCCTTAAGGGAATTGCGGAATTTGACCAATTCTTCGTGGTCTCGTATCACAAGAGATCTTTTGTGGGTTTTCTCCAGGGCGGCTATACTACTTAGGAGGGATGTTATTTGGGATAAATGTTGTTTTTTCAGATGAGACCCTAATGCTATGAACTCGCCTCTTATCACGACCTTATGAGCTTCCCATATAGATGATTGCTGTGTTGAAGGGGATGGTTTTCCATGCGAAATACCTACAGTGCTGTCCATAATAATTCATATCCCTGGCAAACTTTGACTTAAAGTTACTTTTATTCAACCAGCAAGTAATTTTTTTATGGGAAATGACATAGGTGTCTCCCAAAAGATAATAAGACGATGTATAAGAGGCATTATTGTGAAAAAAAAAAACATTTCTCAGCTTTTATTTACATTTGAGCAAAAAGTGTCCAGTCCAAAATTATTCATACCCTTCTCAATAATCAATAGAAAAGCCTTTATTGGCTATTACAGCAATCAAACGCTTCCTATAATTGCAGACCAGCATTTGCATGTCTCCACAGGTATTTTTGCCCATTCATATTTAGCAATGAGCTCCAAATCTTTCAGGTTGGGGGGTCTTCTTGCCATCACCCTGATCTTTAGCTCCCTTCACAGATTCTCAATTGGATTAAAGTTTGGACTCTGGCTGGGCCACTCCAAAACGTTAATGTTGTTGTCTGCTATCCATTTCTTCACCACTTTTGATGTGTGTTTTGGGTCATTGTCATGCTGAAATGTCCACTGGTGCCCAAGGCCAAGTTTCTCTGCAGACTGCCTCATATTGTCGTTGAGAATCCTCATGTATTGCTCTTTTTTCATGGTGCTGTTTACTGTGATTAGGTTCTCTGGTCCATTGGCTGAAAAACACCCCCAAAGCATTAGGTTCCCACCACCATGTTTGACAGTGGGGATGGTGTTCTTTGGGTTGAAGGCTTCTCCTTTTTTACGCCAAATGAATGAAACATCATTGTAACCAAACAATTCAATTTTTGTTTCATCTGACCACAACACAGAAGATCAGAAGTCTTCTTCTTTGTCCAGATGAGCTTTTGCAAAGGCCAAGCGAGCTTTTGTGTGCCTTATCTGGAGAAGTGGTGTCCTTCTTGGTCTGCATTGTGCAGTGTACGTTGGATTGTCTGCCTTGAGACATTGCCACCAGCAGAGCCCAGATTCACCAGGATGGCCTTGGTGGTGATCCTTGGATTCTTTTTCACCTCTCTAACTATCCTCCTGGCCAGCGCAGGTGTCACTTTTGGCTTCAGACCACGTCCTCTGAGATTTTGACATGTATTTTTTGCTCAAATGTAAATAAAAGCGGAGAAATGTTTTTTTTTCCACAATAATGCCTCTTGTACATCGTCTTATTATCTTTTGGGAGACACCTATGTCATTTCCCGTCAAAAAATTACTTGCTGGTTGAATAAAAGTAACTTTAAGTCAAAATTTGCCAGGGGTATGAAAAATTATGGACAGCATTGTATGTAGTTTCTCAGAAAATGCTAAAAGGGTAGAATTAAGTTTCCATGTTCACGTCCTTTTAGGTTAATCTGGAAATTCTAGGGTGAATGTGTAAGGCGCATGATCTGATATTGTAATACAATATATATCAGCCTTCACCACCTGAGGGAGACATCCACTACCAACTAAAAAGTAATCCAATCTTTGATAGGATTTATGGGCGTTAGAATAAAAGGTATAATCTCTTGAGAGTTGAGAGTTCGCCAGATATCACATAAGTGAAGATCTTGTAAATGGCGATGGATCCCTCTCAAGGCTTTAAAAGAAATAGCAGATTTCTGTGAGTCCTCAATAGGATTCAATGTAAGGTTGAGGTCTCTGCCCAAAATGACAAGACCCGTAGCAAAGTGAGAGATAATGTGTAATGTCTCTCTCAGCCCTTTCACAGTGTTGTCATTAGAGGCGTATAGATTACATATAGTAACTTCTTTGCTACCAATTTGACCACTGAGCAGTAGATATCTCCCTTCAGGATCGATAAGTTTGTCGGTCAGTAAAAAAGGAACATTATTATGAAGGCCAATGCTGACACCTCTGGATGCTGAGCTATCTTGACATACGTGGTACCATTTCTGATATTGAGAATGAGAGAGATTAGAAAAGCGGCCTGATTTGAAGTGTGTTTCTTGTATCATAACAATGTCTGCACTGGCTTTCCTTAACAATTGGAAAACACGACTCCTCTTAACTGGCGAATTAAATTCCTTTACATTAAAAGAAGCAAAGGCAACTTATAACCTAGCCATGGCTGATAATATAGATATGATCAGATACTGTAGGTCAAGCCTTATTCCCACGAACCAACAAAAGACAATGAATAGCTCAAAGAGTAACATAGAACCAATCAAGTGCAATGCTGTGTAGTAAAGTAAACATACTGTGTGACTTAGGTAACAGCCGGTTCAGAACTGAGCATTTTACAGCGCGTTCCTACGCGCTGTAAAATGCTCAACAAGGAGAAACCAATGCTTCCCTATCGGCATGGTTCTCACCTGAGCGTTTTACAGCGCGTACGATCGCGCTGTAAAACGCCCGACGCCCCAAGAAGTTCAGGAGCTTCTTTGGGGCGTAGTGTCGCGTGTTCCCGTACATAGACTTCCGGGAACGCGCGACAATGGGCGTTCACTTGTCTCCGCGGCGCAATTGTAAACACCCGTACAATCGTGCATACAGAGCGTACGTTCAGTACGCTCTGGTGTGAACCCAGCGTAATAGAGGCTCCGAACTGAGTATGTTAGGGGGAGGAGTGTTGTTTCATGTATAGCCTGATCGATCAGACCCCCACCCTAAAAGCCCAGCAGCTGAAGTATTATAAGAATTTCTATATATGTAAATATGAGTGAGAAATAACCATAAAATGACTGGAAACCCAGGAGGGTTACAATAGGTTGTTAGGATATAATGTGGGTTTCTTCTGACTTTCGGTGATTTCAGCTTCGTAGCTACTTCCCAGTGTCACGGCGCCGTCTAGGAGGCGGGCACGTCCGGAGCGCGCGCGCATCATCAGCGCGTCCAGCGTCGCCCGCACTCCTTATAATACTATGCGCCCCCTCGCACATCTTTACGCATTCATGCAAATAGTTTTTAGGGCTGAGCACCGAGCTGATCACTCGGCGCTCGGCTGTGTAGTCTGTGTGGAGTCATGTGACACTGGCCACGTCACATGACCCCTCTGGCTCCCTATTTAAACAGGCAATCTGCTGGCCACAGATTGCCTGTTATTTAGGTTCCACCTGTGATTTTGTCTTTCCTGGCGTACTTACCTCCTGCTGATTTCCTGACGATCCTCTGCCTGCTCCTTGTGTACTTTGCTGCTCTCCTGGTATTCTGACCTCGGCTTCCTCCTGACGATCCTCTGCTGACTCCTTTGGTACTTCACGACTCTCCTGGTATTTATGACCCCAGCTTCTCCTGACTATTCTCTGCTTGCTCCATTTGTATTTCGTAGCTTTTCTGGTATTGACTCTTTCCGTTCACGTTCTGTTGTTTGTCTGTCTGTCGTTCCTGCACTTATTCCAAGCTAGGGATTGCCGTCCAGTTGTCCCCTGTGTGTACGCGACCGTTACAGAATAACAGGCCTACTGAAACCACTGTACCATGAATCATCTAGTTACCCTGACTGAACATGTGTCAAACCTGACGCAGATGGTGCAGGAGCTAGGGGAGAAGATTAATTCCCTAGAAATAGGACAAGACGCCGCTGTTCCTCAGGCCTCTGGTCCGAACTTGAGCCCTCATATGGAGCCACCGATCAAGCTTCCAGAGCCTTTCTCTGGAGATCGGAGGAAGTTTCACTCCTTTAAGGAGAGCTGTAAACTGTATTTTTGTTTACGCCCCTTGTCTTCCGGGTCGGAAAGCCAACGGGTGGGCATTGTTATTTCCCGCTTACAGGGGGATCCCCAGAATTGGGCCTTTTCTTTACCCTCTGATGATAGTTGTTTAACCACGGTAGAGGTTTTTTTTCAGGCTCTAGGTACACTGTATGATGAACAAGACAGGGCCCTGGTAGCCGAAACCGCGCTTAAAGCATTGGTTCAAGGCAACCTCTCTGTGACGGAGTATTGCACCCAATTTAGAAGGTGGTGTGTTCCCTCAGGGTGGAACGAGCCAGCTCTTAAGTGTCAATTCAGGTCAGGCCTATCTGATAATCTAAAAGACCTACCTACTAGTGAGACTATGACCCTAGCAGTCCGACTCGACCGACGTGTGAGAGAAAGACGACAGGAACGACAGTTCTCTTCTCAGGTACTGGTTTAGTCTGAGGTTTGTACCAGGAGTGGTGTTGAGGTCTCCTCTGAAGAACCTATGCAAATTGGCATGACCAGAGGGGATCAGCGCCTCAGACATGGGATTTGTTTCTACTGCGGAGATCCTGACCATTGGATCAATCAGTGTCCAAAGAGGCTCCTTTCTGATAAGGCTGCCAAGACAAGACCACCAAGGGACCAGGTACTCCCTGTTATTACTAAGAGTAAGCTTTTAGTTCCTATAACCATTTCTCTGGGTTCTAATAAGTGGTCAGGTCAAGCCTTTATAGATTCGGGCTCAGCAGCCAGCTTTATTGACTAGGGGTATGCTACTAGACAGGGTATTCCAATATTTGTTTTACCTACGCCCATCCATATCATGGCCATCGACTCCACTCCCCTGGTGGGGGGTACTGTGAGGTCATGTACCTCAGAGATTTCCTTAACTGTGGGAGTGTGCCACTTAGAGAAATGTTCCCTGTTAGTCCTAGAGAACTTACCAGTCGAGGTGGTATTGGGGATGCCGTGGCTCCAATTACACAATCCTATGATTGATTGGACCAGAGGGAAACTGGTGAGTTGGGGATCTGAGTGCGGCTCATGTTTGTCTAGAATACGGGTTGGGTTCTCTCTGGAGTCTGAGGTATTACCCGCAGTCATAAAGGAGTATGCTGATGTGTTCTCGTCCCCCCCCCAGAGGCTCTTCCTCCCCATAGACCTTATGATTGCGCCATAGTCCTGGAGAAGGGGGCAAGGTTTCCTAAGGGGCGTATTTACAATCTTTCCTAACCTGAACGTGAGGCCATGGAAGATTACATTAAGGAGAGTCTCATTAAGGGGCACATTAGACCTTCAGTTTCTCCTATGAGGGCGGAAGTTTTCTTTGTTAAGAAGGATGGTGGTCTTAGACCCTGTATAGATTACCGGAAATTAAATAAGATCACTATCTGGAATACTTACTCCCTCCCATTGATTCCGGATTTATTTAACCAGGTATTAGTGGTGGCCTGGTTTTCTAAGATTGATTTAAGAGGAGCATACAATTTAATCCGAATCAAGGAGGAGGACGAGTGGAAGACTGCATTCAATACCCCGGCTGGTCACTTTGAATATCTCGTTATGCCTTTTGGACTCAGCAATGCCCCGGCTGTGTTCCAAAATTTCATGAACGATATTCTTAGGGAGTTCTTGGGAAAATTTTTCATTGTATATCTCGACGACATTTTAATATTTTCCCCTGATTTTAAGAGTCATGTGTTTTATGTTAGACAGGTGTTAGAGGTGTTGAGAGAGAACCAATTATCTGCTAAACAGGAAAAATGTGTCTTTGGGATGCAGGAGATTATATTTCTCGGACATGTTCTGACTCCCCACGCCATAAAGATGGATCCTAGCAAGGTTTTAGTAATTAACCCCTTAGGGACCCATGACGTATCAGTACGGCATGGTTCCCGAGTCCCTAAGGACCCATGACGTACCGGTACGTCATGTGTTGTTCCGATCACCGCCGCCCGGCGGGCGGTGATCGGAACAAGGTGCCTGCTCAAATCATTGAATTAAAGTTTTCCCCAAAAAATGTAAGTTTTCCCCCAAAAAAATTTAAAGTTTCAAGTAAAAATAAACCAAAATGTCATTTTCCCCAAATAAAGTTAAAAAAAATTGTAAAAAAAATAGGGGGGAAGAAAAAGTATACATATTAGGTATCGCCGCGTCCGTATTGACCGGCTCTATAAGAATATCACATGACCTAACCCCTCAGATGAACACCGTAAAAAATAAAAATAAAAACTGTGCTAAATAAACAATTTTTTTGTCACCTTACATCACAAAAAGTACAACAGCAAGCGATCAAAAAGACGTTAGCCCACCAAAATAGGACCAATCTAACCGTCACCTCATCCCGCAAAAAATTTGCCCCTACCTGAGACAATCGCCCAAAAAATAAAAAAACTATGGCTCAGAATATGGAGACACTAAAACATCTTTTTTTTTTGTTTTAAAAAAGCTGTTATTGTGTAAAACTTACATAAATAAATAAAAAGTATACATATTTGGTATCGCCGCATTCATATCGACCGGCTATATAAAAATATCACATGACCTAACCCCTCAGATGAACACCGTAAAAATTTTTAAATAAAAACTGTGCTAAATAAACAATTTTTTTGTCACCTTACATCACAAAAAGTGAAATAGCAAGCGATCAAAAAGTCACACGCACCCCAAAATAGTGCCAATAAAACCATCATCTCATCCCGCAAAAATCATACCCTACCCAAGGTAATCGCCCAAAAACTAAAAAAGTTATGGCTCTCAGACTGTGGAAACACTAAAACATTATTTTTTTTTGCTTCAAAAATGAAATCATTGTGTAAAACTTACATAAATAAAAAAAAAATTATACATATTAGGTATCGCCGCATCCGTGACACCCTGGTCTATAAAAATATCACATGATCTAACCTGTCAGATGAATATTGTAAATAACAAAAAATAAAAACGGTGCCAAAACAGCTATTTTTTATTATCTTGCCTCACAAAAAGTGTAATATAGAGCAACCAAAAATCATATGTATCCTAAACTAGTACCAACAATACTGCCACCCTATCCCGTAATTTCTAAAATGGGGCCGCTTTTTTGGAGTTTCTACTCTAGGGATGCATCAGGGAGGCTTCAAATGGGACATGGTGTCAAAAAAAAACAGTCCAGCAAAATCTGCCTTCCAAAAACCGTATGGCATTCCTTTCCTTCTGTGCACTGCCGTGTGCCCGTACAGTAGTTTACGACCACATATGGGGTGTTTCTGTAAACTACAGAATCAGGGCCATAAATATTGAGTTTGGTTTGGCTGTTAACCCTTGCTTTGTAACTGGAAAAAAATTATTAAAATGGAAAATCTGACAAAAAAGGGAAATTTTGAAATTGTATCTCTATTTTCCATTAATTCTTGTGGAACACCTAAAGGGTTAACAAAGTTTGTAAAATCAGTTTTGAATACCTTGAGGGGTGTAGTTTATAGAATAGGGTCATATTTGGGTGGTTTCTAATAGGTAAGCCTCGCAAAGGGACTTCAGACCTGAACTGGTCCCTAAAAATTGGGTTTTTGAAAGTTTCTGAAAGATTTCAAGATTTGCTTCTAAACTTCTAAGCCTTGTAACATCCCCAAAAAATAAAATATCATTCCCAAAATGATCCAAACATGAAGTAGACATATGGGGAATGTAAAGTAATAACTATTTTTGGAGGTGTTACTATGTATTATAGAAGTAGAGAAATTGACCAATTTTTGATAATTTTTTATTTTTTTTTATAAATAAAAATGATTTTTTTTTTACTTTATTTTACCAGTGTCATGAAGTACAATATGTGACGAAAAAACCATCTCAGAATGGCCTGGATCACTCAAAGTGTTTTAAAGTTATCAGCACTTAAAGTGACACTGGTCAGATTTGCAAAAAATGGCCAAGTCCAGAAGGTGAAATCGGGCCGAGTCCTTAAGGGGTTAAGGGATGGGTAAGATTATCATCCTTAAAGGCCTTACAACGTTTCCTTGGATTCGCTAACTACTACCGTAAGTTCATAAAGAATTTCACGGTAATCGCTAGACCACTGACCGACCTCACTAAAAAAGGGGCGGATCTGGAAAATTGGTCTACTGAGGCCTTTGATTCATTTGAAACCCTAAAGGAGGCTTTCAGTAGCACTCCCGTTCTAACCCAGCCAGATCAGGAAAAACCTTTTATCGTGGAGGTGGATGCTTCTGAGGACGGGGCAGGAGCAGTCCTCTCGCAAGGTCCTGCTACCCTCACTAACCTTGTGCCTTTTTTTCCAGAAAGTTTTCCCCCTCTGAGAGAAATTATGACATAGGAAATCGGGAGTTACTAGCCATTAAGTGGGCATTTGAATTTTTTTTTGAGGGGGCAAAACATTGTGTTACTGTTGTTACCGATCATAAGAACCTAAAGTTTCTCGAGTAGGCTAAAAGGTTAAATCCCCGTCAGGCTAAATGGGCATTGTTTTTTTACTCGCTTTAATTTTTCCATAACTTTCAGATCAGGAAGTAGAAACGTGAAGGCCGACGCACTCTCTCTGAGTTTCTGTGCGTACCAGCCTACAGAGACTCCACCTGAAACCATTTTACCAGCTAAGGTCTTCGTAGCAGCCTTGTCTCAGGACATCACGACTCTCATCAAGGCTGAACAACACCTAGCTCCGTCATCCACTCCTACAGATAAGTTGTTTGTTCCCGTACAGTTTCGTCTCCAACTGCTGGGTGAGTGTCATAACTCAGTTTTTTGTGGACATCCAGGCATTAAGGGGACTAAAGAGCTGATTTCCAGATCATTCTGGTGGCCTACTTTAACTAGAGACGTCAAGTCTTATGTGTTGGCCTGCGAGGTTTGTGCGAGATCTACGACCCCTAGGACTTGCCCGGCTGGGGACCAACGACCCTTACCCATTCTCAGTAGACCCTGGTCTCATATCTCGATGGATTTTATCACTGATCTGTCACATGCGGGTGGAGGGTAAGACTGTGGTTTGGGTAGTGGTCGATAGATTCAGCAAGATGGCTCACTTTATTCCCCTGCCTAAACTCCCGAGTGCGAAGACCCTAGCATCTTTGTTTGTGGAACAAATTGTACGTTTACATGGCATTCCAGAAAATATTGTATCTGACAGGGCTGTGCAGTTTGTGTCCAAGTTTTGGAGGGCCTTCTGTCTGAGATGCCGGATTTCTCTGTCCTTCTCATCTGCTTATCACCCTGAAAGTAATGGACAGACTGAGCGCCAGTCGGTGGAACAATTTCTCAGGGCATATATTGTAGATGATCAACAGTTGTGGGTGAAATACCTTCTGTTAGCCGAGTTTGCTCTGAATAAGGCTACTTTCACACTACCGTTCAGAGCGGGTCCGTCTGATGTCTGCACAATATAATAATGGCATCTGCTCTCCCCCCCAATAGCTCCACGAACAGGCGCCACTGAAGAGGGGTCTTCCTTATCTAGGGCCTCAGGTATACTGCGAACGTTTTTCCTGCAGCTTCTGTTTTCTTGATCCTCTAACATGAGCATGGTGATCTTGATGAGGGTCTGTTGGCGGGAGAGCTCTCCTCAAGCAGCCACCATCAAGCTCGGTCAGGTCGCCGCCCTTCCCCCTCCCGAGTGTGGATAATTTTTGACTCACCCTTGTACAAGGTAATCAAGGCAAAGAAATTGGATTAACAACTGCCCAACTAATGGAAGGCTTATTAGCCCTGGGGTTATGATAAACTGACCCTTAGTAGAGCACCTTCCTTGAAAGGCAACACTAGGGCTATGTTGATTTTTCTTAGGCATCACAACAAATGAATATGCACACCAGATGTCTTCCTGACAAGAGTCTGGTGAATAACCATACGGTATGGATAAATCTAGCTCAGTGTAATCAGTTAAATGTTTGGTTGATCACTTCTATTTTTATATTACTTGATTTTAAAATATGAGATGAGCGAAGTTTTGAAAAATTCGATTTGGCCGATTCGCATAACTTCAGCAAGAAATTCAATTCATTACAAATTAATTTGTCGCAAATCACGCTAAATCAGTTATACCCAGGCCACTCTGCCTAATCATATTCTTCCCGCTTGGTGGCCCAATCTCAGTGTGAAGGCTTGGAACTTAAACCGCAGGGGGAGGGTATCACTGTGTGCATTACGTTCTAGTGCACCCACATAGTTAATCCGTTCTGTAGGTACGGTGCCATCAGTATTTCAAGCAGTTCTGTTAACCCATTCCCAACCAGCGAAGTACTAGTACAGTGCTGGCTGGTGCTGGCTGGGTCTTTAAAGATGGTGCCTGCTCCGCTCAGGGGTGCCTGCTGTTTCAAAGGGCTGGTAGAGCTTTTTTGGAAAATGTTAGCTTGGGACTCTCCAGCTTGGGTGGACACAAGCCATCAGTTCTCTAAAATGTGCAGAGTCAACTACATGGAAAGGAAGGAACTGTAGTTCCAGCTTCTGCGCCACTGAATGCATAATCTTTTTGTGATCGCCTTGGCAGCTGTCGAAACAAGTGACGAGGAGTAGAAGGATAAGGAGCATCAGAATCAATAGATGACATTGAAGACGATGGGAAGGAATGAGAGCTTCCTTCTGCTGAAGTAGCCAAGTGCTGACTGCTGGAGAAGGGGTGCGGGCCGATGTGAGATGCAGCAGTTGCTACATCAGGCTGTTACACTAAACGAGTGGCACGGTTTTCCCATTCCACTTTATGGTGATGCTCCATGTGTTGATGCAGGGCTGTCATGCCAACATTAGCACCCTGACTGCACCTCACCTTTCCCCCACACATTCTGTATACCACCACGCTAACATCCCCCAGCGACTTGGTGAAAAATTTCCAAACTGGTGAGTATGGCATCTTCCCTCCACCACTGTGTGATGCCTGCCTGTCGCTGTTTTTATGAACCCGTGCACTGCTAGTGTGTTCTTTACAGGTATTCTCCTATGTAGCAGACGTTTACCCCTCCCGCATTTGGCTGTAAATCTTCCACTGCTTCCACCCTGCTGTCTCACGGGCATGCTGCGACCCTAGCGCCCCGATGATGACGATGCCCCCTCTTTACCCAGCTCCTGCATGCGATCGACTACATCATTATCTACATCTGTTTGATCTCCACTTGTGTCACCCGCACCTGTCTCTGACCTCTCTGACCATCTCTAGTGCCGCTGTTTTTTGGCACAAATAATACATTTGTCTCAACTTTTAGCCACAGCAATTTTACATATTATTTGCTAAAATTATTGTAAGCTCTCAGAATATTCATATATAGTGCATGGACATTGTTATATATTATTTCAAATAATTAGGGGTGCATTTCTTTGATAAATGTATGGCCATATTTTTACATGTCTGTATTCATAAGAGCGCATTAGGCACTGGATTTATCTATTTACTAGTAACTAAGTTTCATACATGTGTGCCATATATTGCAGACCTAGAAAGACTTGGAATATATGATATATTTGTGACAGGTTCTCTTTTAAATTGATGTTTTAAATTGCTCATAAAATGTTTGAAAGTATACTGCACGTGTTTTCAGTCATTCTCTTTTAACTACAAGCTACCAGTGAGACATGATACGACTAGGCTGATTAAAGGTAGGAGACCATCGTTCTTTTACTCTGGATTAAAGGTGATAATCAGATTCTGAGCTTATATGATAAAAATAGCCCTAAATAGAAGCAGTGCAAAGCTGGGCACCAGACATCTAACAGGTATCTCTTCTGATTATTGAACAATTCCATGTTACAGATGAACTGGAAATTTACTCCAAGTGAAATAACGTTTCCAGGTGAGTTGTGGTTTTGGATCACTGTCTTTTTTAGTTGTCTATGTTCTCTAAGCTCTACAAATGGTACTTTTATTTTTTGTTATTAATATCAATGTTTTTCAGATTTTCAGATTATTTTTATAACAATAGGATTGCCACTGTTTTCCAACCAGGATTGCAGGGAAACCTAAAAGTTCCTAAAATTCAGTCAGGGGTTTCCTGGTAGAAAGTCTACTTTGAACATAGGGTTATAGATTTTCAGCTCATTCAAAGAGGCTTTGAAAGGGGTAAACAAAACATTTTGCATACTATTCGTTACTTTCCGTACGTTCATATTGTCTGATCATCTGTGGTCCATGAGGCCCAATCTTATGGTATACAGCAGTATAGGAGGGAATATGAGAAGTGGATGTGTTGTCCATGCAATGATGTTTGATTTATGCATGATAGTTGGCCTGCCTCATGGTAGGAAAATATTTTTGAGGTCACTAAGATTTATTATATATCATACAAAACATAATTATAGCTTAAGCTATAAAAAAAAAAACCTGTACAACTAATGCATTGGTTTTATGCATAAAATATGGACAACCAAAATTAAAATGTTCCAGTTATTAGTGATGTGTCCATTCTCTATATCAGTCTTTTGTATGCGCATGGGTAACCATTTGTTGGGATTAAGATGGAATAAAAATGTATTCAATGGTAATAAATGCTAAAATGTAATAATTCACAACTGTTATTCTTGTCAAATTCATATACAGTACATTTATAAGATTATAATTAATACAAATGTTAAAATATATCTATTAAATCTAAAAGACTCTGAAGATTGAACTCAGCCTGAGACAGTTCTTACTTTATTGGCATGCCTTTTGAACCTGTGCAAACCTCTCTTTTCTCACTTTTCAACCAAAATGAGTTGGTGATTATTACAAATCTTAAATCAAAGGTTCTAGTTATTTACCCACCAATTAAATCAGCCTAGCTCCATATTTGTCTATAGGAACCACATTTGTAGATTGTGATATATTTTTAAATTGGGTTCAGATGTTTTGTTTTCCTTTTCTTGAAACAGGGCAGCATGTATCCATTGCTTGTGTCTCATATTACAGTTCAGACCTATTCTCTTGAGCGGAGATGCAATACTAGGTACCACCATAAACAGAAGTGGTGCGGTTTTATTTGTTTATGTATTATATTTGAAATAAGCAGATCCTTAAAGAACCCAATTAATCTGGGTCATTGGATACATTTGCTTTTTTTATTTTTATACATGTGCTTTTTTGAGTTACTGTGCATGTACTGTACTGTTATCTACCTGTGCTACATGCACTAGACTGCTATCTACCTGTGCAAGGAAGCGATCCCCCTTAGCATACTAGGTTACATAGATTCAGTTTTATTCTTGCTGTAAACTGTGGGACTAGAAAGGTGTCTGTACGTAGAAAGTAATTCACCGGCTTTCAGATGCTCTTTCATTTGTAAGGATTTGCTTCACTATCTGCTAATATTTAATTTTTATGTCTTTGTCCGGACATATTTGGATCATATATACTATTTTGCCATAGTTATACTCATAGTGTAACTTGAGATAGCACTGTATAATATTTTATAATAATAATAGTCATCATTAGATTTTTTAGGTAATTAATATTAGATTGGTGGGGTACAACTCCTGGCACCCCAACCAATCAGCTGTTTAAAGATAATGCAGGTGCTCATGTGAGCTATGTCGCCTCTTTACTGTTTAACTGCTGTCTAACTTGGAGCGGCAGTGCACTGTAACTATAACTGCTAGTGCCATTCAAGCAGACAGGGCGAGCAGCTGTAATAACACTGCACCAATGCTACAAGTTAGACAGCATGCAGTTAAACAGCGAAAAGGCCACAGAGTCCATCATGGCCTCTTCAAACAGCTGATCAGTGGGTTGTCGGGAGGAAAAATCATCAATATGCTAGTGCTGCACAACCCCTTTAAGATAGTTAGAAACACTGACTTTTCAAACATGGAGTGAATAGAGTAAGACTTTTTGTACAAATAAGCCCAAAAAGTCACAAATCATGATTTCTGGAGTGCAGGACTTGATAAATTCCCCCAGTATGTTTCTCAGAAAATACAGGGTGGGCCATTTATATGGATACACCTTAATAAAATGGGAATGGTTGGTGATATTAACTTCCTGTTTGTGGCACATTAGTATATGTGAGGGGGGGAAACTTTTCAAGATGGGTGGTGACCATGGCGGCCATTTTGAAGTCGGCCATTTTGAATCCAACTTTTGTTTTTTCAATAGGAAGAGGGTCATGTGACACATCAAACTTATTGGGAATTTCACAAGAAAAACAATGGTGTGCTTGGTTTTAACGTAACTTTATTCTTTCATGAGTTATTTACAAGTTTCTGACAACTTATAAAATGTGTTCAATGTGCTGCCCATTGTGTTGGATTGTCAATGCAACCCTCTTCTCCCACTCTTCACACACTGATAGCAACACCGCAGGAGAAATGCTAGCACAGGCTTCCAGTATCCGTAGTTTCAGGTGCTGCACATCTCGTATCTTCACAGCATAGACAATTGCCTTCAGATGACCCCAAAGATAAAAGTCTAAGGGGGTCAGATCGGGAGACCTTGGGGGCCATTCAACTGGCCCACGATGACCAATCCACTTTCCAGGAAACTGTTTATCTAGCTGGCACGTTCCCTGAGTTTTTTCAGCAAGATGGTGCACCACCACATTATGGGTGTCAGGTCCGAGCATTCCTAGATGAACAGTTTCCTGGAAAGTGGATTGGTCGTTGTGGGACAGTTGAATGGCCCCCAAGGTCTCCCGATCTGACCCCCTTAGACTTTTATCTTTGGGGTCATCTGAAGGCAATTGTCTATGCTGTGAAGATACGAGATGTGTAGCACCTGAAACTACGGATACTGGAAGCCTGTGCTAGCATTTCTCCTGCGGTGTTGATATCAGTGTGTGAAGAGTGGGAGAAGAGGGTTGCATTGACAATCCAACACAATGGGCAGCACATTGAACTCATTTTATAAGTGGTCAGAAACTTGTAAATAATTCATGAAAGAAGAAAGTTACGTTAAAACCAAGCACACCATTGTTTTTCTTGTGAAATTCCCAATAAGTTTGATGTGTCACATGACCCTCTTCCTATTGAAAAAACAAAAGTTGGATTCAAAATGGCCGACTTCAAAATGGCTGCCATGGTCACCACCCATCTTGAAAAGTTTTCCCCCTCACATATACTAATGTGCCACAAACAGGAAGTTAATATCACCAACCATTCCCATTTTATTAAGGTGTATCCATATAAATGGCCCACCCTGTACAACGTGATCTCACATACAGTGTATTCAGAAAGTATTTCACTTTTTTCACAAGTTTTTCCCCATCATTCTGCACTCAATAACCCATAATGACAAAGTGAAAACAGAATATGAGAAATCTTTGTTTTGAAATCTTTGAAATCATTTATTAAAAAGGAAAAACTAAAATCTTGCATTGACATAAGTTTTCTTCAGACCTTTTTCTAAGTACTTGAAGCACCTTTGGCAGCAATTATCACCTCCAGTCTTTTTGGGTATGATGCCCCAAGGTTTCCACACCTGGATTTGGGAATTCTCTGCAGATCCTCTCAACCTCTGACAGGTTGGATGTGGAATGTCAGTGGACAGCAATTTTCAGGTCTTACTAGCTCTGGCTGGGTCACTTGAGAACATTCACAGAGTTGTCCCTAAACCACTCCTGTGTCACTTGTCTGTGTGCTTTGGGTCATTGTCTTGGTGAAAAATGAACATTTGGCTCAGTCTGAGATCCAAAGCACTCTGGATCACATTTTCATTAAGAATATCTCTGTACGTTGCTCCATTCAGCTTTCCCTCAACCTAGACCAGAATCTCTGAACCAGCCACTGAAACTCCCCCCCCCCCCCCCCCCCCAGCATGATGCTGGCCTGCCATCACCATGCTTCACTGTAGGGATGGTATTGAGCAGGTTTTCAGTAGTGCCTGGTTTCCTTCAAACTTGACGCTTATAATCAAGGTTACAAAGTTTAACCTTGTAGATTGTAAGCCTTCGCGGGCAGGGCCCTCT
Source organism: Bufo bufo (assembly GCF_905171765.1). NCBI lineage: Eukaryota > Metazoa > Chordata > Amphibia > Anura > Bufonidae > Bufo > Bufo bufo. The sequence continues at coordinate 152,026,473 of NC_053390.1, read as the reverse complement.
CTCATTCTGTACCAGATTGTAACTCGTCTTGTTCTTGCTTAGTGCAATTGTCTGTATTATGTATGTATACCCATTTACATATGCAGAAAGCCATGGAATGAATGGCGCTTTAATAAAAAAAAATATATAATCTTGGTTTCATGAGACCAGTGAATGTTGTTTCTCACAGTCTGAGAGTTCTTTAGGTGCTTTTTTGCAAAACCCAGGTGGGCTTTCATGTGTCACATACTAATGAGAGGATTCTTTATGGCCACTCTGCCATAAAGCCCAGAATGGTGGAGTGCTGCAGTGATGGTTGAACTTCTGGCAGTTTATCTAATCTGCACACAGGATGTTTGGAGCTCAGCAAGAGTGACCATTGGGTTCCTAATCACTTCTATTATCAAGGCTCTTCTCCCCGATTACTTAAATTGGTGGGGAGGCCAGCGCTCAGGAGCCCTGGTTGTTCGAAAATTCTTCCATTTAAGCATTATGGAGGTCACTTCTCTTGGGAAATTTAGGTGAAGCAGACATTTTTCTACCCTTCTTCAGATCCTTCACACCATACTGTCTCTGAACTCTGCCGGCAGTTCTTTCCTCATGTCGTGTTTTTGCTCTGATATGCATTATCAGCTGTGAGACCTAATACAGATAGGGCTGTTTCTTTCTAAATCATGTTCAATCAACTGAATTTACCCCAGGTGGACTCCAATCAAGGTAACATCTCAAGGATGATCACGAGAAATGGGAGGTCCTCCAGGCTAAATTTCAAGTGTCATAGTAAATGGTCTGAATACTTATGTCCATGCGAAATTTCAGTTTTTCCTTTTTAATAAATTTGGAAACATTTCTAAAATTCTGTTTTCACTTTCTCATTGTGGGGTATTAAGTGTGGATAGATGAGGGAAAAATGTATTTATTAGCACAAGGCCAACCACCGACAAAAATCAACCACAAAATATATACAATTAAATAGTACATCTTTATTCCAACATGATAAAAACAAAATAAATAATCACATTAAAAATATCCACGGTCTCAAATGAGCACCACATGTCACCAGAAAAAATTATCCCCCGGACCCTACTATGGTCATATATGGGTATCTCTAAAATATCAGTGACATCCAGTGTACTTTTTCCGTAGACGGTGTCCGCTGCGGACAGTTAAATTATCCGTGCCACATCTCCTGTTTAAAGTGTGCGCATTAGTAAAATATCAGTGACATCCAGTGTGCTTTTTCCGTAGACACTGCGAACTGTAAGATTACCTGTGGTACCATTCCTGTATAACGCTTCCTCATCGCGAATAACTTTGTACATTTTTTTGCGCATACACTTCTAAATTCTACACTACTGTATGTGTGACATACTTTCAAGCATATATCACATTTAAAATGAAAAAGGCGAGCAGTAAGGCATGGGGAAGTGGCCATGATGCTGATGGTGCACGCAGAGTCCATGGCCACGGAGAAATTGTGCCTGCTGCCAGAGCACAAGAAAAACAATCATCCACGATACTAGTTTCAGCCCAGTGCAAGCAGGTGGTCGGTTGGATTGCAGCAGATAATGCTTCCAGTCGGTTAAGCACACCATGTACAGTCTGGCCAAACAAGTGATCCCACACTCAGATATTCCGAGGACCTCTTTTCATCGCCATTATTTCATTTGGCCCTCTCACCAAGCACGCTTGAAGAGGGACATGAGATCTTGTGCCCTTATTACCAACCTCTTGAGCATCCACAGTCACAAGAATATGACGGTGGGGAACGGCAATTAGTGTTTAATGAAGTGGATGATGATGAGACACAGTTGCCAATGAGTCAACCGCAATTACTGTCTCAAGAGGTTTATGAAGAGGATGAGACACAGTTGTCAATCACTGAGGTTGTGGTTAGGTCAACAAATCAGAAGGATGATCAGAGTGAGGAAGTGGAAGAGGAGGTGATGGACAATGAGTTCACTTACCCAACCTGGGAAGGTGAAAAGCCGAGCGAGGACAGCAGTACAGAGGGGGAGGGATCTGCAGCACCGCAACAGGCTGGAAGAGGCAGTAGGGTGCCAAAAGGGAGAAGGCAGGCCTCACCAAACAGGCCCGCAACTGTTCCACGGAGCACCCCCTTGCGAAAATCTCTCTTGCCAAGGGGTAGATGTTCCGCAGTATGGCGCTTTTTTGAGGGAAGTGCGGATGACAAGAGAATAGTACTTTGCAACCTGTGCCATATGAAAATGAGCCGGGGCATGAACACTAGCAACCTCACCACCACCAGCATGATCCGCCACATGGCATTCAAGCACCGTAATAAGTGAGACGAACGCCTGGGTCCACAATCTGTGTCTGCAGGTCACACCACTGCCTCCTTTTCCCCTATGTTACGTGCTGGCCAATCCCCTGTCGAAGGCGCAGGCTCGGATGCCTCCCGCCCTGCACCTGGACCTTCGCAAGCACCATCAGCGACCACATCCACTTCCATGTCCCAGCGCAGCATCCAAATGTCCTTACCCCAGACCTTTGAACACAAGCGAAAACACCCAGCCACCCACTACATTTCCCTGACGGCACACTGGGTGAATGTTGTGGAGGCCTGGAGCGAGTCATACCCTGGGATGGCACAGATGCTACCGGCGCCAAGGATTGCGGGCCCTACGTCGATCAGGGTTTTGGCCAGCTCAGACACATCCCATGTCTAGCCCACGTGTTCAACCTTGTGGTTCAGCGGTTTATCAAAACCTACCCCAATTTTCCTGAGCTACTGGTGAAGGTGTGCCACGTGTGTGCACATTTCCGCAAGTCATCAACAGCTTCAGCAGGTCTGTCAACACTGCAGCAGCGCTTGAAATTGCAGCTCACCAGCTGTTGTACGACATGCACGCGCTGAAACTCGACATTCCACATGTTGGCCAGGCTTTGTGAGCAGCAGAGGGCAGTAGTGGAATACCAGCTACAACATGGTCGTCGCCTTTGCAGTCAGCTTCCGTTATTCACAAGCGAGGAGTAGGCATGGATATCTGACCTCTGTGAGGTTTTAAGAAACTTTGAGGAATCAACACAGATGGTGAGCGGCAATAACGCTATTATCAGCGTAACCATCCAACTTCTGTGTCTACTCAAATGCCCGCTGCTCACAATTAAGGACGACACTTTGCATGTGGAAGAGGTGGAAATGACGGAAGACATTACACAGGGTAATAGCCAGACCACCCTCAGTTCGTCTTCTCAGCGCGAATATAAAAATGAACAAAGCCTGGATTGACCATGACTTCTCGACTCCACCAGAGAAAAGCTGATGAACATAAAGTCACTTTAAATGTGTTTATAATGTACTGAATACACTGTATTCCCATGCACCCCTTCCACCACAAACAAGAGTATATGATTGAATCTTCCTTTTCTCATCCTCCTTCTCCTCTTCCATCATATAAATACATGCTTATTCGTTGCATATACTGCCCTCGCATATGTGCCCTTCGCATATAATGTTTTACAGAGTCAGCTCACCAGCAGGCCCTCACCTACAATGTTTTACAGGGTCAGCTCACCAGCAGGCCCTCACATATAATGTTTTACAGGGTCAGCTCACCAGCAGGCCCTCACATATAATGTTTTATAGGGTCAGCTCACCAGCAGGCCCTCACCTACAATGTTTTACAGGGTCAGCTCACCAGCAGGCCCTTGTATATAATGTTTTACAGGGTCAGCTCATCAGCAGGCCCTCGCATATATTTTTTTAGAGGGTCAGCTCACCAGTAGACCCTCGCATATAATGTTTTACAGGGTCAGCTCACCAGCAGGCCCTCGCATATATTTTTTTAGAGGGTCAGCTCACCAGTAGACCCTCGCATATAATGTTTTACAGGGTCAGCTCACCAGCAGGCCTTCGCATATAATGTTTAACAGGGTCAGCTCACCAGCAGGCCTTCACCTACATTACAGGGTCAGCTCACCTGAAGGCCCTCGCACAGGGTTAGCTCACCAGCAGGCCCGCACCTAAAATATTTTACAGGGTCAGCTCACCTAAGGGCCCTCTCATATAATGTTTTAGAGGGTAAACTCACCTGTAGGCCCCTCACCTACAAACTTTTAGAGGGTCAGCTCACCAGCAGGCCCACACCTAAAATCTTTTCCAGGGTCAGCTCACCAGCAGGCCCTCGCATATAATGTTTTACAGGGTCAGCTCACCAGCAGGCCCTCGCATATAATGTTTTACAGGGTCAGCTCACCAGCAGGCCCTCGCATATCATTTTTTACAGGGTCAGCTCACCAGCAGGCCTTCACCTACAATCTTTTACAGGGTCAGCTCACCAGCAGGCCCGCACCTAAAATCTTTTACAGGGTCAGATCACCTGCAGGCCCGCACCTAAAATCTTTTACAGGGTCAGGTCACATGCAGGCACTCACATAATTATATCTAATAGGTAGTTTGTGCGCATGCTGCCTTGCTTGGATGTGGTAGTCGTAGCTGTTTCTCAGGCTCCCTCTCCGGAATCGAACTATGATTCCCCTGTTACCCATGGTCTACATGGTTTCGGCTGAAAATAACATCGAAAGTTGATAGGGCAGACATCCAAATGGATCGTCGTCGTCACGGGTACGTGCGAACGGCCCCAGGTTATGTAGAGTCACAAAAGCGGCAGCAGGCCCTCGCCCATAATATTTTAGATGGTCAGATCAGCAGGCCCTTGCTTTAAATGTTTTTTAAGGGTCGCCAGCAGGCCTTCACCTACAATATTTTACAGGGTCAGCTCACCTGCAGGCCCTCACCTAATAATACCTAATAGGTAATTTGCGCGCATGCTGCCTTGCTTGGATGTGGTATCCGTAGCTGTTTCTCAGGCTCCCTCTCTGGAATCAAACTATGATTCCCCTGTTACCCATGGTCTACATGGTTTGGGCTGAAAAATAACATCAAACGTTCATAGGGAAGACATACAAATGGATCATCGCCGTCACGGGGACGTGCGATTGGCCCCAGGTTATCTAGAGTCACCAAAGCGGCAGCAGGCCATCGCCCATAATGTTTTAGATGGTCACATCAGCAGGCCCTTGCTACAAACGTTTTTGAGGGTCACCAGCAGGCCATCAATCATAATTTTTCAAGGCTGTGTATGATGCCCTCCTTTATGTGTAACAAAGGTTGTATTGGATGCCGGTTCCTTGTAATTTTTGGCAGCTCTATAACTTAGTGCATAGGCTTTATGAATGTAGGAGTCCCACTACCTGAACAATTGTACCACAATGTGAATGAGGCCCTCCTTTATGTGATATACAGGTTGCCTCTTCCTTGTAATTTTTGGCAGCACTTGCACTTTATATATACAGGTTGCCTCTTCCTTGTAATTTTTGGCAGCACTTGTATTAAGGCTGGTTACAGCCTGTATTTGTGGGCGGGGCTGCTGACTATTTATTCTCACGCGACCTCACCCTGTGGACGGTCGCTTCAGGCAGGCTTTCCTCGGTCCGTTCCGTCACTTCCGGTTCGATGCCGCGTCACTTCCGGGTAGGTCTCGGCTCTCCAGGCTTCCTCAGCTGGGGGCAGCGTTCGGCCGGCTCCCGGCCGGGCGTCCTCTCCCCTCCAGCTCCGGGGGGAGCCTCCTCACATCAGGTACACTTCTCTTGTCCACGGCTGGGGTTCGGCGGACCGGCATCCACGGCACTTCAGGTAGGGTGGACCGTCCCGCTGGGCGCAGCCCCCCACCATCACTATATAATCTGTAATGGCTTCCGACATTGCATTATTTCATCACTATATCTCATGTTATATTTTCACATTGCATCGATATGTGTAGCAACTATCTATATACATTTCAGGGCTCTTTAGACGCCATCATATTCTGCTCACTGCAGAAACAAATGTCTTCTGTGGATGAAAGGACATACGATGGGCAAATGCAAGCCAGGCCTTTCCAAGTCCCTGTGAATATCACAGCATTAAAATAATTACATCAGTCTATACATGATGTTTTGTGCATTATACCAACACTGGAGAATGTGTTGTAGGGATAGTGCAACGTGGGAAGATGCCTTTGAGGTGGGTTGTCAGCTAACTCCCTTCTCCCCCATGTGCAGATCCCTGTCACTTCTCCTACCGTAGAGGCAGCCGGGGCGGCCAGGCGACTTCCCTGTAGAAGAGCTTTATGGCCTGGGCCTCACTCCAAAGTCTACTCTGCTTATATAATAGGTGTTGTATAGCTGCGGGGGAGCCTCCTCTCAACCGGTATGTTTCTCTGTCCGCGGCTGGGGTTCGGCGGGACCAGCATCCACAGCACTTCAGATGGGGCGGACCGTTCCGCTGGGCTGCTGTGATTCGCGTCCCTGCCCGGATTGCGGCACTGGCTGACTCTGCATTTCTCTGCGATGATGATGGGGAGGTTACTGCCGTTTGGGTGACATTGCAATTTTGCAAGAGAATGGGGTGTCATGTAAGTGCACCTGCCTGTCCAGTGTTAATATAAAAAAAAATAAAAAAAAATTTTGAATTAGTGTTCTACTAAGCAGGCATGTGCATCGCACCGCATTTTATACGGCACGGCCGTGTGGTGCTGCCCTCTTATGCCATGTCTGTGACACCTGGTATGCCGCTCTCCCGTGCACAGGTTCATCACACCGCATGTCATCCCGCCCTCCTGTGCACTTGTTGATAGCGCAGTGGTGTGATGCCGCCCTCCTGTGCACACGTGTTCAGTGCCGTTATTTTGTGCCACCCTTCTGGGCACATTACACGGCTTCGCAGTCTTGTGCCACCCTCCATGCCCAGGTACCTGGCACAGCTGTCCCGCGCCGCCCTCCAGTGCTCAGGCGTGTAGCACCGCGTGTTATACCGCCCTGACGCATGTATGGGGGTGGGCGGGATAACCCCTAACCGGGCCCCTTCCTTTCTCAGGTGGAGTTGTTGTTTTATTTGCCATTACGAGCTCTGGGCTGTCTTTATGAGCTTTTTGTCTTTACCTAGGTGCTGTTAATTTTTCCAAAATGAACAGGGCTGCAGTACCGCCTGATATCCAGTCTTCCCGTTCAGCCAGTCTCCATGGATCGCCCAGGCTCGTTCCGTCTCGGTCATCCTGGATCCCCCAGGTACACTCTGTCTCTATCATCCTGGATCGCCCAGGCCCGTTCAGCCTCTGTCATCCTGGATCGCCCAGGCCCGTTCAGCCTCTGTCATCCTGGATCGCCCAGGCCCGTTCAGCCTCTGTCACCCTGGATCGCCCAGGCCCGTTCAGCCTCTGTCATCCTGGATCGCCCAGGCCCGTTCAGCCTCTGTCATCCTGGATCGCCCAGGCCCGTTCAGCCTCTGTCATCCTGGATCGCCCAGGCCTGTTTTGCCTCTGTCATCCTGGATCGCCCAGGCCCATTTTGCCTCTGTCATCCTGGATCGCCCAGGCCCGTTCAGCCTCTGTCATCCTGGATCGCCCAGGCCCGTTCAGCCTCTGTCATCCTGGATCGCCCAGGCCCGTTCAGCCTCTGTCATCCTGGATCGCCCAGGCCCGTTCAGCCTCTGTCATCCTGGATCGCCCAGGCCCGTTCAGCCTCTGTCATCCTGGATCGCCCAGGCCCGTTCAGCCTCTGTCATCCTGGATCGCCCAGGCCCGTTCAGCCTCTGTCATCCTGGATCGCCCAGGCCCGTTCAGCCTCTGTCATCCTGGATCGCCCAGGCCCGTTCAGCCTCTGTCATCCTGGATCGCCCAGGCCCGTTCAGCCTCTGTCATCCTGGATCGCCCAGGCCCGTTCAGCCTCTGTCATCCTGGATCGCCCAGGCCCGTTCAGCCTCTGTCATCCTGGATCGCCCAGGCCCGTTCAGCCTCTGTCATCCTGGATCGCCCAGGCCCGTTCAGCCTCTGTCATCCTGGATCGCCCAGGCCCGTTCAGCCTCTGTCATCCTGGATCGCCCAGGCCCGTTCAGCCTCTGTCATCCTGGATCGCCCAGGCCCGTTCAGCCTCTGTCATCCTGGATCGCCCAGGCCCGTTTTGCCTCCGTCACCCTGGATCGCCCAGGCCCGTTTTGCCTCTGTCACCCTGGATCGCCCAGGCCCGTTTTGCCTCTGTCACCCTGGATCGCCCAGGCCCGTTTTGCCTCTGTCACCCTGGATCGCCCAGGCCCGTTTTGCCTCTGTCACCCTGGATCGCCCAGGCCCGTTCTGCGTCTGTCATCTTTCCTTGCTCCCCGTCCACTCTCCTAAAGCGGTGTTTATTAAAATAATAAAATCTAATTGGTACAAGTAGTTCTTCAGTACGCCGGACCTGGGGGTAACCAACTGTAATTAGGTATAATTGCATGTATTGTTTTCTATTTTTATTTATTTTTCAGTACATTCTGCCGGGAAGCCATGGTTGGCATCAGTTGGCGGGCACGGGACTGGCCGGTATGTTTTTCCATTCCGGTGGGAGTGGGCTGGTCCTGCTTCTGCTAGAGGGGGGGTTCAAGTGTGGAGACAGTGGGGTGGGAGCGTATGCCAGAGCTTCTATTCCTGGGAACAGAAAACGAGATAAAAAAAATAAATAAAAAATTTGGCTTCATGAATGCAGCGGGGAGACCAGACACCGGTGTGATCTGTAGGGTGCTGCCTTGCGGACTCTGCTGCGGGGTCAGGGACTGCTGCTCTGATTCCCGTCACCTATACTACCACTAGCCCAGGTTAAGTTTAAGTAGGAACCTCCAGTGGACCCCTATACTCACAGTGCCAATCAAGTGCTGCACAATCGCTCTATGCCTCCTCGACTGGGGCCAGAAACTGCACCCTCCACTGCTGCTACTAGATGCAACACAAGTTATCCCCTTTAGTGTAGCTAACTCCATGAATGTTGTCTTAGTTGTGTGGTTTAGTTGCTATGCTATTTTCCGGTTCCTAATGTACCATTTTGGGCATCTTTTCTTAATACAGACAGGGCTGCGGCACTGTCTGATATTCAGTCCTCCCGATCAGCCAAGTAGCTGCTCATCAGCTTCCCGAAGTCTTCAGGTATCGTGCATACGTCTTCTGTCTGTCTTCCCTGCTTCCTGACATACTCTCGCGTCATCTGAGGTCCCCTTGCTCGCCCGGTCTCTGCCATCCTGGTTCGCCCAGGCTCGCTCTGCCTCTGCCATCCAGGAGCATCCAGGCTCACACTGCCTCGGTCGTCCTGGATCGCCCAGGCTCGCTCTGCCTCTGTCTTCCTGGATCGCCCAGGTTCTCTCTGTCTCGGTTATCCTGGCTGGCCCAGGCTCTCTCTGTCTCTATCATCCTGGTTCGCCCAGGCTCGCTCTACCCCTGTCATCCAGGATCGCCCTGGCTCGTTCTGTCGTCCTGGACTGCCCAGGCTCGCTCTGTCTCTGCCATCCTGGATCGCCCAGGCTCGCCCTGCTCCTGTCATCCTGGATCGCCCAGGCTCGTCCTGCTCCTGTCATCCTGGTTCGCCCAGGCTCGCTCTGCTCCTGTCATCCTCGATCGCCAAGGCTCGCTCTGCTCCCGTCATCCTGGATCGCCCAGGCTCGCTCTGCTCCCGTCATCCTGGATCGCCCAGGCTCGCTCTGCTCCCGTCTTCCTCGATCGCCCAGGCTCGCTCTGCTCCCGTCATCCTGGATCGCCCAGGCTCGCTCTGCTCCCGTCATCCTGGATCGCCCAGGCTCGCTCTGCTCCCGTCATCCTGGATCGCCCAGGCTCGCTCTGCTCCCGTCATCCTGGATCGCCCAGGCTCGCTCTGCTCCCGTCATCCTGGATCGCCCAGGCTCGCTCTGCTCCCGTCATCCTGGATCGCCCAGGCTCGCTCTGCTCCCGTCATCCTGGATCGCCCAGGCTTGCACTGTTACTGTTCCTGGATCGCCCAGGCCCGCTCTGTTCCTGTCATCCTGGATTGCCCAGGCTCGCTCTACCTCAGTCATCCTGGTTCGTCCAGGCACGCGTTGCCTCTCTCATCCTAGATCGCCCAGGCCTACGTGGCCTCTCTCATCCTGGATCACCCAAGCCTGCTCTTCCACTGTCATCCTGGACCGTCACTTTACTAAATACCCAGTGCCTTCCCGAAGCACTCAGGTCATTTAACAGCCCAGCTCCTGCCTAAATCACTCAGGCCCTTGATACCTCTCGTGTCGTTCGGTTCAATTAATTATTCCCCTCCTACAGCGTGGGTAGTCTTTTTGCCCACTTATTCAGGCCTACCCCGCACTGGCTTTGGGCACAGTTCAGCCAGATGGATCATGGAGGGTGATAGGCATCCCTCCCGACTCTACGCCAATGTACACCTCAGCCCCTGCCACAAGTATTAAGGCTGGTTACAGCCTGTATTTGTGGGCGGGGCTGCTGACTATTTATTCTCACGCGACCTCACCCTGTGGACGGTCGCTTCAGGCCCCACCCTCCCGACCCTTCTTTCTTTCATCCCACTCTCTTGGGTGGCCCACTTATTCAGGCCTACCCCGCACTGGCTTTGGGCACAGTTCAGCCAGATGGATCATGGAGGGTGATAGGCATCCCTCCCGACTCTACGCCAATGTACACCTCAGCCCCTGCCACAAGCACTTTATATACAAGTAAATATACAGGAAAGAATGTTTCTTAGCACCTTTTCCTCTAAAATTGATTTTATCTTCGGTTTGGTGTGTATTATTGTCAGTCTGTAAAAGTGGCAAACTACTCGGACAACATCGTTCCCAGAAGCGATCTGGGAGTCCAAGATGAATCCAGACATCCTCCCCATGGTGTTTCCATCATTTTCTGACCTTTTCCTATGAACCAGGCACCCTCCCCTCTTCAGAGCAGGAGGTGCCTGGTTTAATGCTCAGGTTCTCCCATTGACTTCCATTATACTCGGGTGCTCGGTAGAGCACCCGAGCATCCCGATGTGTTCGGACAGAGCTCCTCAGCACTTTGGTGCTCAATCAACACAATTGTACACACATCTGGCCATTAGACTCAGTTGACTTCATATGCCACCACTTACAGGTACACCTTCCGCATGCATTGGCTATACACAGTGGTGCACGCATTGATTTAAAATCATTTAAATATACAAAAAAGAAGAAAAGAAATGAATTGCGCATCCAGCTGCTATGCTTTGATCTCATCCCTGCTACTTTAGCAGAAAACAGCGCATGTGTACTGCCTGCTATGCTACATGCCAAATGAGGCATTAGTGTACATTTTGATCAAAAGGCATAAGCTCACTCACCATGCCAAGGTTGCCTCTATGAGTGGGTCCTACTCTAAAATTCGCACGGCGCTACACGGCGACCACCGATGCTGTGGCACCAATCCAGCAGGCGGCGGGACCCAGCAGCCAAACGGCACCCCTGCTGCCTGACTATCCCATACCTAGCACTGGGCCCCACCAACCCACCAGAAAAACAGCACAGTGGCTCCCATGCAGTAGCGCACCATGTGAACAGTTGTCAAAGCTCACCTTATCTGAAGCCCTCAGGAACTCCAACTGAGAGCATGGTAGGTTCATTTAAACTCACCTGGCCGAATGGGAGGAGTGCGGATCCATGGACAGATTCTCTATACATATACAAAAAAGAAGAAAAGAAATGAATCGCACATCCAGCTGCTATGCTTTTATCTCATCCCTGCTACTTTAGCAGAAAACAGCGCTAAATAGAGCATGTGTACCGCCTTCTATGCTACATGCTAAATGAGGCATTAGTGTACATTTTGATCAAAAGGCATAAGCCCACTCACCACACCAAGGTTGCCTCTATGAGTGGGTCTCACAGATCTTCTGTCACCCACTGTCGTGGGGACTTCTGTATGTCTCGGTACATCCGTGACAATGATATGATACCATGCTAACTCATAGGTATATGTTAAGGAAGTGTGCCATATATGATATGCCATGTTGATGGCGCCGCACCAAATTTAGAGTAGGACCCACTCATAGAGGCAACCGTGGTGTGGCGAGTGGGCATATGCCTTTTGATCAAAATGTACACAAATGCCTCATTTAGCATGTAGCATAGGAGGCGGTACGCATGCGCTATTTTGCGCTGTTTTCTGTTAAAGTAGCAGGGATGAGATCAAAGCATAGCAGCTGGATGTGCGATTCATTTCTTTTCTTCTTTTTTGTATATTTGAAATCATTTAAAATCGTGTCTCACAGCAGCATACGGCACATCAACATGGCATATCATATATGGCACACTTCCTTAACATATACGTATGTTGTAAGGCCTTATTCACACATCCGTGATGAAATCCGTGATACGATGGTCAGGGATTCATTCATGAAGATTTGCATGTAGAATCCGTGTCTGGTCCATGTGTCTGTTTTTTGCTCTCTGTGTGTCATTTGTGTTCCACTGACACTACACAGCTGAAAATTTATTTTCAGAGCATCTCCTATAAAAGGTCCTTGAAACATGGATGAAACACAGATGGCGTCTGTATTGGGTCCATGTTTTTCATGGACACATAGACTAAATGGGCATGATGGATCCATTAACACTGACAAAATACAGCAGACCCATGGACCGTTATAAGACATTAACGTGTCAATACACACATTAAAATGAATGGGTATGTGTGATATCTGTGGAGAACATGGACAGGAGACATCTGTGAATCACTGACATGTGAATAAGTCCTATTACCTATAGGCTGGCAAAGGAATCGTGCCAGAATCTGCTGGAGAGTTATGGAAAATTGGACCTCCATTGGCTAAAGGCGTGAGAACAATACATGATGCACACGATTTCCACACTTTCTAACATTCTGTCACATTATTAACATGAAGCATTTGTTTTTGTCATTCAGATAGAATTTTTGATACACTGACAGAGTGGTGGTAATGAGCAGAAAACGGAGGAAAAACAAGCCACGAAAGAGTACAGACAGTGAAGAATGTAAGTCACGTCCTGCCTTTATACAAAAGGTCACCTGGCTTCTGGTTGGTTGATGGTGCGCTGCAAACTTGTATTTGCATGATGTTTCATACAGAGGTAATAAATACAAAGCCAATAATAATATATCCTGAGTTGTGATTTGGCTGACCTTTTCTTGTATACCCTACAATTTAAGGTCTATTGCATTCTTGTCAAAGGGAACCTGTCATGTAGAACGTGCAATCCAGTCTGCAGAAGCATGCTATAGAGCAGGACGAGCTGAGCAGACCAATATTTAGTTTTGTGAGGAAAGATTTATACCTTGCATTGTATTCATTTAAATCCAGGCTAAATTTAGGCTGTTGGTCCTAACTATATCATACCATCTGTTTTCCCACAAAACTATAGATCAATCTACTCAGATTGTGCACATACATTGGACAGCATGTTTAATATGAATGGTTTACAGTACATTAAAGGGAATCTGTCACCAGCGGCATCACTATCAAATTGTTTGCATTCACAAGGTCACCATTGCTCTTGTTGCACCCAAACTTCACTGCTTTCTGTGACCGTCCCCTCCCTGGCTCCTTGACAGAGTCAGACAGTGGCAATGTAGCAAGGGAGGGGCTGTCCACAGACAAAAGTGGACCTTATGTGCAACAGGAGCAATGGTGCCACCCTCATTGCACCAAAGCTCTAAGAAAAAGTAGCATAACTCGGGAACAGAGCCTCGGATCAACAAAAGAAAAAGAGAGCTTTAATCAGGAGAAGTACAGATATGTGTCTATGCAAGCAGTTTGATAGGGAGGTCACTGGTGACAGATTTCTTTAATTACTTAGAAACAATAATCTAATCATATATTGCCATTATATCTGCACCACTAGTTTGAGCGTACTATGAACTGGACTCTATATGTATACTTTGTGAGTTCTGTATAACAACTGGTATGTAAAACCAAATATACCAACCGTAAAACTCAACTAAATTTAGAAACTGAAAGGCAACATTTCTGCAATTTTGTACAATTTTGTACTAATGTACTTCATGTTTTACCGCACATGGTCCTAACATTTACGCTTTTTTGTTTTAGCTCAGCATATGCCATTGGTTTGCCGTTGCCATAGCAAATTCTTCAAGCAGAGGAAGGATAAGGAATTTAAAGACAGACAAAAGGAACAAGTGAATGATCATTCTCACCCATGTACCTTCCCTAGTGAAGCACAGACACAACCTCAACACCATGATAATAAAGACCGTTACCTTTACCACCAACCAGCAGAGAGTTTAGCAACATATGACAATTTAGACAGTTTTGTGAAAGTTACATGGCATGATACGTCTACAATGTCACAATATGAAAAAGAGGAGTTCCAACACAATACAGACCAAGCAGAGGGTCCTGGGGAATTTACAGTCACATCCAATGGATTTCATCTTAATTTAGAAATAAATAAGGTATTATATCCAAAGCACAGAACTCATGTTATAATAACCAATGGAAAAAGTATTAAAAAGAGCAGAAGTTACCATGACAGCCAACACCAACAAAGCCAGCATAATGCTATCCATAAATGGGATTTTATGGAGGACTCTGGAAAGCTCACAGAAATGGAAGCACCAAAACACAAGAGTTGTGAACAGCCTTTAATAAAATTAGAGATAATAGGAGAAGGAATTGAGGTAAAATATAAAACTGTCAACCAAAATGTAACAGTTTGCATAGAATCTGATGAGGTACATCATCAAAATCATGATGGCACTAGTTTTACTCAAGCTAATGAATACTGCTCAACTGGAGGATCATTCAGCTCATACCCAATGTCCGATTCTAGTCTCAATGAGGGGAAAGAATTCTGTTCTAATTACAAGTATTCTCAATGGTATGTAGATGTCCCTCCACCTCCTGAAGAGTTTGCAGATGAAAAAGACACATTTGTTAATACAGAAGATGAGGCCTTACTTCTTGGAGATTCCATTAAAGAACCATATTATACATCTCAATCATCATCATCTTGGTCTGAGTTGGAAGCTGAGTCAAGGCAGTCAAAAGATGATGTGTCCCCAGCAGAAAGAAGTGAAAAACACCACTATCAGTACTTGAGACAGTGGAACCAATGCATTAAGGAACCACTTAAGCCAAATAAAGTCTGTTTTACCAAAGTTCCATTTCTGTCAAATAAGGAATTAAAGCTGCACCCATCAAATTACTGTCACTCAAGAGAGAGCGATTGTCTCCTTAATGCCAAAGTAATGAGACGTAAAACATTTCCACAAATATATTATGATCCATATGTTACCTGTAGTCATACAAGGCAATCTTTCTTTCAAATGAGAGAAAAATCATTTACATCAAATCCAATGGTACAAAGAAATCAACCTCATGTTTCTGCCGTAGATCTTGGAAGACCACTAGTATCCTCATCACGTCTAAACAGCAAAGACCATAACATCATTTCACTTGAACATCCAATGGCAATTTCTTGTTCTACCCAAGAAGAGATGACAAGCATCCATTCAAATGTTTCAGGTCCAGGGGAGAATAATGAACATAATTTAGATGTTGCGTATAGGCAGCTGAATGAAGATGAGGAGTTCAATGACATAATGAAGCATGCTGAAGATCAGATAGATTTTACAGAAAGTGGATTCGATGAAGATATGTTAGACAGTGATAATCATACAGAAGTACAAGATATTTCAGAATTACAAAGTAGAGGTTTTTTAATTCAGGTTACCCCTCCTTCTCGAAGCTCTTCAAGAGAATATATTCTAGGGAAAAACAGCAACAGTCGAGTGCCTGTTGAATGTCTTCAACAATCTGAAGTGAATCAGTCTAATGCTCCTGAAACAGAAAATGCAAATAAAAAAAGAAGAGGCTCTGTTGTTACTGTAGTAACAGGAGACCTGGACCAAAGAGTACTAATTCAAGGTGACATTGAGGCACCAACTTCTAGATCACGAGAACTTTCCAAAGAATTTAAATTATCTGTACTGCAGAGAGACTCAGTATTAACTCCTGTTTCTGATGTTGAAGAACCTGATTCAGAAAATAAAAATAGTTCATTTGAAGACCAATGTGCACTGGCATTTAAGGACATTTCTTCACAAACGTCTGAGCCATTCGACCCTTTTTTATCAATGGAACACCAAACCAACATACCTAATGAGCCATGTATAAAAGAAGAAAATATCACTGTGTATCCACAGTTTGAAGAAAGCAACAACACATCTCCAAGAAATAGTTCTGATAGTGCAATTCCTGGCACTTCTTTTGAGTCAATGACATTTCAGATTCCAAGACTGACTAAATCTTATTCTGAAGAGAACTGTTCAAAAAATGTTGGAAAAGTTGAAGAATATTTTGAGAAAGTAGAAACTCCAATAAAAAGGAATAAAAAAGGTAAGCAATGAATTGCTAAGTGAAAGGTATTGTTCCTTTCAGCTGAGCTAGCCCTACAAGGCATTGTACCTGGTTTAATAGGGTTATCCTTTGATAGATGCTCCTTAAGTCTATGTCTAACTCATTAAGGAAGTATAGGCAATGATGGTGATATTTGGAAGGGCAGATACTGAGATCAAAGTACAGTACCCCTGTGAAAAAATTGTGTTTGGGTCCACACATAGCATACAGCTAATTGGATGCATATTGCACACACATTAGACAAGTGCAGTGCATATGTCAGACAAGCACAGTGCACACATTATACAAGCATATGAGAAACATCACACACACATATAACAGACAAAAGCAGCACACATGTGACACATACCATGTGTGCAAAAGCATCACCATAAAGTTGTGCACTCTTCAAGGCAATACTGCAACCTAGTACATTAGTCAGGGCTGGCTACTACAGTCTACTACTTCTAACAATAATGTATTTGGGAAGGACCCCACAACCCACTGGGCTCCTGTGCATCTGCACAGACTATCTGTCCAACCCTGGATATTTCCATTAGGAATGTTTAATTTGTAATAACAAGGACCTATTGTTGCTTCATTTCTAACCAGATGCAAACTCTGAGACTTTCAACAAGCATTTGAAACTGCCTAAAGACTCTGTATTAAAGGAATTGAGGAGTTGTGAGAGTCCTCAGGATGAAGGGTCCGATCGATGGGCTAAGAAAAGGAAACAGTTTAAGGAAATGAAGAACTCCAATTCAGCTGGAGGCTCAATCACCAGCAACATCACTGAAGAGTCAGGTGAGTTTTTTTATTTTATTATTTCCATTACTGTACTTCGCTCACCTTTCTGATGGTTTTATTGATGTACCCAAGTTATTTCTTTTTACTGTGAAACTTCTTTGTGATGACAACCCAAGGTTATTCCACTTGGGCGGTCTTCTCCAAAAAGATTGCTAGTCTATGTAATATACACTGCGTGCAGAATTATTAGGCAAATTAGTATTTTGACCACATCATCCTCTTTATGCATGTTGTCTTACTCCAAGCTGTATAGGCTCGAAAGCCTACTACCAATTAAGCATATTAGGTGATGTGCATCTCTGTAATGAGAAGGGGTGTGGTCTAATGACATCAACACCCTATATTAGGTGTGCATAATTATTAGGCAACTTCCTTTCCTTTGGCAAAATGGGTCAAAAGAAGGACTTGACAGGCTCAGAAAAGTCAAAAATAGTGAGATATCTTGCAGAGGGATGCAGCACTCTTAAAATTGCAAAGCTTCTGAAGCGTGATCATCGAACAATTAAGCGTTTCATTCAAAATAGTCAACAGGGTCGCAAGAAGCGTGTGGAAAAACCAAGGCGCAAAATAACTGCCCATGAACTGAGAAAAGTCAAGCGTGCAGCTGCCAAGATGCCACTTGCCACCAGTTTGGCCATATTTCAGAGCTGCAACATCACTGGAGTGCCCAAAAGCACAAGGTGTGCAATACTCAGAGACATGGCCAAGGTAAGAAAGGCTGAAAGACGACCACCACTGAACAAGACACACAAGCTGAAACGTCAAGACTGGGCCAAGAAATATCTCAAGACTGATTTTTCTAAGGTTTTATGGACTGATGAAATGAGAGTGAGTCTTGATGGGCCAGATGGATGGGCCCGTGGCTGGATTGGTAAAGGGCATAGAGCTCCAGTCCGACTCAGACGCCAGCAAGGTGGAGGTGGAGTACTGGTTTGGGCTGGTATCCTCAAAGATGAGCTTGTGGGGCCTTTTCGGGTTGAGGATGGAGTCAAGCTCAACTCCCAGTCCTACTGCCAGTTTCTGGAAGACACCTTCTTCAAGCAGTGGTACAGGAAGAAGTCTGCATCCTTCAAGAAAAACATGATTTTCATGCAGGACAATGCTCCATCACACGCGTCCAAGTACTCCACAGCGTGGCTGGCAAGAAAGGGTATAAAAGAAGAAAATCTAATGACATGGCCTCCTTGTTCACCTGATCTGAACCCCATTGAGAACCTGTGGTCCATCATCAAATGTGAGATTTACAAGGAGGGAAAACAGTACACCTCTCTGAACAGTGTCTGGGAGGCTGTGGTTGCTGCTGCACGCAATGTTGATAGTGAACAGATCAAAACACTGACAGAATCCATGGATGGCAGGCTTTTGAGTGTCCTTGCAAAGAAAGGTGGCTATATTGGTCACTGATTTGTTTTTGTTTTGTTTTTGAATGTCAGAAATGTATATTTGTGAATGTTGAGATGTTATATTGGTTTCACTGGTAAAAATAAATAATTGAAATGGGTATATATTTGTTTTTTGTTAAGTTGCCTAATAATTATGCACAGTAATAGTCACCTGCACACACAGATATCCCCCTAAAATAGCTAAAACTAAAAACAAACTAAAAACTACTTCCAAAAATATTCAGCTTTGATATTAATGAGTTTTTTGGGTTCATTGAGAACATGGTTGTTGTTCAATAATAAAATTAATCCTCAAAAATACAACTTGCCTAATAATTCTGCACTCCCTGTATAGGGGGAAAGTAAATCTTGTATAGAGATAGGGGTCGTAACCAAGTTTGTTTTCTAGATTTAACTCATATATTCCACACTGTAAATGCCTTATACTACATTTACAGCATGACATTGAAGGGGGTTTCTGCCTGGAGATATTGATGGTCTGTACTCCAGATAGGCCATCAATATCAGATCAGTGTGGACCAATACCTGGCACACCCGCCTATCAGCTGTTTTTAGCAGCCACCAGCACCAGAAACTAAATAGTGGAAGGAGTCAGAATCAGATGGCTTTGACTGTTTGTAATGTCCAATCACTTAAATGGTAGAACTGCAGTATGACTGCATGATCACATGATTACTAAATAGTGTTTAGAGGCTGTTTATTAGCATAGGCGGGTTTAGGACCCCCACCAATCTGACACTGATGGCCTATCAATATCAATATCAATATTAATGACCTATTGATGATCTGACATTGACAAATGGAAAGGTTGGACTGAATATAGAGTGGCTTTCCACTCCCTAACACCATCATACTCCACACTTATGGAAGTTGAGAAAGCTGGGTTGCTGTATGCACTGAAAAGCATTTTTTTTCTTTCCTATGTGACCACAATTGACATTAGAGAGAATTTCTTTGTCTCAAGGAAATTTAGCAAAAACACAAGCAATGAGATTTGATGATGATGGTGACTATAATAATTTTTATCAGCAGTTCACAGTGAACATGAAAGCATTACTCCAGTATAATAAAGAACCTTACAAACAGTAACAACAATATTACCTTTCAAGACACCTGTGATTGTGACTTGGAAAGTAGTTGGAAGTAGGCTTGCAGGACCTCTGTTCCCCTTATACAGAGACATGCAAAAGTTTGGGCACCCCCGGTCAAAATTACTGTTACTGTAAACGGTTAAGCAACTTGAAGATGAAATGATCTCCAAAAGGCTTAAAGTTAAGGATGAACATACTTATTATTTTGGTTTTGTACAATTTTAGAGTGAAAAAAGGAAAGGAGTACCTTGTAAAACGATGGGAACCCAAGGAGATTTCAGCACTCAGATAACTGACCAAGGACTCTGACTTTAAATAGCCTTTTAGGGTTAAGGCCTGTTCACAATCATTAGGAAAGGTCAGGTGATGCAAGTTTCAAACCTTTATAACTATCCAGACTCCTCTAACCTTGTCCCAAAAACAGCAGTCATGGGTTCTTCTAAGTAGCTACCTGACACTTTGAGAATTAAAATAGTTGAGGCACAGAATTTCATGAAAATAACACCAACTGTAAAAAAGCTGAAGTTGAAAAGAGAATGGCTTCTACAAATGGATAATTATACTAAACACAACTCAAAATCCACAATAGACTACCTCAAAAGTCACAAGCTGAAGGTTTTACCATGGCCCTCACAGTCCCCTGATCTGATCATCATTGAAACTCTGTGGACAGACCTCATAAACAGCAGTGCATACAAGACAGCCCAGGAATCTCACAGAACTAGATAACTTTTTATATGTAAATCCCTCAAACAAGAAGTGAGGGTGTTTACAAGCTGTGATACTTGCCAAAGGGGGTGTTACTAGATAGTAACCATGCAGGGTGTCCAAAGTTTTGCTTCGGGCCCTTTTCCTTTTTTGTTATAAAAATAGTAAAAGATGAAAATAAAAAATTGTTTTTGCTTAAAATAGAAAGGAAATGTGTAATCTTTAATTTTCTGACTTTTGGAGATAATTTCTTCTTCAATTTGCTTAACTGTTCACAGTAACAGTAATTTTTACCAGGGGTGCCCAAACTTTTGTATGGCACTGTAGGTTGGGGTCCTACATCTTGGATCCTATAGATAAGACATAAATGTTTAAATTAGACCCCCTATCCATTCACATGACCATTATATGCACCCAAATCTTGTGCAGGCAATATACATAGCACTGCCGGTCTTGAAGAAGGCAGGCTACAGCACATGAGTAGCACATATTTTAAGGCCAAAGCCCACAGCATGGAACCTATTGCTCTGCCAGGGCTGTTGACTGCGCAAGATTTGGCTGCACATAACGATGATGTCAAGGGAGAAGGGGTGAACAGTATAGATCTGGGATCAGCAACCTCCGGCACTCCAGCTGTTCAGAAACTACAACTCCCAGAATGCTTCATTCACTTCCATGGGAGTGAAAAGAGCAGCCGAGCATGTTTGCATGCTGGGAGTTGTAGTTTCACAGCAGCTGGAGTGCCAAAGGTTGCTGATCCCTGGTATAGATCATGGGCTAGGAACTGGAATTGTCTAGAAGCACATAGCTTGGAAACTTGGAAAGTTGTAACATCCCCCCTCCCCTTCCCTCATCTTTGGGCACTCGGTATATAAAGGTATGTTTTCAATGTCGTGGAAGTGTCCAACAGTGCATTAGTATTAGTTTCATAGGTTTAATGTAGGTGGCAGGCTCCCTTTAAGGTTAACATCTCCCTAAAAAGGACCTTTCACTAGAATAGAAAATCTAAACTAACTATACAGCCATGTAGAGCGGCGCCCAGGGATCTCCCTGCACTTACTGTTATACCTGGGCGCTGCTCCATTCTCCCGGTATAGCCTCCGGTATCTTCATATGTTAGGCTCCACCCATTTGAGCCTGCCAGCGTCTCTTTCTCCCAGGCTGTAGCGCTGGCCAATCGCAGCGCTCAGCTCATAGCCTGAGAGAAAAAAAACTCTCAGGCTATGAGCTGAGCGCTGCGATTTGCCAGCGCTACAGCCTGGGAGAAAGAGACGCTGGCAGGCTCAAATGGGTGGAGCCGAACATATGAAGATACCGGATTCTCTACCGGGAGAACGGAGCGGCGCCCAGGTATAACAGTAAGTGCAGGGAGATCCCTGGGCGCCGCTCTACATGGCTGTATAGTTAGTTTAGATTTTCTATTCTAGTGAAAGGTCCTCTTTAAGGAACTCATGTCTTTTTTTTTTTACTTGTGTGCAATGTTTTTATCAATCCCTAAAGCAACAGAAACCTTTTTTCTTTCTTTGAAGTTGTGTTTTTTTCTTCCTGTACACATGGCTAATACTTTGTAATCTCCCCCACTAATGTAAAATGAGTTTGTTTAATCCTACTTTGATCTACTGTGGTCTACATTAGCGATGGTGATTTGGCTACATGTGAAAATCAGGCTTAAGTAACTTTATGTCATATTGGCACAAGACAACAGAGTGTACCCGATGTCACAAGAATAGATTCAATTATCTAAACTCATTGCACTCACATCACATGCACAACATGGCACGCTGATGTGTTAATAGGCTTCTTTACACCTACTGGATAATGCAATTCCGCTGTAATCCACAGTGAGGCACCAAGAGTGCATTGTCTATTTACTAGAATATAAAGTGCAGAGCATAGTTGATGAATCAATGGAGAAAAAAATATATTTTAGAAATGTACAAGTAAATTTAGAAACTTGGCACTCAGAAATATATTTATTTTAATAATCACAATAGCAAATCTCAAAAAGGTCCAATATTCAAGGGGTTGTCAACCATAGTGAATTTAGCTAAACTAATGAGTTGAGATGAGCAAATTGATTCTAACCTAGTCAGATTCCTCATACATTTCACCAAAAATTCTTCTTCCAAATGAATCCAAAATTTTGACGATACTTTTGGATTAATCGCGCAAATCAGTGCCTGACATTTTACTTTAAATTCAGTACAGTAGCAAGGGAAAAAGGGTATGGAAGATGAAGACGGAGGATCACATGACCCTGGGTAGGTCCTTAGCTGGCGGGCTTGCTTACAATGCTTTGTGTTTTTTAGTCACAGGTCTGATCTATAAAATCATCAGGGATCTCAGTTTATAGTTAGTTAGTTAGTTAGTTAGCTTATATATATATAATACAGTTAGTGGGAGATAGTCAGTGTAGGTTAGATAGTGATATAGTTTAGCTGATAGGTTCTGCTGTCCATACATAGATGCTACATACATAGTGCTGTGATGTCACAAGTTCACAACAATACTTAGTGCAACAATCACTAATAAGTAGTCAGACATGTTAAAATGTAAAGTTGCATGTATTGCGCCAAAATATTTGCATCATTAGTGCCGATTTTGCAATTGCGAATATACTGGAGCACTCTATCTGCATATAAAGCTATTGTAATATTCTGCTGTGCCAACCATTTTCTCCAGTCTCAGGAAACTTCTAGCAGCTTGAAAATGTAGCAACAGTGACCCACGCCTGTATTTCGAGCGCATTACGCAAATCTTACATTGCCGATTTTTCGTGATCAAGAAAATAATCTCGAAATAATCTTTGAATATTGCCCCTGCCGCTCATCAATAATTGTAATGCCCCAGTTTTATCTTGGGGACATTGTTATTGGAACACATTAACCCTTGGCGGCCATCTCTTCTTAATGCACAAAGCGTGTTTTTGCTCCTTTTAATAGTATGTTTGCTGGGCATCAGTCCTCTGTGATTTATCAATTATCTATTGTTGTTTGTTTAAATAACTTTTTTTTCATGGTATTGTTTGGCATTAACCCCTTCAGGACCCTGCCATTTTTCACCTTAACCCTTAGGATACCGGAGGTTTTTTTTGTTTTTGCGTTTTCATTTTTCTTTCCTATTTTCCGTGAGCCATAACTTTTTATATTTCCAGTCACATAGCTGTATGAGGGCTTATTTTTTGTGGGAAAAGTTCTAGTTTCTAATACCACCATTAATTATGGCATACAATGTAGTTGGAAGCGGGAAAAAAAATCCAAATGGGGTGGAATTGGAAAAAAACGCAATCCCACCACCGTTTTATGGGTTTTGTTCCCACTGCATTGTTTACGGCAAAACTGACCCATGCCCTTCATTCTCTGGGTCAGTACGATTACAACGATACCCCATATGTATAGGGTTTTGTATGTGTAAATAGTGTAAAAATAAATTTAAACTTTGAGAAATTATATATTTTTTTTACATCACCATATTCTGACCCCCATAACTTTTTTATACCTATGTCTACTGAGCTGTATAGGGTCTAATTTTTTGCGGGACAATTCATAGTTTTTATTGATACCATTTTAGAGTGTGCATGACTTTTGGATCACATTTCATTTCATTTTTTTGGGTAAGAGAATCAATTACAAAAAAATGGCAAATTGGCTATTTTGACCCTTTTTTCCGTCATGCCATTCGCTGTATTGGATTTTTTATTTTAATATAATGGGCATTTTCGGTCGCGGTGAGACCCAGGATGTTTATATTTATTGTTATTTGTGAATTATTATTTTTTAATTATACGGAAAGGGGGGTGATTTAAACTTTTTTTTATATTTTTATACATTTTTAAACTTAGTTTTTTAATTTTTTTATCATCATTTTAAGGCTCATAAATGATGTTATAAATTATGTTTTTGAATTTTTCATTTTGCCCTATAAGCAATTAAAAAAATGACAATTTCTTAGCATTTTGCAAATTTCTTATGTTGACCTGCCATCTGGTGGCCAAAATAATAATTGCAGCATTAAGGCTCTGAATTTCTTCATACAGATTCAGAGCATTCAGCGCATGTACTGAAGTTCCGATTGGCCGCTCAGGGCTTTAGTACTAAACCCGGGTTTTTGTGCATTCAGGTACCGTGATCTCACTTAATCACGGCATCTAAAGCATTTAATACCGCGATCGGCATTATTGACAGTTGCGGTAATTAGCCGCAGGTCTCTGCTGTTTTAAACAGCAAACACTTGCTGGCCATGACGCCCTCTGCACGCGCGAGCGGGCGTCATACTTGCACAGCACTACCAGCGGCGTACATATACGGCACTGGTAGCGAAATGGCTAAGGACCAGGCTTTTACTTATCCAGGCCATTCTGAGATTGTTTTCTCATCACATATTGTACTTCATGACAGTGGTAAATTTGAGTCCAAATATTTCATTTTTATTTATAACAAAAATTTGGAAAAATTCACAATTTCCAAAATTCCCTGCTTTTAAAACAGATAGTGATACCTCCTAAAATAGTTATTACTTAACATTTCCCATATGTCTACTTCATGTTTGGATCATTTTGTAAAATATTTTCTTTTTTTGGCACTTTAGAAGGCTTAGAAGTTTAGAAGCAAATCTTACCCAAGCAAAAAACCAAATTTTTAAGGACCAGTTCAGGTCTGAAGTAACTTTGTGGGGCTTACATAATAGAAACCACCCATAAATGGCCCCATTTTAGAAACTACACCTCTCAAAGTATTCAAAATTGATTTTTACAAACTTTGTTAACCCTTTAGGAGTTCCACAAGAATTAAAGGAAAATGGAGATGAAATTTCAGAATCTCACTTTTTTGGCAGATTTTCCATTTTAATTCATTTTTTCCAGTAACAAAACAAGGGTTAACAGCCAAACAAAACTCAGGATTTATTACCTCGATTCTGCAGTTTACATAAACACCCCACATGTGGTCGTAAACTGCTGTACAGGCACACGGCAGGGCGCAGAAGGAAAGGAGTGCCATATGGATTGTGGAGGGTAGATTTCACTGGTATAATTTTAAGTTGCCATGTCATATTTGAAGACCCCCTGATGCACCCCTAGAGAACAAACTACAAAAAAGTTACCTCATTTTTGAAACTACGGGATAAGGTGGCAGTTTAGTTGGTACAATTTTTAGGGTACATGATTTTTGGTTGCTCTATATTACTCTTTTTGTGAGGTAAGGTAACAAAAAAATAGCTGTTTTGGCACCTTTTTTTAATAGTTTTTTTACAATGTTCATCTAACAGGTTATATCATGTGCTATTTTTATAGAGCAGGTTGTTACGGATGCGACAATACCAAATATGGTTGTTTGTTTCAGTTTTACATAATAAAGCATTTTTGAAAAAAATAAAATTTTTGTGTCTTCATGTTCTGAAAGTCATAGTTTTTTTATTGTCTTATGTAGGGGCTCATTTTTTTAAGTTTGAGTCAACAGTTTGATTGGTACTATTTTAGGATGCATATGACTTTTTGATCGCTTGGTATTACACTTTTTGTGATATAAAGGTGCCAAAAAATAGCTTTTTTGACACCGTTTTTTTTTTATGGTGTTCATCTGAGGGGTTAGGTCATGTGATATTTTTATACAGCAGGTTGTTACAGACGCAGCAATACCTAATATGTATACTTTTTTTATTTATTTAAGTCTTACACAATAAATGCATTTTTGAAACAAAAAAAAATCATGTTTTAGTGTCTACATATTCATATTCATAGTTTTTTTATTTTTTAGGCGATTGTCTTATGTAGGGTCTCATTTTTTGTGAGATGAGATGACGGTACTATTTTAGAATGCGTATGACTTTTTGATCACTTGGTATTACACTTTTTGTGATGTAAGGCGACAAAAAATGGCTTTTTGACACCGTTTTTTTTTTTTTATGATTTTTCACCTGAGGGGTTAGATCATGTGATATTTTTATACAGCAGGTCTTTAATGGACGTGGAGATAGCTAATATGTATACTTTTTTTTATTTATTAAAGTTTTAAACAATAGAAGCATTTTTGAAACAGATAGAATAGAAATACTGATAGAGGGTGCTACATACCTGTTTCCGCCAAATACTGATTGAGGGGTGCCATATACCTTCTTCCACAAAATACCGATTGAGGGGTGCTATTGCTATATACCTTCTTCCATCAAATGCTGATTGAGGGCTACGATACACCTGCTTCCACAAAATTTTGATTGAAGAGTGCCATATACCTGTTTACGACAAATACTGATTGAGGGGTGCCATATACCTTCTTCCACTAAATCCTGATTGAGGGGTGCTATTGCTATATACCTTCTTCCACCAAATACTGATTGAGGGCTGCAATACACCTGCTTCAACAAAATACTGATTGGGGGGTGCCATATACCTGTTTCTGCCAAATACTGATTGAGGGGTGCTATATACCTTTTTCCACCAAATACTGATTAAGGGGTGCCACATACCTTTTTCCACTAAATGCTAATTGAGGGGTGCTATTGCTATATACCTTTTTACACCAAATACTAATTGAGGGCTGCGATACACCTGCTTGCACAAAATACTGATTGAGGGGTGCCATATACCTGTTTTCTCCAATTACTGATTGAGGGGTGCTATATACCTGTTTCCGCCAAATACTGATTGAGGGGTGCCATATACCTTCTTCCACTAAATACTGATTGGGGGGTGCTATTGCTATATACCTTTTTACACCAAATACTAATTGAGGGCTGCGATACACCTGCTTGCACAAAATACTGATTGAGGGGTGCCATATACCTGTTTTCTCCAATTACTGATTGAGGGGTGCTATATACCTGTTTCCGCCAAATACTGATTGAGGGGTGCCATACACCTGCTTCCACAAAATACTGATTGAGGGGTGCCATATACCTGTTTCCGCCAAATACTGATTGAGTGGTGCTATATACCTGTTTCTGCCGAATACTGATCGAGGGGTGCCATATACTTTCTTCCACAAAATACTGATTGAGGGGTGCTATTGCTATATACCTTTTTCCGCCAAATACTGATTGAGGGCTGTGATATACCTTCTTCCACAAATACTGCTCTTCTCTATGGACTTAGGCAGAGGTTCATTTAGAAAATGACAGGCAGAGGAAGAGGCAGACCGTTCCGCAGGGATGGTAGGGGTCAGGCAGGTGCACCAAACCAGAGCCTAAGTGGGAAGTTGGAGAAGGCGCGTGCGATAACTTCAAAGGGTGCACTAAAGTTGGTTGAGTGGCTCACTTCTGCACCCTCCTCATCCTCTGTATTTGCACCCTCCTCACTCTCTGCTATGTGCACCCCCAAAGACACCACCACCACCATAGCCCCTCCACTCAAGTCAGAGGAATTATTTTCCCATCCATTCCCAAACCTTACAGATGCGCAGCCATTCTTGGCATCGGATGAGGAAGAGGAGGTAGCAACGGCCACCACCCAGTGGTCTAACGACAGTACCCAGATCAGCCCAAGGAGGGTGGCCCCTGGTGTTGCTGCCTACTCCGAGATCTCTAATGTCAGTGGTGGTGAAGGTGACGATGATGACGTGTGGATGTCGACGTCACGTGGGTTCCCACAAGAGAGGAAGAGGAGGGGAGTTCAGAGGGAGAGACGGAGCAGCAGATAAGGAGGAGAAGCAGGCAGAACTCGCAGTGTCGAATAAAAGTCAATAGTAACAAAAAGACCACTATTGAGCGCCAATCCTAGACATAAATCAAGTTATTGTTAGAAACTAATGATATAAAAGATCATCAAGGTAGATAGATGGATATATAGTAAAATCTGATAAAACATATTACTGAAAGAAAGAAATATATTAAATAAAAATGTTTCTCCACTCACTTGACTGGGGGGGGAAACCACCAGGATAAACTCAAGACACCTGTGACAAAGATGTTCCCCCCCGGCGGGATCGCCTGTAGTATTGAAGAAGTTGAGGTCAGCCTCACGGTCGTGCAATAGAGATGGTAAGCAGCACGCGGGTCAAACAGCTTCTTCTCACTTCCTTTATTTCATAAATAAGCGGCTCAACGCGTTTCAGGGGTAAAACAGAATCTCCCCCTTCTTCAGGAGTCAAATAATAACATGTACATACAAGATGAACATATATTACCTTTTAAAAGATGTCTGGCACATGTGTTGTTCCAAAAAAGTGCGGGAATTTTGAAAAAAGTGCGGGAATTGCAGGACCGGAAGTGATTTCAGAGTGGAACGCAACTACGATCCTATTTTGTAAAAAGGCACTATAATGGGGTCTATTAGATCATATTGTCTGCTATAGGTGTTTTTGTGTAACTGAAATGTATGTTTAAAGTGCTTGAGGTGGCTTCGAGGAGGCACTCGTTCCTCTGGGCGGTCTGGTTAGGTCACTTTCGGTCCGGTCACTCTGCTTCCTGTTTTATGCGTTCCAGCATGGAGCACATTTAGTGCGTCTGGCTTCCGGTGTGATAATCCATTCACCATGGGTTGCACTTTAAAGCACTTTAAAGCAGTAAGTCTAGAGAATCGGGGGGGGGGGGGGGGGGGGGGGGGGGAAATTAAAGGATCTATTTATAATACCATAATGAAAATCATATATAAAAGGATGGTAATATTCAAAGGGGGGATAAAAGTCATATAATGGGATAAGTGAAATACATATTCAAATCCATATTAGAAATGAAATGGGACGCAAATAACAAAGAAAGTAAAAACTAATCATAAATAAGAGCAGAGTGCAATTCTCGGTGTAATCACTAGCCTATATAAAACCTAGAAAATCTATAAAAACATATTAAAATTGATATATAATTTAGGATCATGGATGTAAAGATGTACAAGTGATTTTTCATATTAGGGAACAGATTATTTTAAGATATATAATGGTATGAGTATGAACTGAATTCATATGTATATATAAAAAAAATATATATATATATATATATAAGTAATATATTTTTTGTATTTATTGTGTTCATAGGGGAGTGTGATTAATAGTTTGTATGTTCAATGGATTAATTCAGACCAAAAGGGGCTAGTGTGTTCAGGCGAAAAATCCAGAACATTTCTTTGCGGCAAAGCTGTTGTTAGGAGTGGGGGACCCACTCAATGGGGGTAACCTGAAGTAAGTTGTGGTCTCCATTATGGTGTGATTCAAAGTGGCGTGAAACACTGTGATATAAAAATTTTCTGCTGATGTTTGATCGGTTCTCGTTCATTCTATCCCTAAGGGATTGGGTGGTTCGGCACACATATAAAAATTCACGAGGGCACTTCAGTAGATATATGACATTGGATGACCCACAAGTCATCCTATAGCAGATATCCATGATAAAATTCACCTGTGGAATCTCAATACTATTTCTCTTATCAGTGATCATAGAGCAACATTTACATTTGTTTGATTCACATTTAAATAACCCTGGCTCTTCCTGACCATCTTTGTTTCTAGTTTCTGTTTTTTTTGTGGTGATGTGTTTCGGGCACGATGGGGCTAATAGGTTCTTTAGAGTTTTTGCTCTCCGGAAGGTTATCTTAGGAATGTTGGGAATGATTTTGCCAATGATGGGATCTTTAAGGAGGACTGTCCAATTTTTTTAAATAATGTCCCTTATTTTGATATGTTCTGAATTATATCTTGTGATGAGACTCAGTTGGTAGGCGTCCTGTGGTGGATATTTTGTATCTTTTTTGGGCTATTATTTCGGGTAGTATTTTTTGGGTTAGTGTTTCTTGGAAGGAGGCTCTCTTCTTGAGAAATCTCGGAGATTCTTTTTACAGAGTCTTTTAATAGTTTTTTTGGATAGCCTTTCTCTAGAAACCTATTTCTCAGGATGTTTAGTTGAGTTCTCATCTTCCTATCAATGGAACATGTTTCTTCTTACACGTTTCATTTGTAAGGTATATTACATTTCCATTTCTGATAATGGCAGCTTTTATAATCTAAATAGCTGTTGGTGTCAACATTTTTAAAGTGGGTCTTAGTGGAAATTTTGTTATTAAGAACTGAAAGATGTAGGTCAAAGAAAACGATTTCCGTTGGATCATGTTCTAAACGAAATGATAGATTCCAATCGTTACAGTTAAGGGATTCTGTATATTCTTTAAGTTCGGGGGTACCCCCCTGCCAAACAATAATAATATCGTCAATATAGCGGCGATAAAATCGAATTTTATGGTGTACTGTCAAACCAAATGATGTTTCAAAAACACCCATAAAAATATTGGTATTGGACGGGGCAAATTTGGTCCCATCGCAGTGCCCTTGGTTTGGATATAAAAGGTTTCATTGAATATAAAATAATTGTGATGGAGTATAAACTCAATTGATTGTTCACAGGGAGAGACGGAGCAAATGTATCTGGAGCGAGCCATCCACTATGCACGATCACATCTTGCACTCCCAGGACGCTGGCACATGGCTCCGCAGTGTGGGCTTTTTTACTGTGTCAGCTGCTGATAATAGTGTTGCCATCTGCAGTCTGCCCTGTCAACGCATAAGTCGCGGTAAGCCCAACACTCACCTAGGGACGACCGCCTTAAGAAGGCACCTTGCCTCCCATCACCGAGCCCAGTGGTAGCAATGCCGTCAGAACCCACAAAGCCACACTCCTGGTGCGCCACGTCCTGCCTTTTCTCTTTCTACTTCTCCTCTCTCCTCCCATTTGTCCTCCACTCCACCTTCCACCGTGCCGTCGTCGCGTTCATCTGGCACAAGGCAAGCTTCCGTGGCCCAAAGGTTCGAGCGTAAAAAAATTATGCCGGATAATCCTCTTGCCCGACGGATGACCGCTGGCTTGTCGGAACTGCTAGCACGCCAACTACTGCCATATAAATTGGTGGACTCGAAGGGCTTTCGAAAATTTGTGGCCATTGGCACACCACAATGGAAGGTCCCCGGAAGGAAATATTTCTCCCAGAAGGGCATCCCTGAACTATATGGCCATGTTCAGTGGCAAGTTAATATATCTGTCACGGTCCCTCCCATGACAGAGGTGAGATGATCTGATAGACTTGCTGCACGTGAGGCTATCTGACAGGTATCTCTGTTTTCCTCTTAGTATGTTGTTGTTTGGCAGAATCTCACCTCTCCTCAGGTTTTGCTTGTTATCAGTGATGAGGCTCTATTTAGGTCCGCCTCACACTGCTGACCATGCGGTTGAATTTCCTCTTGGAGTTGCTAGAGCTAGGATAGGTTTTCCGGGGGAAGTGACAACTTTGTTCGGTTCAGGGAGTCATGCAAATTATATTTTAGACTACGTCCTAACTCTTCTGGGGACGAGTCAAAGAGTGGAGATTATTATTTCACTACTTAAAGGTGACGCTCAGTCTTGGGCTTTCTCCTTGCCAACCGGATCACAATCCCTCCGGTCGGTAGACACATTTTTCAGAGCTCTGAGACTTATTTACGATGACCCAGATCGGGTTTCCCTGGCTGAATCTAAGTTGCGTGGTTTGTGGCAGGGAGAGCGTTCTGCAGAGTCCTATTGCTCTGAATTTAGGAGGTGGGCAATGATACGTAGTGGAATGACCCAGCTCTCCGTAGTCAATTCTGTCAAGGGCTGTCTGAGAACCTGATGGACGCTTTGGCATTTCCCGAAAATCCAGAATCATTGGAGGCGACCATGTCTCTAGCGGTACGTATTGATAGATGCCTGAGTGAGAGATCTAAAGTTCCTCTCGCCCGGGACATACTATCATATGGGGAAGCGGCCTCTTCTGACACTCTGGGTAAAGAGACACTCAAGCTCATGTCTGATGATGAGCCAATGCAATTGGGGCAGGTCACTTCTGGAACAGGTGATAAAAAATTTAGGGTTAAGAAAAGACTTTGCTTTTTCTGTGATAAAGGAGGACATTTTGTTAACATATGTCCTTATGTTAAACATCAAGGTGAAAAAAAACGAATGTGTTTAGTTCTCTTAGTCCACTCTTGGTAGTGTGGCTGGGGAATCTGAGAATGTGCTTTTGTCATTTACCGGTAGTACCTGATTTCTCCTTCCTGCCAAGGTGGCGCTAGACTCCAAAACTGTGGAAATGGAAGTATTTATTGACATTGGGACAGGGGTTAATCTAGTGGATGGCCAGTTTGTCCATATGCATGGTTCGACAACAAGCGCATTAGACAAAAATATTTCTGTTTGCGATTGATTCCACCCCTCTCTCTCAAAAGTGTCTGTCTCAAATGGTGCAGGACATTCGCCTAAAGGTGGGAGATTCTCATATTGAATCCATTTCATGTTTTGTGCTAGACGGATTACCTGCTCCTCTGGTGCTAGGTTTACCATGGTTAACCAAACCTAACCCTACCATCGATTGGCAAGTGAGACAGATTCTCGATTGGAGTGATTACTGCATTGACAACTGTCTCAGCACGTCACTTTCTGTTGTAACTACTAAAATGTTACCTTCTTTCCTTTTGGATTTTTCTGATGTTTTCTCTGAGGGTGGAGTTGCCTCTTCATCGGGAGTATGTGTCGCGATACTAGTGAAATACTGCTGGAATCCAATAGCAGGGACAAGCCCTGTACACAGGAAGCACCGGAGTCTTGAATAGGAGGTGGCAGGACTGAAGGATGAGCAGAGCCAGATAGGCGGAGCCATTACCGGTAGCAATTGCCTTATTATCTTGAGCTGGATTTTCCAAGCCTTGTTCAGACTGAGCTGTCGAAAGAACATCCTTGGCTGGGAAGCTTATTTCTTTGATCTCCCAGTTGATAACAGGGTTCTGTGCTTGCAACCAGGGTAGGCCAAAAATAACAGGGAAATGTGGAGAAGAGATCAATAGAAACAATAGGACTTCATGGTGATGAGGTGTTATAATAATTTCAAGTGGTTCCGTCTCTTGATCCACCATCCCTGAGCTCAGTGGGGATCCATCTACGGTCTCCATGACCACGGGTGAGAGTTTTTTCTGAAATTTAACCCCATGACTTTGCGCAAAAGAAAGGTCCATGAAATTGCCACTAGTCCCAGAGTCCACCATTGCAGAGGTGGATATCCACTGAGAGTTAATCAAGAACTTAATGGGTATGAAGCAATGGGAGTCTTTATTCTCTTTCTTAATATTAGGGGCCACAGATGAAATGGAATGGATGATTGCTTTCTCAGATAATTCTGTTTCCAAAGCAATTGATTTTCCATTTGAAAAGTCATGATCTTTAATGGCTGCCACCAACCTCCGTGGACGGCTAGGGCAGTTGATAACAAAGTGGTCAGACTATCCACAGTAAAAGCATAGACTTTCCCGGAGCCTGTGCTCCCTTCGATCAACGTTTTCACGTCTTAGTATGGAATCTACTTGCATAGGCTCACTTCCTGATTCTCTGTAAATCTTTCCTTGGGGTTCCTTGGAAGTGGAGACAGGAAAAGAGGGAGACTGCTTAGTATCATAATTCAAGGTGGCCCATTTCTCTTGTCGTCGTTTAGACAGTCCGATATCAATTCATAGAAACATAAAATGTGTCGGCAGATAAGAACCATTTGGCCCATCTAGTCTGCCCAATATACTGTATACTATGAATAGCCCTTGGCCCTATCTTATATAAGGGATGGCCTTATGCCTATCCCATGCATGCTCAAACTCCTTCACTGTATTTGCAGCTACCACTTCTGCAGGAAGGCTATTACATGCATCCACTACTCTCTCAGTAAAGTAATACTTCCTGATATTACTTTTAAACCTTTGCCCCTCTAATTTAAAACTATGTCCTCTTGTAGCAGTTTTTCTTCTTTTAAATATTCTCTCCTCTTTTACCTTGTTGATTCTCTTTATGTATTTAAAAGTTTCTATCATATCCCCTCTGTCTCGTCTTTCTTCCAAGCTATACATGTTAAGGTCCTTTAATCTTCCTGCTAAGTTTTATCCTGCAATCCATGTACTAGTTTAGTAGCTCTTCTCTGAACTCTCTCCAAAGTATCAATATCCTCATGGAGATATGGTCTCCAGTACTGAGCACAATACTCCAAATGAGGTCTCACTAGTGCTCTGTAGAACGGCATGAGAACCTCCCTCTTTCTACTGGTAATTCCTCTCCCTATACACCCAAGCATTCTGCTAGCATTTCTTGCTGCTCTATGACATTGTCTGCCTACCTTTAAGTCTTCTGAAATAATGACCCCTAAATCCCTTTCCTCAGATACTGAGGTTAGGACTGTATCACTGATTTTATATTCTGCTCTTGGGTTTTTACGCCCCAGGTGCATTATCTTGCACTCAACATTAAATTTATTTGCCAGATTTTTGACCATTCCTCTAGTTTTCCTAAATCTGACCATTCAACTGGGGATGAAAAGCCGAAGAGAAAGACAGTTGAATTCCCAGACGAGAGCAAGACGCCCTCCAAAACCTGGAAACAAATTGCGTCCCCCTATCAGACACCACATCAGAGGGAATGCCATGTAGTTTTACAATGTTATCGATAAAAACCTGAGCGAGAGTTTTGGCATTGGGCAAGCTATTTAACGGTATAAAGTGAGCCATCTTACTGAAGCAGTCCACTACCACCAAAATCACAGTTTTCCCAGATGAACTCGGTAAATCGGTAATAAAGTCCATGGACAAATGCGCCCAAGGACGAGACGGGATGGACAAAGGAAGAAGGGATCCTGAAGGCCTAGTGTGAGCCACCTTCACCCGTGCACAGGTCTCACAAGCTGCCACATAACCCTCCACACACTTGAGCAACCCTGGCCACCAGAATCTCCTGGAAATAAGATCTATGGTGGGTTTGCTTCCAGGATGTCCCGCAAGGACCGTATCATGATGTTCCTTGAACACCTTGTATCGCAGTTCAGCAGGAACAAACAACTTGCCTGGAGGACAGGAATCAGGAGCCTCCTCCTGGGCCCCCAACACCTCCATCTCCAACTCGGGGTACAGAGCAGAAACCACCACCCCATCGGCCAAAATCGGAGCGGGATCCTCCGAATCACTCCCCCCAGGAAAACTTTGTGACAACGCATCTGCCTTGACTTTTTAACCCCAGGTCGAAAGGTGACTACAAAATTTAACCTAGTAAAAAACAGTGACCACCTAGCCTGTCTAGGATTCAGGCGCTTAGAAGACTGCAGGTAAGCCAAATTCTTGTGGTCAGTATATACACCATTCTTCAAAGGCCAATTTAATGGCCAGTAATTCTCTATCTCCTACATCATCATTTATCTGAGCGGCAGAGAGTTTTTTGGAGAAAAAAGCACACGAAAGCCATTTGCTAGGGGATGGACCCTGCGACAGAACTGCTCCGACCCCCACTTCTGATGCATTAATCTCCACGACGAATGTTTGGAGATTAATACATCAGGTTGCATCAGAATGGGAGCAGACGCAAAACATTTCTTAATAGCAGAAAAGGCCTGTAATGCCTCATCCGACCAGACAGAGAGGTCGGCGCCTTTTTTAGTCATATCTGTGAAAGGTTTTACAATGGTGGAATAATTCAAGATGAATTTTCTGCAGTAATTGGTAAAACCCAAAAACCGCATCAGAGCTTTCTGATTCTCAGGCCGGTCCCATTCCAGTACCACCCAGACCTTTTCGGGGTCCATACGAAAACCAGAGTCAGAAAGCAGGTGTCCCAAAAACGGTAGCTCCTGGACAGCAAATTAAAATTTTTCCAATTTTGCATACAATTTATTCTCCCGACGGATCGACAACACCTGTCTCACGTGATCCTGATGGGTCTCCAAATCGGGTGAGTAAATTAGTATGTCATCAAGATAAATAACAACAAACCTTCCGACTAAATGATGGAAAATATCATTGACAAATCGCTGAAAGACCGCTGGCGCATTAGTTAAACCAAAGGGCATGACAAGATTCTCAAAATGACCTTCGGGTGTATTGAAGGCCGTTTTCCACTCATCTCCTTCCTTTATTCTGATCAAATTATAGGCTCCTCTTAAATCCAACTTGGAGAACACCTTGGCTCCGACAATTTGATCAAATAGATCAGAAATCAAAGTAAGGGGATACGGATCACGGACCGTAATAAGATTCAATTCCCGGAAATCCAAAGATGATCTAAGTGATCCGACTTTTTTTTTTACGAAAAAGAATCCGGCGGCCACAGGTGACTTGGATGGCCTAATATGTCCCTTTGCCAAACTCTCTGCAATATACTTCCGCATAGCCTCTCTTTCGGGTTGGGAAAGGTTGTATAGCCGAGAATTTGGCAGTTTAGCTCCAGGGATAAGATTGACAGGACAATCATATTCTCGATGGGGGGGCAGCTCCTGAGCTCCACCCTCCGAGAATACGTCCATAAAATCAGAGAGAAACTGAGGTAGGACCGTAGTTGACACCCCTGAGATAGAAGCACAGAGACAGTTGTCTGTACAAAATTCACTCCAGCTACTGATTTGTCTTGTTTGCCAGTCAATAGTAGGGTTATGCTTTACCAACCATGGTAAACCTAGAACCTTTGGAGCAGGCAAGCCCCTCACAACAAAACAAGAAATGGACTCAACATGTGAATCACCCATCTTTAACTTAATGTCATGAACAATATGAGTAAGACTCTTTTTGTGAGAGAGGGGAGGAATCAAAAGCAAACACTGGTATTACCTTTTCTTATGCGCTAGTTCTAAAACCAAAATTTTGGAGAAAATTAAAGTCAATAAGGTTTACCCCCGCACCACTGTCAACAAATACCTCAAAATCATAATTTCCTGAGTCTAGCACCACCATGGCAGGCAGGAGAAAACGGGTATTGCAGGGAGAATGCATATTAGCTTGCTCAGACTCCCCATTCACACTACCAAGAGTCAGGGAGGTTTTTTCTTTCTCTTTATGTGAATACCTCAGCGGTTTTGAGGTTTAACAAAAGGACATGCATAAACAAAATGACCTTTTTTACCACATTAGTAACATAGCTTATTCAGCTTCCTAAAGTTCCTATCACCTGAGCGAAAGGAAACCTGGATCAACTGCATAGGCTCCTCTCCTGCCCCAGATTCAAAAGTCATATCACCCCGGGGACTAGGTGGGACGGATCCACTTACAGACGGGACCCCCCTCCCCCCTTGAGAGGAATCCTATACCTTTCCCTAAGACGTCTATCAAGCCGCACTGCCAAAGACATGGCCGTCTCCAATGAATCGGGATACTCATGAAAAGCAAGGGCATCTTTCAACCTCTCAGATAGCCCCTGACAAAACTGACTCCGGAGGGCTGGATCATTCCACCCCGAGTCAGTTGCCCATCTTCTAAATTCCGCACAATAAGACTCCGCAGTACGTTCTCCCTGTAACAAACTGTGCAGCTTTGATTCAGCCATAGAGACGCGATCTGGGTCATCATAAATCAAGCCCAAGGATCTAAAAAATTCATTCACCGACCGGAGGGATGGTGAACCGGTCGGCAGAGAAAAAGCCCAGGACTGCGCGTCCCCTTTGAGCAGAGATATAATGATCTCCACTCTTTGATTCTCATCACCAGATGACATCGGCCGCAGACGAAAATGCATCCTGCAGGACTCCCTGAACCGAATAAAGTCATCACCACCCCCTGAGAACCTATCAGGGAGAGCGACTTTAGGCTCTAAGCAGACCTGTTTTCCTCCAACGGCGCCAGACGCCAGAGCATTCTGACACCGTGCAACAGAACTGCGGAGATCAGCAACCTCCAGCGATAATCCCTGCATGCGATCAACCAAGGCATCTATAGCCTCCATTTCGCAAACAGCAGGGATATGACAGTTTTATGGCAGGTTATAATGTCACGGAAGGTATATTAGCAGGGAAATAACCAAACACAGGGAAAACAAACAGAACAATAGACTAGGCCCAAAAGCTAGGGAGAGAGGGTCACCTCCTAGCGATCCCTGAAGCTTTCCCTATACTGCTGTGCACATGTGCATACCCTTATGGTGGATATGCACATGTGCATACCCTTATGGTGGATATGCACATGCCCTCGTGCCTACGTCTATATTCCCTGGTACAACCCTGAGCACGAGGAAGCAAGCGTCTCCCTAGAGGGCTAGACAAAAGACAACAAGGGAAAAAACAGAGAGGACTTTTCTTGAGCTGAGCTGGAGCAGACCATCCACAACACATCCAAAGCCCACAGGAATGAACTATAACCCACACAGGCCACTGGGAGAATGGGGAATAAATAGCCTCGCTAACAATCAACCCAGTACAGCCTGGCAGATCTCCACACAGGGCAAGACGTGACAAAGGCAGGCCAGATGGTCATTGTTTTTTACTAGATTTAATTTCATTGTCACTTATTGACCTGGGATTAAAAACGTCAAAGCAGATGCCTTGTCACGTAGCTTTCCCGCAGAAGGGGGGAGTGATTCAAAGGATCATGCTCCGATATTGGCTGATGGGGTGGTTGCCCTTTATCCTGAACTTGAGGTAGATGTGTTGGAGGCCCAGGAAGAGGCACCTGATTCCTGTCCTCTAGGGAAGTTGTTTGTCCCTTCGGACAAGGTGTTTAAGGAACATCACGATACTGTTCTTACGGGACACCCTGGGAGGAGATCCACTGTGGATCTAATTTCCCGGAGATTCTGGTGGCCAGGGTTACGTAAATGTGTTGAGGGCTCTGTTGCAGCTTGTGAGACTTGTGCACGTGCTAAGGTGACTAATACTCGGCCTTCAGGATTTCTACTTCCCTTGTCTATCCCATCCCGACCCTGGACTTATTTGTCCATGGACTTTATCACAGATTTGCCTAATTCCACTGGAAAAACTGTGATTCTGGTGGTTGTTGACCGCTTCAGCAAGATGGCGCACTTTATACCTTTATCAGGTTTACCTAATGCCAAAACTCTTGCTCAAGTGTTTGTCGATAACATCATGAAACTACACGGCATTCCCTCTGATGTGGTGTCTGATAGAGGGACTCGATTTGTTTCCAGATTCTTAAAGGCGTTCTGTACTCGTCTGGGGGTCCAATTGTCCTTCTCTTCTGCCCTTCATCCTCAGTCAAACGGACAGACTGAGCGCACTAACCAGAATCTGGAGACATATTTGAGATGTTTTGTCTCTGAGAATCAAGAAGAGTGGTCGTCATTTTTGTCTTTGGCCGAGTTTGCCATAAATAACAGTAGACAGGAGTCCACTGATAAGTCAACGTTTTCTGGTGCATATGGGTTCCATACGCAGTTTGGCATATTTTCTGGTACTGAGACTTCTGGTATACCTGAAGAGGAAAGATTCTCCTCTTCGTTGTCATCTATTTGGCAGAAAATTCAAAACAATCTAAATAAAATGGGCAAAAAGTATAAACGTATGGCTGACAAGGGACATATGAGTGGTCCGGACCTGAGAGTGGGTGATTAGTGTGGCTGTCCACAGAAACATTAAGTTGAAGGTACCCTCTTGGAAGCTGGGGCCAAGGTTTATTGAGCCATACAAGATCTCTGCCATTATTAATCCAGTGGCTTTTCGTCTTGAACTTCAGCAGGAATTGAGTTTCACAAGTTATTACTTAAAAGATATGTTGAACCTGCTGAACCGTCCTCCCTGCCACCCTCTT
The DNA here is from genome assembly GCF_905171765.1 of Bufo bufo. Lineage (NCBI taxonomy): Eukaryota > Metazoa > Chordata > Amphibia > Anura > Bufonidae > Bufo > Bufo bufo. The sequence continues at coordinate 151,986,822 of NC_053390.1, read as the reverse complement.
CCGTCATGGTGGATGGTAATCTTGAGTTTCAGATTGCCAGAATAGTGAACTCACGTATTCTTCATGGATCTCTTCAATATCTAGTACACTGGAAGGGTTACAGTCCAGAGGAAAGAATTTGGTTTCCAGCAACTGACCTGAATGCCAGTTGGCTTGTGAAGGCCTTTCACAGGGCGCATCTTAATAAGGTCAGTCCTGGGTGTAGAGAGGTCACCAGTAGAAGGGGGTTACTGTCACGGTCCCTCCCGTGACAGATGTGAAAAGATCTGATATTGCTGCACGTGAGGCTATCTGACAGGTCTCTCTGTTTTCCTCTTAGTATGTTGTTGTTTGGCAGGATGTCACCTCTTCTAAGGTTCTGCTTGTTATCAGTGAGGAGGCTCTATTTAGGTCCGCCTCACACTGCTGACTATGCGGTTGAATTTCCTCTTAGAGTTGCTAGAGCTTGTTTGTCTTGGATCTCCTGCTTCTAATAGTAAAAAAGAAAAAGGGTAGTCTCCTGCTTCTCCATTCATCTCAAAGCTAAGTACAAGTTGCCTGTTCTGTTTGTTTTTTCTCTGGTGTGTTTTGGTTCTAGGCCTCAGGGAGACACGGATTTCTTCATCTGGGAAGGAACCAGCTGTCTCATCTCCTGCTACCTATCCTAGGGCTTGTCAGTTTTAGCAGGGCATAGGTATCCGGCGTATGAGCATTTCCACCATCAGTATATGCTCATACTGGCAGGAGTTAGGGAAAGGCCTAGGGATTACTAGGAGGTCATCATCCCTCTTACTTAGCTTTTGAGGCCTAGACTGTTGTCTATTTCTTTTGTATGTATCTGGTGTTTTCCCCTTCCCCAATACCCGTGACAATATCTCTGGCACACAGTGTCGGTGCCAAGATACATCTGACCACAGACATATGGCCTAGCAAACACTGGCAGGGAAGGTACATAACTTTTACTGCCCACTGGGTGAACCGTCTGACTACCGTCAAGCATGTAACCCGTGGCACCCGTGCGGATTTGGTGTTGCCACCATGCATTGCATGTTGGCCTGCCTCTTCTTCTCCTCCTCCTACTCCATCTTACGTCTCCTCCTCAGCTGACTCCTCCTTTTCCACTGCTACCGCCTCTTCCGCTGCACCCCCAAGCTCCCCAGAGCCTATTCGACATGCCAGATGAGACATTGCCATGCTATGCTGCGGCTGTTGTGCCTTGTTGAGGCCAAGAGCCACACCGGTCCGTCACTGGTTTCTAGCTCTGCAGTCACAGGCCAATCAGTGGCTAATCCCGCTCAATTTCATAGTTGGTAAAGTGGTGTGCGACAATGGTGCCAATCTGCTGAGCGTGCTGAGTCAGGGTAAAATGACACACATGCCGTGCAAGGCATACGTCATGAACTTAGTTGTGCAGCAATTCATTGCCAAAAACCCCAGGGTCCAGGACATCTTGCGGCAGGCCAGGAAAATCTCTGGCCATTTTAGAAGATCTTACACTGCCATGACTCCCCTTGCTAACGTTCAGCGGCGACACTACTTGCCCGTCAAACGTCTGATTTGTGATTGCCCGATGCGCTGGAACTCCACCTTGTATATCCTTGATAGGCTGCTCCAGCAGAAATGTGCCATTAATGACTACCTGTACGAACTATGCGGCAGAACAGGTTCTGGGGAGCTTGGTTTCTTTTCACTGCGCCAGTGGCTGCTCATGCGTGACGCATATAGACTTCTGTGGCCATTTGATGAGATCAACAAACTGGTCAGTCGCAGCCAGGGCGCCATCAGTGACATCGTACCTTACACCTTCTTTCTGGAGCCTGCATTGCATCATGTCATTGATCAATCTGTCGAGGAGCAGGAGCTGGAAGATGAGGAAGTCGCAAAGCTGAATGAATTCCCAGGGGGAACTAATCCATCTGAGACAAGTCAGCAGGAGTCTAAAGAGGAGTCAGAGGAGGATGGTGGCTGGGGGGAGGAGGAGCAAGAAGAGCAGGCTTTAAAATTTTCGGGGATCCCTGGTGTTGTCCGTGGCTGGGGGAGGAGACCGTGGACAACATTCTCCTGAGCGATGAGCAGGAGCCAGAGTGCTCCACCAATTCCAATTTAGTGCAAATGGGGGTCTTAATGCTCCAGTGTTTGAAGAGGGACCCCCGTATGAAAAGCATAAAAGTCAAGGACCTGTACTGGGTGGCAACTTACTTAGACCCACCGTACAAACACAAAATGGCGGACATGTTACCAGCATCACAGAGGGCTGTCAGAATGCAGCATTTCCAGGCCTTGCTGCGAGAGATGCTGCATTCTGCTGTTGCGAGCACTGGCAGAGGAATTTCAACCCACAGCGAAACAGGTGCGGGTACCAATCCTACCGCACTTGAAAAAAGAGGGCGGTTTGAAGATGTGTTGGTCATCATTCTTGCAGCCAGCCCATCAACAGTGGCCCTCCGGATCCAGCCTCAGGGAACGCCTAGACCGACAGGTGTCCGATTACATTGGGTTTACGGCCGATGTGGACGCTCTGAAAAGCGAGGAACCCCTTGACTACTGGGTGTGCAGGCTTGATCTGTGGCCAGAGCTGGAACAATTTGCCATGGAACTCTTGGCTTGCCCCTCGTCGAGTGTCCTGTGCAAAAGGACGTTCAGCAGAGCAGGGGGGATCGTGACCGATAAGCGCACTCACCTAGCTCACAACCTCACATTTTTTTAAATGAATGAGTCAGGGGGAACTAACTCTCCTTAGGGAGAGAGCACCTTAATCAGTGTGAGGAGACTTATAGGCCATACATGCTCCTCTGGAATTCTGGGAGGGAAGGGATGCAAATGAGCTCTTATCAAGCTTTGTCTCTAATGCCACCAGATGTAAGGCAGCTACCCTATAAGTCAAGGAAGGCAGAGCTTGTTAAGAGCTCATTTGCAACCCTTCTCTCCTAAAAATGAATGAGGCATGGATCTCGGAGGAATTCAACACTTGTGATGACCACGTGTAATTGAATTTCCTCATGCCAGCTCACACATATCCGCCACCACCCAGAGCAAAGAATGGTCCTTGCCTTATGTATATACAGCGGCATAAAAGGCCTTTTATGTCAAGTGAATGCCTAATTTTTGGGGCTTATACTGGCCAACAGTTACATTTTTATCCTGTGACAGCCTAATATACCTCCAGCCACAGAATCCAAAGTTCTTTGCTGTCAGGTCAATGCCTATTGGCTAATTTTTGGGGCCTGTACTGGACGACAGTTACATATTTATCCTGTGACCGCCTAATGTACCTCCAGCCACAGAATCCAAAATTCTTTGCTGTGAGGTGAATGCCTATTGCCTAATTTTTGGGGCCTGTACTGGCCGACAGTTAAATATTTTTCCTGTGACCGCCTAATGTACCTCCAGCCACAGAATCCAAAGTTCTTTGCTGTCAGGTGAATGCCTATTGACAAATTTTTGGGGTCTGTACTGGCCGACAGTTAAATATTAATCCTGTGACCGCCTATTGTACCTCCAGACACAGAATTCAAAGTTCTTTGCTGTCAGGTGAAATCCTATTGGCTAATTTTTGGGGCCTGTACTGGCTGACAGTTACTTATTTATTCTGTGACCGCCTAATGTACCTCCAGCCACAGAATCCAAAGTTCTTTGCTGTCAGGTAAATGCCTATTGCCTAATTTTTGGTATATTATGTCCATGTTGTGGGACTATTTGTGTACTTCTAGTACTGTAAGTGTTTGCTGGCTGCAAATATGACCTGAAGGTTTTTCAGGTTTGCCTGCTATTAAAGTGAATGGGGCCCGCCGCGAACGCGCGGTTTGCAAACATTTGATGTTCGTCCATCACTATTGATGACCTAGCCTCAGGATAGTTCACATCAATATCAGATCAGCGGGGGTCTGATCTGATATTGATGACCTATCCTGGGAATAGGTCATCAATATTAAAAGCCCAGAGAACCCCTTTAATATTTTTCACTCTATTACAGTTTCACATAATGGTAACCCAGCTTTCCCAGGAATCTGAAAGGCAAATCTGCCTAACTGTGGCACTATTTTGGAGTAATGAGGAGGATTTGTCTTGTTAGATTTAGTATTCTGCAGTCTATTATAGTTCCACATGGTTGTAACCCAGCTTTCCGAGGAACTTGAAAGGCAAATATGCCTGGCTATTACGCTATTTAGGAGTGAAGAGAGTTTTTATTTAATTTTATTTAGTATGCTGCAGACTCTGTTATATATATTAATAACCCAGTTTTTAGAATGTATCTGAAAGGCAAATCTGCCTAGCTGTGGCACTATTTAGGAATGAGGAGGAGAATTATCTTGGTAGATTTTGCATTCTGAACTCTAATGTAGTTCAACATGGTGGTAACAAAGCCTTCTAAGGAACCTGAAAGGCTAGCTGTGGCATTATTTAAGAGTGAGGAGGATTTTTTTCTTGGTAGATTTAGTACTCTGCAGACTCCATTACAGAGCCATATGGTGGTAACCCAGCTTTTACAGGAACCTGAAAGACAAATCTCCCTTGCTATGGCACCATTTAGGATTGGGTAATAGGATTTATCTTGGCCGATTTTAGTATTCTGAAGTGTATTGCAGCTCCAAATAGTTTTACCAAACATTTTGTACTATTACTAGCTAGGAGATTCCTTCCAACAAGATGGTCACTCTCACTGGATAGACAGAAATTATCCAAACCAAAACCATGTTCAGCCATCTTAGAACACAGGAAGTAGTTGCCAGTAGTTGGTTGATCATCATGTCACCTAATATACTCTGTTACATCAGAGCTCTTACTGCAGCTCCATCTTTTGGACTCATCCAGCCACAAGCTGACTTTTCAGACTTTCACTTCAAATGGAAATATCTATCCTGAAATGGTTATAGAACTCTACCAAGACTGAATTTATCAGAATAACAGTGGAATTTGTTTAGTCAGGGTTTTTTTGGTACAGGTTTGTTTTTTTAGCTATAGGAACTGGCAGACAATATTTGTAATATATATTACAATGATCAAGCATATTTAGAATTGAAGCAGAAGGCTAATCCATGGCCGGCTGATCTCCTCTAATTACCCAGTGACCCTTATAAGCAGCCCATAGATTAACCTACTACTTGGACTCTTACCACCTATAAAGTCCTTGAAAGTCACACTTCCTATAGTAATCTTTTTTCTTTTATTTTCATATTTCAGTAATGGTTGTCAAGCAATGTATGTTTATTAGAGCAATTCATCAAGTATGGCCTGAACAGGTGGAAATGCTCCAAACCCAAACACTGTAGCGTGTCTATAAGCGGGGGAGCAGATAACGGCAATCCCCAGCAAAAAAAATGCGTAAATTTTTCAGTGAGTTTTTGTCTTTATGTGTATGGAATGTGCCACTTCATTGTGGTGGTAACGTTCTTTTGCACCTGATAGGTTCTGTGTCACATGGTCTGTTCTCGGTGCGGCTCACAGCTTTATTTTACCTCACAATGCATTGGTGATATCACTATGGAGGCATGTGAGAGTCTGGCTGTGAGTTGGTTTCTAGCATTGTTCAGACCCTGTTCACACACCACGGGCAGTTGAGTGGTAGGACCCCATGCTCGCTGAGACACCGTGATGTGGTGCATGAGGGGCTCCGATATGTTTCTGACTGGAAGATATTGGCAAAGTTCTCAGCTTTTAACATCGGATTGAGGAATTAGCTAGTATTGTCAGTTACGTATCATTTTGGTGCATTTTTTTTTTGTGATTTGTGTATGCATATATTTTTTCATCTGCACAATGTATCATTTTGTGTAAGATGTCCTTGTGGTGCATGCGGTCCACCCCGGCATCGTCCATTGTACGCATTTTTTGCTGGGGATTGCCATTATCTGCGGACCACATGCGGAGGAATTGCTCCCCCAGTTATAGACATGCTGCAGTCAGGGCCGTCTTTAATATTGAGTGGACCCTGGGCAAAAATTTACTTGGGCCCCCTGGATCCCGCCTTCCCACACCTTAGCAGGTAATCACGCCATCCACCACAACACACACACAAAAAATCCACACATCTGGTAGAGTACAATGAATGACTGTAAATACTTCCAGTTCTGAAGACTCCAGCGGCTCAGGATCAGTGCTCTGGGCAGCTGGGCTCAGGCTGGAAGTGGGCACCGGTCTGCAGGAAGGAGAACAGGGCTCGGCTCACCCTAGTGTTACAGTGCACCCCAGCACCCCACAGTATGCAGTAAAGCACCCTATAGTATACAGCAACCCACAGTATGCAGTATAGCATCCTATAGTATACAGCACCACACAGTATGCAGTATAGCACCCCACACTATACAGTATATAGTAGAGCAGTATAGCAGCCCACACTATACAGCACCCCACAGTATACACGATACAGCACCCCACACTATACAGCCCCCCACACTATACAGTACAGCATTATAGCACTCCACAATATACAGCACCCACAGTATACAGCCTCCCTGTCATGACTGTGACTGATCCAGACAGGTCTGGGAGGAGAAGGTCGCAGCGACTTGCTACTCGCGATAGCTTGTGAGTTTGCTCCATGGTTCAGGGTATGTCATCCGGGTTTTGCCTTGGGAACCTTTTTGTCCTGACTGGGAGTTTGTAGGCATCCTTCTCAGGTGAGTCCTGTCTGCCACTCCCAGCTACTATATTAGTTTCAGTTTCACTTGCAGTCATTGCCAGATATAGTCCTTACTTCCAATTCTATTCTGACCTTTGAAGGAGATCGTTTGATGGTGTTGCTGTGGAGCTCTTGTCCGGCGTGGACTGTCGTGATTGGGATCGCCTTCTCTGCTCGTGACTGGATAAGTCTATCTCTGCTATAGTTTGTTTGTTGCTGTCTTCCCCTGCTGTTCTCCTAGACATGAGTGATGGTGACTAGTGCTCCCATCGGCCTTTCCCCACTCTAGGCTTGTTAGGGTGACTGAGGGTTTAGGCATCCTGCTCGCCGCACGGGTTCACACCCCGTCTAGGGTATCAGGGCAGACAGGTGCCAGCTTAGGGTTAGTCAGGGGTGGCCATACTGTTCCCATCCGTAGATAAGGGTCCCCCTTCCCCTCCGTCTGGTGCGACACGACTGCTGCTGGGATAGCGGTCGTGACAGTATATCTGGCCATTTAAAAAAAAAAAAAGTGACATTTCTTTTTTTTTTTTTTTTTTTTGCTTGCTGTTTTGCTTTGTATTTTTCTGTTCCACTATGGATCCGGTTACGGTTTTGGCGAAACAATTACAGGGATTATCCCTTGAAGTGGCAGGATTAAAAGCAACAGTGCTGCAGCAGCAGCAGCAGCCATCCTTGGGTTCCACCGTTGCTACGGGAAACCAAGGTACTCCTGAGCCAAAAGTGGCTTTACCTGATAGGTTCTCAGGAGGGAGAGACCAATTTGTAACCTTCAGAGAAGCTTGCAAATTGTTCTTCAGGTTACGCCCTAGATCCTCCGGCGGTGAGGAACAACGGGTGGGCATTGTAATTTCTCTCCTGCAAGGAGATCCGCAGGCTTGGGCTTTCTCCCTACCATCAGACTCTCTGGCCTTACGATCAGTGGAGGAGTTTTTTGAAGCCCTGGGTCTCGTATATGATGACCCGGACAGGGTCTCACTGGCTGAGTCTAAGCAACGTAGACTTCAGCAAGAGAACCGGTCTGCTGAACTATATTGTTCCGAATTCCGTAGGTGGGCTACTGATACGTTATGGAACGACTCAGCCCTTAGGAGTCAGTTCTGCCAGGGGTTGTCTGAAAAATTAAAAGACGCGCTGGCGGTATACGAGGTCCCTGGGTCTCTGGAGGCTGCTATGTCTCTGTCCATAAGAATCGACAGACGACTCAGGGAGAGACTATTAAATTTTACGGAGGCCTCTATAGGGCAGGGATCGGTTTGTTATGATCCAGTCGAACCAATGCAAATAGGGGGCGCCACTAGACGGGTGAATCCTCCTAAGTTCCACCGTAGGTCAGAGGTTTGTTTTCGTTGTGGGGGGAGGGGTCATTTTGTAAAGGTTTGTCCCTCAGAACCCAAGAGACCACAAACAAAGGAGCCGCCGGAAAACTAGAGTCCCCAGATTGTGCGGAGGATAACAGTCTGGGCGTATTCGTTTCCTCCATACGCATGTCTCAGTTTTGGTTGTCCGCTACCGTTGAGGCGGGCAATAAGACTGAGATCTGTTCCGTCTTTTTGGACAGTGGGGCGGGGGTCAACTTGGTGGATTCACGGTTTGCTCAGGCTCTGGGTTTTACTCCGGAACCGATACGCAGAACTATTCCTGTTTTTGCCATCGACTCCTCCCCTCTTACTCAGAAAGAGTTAACTCAGATCATCCATAATATCCATCTGCAGGTAGGGGACCTCCATAAAGAGCATATCTCTTGTTATGTCCTGGACGGTCTTCCGGCTCCTATGGTATTGGGGCTTCCCTGGCTGGTGACTCACAATCCAGTGGTGGATTGGCAGGCCGGGGAGATTGTGGAGTGGAGTGAACATTGTAAGGACAACTGCTTGAGTAGTAGGTGCTCTACACTCTCTGTAACATCTTTATCTGCCTTTCTGTCAGATTTTATGGATGTGTTCTCTGAGAAGGGTTGTCAGGGGTTACCACCTCATCGTCCATATGATTGCCCGATTAATCTATTACCTGGGGCAAAACTACCTAAAACCCGGTTATACAATCTTTCCGGCCCGGAGAGGAAGGCTATGCAAGATTATATTTCGGAGAGTTTGGCTAAAGGACACATCAGACCCTCTTCTTCACCCGTGGCTGCATGGTTCTTTTTCGTTAAAAAGAAAGATGGGGGCCTGCGTCCTTGCCTGGATTTCCGGGAATTAAACCGGATAACTATCCGAGATCCCTATCCTCTTCCTCTCATTCCCGACCTCTTTAATCAGGTTGCTGGTGCTAAATGGTTCTCCAAAATGGATCTCAGTGGAGCCTATAACCTGGTTCACATCAAAGAGGGGGATGAGTGGAAAACGGCTTTTAATACTCCGGAAGGGCATTATGAAAATCTGGTCATGCCATTTGGTCTTACTAATGCGCCTGCGGTGTTCCAACATTTTGTCAACGATATTTTTAGTCACCTTATCAGGAGATTTGTTGTGATATATCTTGATGACATCCTGGTCTATTCCCCGGATCTGGATACACATAAGATCCATGTGAGACAAGTGCTGCAGATATTAAGGGCCAACAAATTGTTTGCTAAGTTAGAAAAATGTGTGTTCGCCGTAAAAGAACTGCCATTTCTGGGGTATGTGTTGTCAGATTCAGGTTTCCGCATGGATCCAGAGAAAGTCCGGGCGATTATAGACTGGGATCTGCCTGAGAACCTGAAGGCATTGCAACGCTTCCTGGGGTTTGCCAATTTTTATAGAAAATTTATAAAGAACTATTCCTTGGTGGTCAAACCACTGACGGACATGACCCGAAAGGGATCCGATTTTTCCAAATGGTCACATGCAGCCAAAACTGCCTTTGCATCTCTGAAGGAGAGATTCACCTCGGCCCCTATTCTCGTACAGCCAGATGTCTCGCTTCCTTTTATTGTAGAGGTTGACGCATCAGAGGTGGGGGTGGGAGCGGTACTATCTCAGGGCCCGTCCCCTGGTGAATGGCGTCCGTGTGCTTTCTTTTCGAAGAAATTGTCTACTGCAGAAAGGAACTATGATATTGGCAACAGGGAACTTTTGGCTATTAAGTTGGCTTTTGAGGAGTGGCGTCATTTTTTGGAGGGGGGGGGTTCATCCCGTCACGGTGATTACTGATCACAAAAACTTATTATATCTGGAGTCTGCTAAACGTCTCACCCCTAGACAGGCTCGGTGGTCGTTATTTTTTACTAGGTTTAATTTTGTAATAACCTATCGCCCGGGGGCAAAAAATACTAAGGCGGATGCATTGTCTCGAAGTTTTCCTGGAGGGGGTGATGTTGAGGTACCAGAGCCCATTTTGCAAAAGGGGGTGGTGGTCTCTGCATTACACTCAGGTTTAGAGGGGAGGGTGTTGGAAGCTCAGGGGGACGCCCCGGCCTCCTGCCCCTCGGGTAAACTGTTTGTGCCAGAAAATTTACGCCTGGAGATACTAAAAGAACACCATAACTCCACACTGGCAGGACACCCAGGTAGTAGGGCAACCTCTGAATTAGTGTCTCGTCGGTTCTGGTGGCCTAAGTGGCGCCAGGAGGTGTTGAATTTTGTGTCTGCATGTGCTACCTGTGCTCGTTCTAAGGTAGATCATACTCGTCCGGCAGGGCGTCTTTTACCTCTAGCCATCCCCAACAGGCCTTGGAAGCACCTATCAATGGATTTCATTACGGATCTACCAGTATCAGCGGGGAAAACTGTTATTCTTGTAGTTGTTGACAGATTCAGTAAAATGGTGCACTTTATTGCTCTTGCCGCATTGCCTAATGCTAACACACTGGCTCAGGTTTTTATTGACCACATCGTGAAGCTTCACGGGGTCCCTTCCGATATTGTTTCGGATCGTGGTACCCAATTCGTTTCTAAATTTTGGAAAGCTTTTTGTTCTCGTTTAGGGGTTCATCTGTCGTTTTCTTCATCTTTCCATCCACAGTCCAACGGTCAGACTGAACGTACCAATCAAAACCTAGAGACATATTTGAGATGCTTTGTTTCCGAAAATCAGGAGGAATGGTCATCTTATTTACCATTAGCCGAGTTTGCCATTAATAATCGTCATCAAGAATCCACCGATAAGTCACCATTTTTTGGTGCGTATGGTTTCCATCCTCAGTTTTGTACGTTTAGTGAGGGGGGGCCGTCTGGGATTCCCGAGGAGGAACGATTTGCATCTTCACTTTCTTCAGTGTGGCAGAGTGTGCAAGAAAGTTTGAAGAGAATGGGTGGTAGATACAAACGTGTGGCTGATAGGAGGCGCTCTGAAGGTCCGGACCTTGGGGTGAATGACTTGGTGTGGTTGTCTACCAGAAATATCAAGTTGAAGGTTCCCTCATGGAAATTAGGTCCGAGATTTATTGGTCCTTATAGGGTAATTAAGATCATTAACCCGGTGGCTTTTTGTCTGGAGCTACCTCAGACTCTAAGGATCCATAATATCTTCCACAGATCTCTGCTTAAGAGATATGTAGAACCTCCTGAACCATTGCCACTACCGCCTCCACCGGTGGTTGTTGATGGCAGTCTTGAGTTTCAGGTAGAAAAGATTGTTGACTCACGATATGTTCGCCACTCTCTTCAGTACCTGGTGCACTGGAGAGGTTATGGTTCCGAAGAGAGAATGTGGGTTCCAGCTTCAGAGATAAAAGCGGACAGACTCATTCAGGCTTTTCATAGCTCCCATCCGGAGAGGCCTGGTCTTGAGGGTCCGGGGGCCCCTCGTAGAAAGGGGGGTACTGTCACGACTGTGAGTGATCCAGACAGGTCTGGGAGGAGAAGGTCGCAGCGACTTGCTACTCGCGATAGCTTGTGAGTTTGCTCCATGGTTCAGGGTATGTCATCCGGGTTTTGCCTTGTGAACCTTTTTGTCCTGACTGGGAGTTTGTAGGCATCCTTCTCAGGTGAGTCCTGTCTGCCACTCCCAGCTACTATATTAGTTTCAGTTTCACTTGCAGTCATTGCCAGATATAGTCCTTACTTCCAGTTCTATTCTGACCTTTGAAGGAGATCGTTTGATGGTGTTGCTGTGGAGCTCTTGTCCGGCGTGGACTGTCGTGATTGGGATCGCCTTCTCTGCTCGTGACTGGATAAGTCTATCTCTGCTATAGTTTGTTTGTTGCTGTCTTCCCCTGCTGTTCTCCTAGACATGAGTGATGGTGACTAGTGCTCCCATCGGCTTTTCCCCACTCTAGGCTTGTTAGGGTGACTGAGGGTTTAGGCATCCTGCTCGCCGCACGGGTTCACACCCCGTCTAGGGTATCAGGGCAGACAGGTGCCAGCTTAGGGTTAGTCAGGGGTGGCCATACTGTTCCCATCCGTAGATAAGGGTCCCCCTTCCCCTCCGTCTGGTGCGACACGACTGCTGCTGGGATAGCGGTCGTGACACCCCCACAGTATACAGTACAGCAGTATAGCACTCCACAATATACAGCACCCACAGTATACAGTATACACCCCCCTACACTATACAGTACAGCAGTATAGCACTCCACAATATACAGCACCCACAGTATACAGTATACAGCCACCCACAGTATACAGCCCCCCACAGTATAGCACTCCACAATATACAGCACCCACAGTATACAGTATACAGCCCCCCACAGTATACATCCCCCCACAGTATACAGCCCCCCACAGTATACAGTACAGCAGTATAGCACTCCACAATATACAGCACCCACAATATACAGCCCCCACAGTATACAGCCCCCACAGTATACAGCCCCCCACAGTATACAGCCCCACACAGTATACAGGCCCCCACACTATACAGCACCCCACTATACAGTAGTTTACAGTATATTAGCATAACAGCCCCTGTCACCTTTTTCTGATGTAATCTTCACACAAAAAAGCTCCACAGTTAAGGCAAACTTCTCCTGCAACACTTCTGGTAGAAAGGACCTTGATGACCTCATAGCCATGTGACCGGTAATATTGCTTGGTTACTGGTCACATGGTGATGATGTCATCTAAGGTCCTAGAGAATCACAGCCCTCACAGTACGCTGCCTGGAGTGCCGGCAGGCATGGCAGCACCCCCTGTGTAGCTGACAGCCTGACACCCGGGGCAGTGGCTAGCAGGGCTCAAGAGGCAGCTGCCTTGGGCCCCCCAGGAGCAACTGGGCCCGGGGCAGCTGCCCCTTTTGCCCCTTGTCAAAGACGGCCCTGGCTACAGTGTCTGGGTTTGGAGCATTTCCACCCATTTAGGCCACTTTTTTCAGTGAGTTTTTTTACTTTTTAACTTACTTTAGATATTTTGATATTTCATCATTGCTTTCCATCAAAAGGGTTTCACTGGCAAGGACATTGCTACTTTTAGGATTTCCCCTAAATCAACCATTTATCAGATCATCAAGAACTTCAAGGAAATAGGTTTAATTGCTGTTAAGAAAGGCTTCAGGGAACCAAAGAAAGTCTAGCACCAGGGTTCGGGTCACCACCAGTGCAGAGCTCGCCCAGGAATGGCAGCAGGCAGGTGTGAATGCATTTGCACACACAGTGAACTGTAATCTTTTGGAGGATAGCCTGGTGCCAAGAAAGGTACAAAGAAGCCAATTCTCTCTAAAAAAAAAAAACATCAAGGACAGACATCCTGCAGGAAGTACATGGATTGGACTGCAGAGGCCTGGTGTAAAGTTATCATGAGTCCTGTGTCATGCTAACAGTAAAGCATCCTGAGATCATTTATGTGTGGGGTTGCCTCTCATCCCAGGGAGTGGGGTCACTCGCAGTTTTACCTAAGAATACTGCCATGAATGAAAATTAGTAAACATAGTCCAAGAGCAACTTTTCCCAACGATCCTTGCTTTTTCCAGCATAATGGAACACCATGACCGAAGACAAAAGTGAGCACAGTGAACAAATCATTAAAATATTGGGTCTATGGCTAGGAGACTGCCCAGATCTCAATGCCATTGAGAACCTGTGTGCAATCTTCAAAAAGTCGGTGGACAAACAAAAACACAAAAAATTTGATAAATTCAAAGCACTGATTAGGCAAGAATTAGTTGCCATCAGTCAGGAAAAGCTGATATCCAACCTGCCAGGGCAAAATGCATAAATCTTGGGGTCAGCACTGTAAATATTGATTCTTTGCATAAACTTGATGTATTTGTCAATGAAAGTAAAATAAAAAAAAAAAAAAAAAAAAATGAAATGCTTATAATTGTACTTTAGAATACCATAGAAACATCTCACAAAAAGATATAAAAATATTGATGCCACAAACTTTGTGAAAAACTAAATTTGTGTCACTTTTAGAACTTTTGGCCTTGATTGTACATTAGAGTATGGATATTTTAATTCTGCTTCTGTAAAATTGAAAATATCACAGAATGTTTTTTCGATAATTGCCAATATTAAATATTTGACTGTCAAACTGCATAAATGTTTGATATAGCAAATAAAAAAAGTAAAACTGCAATTAGAAGATTCAGCTATACAAATTGATCACTTGAGACTTTCCGTAATAATAATCTTAGGCTCATTGACATGCAAAATGACTCTTACTTGACGGGGGTTGTGGGCCTGGCTTTGCTAACCTCTGGATATTCGCGAATGTGTAGTATTACATGCTGGCAACTCAAATGAATGGATACCCATGTAATGTGTGAGTAGATGAAGTCTACCAAAGTGGGACTAGGTCATACACGGTGGTCACTGCATCTAATAGAGTGTCCCTAGTGAATTATAATGATAGGATTATTTGTGATGACCTGTAGTGGATTATTGGCAACTTGATCACAAGAGATGGCCATAGAGTGTTAATGAGTCATCTGTCTTGTCTGGGATCTCTGAGTGTGTTAACACTAAACATTGTATGCTCTCTATAAGTGATACAATATAATCATTGTGCTAGAGTCACCATAGGTACCTTGGCCTACTAATTATATTTTCAATGCAGATGAAATAGTGGCAGTTGGCTGGTTAGAATAAGATAATCTGTTGTTGCTTGTATGGGCAATGCTGACTAAGATCGGTTAATCATTTGAACAAAGTTTTGTTTGTAGACACCAAATATGTTGAGAAGCCACCAAAGAAAGCATGAGAAAGCATATGTGGAGTCATGTAGGCCCACTGTCATGTCAGTCCATCTTGATTCCCTCATTGCTTATCCATTTATTTCCCGGCCTATTTTGCCTTGTTGGCTTACCTATCTGTGTGTCCAAGTTTGTCCCCCTGGGTAACTGTGCATCCATAGTCTATAAATTCTTTACCACATAATGTTGGCTATTTGGAGCCATTTACCACTTTATCATAACATGTCACCAATGCTTAAAGGGCTTCTGTCACCCCACAAAAGTCTTTTTTTTTTTTTTTGGATAGTTACATTCCTTATAGCGCGATATAGGAGAATATAATCTTATCACTTACTTTCATGCGGCCGTTTCTTTAGAAAACGAAGTTTTATAATATGTAAATCCGGTCTCTACCAGCAAGTAAGGCGTCTACTTGCTGGTAGCCGCAGCAGAAAACCGCCCCCTCACCGTGTTGATTGACAGGGTCAGCCGGGATCTCCTCCTCCGGCCGGCCCTGTCAGTATTTCAAAAATCGCGCGCCTCTGTTCATTCGGCGCAGGCGCTCTGAGATGAGGAGGCTCGTCTCCTCCGAACTCCCTCAGTGCGCCTGCGCCGATGACGTCTTCTCTTTCGGTGATGTCATCGGCGCAGGCGCACTGAGGGAGTTCTGACAGGGCCGGCCGGAGGAGGAGATCACGGCTGGCCCTGTCAATCAACACGGCGAGGGGGCGGTTTTCTGCTGCGGCTACCAGCAAGTAGACGCCCTACTTGCTGGTAGAGACCGGATTTACATATTATAAAACTTCGTTTTCTAAAGAAACGGCCGCATGAAAGTAAGTGATAAGATTAAATTTAACAAAAATGGAGTGGCTCTACTGCTCCGTAGGGTGGAGAGGTGCTCAATATCTAGGTGTAAACTCCAAACACCAGAAAGTAAAGAATTTCAAATAATATTGGAGATATGGCACTCAATATCTGGAAAATTTTTGCTCAAAACAAGTCACTTTATTGGTGCAATAAAATATTTAAAATGTCATACAAAGTACGTAATTTGTGCAGAATTTAAATAACATAATAATAAAAAGTCACAATCGACAATATAAAAAATCACTTATAGTGTATATATAAACACACATCAGACAGCAAATGGGTACTTGTCTGTAATCTGATTGAATAGGTCCAGAAGGTTAAATTCTCAACACTAGAGCACTGAATGTGTTATTGCTCAATAGTTTTCAATGAGAAATGTCACCATTGATTCGGTATATATCACCGATTATCATTATTATAGTGCAGTCGCAGGATTTTCTGATTTAATAATAGGAGTTATTCCGAATATATATATATCACAGTTCATGGAACTTATCGGATTAAAGTTCAGAAGATGTTAGCTCTAGGTGGCGTCCCACCTTTTGTTTCAAGCTATTTAAATCCCTTACCTCCACTTCTCAATGCGGTTTTTTCAATCACCGTTTCCTCAGCGTCCCAAATATTCGATTTCTCCTTACTTGTAAATCAGAATGTCTCACTCTGAGGAGTTTTTGAACTTGATATAGGACGAGTTTATCACTTAGGAGGTTATTGGTAAGGGAGGTGTAGCTGTAGATCTCCTTGCGTACGCCAAAAATGGTGGTAATGTGGGGTCCAGGTTCCTCCCAGGAACCTGGACCCCACATTACCACCATTTTTGGCGTACGCAAGGAGATCTACAGCTACACCTCCCTTACCAATAACCTCCTAAGTGATAAACTCGTCCTATATCAAGTTCAAAAACTCCTCAGAGTGAGACATTCTGATTTACAAGTAAGGAGAAATCGAATATTTGGGACGCTGAGGAAACGGTGATTGAAAAAACCGCATTGAGAAGTGGAGGTAAGGGATTTAAATAGCTTGAAACAAAAGGTGGGACGCCACCTAGAGCTAACATCTTCTGAACTTTAATCCGATAAGTTCCATGAACTGTGATATATATATATTCGGAATAACTCCTATTATTAAATCAGAAAATCCTGCGACTGCACTATAATAATGATAATCGGTGATATATACCGAATCAATGGTGACATTTCTCATTGAAAACTATTGAGCAATAACACATTCAGTGCTCTAGTGTTGAGAATTTAACCTTCTGGACCTATTCAATCAGATTACAGACAAGTACCCATTTGCTGTCTGATGTGTGTTTATATATACACTATAAGTGATTTTTTATATTGTCGATTGTGACTTTTTATTATTATGTTATTTAAATTCTGCACAAATTACGTACTTTGTATGACATTTTAAATATTTTATTGCACCAATAAAGTGACTTGTTTTGAGCAAAAATTTTCCAGATATTGAGTGCCATATCTCCAATATTATTTGAAGTGATAAGATTATATTCTCCTATATCGCGCTATAAGGAATGTAACTACCCAAAAAAAAAAAAAGACTTTTGTGGGGTGACAGAAGCCCTTTAATTCTAGTGCTTCAAAGATGCTATTCGGAGCACCAACTCTTAAATTGGTATTTTTCAAAGTAGCTCATGGCCTCCTCAAGTCTCTCCAACTATATGTTTAAATCCAGTGTTATTTTTAGCTGCAGTTTGGAAGCATGTTATACAGCATGGCATACCGGCTTATATTTAGCAAATTTCAATTGTGTTAAACTGCATACATGTTAAAGAGGTTGTCCACTTTGGGTAATTTTATTTTATTTTTTCAATTAATAGCTGATCACATAATGTCATTTAGTGATCAGTTGTGATCTCTGGAAGACGCAACACTATGTTCAGCTTCCCTAAGACAACACAGAAGGAATTAATGGCACCACACTTGTCTGTGAGTTGTTTGTGGCCTTGCAGCCCAGCACTTTTCATGTCAATGGAGCTACGGTAAGCTGCAGCACAAGACTCATGGATAGTTGTACTGCTAATTCTGGAAGAAAGCCATCATGTTTTTTGTTTGTTTTTTAACCACCCCCCTAACACTGTACAACTGTATATGTTGGCGGTATGGTCTTCAAAGTTGGTGCCCGCTCTAAGAACCCTCCGATAACGCTGATTGCAGACATTTAGCCCAAAAAAGTTATGGGGATTAAAATATGGTGATGCAAATTTTTTTTAAAAATTGTAAGTATTAAAAACATGAAAAGCTATATAAATGTGGTGTCGCTGTAAATGTACTGAGGGAATCGCACAGGGAACGCCATAAAAACGAAACCCAGAAAACTGGTGGGATTGTGTTTTTTTCCCCCACTATATCGTATGTAATATTAAATATTGGAAAGTACAACTTCTTTTGCAAAAAACAAGCCCTCATGCAGCTATGTGAACGGAAAAGTAATAATGGAGTGAAAAATGAAAACAGAAAAATGGAGCACTACTCAATAATGAAGACATTAATCTTGGACAACCCCTTTTAAGGGACAGTTCCAGCATTTTTTTTTAAAACATATTAAGAACCTATATGTGAATATTCTATGTAATTTTCTTTTATGCAAAAATGGATGTTTTTTTGGATACTATTTTTTTAACTCAGTCCGTGTATTATACCCGTCCTGGATCTATAACTTCCTCTTTCTTTGGACTTTTATTATGGCAAACAGTCTTGCTTAACTTTTTCAGTCAGACCATCACTACAGCCCCCCAACTGCAGTGACTCTATTGGAGCATCACACATTACACTAATCAAAGCAATGCTCTTCTGTGGATATCTTTATCTAGACCCTTCAAGAGAGCAATAGAGCTGATATACTGTTATTCCAATTCAACACTTACTATTATCATGAGGATTGGCTTGCAGATAGCATCTTTCCTTCACAGCAGCAGGAAACTGACAATGGATTGCCTATCTATTTAGGAGGTCTTATAATTTGTGTTGACTGCTACAGAAGGACAGTATTTTATATTTAATTTTCTATGGTATAGTACTGCCAAAATGAAAAAGAAAAGCAATCAAAAATAAAATAAAAACATGTCCTCTATGAATATGGAGTTTTAAGAAAATACCCCTTTATGATAGAAGTGTCCCCTTAAGCATCAAACAGTGAAATTAATGGTCTGTCCATGTAAAGCACAGACTTGAGGGTTCTTGAGAGATGTTTTTGTAGCTAATCTCTGTTTGAACTAAAGGATAAAGATCCTAAAACATAAACAACCAGAGTCCCTTAATTGATCCTTTTGGGTGTGATGGCTTCTATCCGCTGCCCTATCATAATTTCTCCTTAGTACACATCAGGAACGTATAAATAGTTGAAGCCTGTATCTGGCATGCTGTAACTAATTGCTGAAAATTACAGCTTCACAGGGGTATATATGACACATATTATTACTAATGCTTTAACTGCTTCACACTACTTTGCAGCTTATATAACCATCTGTTTTCTAGCATTGTGCTGTTATCTAGATTTTTCTATGATTCATCATGACAAATAATGCATTCTGTTCAAATAAGTACAAGCAGATAAAAATAAACGTACTTGTGTTTTATAAGTACCACTCCTCTACATACGGCCTTGGCATAACGCTGTCATTATGTTCAATGGAGAATTATACTTTGCAGATTGACCACAAAGGTAAATGCATGTGTGTTTATCCTAGACACGTTAATGGACTTTTATGTTCAATGGGAGGACATGCTGTTCTACTAATCTCTGGCATTAAGATACTGGTCTTAAAGAAATTGACATGTTAGTATTAGTCGGCTTCTCTGGGAGCACTGACACTTGTTTGCCGTACAATTATAGCTGTAATGATTATAATGTTTCAATGTATTATTTGGTTTATGTCTTTTATTTTATATGTAATAATGACCATGGTCATTTTGCTAACCATGTGTATTTAATCAGTTAGATTTTGTCTCACACAGTTTTTTTTTCTTCATTATATAAGTCATTAAGAATGTTATGGTTATATTATCTATTACACACTTAGTATGTAACAGCTTATTCATGGATAATCTATGTATTTGTTTATATTAACTTTTAAATGTTTCAGATTGCATAAATGTATAAATAATATTACATGTCTAAAAGTGGTCTAAAGTTACCTGCCATTTCAGGTAACTTTTCATAATAATGTAAGTTGTGTATATACAAGAGGAATCTCACTATGTTTGGTCATTATCTGACTTGTAATTTGAATTTTTCACTAGTTATCTGCTCTGTAGGCTCCACTTCTAATTGTCAGTATTCCCTGAGCGTGTGAGTGGAGAATAGCTGCTATGGTGTCTCCCATACACAGCACACAAGGAGGATATCCTGCTCTCCTATCGCTCTGTAGCGCACCCTTGTATCAGTAGCATGGAGGTCTTCGTAAAGCAGTGTTAAGCAGTGTAGGAGTGAATCCAGCACTGCAGTAACATATAAAACTACCTAGAGCCAGCAACAGCATGTCTGTATGTCTGTACCTCTGTCTCCCCGCTGAAGCAAACTTCTCCTCCTCCTCCTCCTCTCTCCATAGACTTCTATGAGCAACATGCAACCTGATCCCTCAGTAAGCTGATAGTCCGTATCTCTCTGAAGTCAGAGTACTTGATTTATAGTATATACTGTCCCTATATGTTGTAAATTAACAACTTTATGTCTCTCCTACTCAGTCGCTAGTGCTGACTACACATTCTGCCCTGCATCTCCTGGCGGTTGGTTGGTTACTTGGCGCACAGGGGATACAGAAGAATTATTAACTGTCAGCGCCACAGCCACACTGATCAGTGTCAATATAGCAGGAGGGTTTGTACAGGCTGTGTTCAACTGTAGAACATAAAAACGTTGCACAATAGGGTGATAATGTTTGGATAAAGTAATAGAAATGTCTCCAAAAATGGAGGCTCACCTTGGAGGTACTAGAGATCAACAAGTGCTAATAGTAAAAACTGATGGATAATGAAGAAAAGTGGTTAAATTCACATAAAGACATGGCCCATCTGCATTTAAGGGGTGTGGTGCATATTTATTTAAAACCCTTGGGTGGTGCGCCGAGCCTGCCGGAGCAATGGCAGGGCCGGGGGTGGTCACATGGTGCGGGGTGGCAGGTCACGTGATCGGGCTGCCGAGCACATGATCTCCGTATCCCGGCAACCGGACGCTGGGGCAGCTTGAGCGGTTAGAGTGTATGGCCTACTGGGAGGGAAGATCGCTCCCGCAGGTCAAAACTCAGTGTGAGCTGGTGGGGGTGCCCCGAGGGGGATGAGGGGGGTATTATACAGGCTACACTGCAGTAACTATAGTTATATTGTGGCCACACTGGGAACAATGGGAACAGTGATAGTAAAATGGTACAGGGTGCACTGCAAGTACCTAATATTATGCCCACACTGAGAACAAAGAGAGCGGTAAGAACAAAAATTTATAAATAGGGGCCAGGAAGGCGGGTATAGATGAATCTCTGAAAAGAGGCCATTACAGTAGGTTGCATAAAAGGGGTGATACGGTAAAATGGTAATAGATAATAATAATAATAATAATAATAATAATAAAAATAGCTAAATATATATATACAGTACAGACCAAAAGTTTGGACACACCTTCTCATTCAAAGAGTTTTCTTTATTTTCATGACTATAAAGGCATCAAAACTATGAATTAACACATGTGGAATTATATACATAACAGTAAAGTGTGAAACAACTGAAAATATGTTATATTCTAGGTTCTTCAAAGTAGCCACCTTTTGCTTTGATTACTGCTTTGCACACTCTTGGCATTCTCTTGATGAGCTTCAAGAGGTAGTCACCTGAAATGGTCTTCCAACAGTCTTGAAGGAGTTCCCAGAGATGCTTAGCACTTGTTGGCCCTTTTGCCTTCACTCTGCGGTCCAGCTCACCCCAAACCATCTCGATTGGGTTCAGGTCCGGTGACTGTGGAGGCCAGGTCATCTGGCGCAGCACCCCATCACTCTCCTTCATGGTCAAATAGCCCTTACTTTCAAAGTTTTCCCAATTTTTCGGCTAACTAACTGACCTTAATTTCTTAAAGTAATGATGGCCACTCATTTTTCTTTACTTAGCTGCTTTTTTCTTGCCATAATACAAATTCTAACAGTCTATTCAGTAGGACTATCAGCTGTGTATCCACCTGACTTCTCCTCAACGCAACTGATGGTCCCAACCCCATTTATAAGGCAAGAAATCCCACTTATTAAACCTGACAGGGCACACCTGTGAAGTGAAAAACATTTCAGGGGACTACCTCTTGAAGCTCATCAAGAGAATCCAAGAGTGTGCAAAGCAGTAATCAAAGCAAAAGGTGGCTACTTTGAAGAACCTAGAATATGACATATTTTCAGTTGTTTCACACTTGTTTGTTATGTATATAATTCCACATGTGTTAATTTATAGTTTTGATGCCTTCAGTGTGAATCTACAATTTTCATAGTCATGAAAATAAAGAAAACTCTTTGAATGAGAAGGTGTGTCCAAACTTTTGGTCTGTACTGTATATATATATAAATACATACAAATAAAAATATATATAAATATAGAGATGATACAAGAATAAATATATATAGATATATATGGAAATAACAAGAAATGTGATGCCTACACCTTAATACTGAGAGATAAGATTAAATTGATCTTAAAGGTAATGAATATGATGATATGCACAGCTGAAGGATGGTTTAACAATATATAGTATGCATGGATTAAATTGCTACAACTGGAGTGCTAACTGGAATTTCTGTGGGTAGTATGTAGGTGGTCATGGGATGGGGTGGTGGTAAGTAAGGCCTGGAATGAATGGCACACTAATAAGAAAGGGGGGGGGCGGTATGTGGCTATTGAGTTGGGGTGGAGAATTGAAGATGAATGTGAATGGTGGGGGCTCGGAATTAAAGATTGATTTTGAATGCCTCATTGAGGTTTAGAGAATTCAATTTATAGATCCAGAACATCTCCCGTTTTCTTAAGGCCTGGATGATATTGTATCCATTCGTTTTGACTTGTTCGATCGGGGTAATAGTGAATCTGGAAAATGAGCCTTGGAGGTGGGTAGTGGCATGTTTGGAGATGCTGTGTTGTAAAAACATTTTTTTGACATTCGATCATCTGTGTTTATTTAGTCAGTAGCGTAGGGTTTGAATGGTGCATCCAACATAGTGAAAGTCACAGGGGCAGGTGATTAGGTATATGATATTCATCGACCCACAGTCCAGCGGGTCTTTAATCGATTTGTTGTTCGGACCAAGGAAGGATGCAGTGACATTTATGGATTTACAGCAAATACATCTTAATTGGTTGCACCTACACTGCGTGCAGAATTATTAGGCAAATGAGTATTTTGACCACATCATCCTCTACATGCATGTTGTCTTACTCCAAGCTGTATAGGCTCGAAAGCCTACTACCAATTAAGCATATTAGGTGATGTGCATCTCTGTAATGAGAAGGGGTGTGGTCTAATGACATCAACACCCTATATCAGGTGTGCATAATTATTAGGTAACTTCCTTTCCTTTGGCAAAATGGGTCAAAAGAAGGACTTGACAGGCTAAGAAAAATCAAAAATAGTGAGATATCTTGCAGAGGGATGTAGCACTCTTAAAATTGCAAAGCTTCTGAAGCGTGATCATCGAACAATCAAGCGTTTCATTCAAAATAGTCAACAGGGTCGCAAGAAGCGTGTGGAAAAACCAAGGCGCAAAATAACTGCCCATGAACTGAGAAAAGTCAAGCGTGCAGCTGCCAAGATGCCACTTGCCACCAGTTTGGCCATATTTCAGAGCTGCAACATCACTGGAGTGCCCAAAAGCACAAGGTGTGCAATACTCAGAGACATGGCCAAGGTAAGAAAGGCTGAAAGACGACCACCACTGAACAAGACACACAAGCTGAAACGTCAAGACTGATTTTTCTAAGGTTTTATGGACTGATGAAATGAGAGTGAGTCTTGATGGGCCAGATGGATGGGCCCGTGGCTGGATTGGTAAAGGGCAGAGAGCTCCAGTCCGACTCAGACGCCAGCAAGGTGGAGGTGGAGTACTGGTTTGGGCTGGTATCATCAAAGATGAGCTTGTGGGGCCTTTTCGGGTTGAGGATGGAGTCAAGCTCAACTCCCAGTCCTACTGCCAGTTTCTGGAAGACACCTTCTTCAAGCAGTGGTACAGGAAGAAGTCTGCATCCTTCAAGAAAAACATGATTTTCATGCAGGGCAATGCTCCATCACACGCGTCCAAGTACTCCACAGCGTGGCTGGCAAGAAAGGGTATAAAAGAAGAAAATCTAATGACATGGCCTCCTTGTTCACCTGATCTGAACCCCATTGAGAACCTGTGGTCCATCATCAAATGTGAGATTTACAACGAGGGAAAACAGTACACCTCTCTGAACAGTGTCTGGGAGGCTGTGGTTGCTGCTGCACGCAATGTTGATGGTGAACAGATCAAAACACTGACAGAATCCATGGATGGCAGGCTTTTGAGTGTCCTTGCAAAGAAAGGTGGCTATATTGGTCACTGATTTGTTTTTGTTTTGTTTTTGAATGTCAGAAATGTATATTTGTGAATGTTGAGATGTTATATTGGTTTCACTGGTAAAAATAAATAATTGAAATGGGTATATATTTGTTTTTTGTTAAGTTGCCTAATAATCATGCACAGTAATAGTCACCTGCACACACAGATATCCCCCTAAAATAGCTAAAACTAAAAACAAACTAAAAACTACTTCCAAAAATATTCAGCTTTGATATTAATGAGTTTTTTGGGTTCATTGAGAACATGGTTGTTGTTCAATAATAAAATTAATCCTCAAAAATACAACTTGCCTAATAATTCTGCGCTCCCTGTATAGCTCCCTGAAGGTTTGGTGCTAACTGGTATGTCTACTTGTTCAGATTTCCTCTTCAGTTTGCTGGGTGTGAGCAGAATTTTAAGTGTTTGGACCCTTCTAAATATGAGAGAGGGTTTGTTCGGTAGGTTTTTGTTCAGAAAGGGATCCTTTTTCAAAATGTACCAGTGTCTAGATTGAATTTTCCGGATGTCGTTGCGGTTGCTGTAGTAGGTGGTTAGAAATTTTGTATTCGAAAATTTTCTGACGTGGTCTTTTTTAGGGATACTGGTTCTTGGTAGACATTCCGCCTGTGTGAGAGCCTGGGCTCTGTTATGGGCTGCGTCTATAATTTCTGCAGAGTAGCCTTTTTGTAGGAACCTGGACTGTATTACTCCGCTTTGTATAAAGAAGTAATCGTCATTGGAACAGTTTTACCTTATTCGCTTAAATTGGATGTTCTTTTTCCATTTCTTGTGATGTTCACTTGAGTAGTCCAGATATCTATTACAATCGACTTTTTTTTTAAATGTTTGGGTATTAATTATTCCGTTGTTGGCACTTAGTTCCAAGTCTAAGAATTTTACTGTAGACTCATTACTCGTGCCCGAGAAAGTAATGCCCCAATTGTGAAATTGTCGATTGAAGTTAGGTTCCCTCCCCAAATAAAAATCAAATCGTCGATATAACGGCGGTAGAAGATGATATTCTTCATCCAGTGTTCGGATTTATAGATAAACATGTCCTCAAAGGCCCCCATAAAAAGATTAGCGAAACTTGGCGCAAAATGCGTTCCCATCACGGTTCCTTTCATCTGTAGATATAAGGTATCTTCAAAATTAAAAACATTGTGGGTGAGGATAAAATGAATACTCCTTAGGATAAAAAATGTTTGGCCTTGTGGTAAAAGGTCATCCGTATCCAAGAATCATTTTGTGCAATTGATGCCCAAATTGTGTTGGATATTCGAGTAAAGAGATGTTACATCCAGGGTTAGCCAGTGCTACGTGTCTTTCCACTTGACATTCTGTAGAAGCTGTATTAGGGTGGTGGAGTCTTTGAGAAATGACGGTAGTTGGACTACATATTTTTGCAGGAGGATGTCGGCGTAATGAGATAGGTTACATGTGAGTGATGAAATGCCCAAAATAATGGGGCGGCCTGATGGGTTGGAGATGTTCTTGTAAATCTTTGGTAAGTGGTAAAAAGTGGCAATAACTGGATCCGTGACGTGAATGTATTCATACTCCTTCTTGCTAAGAATATGGGATGCGGAATCGATGAGAGTTTTGAATTGAAGTGTTGGTGTTCTTTTAAGGGATTGTTATCCAACTTTTGGGAGTATTCAGTGTCAGAAAGTATGCGTAATGCCTCCTTGATATAATCACTCCTATTCTGCAGTACAATACCACCCCCTTTATCTGCACTATGGATGACTAGATCCGTGTTCTCCTGTAGTTATCTGATGGCTAATTTCTCTTTGGCGTTGAGATTGTGTTTGCCAATTGGTATTTTATGGATGGTTCTAAAGTCGTCCAAAACTAGGTCGTAAAAGGTTTCTATAAAATGCCCCCTATGATGTAGGGGGTAAAATTTAGAACGTGGTCTTAGTTCAGTGTTAACATACTGCACCCCTTGTGTAGAACCAGCATCTATTTCGGATGTGTCCACCTCTTTGTTGTTGTTTGCTGCTATGAAGTGTCTTTTTAGAGTCAAATTTATAATAAAGTTGTGTAGATCCAGAAACAGGTTGAACCCATTTACCTTTGCAGTAGGGCTAGAAGGAGAGACCCTTTGATAGTATGGCAATTTCTTCCCGATTTAGTTGGTGCTTGGAGAGATTAAAGATTTTCATCTCTTTCCTTTGTGTTATGAATGGCTCTGGGTTTTTCTTTTTGGCTTGACCCTTCCCTTCCTCCCCCCCCCCCCCCCCCCTCCCTACATCCGCTTCTACTTTTTTTTCTTTTTGTGGGTCTGGTTCCCAACGGATGGAAGTATTTTGTTATGATGACTGTGTTTGGACTCTTTAGTATTGGGTATGCTGAGACTGGCGTTA
This sequence comes from Bufo bufo, assembly GCF_905171765.1. Taxonomy (NCBI): domain Eukaryota; kingdom Metazoa; phylum Chordata; class Amphibia; order Anura; family Bufonidae; genus Bufo; species Bufo bufo. Next base: position 151,960,388 of record NC_053390.1, on the reverse strand, counting down.
GGAGAGGGGGTAGGGATAAAAAAGAGAGTGAGCCATTTGTTGTCTGTAGTGTGGTATCTGATAAGTCGGTTGCTCCAAGGTCCAGCTCCAAAGATGGACAGGTGTAGACGGGGAGCGGAGTAGCGGTTCCTGGAGACAGGGTTGGCAACTGGGTTTGAAAGTCAGTATGTACAGTAATGAGTGAGTCCAGTTCGACTGATGTAGAAGGAGATGGGGGGTATTGGCACCCTTCGGGTCAAGTGGATGCGTGGCAACTGGTGGAAATGACGTTTGCTGTAAGTTGAGAGGAGCACACTAAGACCTCTTGACCAAAAAGATCTAGAGTTTATTTGGGTGTTGGATGGGAATGGTTTAGTGTCCTGATTAATGGGTGGGAGTCAGAAATAGTTAGGGGGGATTCGAAAATCGTGGATGGGGTGTAAAAAATTGCTTCAGGAGTGGTAGGTGGGAGGTGTATGTTTGGGGTGCTGAGGACCAGCTGGTGTGATGAGGTCATACGTTTGACCGGATGGGCTGTGTGTCGTGGTGGATGTTGCTTCTTATGTGGGCCTCGTCTACTGCTATGTGTGTAGGTGATCCTGTGTTGGGGTCTGGGACAGCCTGATTTGGAGGGATTATCTGAGGTTGTTTGTGGCTGAGGCCCTTTGTTTCTCGGTATCTCTGGAAGGATTGGTCGGAGGAAGGGCGGTGGTCACATGTTCCTTAAGCCAGAACTTGATATTGTCAGTGTTGAAATCTGTCCTGTCACTTGACAGTTTTCCTGCTTTCCTATTTGGGATGTCTTTTTGAAGAGCCATAGTTCGTGTCATTACTAGCCTCTCATATTTGGTGACTGATCGGTGGGCCCTATGTATTAGAATGCGGTTATGGCTTTCAATTATTTTGTTAAGCAAGTTTAAAGCTATTTCCTTTTGTTTAGCTGAAAGTCTGAACATAAGACCCTTTGCACATGTCAAAAGGTAGCTGTCCCAGTCATTGGAGAAATCAATGTCATCTTCAAATGAATGTTTGAAGCGTAGGCGAAGTCCCCTTGGGACTAGTCCCTCTGTGAGATAGATTTCTAGGAATTCGGCATCTAGTTGATGTTGTATCTCACTGGTCATTAATTTTTCCAGTTCAAAGAACAATGTGGATAGTGTCTTCTCATCAATTCCTTCGGGTACTGTGTCCGACCCTTCTGCAGCACAGGTAGTTGTTGGAGGCGGAGCTAGTACGAGCTGTGAGATTAGACGTTTTCTTTGCTCTAGACGGTTCTGGACATATTCCATCTTTTTCAAGAACCGGTGAACCCTATGTGCTGCCACGTGACTCCGGACAATAGGTGAAGTAAGTCAATGGTTTGTACAGGCTGTGTTCAACTGTAGAACATAAAAACGGCGCACCATAGAGTGATAAAATTTGGATAAAGTAATAGAAATGTCTCCGAAAATGAAGGCTCACCTTGGGGGGTTGTGCTAAGTGTAGGCACAACTCTAGTGTAGGCACGTATATAGACCCCAACTCAGTAGCCACATACTCCCCCTCTTATCAGCGTGCCATTCATTCCAGGCTTTACTTACCACCACCCCATCCCATGACACCTACATACTACCCACAGAAATTCCAGTTAGCACCCCAACTGTAGCAATTTAATCCGTGCATACTATATATTGTTAAACCATCTTTCAGCTGTGCATCACATCATATTCATTACCTCTAAGGTGAATTTCACCTTATCTCTCAGTATCAAGGTGTAGGCATCACATTTCTTGTTATTTCCATATATATCTATATATATTTATTCTTGTATCATGTCTATATTTATATATATTAAAATTTTTATGTAATTATGTATTCATGTATTTATGTATTTATGCAATTATGTATATATATATATATATATATACAGTTGCAAGAAAAAGTATGTGAACCCTTTGGAATGATATGGATTTCTGCACAAATTGGTCATAAAATGTGATCTGATCTTCATCTAAGTCACAACAATAGACAATCACAGTCTGCTTTGCCTAATAGCACACAAAGAGTTAAATGTTACCATGTTTTTATTGAACACACCATGTAAACATTCACAGTGCAGGTGGAAAAAGTATGTGAACCCTTGGATTTAATAACTGGTTGATCCTTCTTTGGCAGCAATAACTTTAACCAAACGTTTCCTGTAGTTGCAGATCAGACGGGCACAACGGTCAGGAGTAATTCTTGACCATTCCTCTTTACAGAACTGTTTCAGTTCAGCAATATTCTTGGAATGTATGGTGTGAATCGCTTTTTTGAGGTCATGCCACAGCATCTCAGTCGGGTTGAGGTCAGGACTCTGACTGGCCCACTCCAGGAAGGCGTATTTTCTTCTGTTTAAGCCATTCTGTTGTTGATTTACTTCTATGCTTTGGGTCGTTGTCTTGTTGCAACACCTATCTTCTGTTGAGCTTCAGCTGGTGGACAGATGGCCTTAAAGGGGTTATCCGACTTAAATAAATCTATTCTAATTGCATTTATTGTAGACCAGTGAAAGATTCTTAAAATCACTTTCATTACCTATCTATCACTGTTTGGCCAGTTCAGTTCAGGGTCATGTTACACCTGACGTCAGTAAGCCTGCTCTGCTGGTGACGTTTTGTTTACAAGCTTTTCCCTGCTTGAGGGAGTGTCCAGGCTGTGTAAACGAGACGTCAGAGCCTCTGGTGCCCTCCCCCCTCCCCCCTCCAGCTCTCCTCACACTGCCGGCTCTGCTGCTGATGTTTCGTTTACAGCCGTCTTCCTGCTTGAGGGAGTGGCCAGGCTCTGTAAACGAGACGTCAGAGCCCCTGGTGCCCCTCCCCCTCCAGCTCTTGTCACTGCCTCGGCTCTGCTATGCGATCGCTCATGTGCAGTACAAACCAGAGCCGAGGTGATCTCCAGCAGCACAGGGTATGTTTGTCCCTCCTGCATTCACTGGGGCTAGAGGTGGCAGTTTGTAAACGTTCCCCTCTGCATTGGGGATCGTTATTACAGCCCTGTCCCCCCCCCCTCCCCCCCACACTAGTACATATTCAACACCTCCTGGGAAATATAAATAAATTATTGGCCATCATTATCATCATCATCATTATTCAGCTATATAAAATCCTTATCTGCCACCAATATATGGATTTATCTAAGCAATATCCATATTGAATATATATTTGAATAATATAGATATTGCTTAGATACAGATAATGCTAATGATATTTTCACACTAGCGGCAGGACGTATCCGACAGGCTGTTCACCCTGTCGGATCCGCCCCTGCCGCTATTTGACGGTGCCGCTGGACGGATCCGTTATTGCAATTCATTTCTAGACGGATCCGCACCTGGATCCGTCTACAAATGCTGTCACTTTTCACACTGATCGGCGGATCCAGCAGGCACGCAGCTCCGACGACGGAGCTGCCGTGCGGATCCGGCGTTGCAAAACAACTGAAGGACGGATCCGCCCTTCCGGTCTGTGCATGCGCAGAACATGAAAAGTGTGAAAAAGACTGACAGAGGGATCCGTCCATCCACATGACAAGCGGATAGAAGGATCCGTCCTTCCGGTCTACGCATGCACAGAACATGAAAACTGTGAAAAAGACTGAAAGAGGGATCCGTCCATCCGCATGAAAAGCGGATAGACGGATCCGTTATTGCAATGCATTTCTAGATGGATCCGCACCTGGATCCGTCTACAAATGCTGTCACTTGTCACACTGATCGGCGCATCCAGCAGGCACGCAGCTCCGACGACGGAGCTGCCTTGCGGATCCGGCGTTGCAAAACAACTGAAGGACGGATCCGCCCTTCCGGTATGCGCATGTCTATATTTATATATATTAAAATTTTTATGTAATTATGTATTCATGTATTTATGTATTTATGCAATTATGTATATATATATATATATATACAGTTGCAAGAAAAAGTATGTGAACCCTTTGGAATGATATGGATTTCTGCACAAATTGGTCATAAAATGTGATCTGATCTTCATCTAAGTCACAACAATAGACAATCACAGTCTGCTTTGCCTAATAGCACACAAAGAGTTAAATGTTACCATGTTTTTATTGAACACACCATGTAAACATTCACAGTGCAGGTGGAAAAAGTATGTGAACCCTTCGGATTTAATAACTGGTTGATCCTTCTTTGGCAGCAATAACTTTAACCAAACGTTTCCTGTAGTTGCAGATCAGACGGGCACAACGGTCAGGAGTAATTCTTGACCATTCCTCTTTACAGAACTGTTTCAGTTCAGCAATATTCTTGGAATGTATGGTGTGAATCGCTTTTTTGAGGTCATGCCACAGCATCTCAGTCGGGTTGAGGTCAGGACTCTGACTGGCCCACTCCAGGAAGGCGTATTTTCTTCTGTTTAAGCCATTCTGTTGTTGATTTACTTCTATGCTTTGGGTCGTTGTCTTGTTGCAACACCTATCTTCTGTTGAGCTTCAGCTGGTGGACAGATGGCCTTAAAGGGGTTATCCGACTTAAATAAATCTATTCTAATTGCATTTATTGTAGACCAGTGAAAGATTCTTAAAATCACTTTCATTACCTATCTATCACTGTTTGGCCAGTTCAGTTCAGGGTCATGTTACACCTGACGTCAGTAAGCCTGCTCTGCTGGTGACGTTTTGTTTACAAGCTTTTCCCTGCTTGAGGGAGTGTCCAGGCTGTGTAAACGAGACGTCAGAGCCTCTGGTGCCCCTCCCCCTCCAGCTCTTGTCACTGCCTCGGCTCTGCTATGCGATCGCTCATGTGCAGTACAAACCAGAGCCGAGGTGATCTCCAGCAGCACAGGGTATGTTTGTCCCTCCTGCATTCACTGGGGCTAGAGGTGGCAGTTTGTAAACGTTCCCCTCTGCATTGGGGATCGTTATTACAGCCCTGTCCCCCCCCCCCTCCCCCCCACACTAGTACATATTCAACACCTCCTGGGAAATATAAATAAATTATTGGCCATCATTATCATCATCATCATTATTCAGCTATATAAAATCCTTATCTGCCACCAATATATGGATTTATCTAAGCAATATCCATATTGAATATATATTTGAATAATATAGATATTGCTTAGATACAGATAATGCTAATGATATTTTCACACTAGCGGCAGGACGTATCCGACAGGCTGTTCACCCTGTCGGATCCGCCCTGCCGCTATTTGACGGTGCCGCTGGACGGATCCGTTATTGCAATTCATTTCTAGACGGATCCGCACCTGGATCCGTCTACAAATGCTGTCACTTTTCACACTGATCGGCGGATCCAGCAGGCACGCAGCTCCGACGACGGAGCTGCCGTGCGGATCCGGCGTTGCAAAACAACTGAAGGACGGATCCGCCCTTCCGGTCTGTGCATGCGCAGAACATGAAAAGTGTGAAAAAGACTGACAGAGGGATCCGTCCATCCACATGACAAGCGGATAGAAGGATCCGTCCTTCCGGTCTACGCATGCACAGAACATGAAAACTGTGAAAAAGACTGAAAGAGGGATCCGTCCATCCGCATGAAAAGCGGATAGACGGATCCGTTATTGCAATGCATTTCTAGATGGATCCGCACCTGGATCCGTCTACAAATGCTGTCACTTGTCACACTGATCGGCGCATCCAGCAGGCACGCAGCTCCGACGACGGAGCTGCCTTGCGGATCCGGCGTTGCAAAACAACTGAAGGACGGATCCGCCCTTCCGGTATGCGCATGCGCAGAACATGAAAACTGTGAAAAAGACTGCAAGAGGGATCCGTCCATCGACATGGCAAGCGGATAGACGGATCCGTTATTGCAATGCATTTCTAGACGGATCCGCACCTGGATCCGTCTACAAATGCTGTCAGTTGTCACACTGATTGGCGGATCCGGCGGGCAGCTCCGACGATGGAACTGCCTGCCGGATCACACTAATGCTAGTGTGAAAGTACCATAAAAAGTCGAAAATCCAGGACTTTTAGTCAAGTGGCCGCTCGCTGTGCACGGCCGTGCTGCGCCATAGCTCCACCACCGTCCCCTTTATAGTCAATGGGGACAGAGCGGCAGTCCAGCGGCACGGCAAAATAGCGGCTGGCCGGATCCGACAGGGTGAACAGCCTGTTGGATCGATCCTGCCTCTAGTGTGAAAGTAGCCTTAGGCTCCATTCACACATCCGCAAATGGGTCCACATTTGTTCTGCAATTTTGCGGAACGGGTGCGGACCCATTCATTTTCTATGGTGACGGAATTTGGAATTAGTGCAAATACGTCCTCCTTGATATACTGTAATAACAGAAAGAAAATTTTTAGACTAGAAACAAAACCAAACATGAAAGAAATGTATGTAAAATAACATAACTTACACTGTACAGCTGCAATGTGACAGGGAGGTCTTCTGCCCTGTGTGTGTATTTATTTATTTTTATGCAAAGTGCAGAGCAGGGGGAGGGAAAGGTCAGGTTGTTCACGCCCAGAAATATTCATGAGGCAGAGCTCAGGCATTGTTGTTACACGCCCCCTCACCTTGTACTTGAGCATGTAAACAAAGCAATGACAGGACCATGAAAAGGTGCAAATATGGGTTTTAACTTGATGAAATCAAGATTAACCAAATTATATGTATATCCTGATCGATTTTAAGTGTTTTTTTATTTTTATTAACTCGGATAACCCCTTTAAGCTCTCCTGCAAAATGTCTTGATAAACTTGGGAATTCATTTTTCCTTTGATGATAGCAATCCGTCCAGGCCCTGACGCAGCAAAGCAGCCCCAAACCATGATGCCCCCACCACCATACTTCACAGTTGGGATGAGGTTTTGATGTTGGTGTGCTGTGTCTCTTTTTCTCCACACATAGTGTTGTGTGTTTCTTCCAAACAACTCAACTTTGGTTTCATCTGTCCACATAATATTTTGCCAGTACTGCTGTGGAACATCCAGGTGCTCCTGTGCAAACTGTAAATGTGCAGCAATGTTTTTTTTGGACAGCAGTGGCTTCCTCTGTGGTATCCTCCCATGAAATCCATTTGTGTTTAGTGTTTTACGTATCGTAGATTCGCTAACAGGGATGTTAGCATATGCCAGAGACTTTTGTAAGTCTTTAGCTGACACTCTAGGATTCATCTTTACCTCATTGAGCAGTCTGCGCTGTGCTCTTGCAGTCATCTTTACAGGACGGCCACGTCTAGGGAGAGTAGCAGCAGTGCTGAACTTTCTCTATTTATAGACAATTTGTCTTACAGTGGACTGATAAACAGCAAGGCTTTTGGATATAATTTTATAACCCTTTCTAGCTTTATGCAAGTCAACAATTCCTAATCGTAGGTCTTCGGAGAGCTCTTTTGTGCGAGGCATAATTCACATCAGGCAATGCTTCTTGTGAAAAGCAAACCCAGAACTGGTGTGTGTTTTTTATAGGGCAGGGCAGCTGTAACCAACACCTCCAATCTCATCTCATTGATTGGACTCCAGTTGGCTGACAGCTCACTCCAATTAGTTCTTGGAGATGTCATTAGTCTAGGGGTTCACATACTTTTTCCACCTGCACTGTGAATGTTTACATGGTGTGTTCAATAAAAACATGGTAACATTTAATTATTTGTGTGTTATTAGTTTAAGTAGACTGTGATTGTCTATTGTTGTGACTTAGATGAAGATCAGATCACATTTTATGATCAATTTGTGCAGAAATCCATATCATTCCAAAGGGTTCACAAACTTTTTCTTGCAACTGTATATATATATATATATATATATATATATATTACCGTATATACTCGAGTATAAGCCGACCCGAGTATAAGCCGAGCCCCTAATTTTACCCCCAAAAAATGGGAAAAATTATTGACTCAAGTATAAGACTAGGGTGGGAAAAGCAGCTATAATGCAGAGTGTATGTGTATATAATGCACACACTCTACATTATATACACACATCTGCAAGAGGGTGACTCCCTGTATTTAATGCAGAGTGTGTGCATTATATACACACACACTCTGCATTAAATACAGGGAGCCATCCACAGATCTCCCCCCTAAACAGTGCCATCCACAGATCCCCCTAAACAGTGCCATCCACAGATCCCCCCTCCCCTAAACAGTGCCATGATGGCACTGTTTAGGGGAGGGGGTATCTGTGGATGGCACTGTAGGGGGATCTGTGGATGGCACTGCCATCCACAGATCCCCCTACAGTGCCATCCACAGATCCCCCTACAGTGCCATCCACAGATCCCCCTACAGTGCCATCCACAGATCCCCCTACAGTGCCATCCACAGATCCCCCTACAGTGCCATCCACAGATCCCCCTACAGTGCCATCCACAGATCCCCCTACAGTGCCATCCACAGATCCCCCTACAGTGCCATCCACAGATCCCCCTACAGTGCCATCCACAGATCTCCCTACAGTGCCATCCACAGATCCCCCTACAGTGCCATCCACAGATCCCCCTACAGTGCCATCCACAGATCCCCCTCCCCGACGCTCACAGCAGTATTCTTACTTTGTCTTTGCTCCATATTTTTGTGCTCAAAAAGCCTCCTCGTCTTATACTCGAGTCTAGTCTAGCTCCGGTAATACAGGCAGTGCGGGGAGCGGCGCTCACTCACTGACGTCACGCGCCTTCTCCCACTAGGCGGCGCAGGCGCGTGACGTCAGTGAGTGAGCGCCGCCCCCCCGCACTGCCTGTATTACCGGAGCTAGACTAGACTCGAGTATAAGACGAGGAGGCTTTTTGAGCACAAAAATATGTGCCAAAAAACTCGTCTTATACTCGAGTATATACGGTATCTATTATAATTATTATTATCTATTACTATTTTACAGTATCGCCCCTTTTACTCAACCTACTGTAATGGCCTCTTTTTAGGGATTCGTCTATACCCGCCTTCCCAGCCCCTATTTATACATTTTTGTTCTTACCGATCCCTTTGTTCTCAGTGTGGGCATAATATTAGGTACTTGCAGTGCACCCTGTACCATTTTTCTATTACTGTTCTCACAATATAAGCATTTGCAGTGTACTCTTATTGTTCTCGTTTTCCCAGTGTGGCCACAATATAACTATAGTTACTGCAGTGTATCCTGCATAATACCCCCCTCGTCCTCCTCCGGGAATCCCCACCAACTGACACTGAGTTTTGACCGCTCAAGCTTCCCAGCGTCCGTTTGCCGGGATACGGAGGACATGTGCTCGGCAGCCCGATCACGTGATCTTCCGCCCCGCACCATGTGACCACCCCTGGCCCTGCGATTGCTCCGGCAGACTCGGAGCACCACTCAAAGGCACTCTAATCTTCAAGTTTTAAATAAGCATGCAGATGTGCCATGTCTTTATGTGAATTTAACCACTTTTCTTCATTATCCATCAGTTTTTACTATTAGCACTGGGTGATCTCTAGAACCGCCCCCCCCCCCCCACACACACCCACACCCCCTGCCCTTCCCCCCAGTGTTTTTAGCGTTTTTTACTACTGTGTATGCAAGTAATTAGTACCTGAAGAAGGGGATTTAATCCCTGAAATGCGTTGGACCGCTTGCTTAATAAAGAACCCTGCATCTTAACCAAACCACTGGGTGGTTCTTGCGCCGTGGGACATTCTTCTTTGATGAATATAGCAGGAGGGCAGAGCAAATATATATGCCCATTACAGATGTTAATTTCTAGAAATATATAGGCTAGCAGAGAGGGAAAAAGAATTAACCCCAGCTGTCTACATAATGAGCGCTGTTCTGTACTGTGTAGAAGGACATGCCTTAGCAACTGCCTTAGAGCACTGCTAAGGGACATTTCAGGGTAAGTATTCTCATAAATGTACAAGTTTTCTAAATAAAATGTATTAGAAAAATGTTCCCTCTCACTGTCTTTACATATTACAAGAAAAAAGTTACACTTTAATTTTCCATGGCATAGTACTGCCAAAATAAAACAGCCCAAAAATAAAAAATGCTTTCTATAAATATTGTTTGAAAAAAAATTACCTCATTCAGATGGAAGTGTCCCTTTCAAATATTTTATAGAACATTGTTATGTTCATGTCTTTCAGGAAACTCAGAAGAAACCCGTTCAGTCGATCTTACTGCACGGTCAGACAATAAAGATAAAGGATTATATACAGAGAGTTTTCACTCAGCCTCATGGATATTTCGAGGTGATGACTGCAGTCCAGACAATAGCCCACAATGTCTCAGCAAAAGACCTAGATCAATAGCAAGTAAGTATGTGCAAAATTGTTAAAGGGGTTGTTCAAGATTTTGATATTTGTGGACTATCCTGAGGCTAGGGCATCTATAATTGATCGGGGGATGCGACTCCCGTCACCCTCACCAATCAGCTGTTTGAGGAGGCTGCAGCACTCTGTTGTAAAGAAGCCTTGGTTTCTAATGTTTTCCCTTAGCTCTAACAGTAGCGCAATAACAGGGTATTTCTGCCCCTAGTTGTACTAGTAGGACAAATAGAATTTTTTATCAAATTAAACACGAATTAAGTAGACCTCCTTAAACCTATAAAAGGTTGTCCCTCGCACATTGAGTTTATCATAAGGAAGTAACTAGAGTTGAGCAAAGTTTTGAAAAACTTGATACGTCAGCTTCGCCGAAGTTCGACAATAAATTTGACTCATTACAAATTAATTTGTCACAAATCACTATAAATCAAGTATACCCAGGCCAATCTGCCTAAAAGTAACAGTGGACTGTAATACTGATGCACAGTAACTCTACAGCTATCAGAATGGATTAACTATAAATATTGGCGCACTGTACATTTATGTACACGGCGATAAATTGGATCTGCCTGTAATACTGATGGCACAATAACTCTTTAGCTAACAGAATGGATTAGTTATGACTATTGGCACACTGCACAGATATGCACACAGCAATAAATTGTAGCATAGTCAGTAGTTCAGCAATCTCCTACGCTCTCCCTCCACTCTTCCTGCACTCTACCTACAGTCTCCTTGCACTCTCCCTCTCCAATATTGTCCTACACTCTCTGTTAAAAGTTTACCGCAACACTGTCCCTAGTGCATGAGCATCTTGTCAAGTCTCTCCCTATGCTCAGCTCACAGGAAAATGGGGGTGACCAGGCTGGATTAGGGTTTTTTTTAGGCCATCACCTAGCTGTGACATCACAGGCAGATGGCTACCTGCGGATTGGCTGGCTGCAAAGCATTATGGGTGATCTCGCATTCTCAAGCTTGTCTCCTGCACACTTACTTTCACTTTCTAACACGTGCAGCCACCATTTTAGGAAAACTGTTCTGTTACCACAAAGCGAGAGGATTTTCGGATTCATTTGGAATCAAAGTTTTCTTAAATTTCCAACTGAATTCCGCTTCGGATGCTTTGCTTCGATGAACACTAGCGGTAACCTAGCTAGGGTGGCAAGCTTGTGCTGCTATTAGGACTAAGGGAAACGTTCGAAATGTATGCCTTTCTTTGGTTTAATCAACAACAAAATAACAAGGATTTAGCAAAAAGTAACTAAATTTTTTCTGGAGGAACTCATAATCGACTGCCCAAGAGCTGTCTTCTTTGAGAACAAGAAATTCATCCCGCAATGTTTTCTCTGTAGGCAAAGTCATGTAGAAATGTCTGTCAATCTCTCAGTAGAACTACATACTGGAATCCTAAATTCAGAATCATCAGAGATATAAATGTATAAATTTTACTGAATCTTTTCCCACAAAACATTTTATCAATTCGCTCACTTCATCTTGCTTGATAACACGCTGCCTGCAGATTGGATTGCATATTCATGTTGACAGGTTCCCTTTAAGCCTTTGTTTCTCCCAGAAATAATAAAATAAATGCTTAATGCTCCTTATATTTTTACTCTGAGCTAAATAGATCTTGGGTCAACTGGACAGATCCAAGGAATGGAGATTATATTCCTCATTAGAAGAAGGCTTAGGAGATGACATGATTATTTTATTTTAGAAACTTTGGAAGTGGTTTGGCAGTAGCGTCAGAAAGACCCTGTAAGAATACAGATTCACTAATGTACAGAGCCACTGAAGATAAGGTTCTTGGCAGATGTCTTGGCTAGGACAGAAATAACCTTTAAGAATGGGTATTTATGTATTACCAGCAGGCATAGCATATTTATATTCTTTTGCGCCAGTTTATTGGCATAAAAGAAGACTCAAATCTGGGCCGGCACTGAGCTGGTATAGATTTCCCTTTAGGCACATGGACTAATTTATTCTGGAGCAAAGTACTTTTAATCCATATGTAAATATTAAAAGCACGCCACTATATGCACCTTTGTTCCTCCTCATTCCTCTGCTAGCCCCTTGATTGACAGGGCCAGGTGAGATTACTACTGGCCCTATCAATCAAAAAGGAGAGGACGTTGAATTGGCAGAGGAAGCATGAGGAGCAATGGTGCCCTGAGAGTGAACTTGTGTCAATTTGCATATGTATTAAAAGTACTTTAAAGGGGTTGTCTGGTTTCATGTTATTGTTGACCTATCCTATACATGCACGCCATCTACTTGTAGTGGTGCATTGTAATTACAGCTGTTCGTCCAGTTTACTTGAGAGAATACTGTAATTACACTGCACCGCAATTACAAAGTAGATGGCCCGCAGCTAAACATTAAAGCAGACGCAGTGCTTGCATGAGCGCCACAGCCCCTTCAAACAACTGATCAGCAGGAGTGCTGGGAGTCAGACCTCCGCCAATCTGATATTGATGAGCTATCCTGATCAATATCATGAAAACATAAAATCCCTTTAGAAAGGAATGGTATAATGGCTATCACTGTGACCTGGTCTTGCCTGATTTTCATAAAAACTTTGGGTATCAAGGAAACCAGAATGAAAATGTTGGCCAGCCTAAACCTCCAATAGATGAACAGAGCATCTAAAGGATTGTCCTCCTGTTATAGGGAAAGGTACACTGACGAGAAAAAGGGTGACAATGTTTTGAACTTTCAGACTACCATCATTTTATAGACAATCATCTTGGCTATCTCATACATAAATTGTACTTGCAACTATTTAGTATATGATTAGTTATGCAGATTATTGTCATGTAACTGCATTGTTACTGTTTTTCTCCTAAAATTCTAAATTTTTATTATTTTGTTAGTATATTTTAATTCCGCCTTTGGCTTTCAACACTGTCTGAATATTTCTGGGCATGCCCTTAATCAAATTTAAGCATGTCTCGACCAAAATCTGATCCTAGGTCTCTTCTACACATTCCCAATGTTGGTGCATACTGGTCGACTCACTTGGGTGGGAACACAGCTTTGTATTCAACTCTACCCACAAGGGTTCGATTGGGTTGAGGTCTGGTGACTGTGGGGGCCAATCCAGCACCTCTACTTCATTGTCATTGAACCAGTTCTTCACCAATCTCGATGTATGCTTCGGATTCTTGTCCTGCTGGAACACTATTTTGTCCTTTTCATACCCATAGTACTTGAGTGTATGAGGTAACTTGTCTTGTAGGATACTCGCATATAGCTCAGTATTGAGACCACCATTGATCCTGGTCAAGTATCCAACGCCTTTGGCTGTGAAACATATCATCAGGCTTCCTCCACCGAACTTGACAGTTCCTTCAATTTCTTGATACATTAGCCCCCTTTTCCCTTATTTCTTCCAGACCCATTTGAACCTATCAGAGCCCAGTCTATTGACTTTAATCTAATCGCTCCAAACTACCCATTTCAAATCTTGTACTATCCACTGTTCATACTTTTTTGCAAACACTTCTTATATTTAAGTCAAGGCTTCTTCACATTTTTTCAGGCCTCCATTCCAGACTTGTGTAATGTGCATTGCACAGTGCTTGCATGGGCGTCTGCGATTTCACTATAGCAAAGCATACGAGCCACCTCCACTGCTGTGTTTGTTGAACCAGAGCTGATAGACCTTGTGATGAGCTGACTTGTTGACTCTGATATTTTGCCTGGAAGTCAACCTCTTGGCTTTGGAATGGATGGACGTACTTCATTTCGTATTCTTCAAACTCCTTGGCACTCATGCAGTTTGGTAATTTTTTTTGACCGAGATACAGCTATCAATGAGCTGGATGATGCTGTTTCTCTTTTCTTGGGAAATCTTCTACATGGCTGCTTCTGGATTCGAACCAGTGGCCTTTCGCTTTGGAATCAACCAATAACACACTGAGCTATTAGGGAATGTGAGAACAGGTTTTAATTTGTAGTATACAAGAAGAAAAAGATTGTTCCACCACCTGTAGCAAAACAGTAACAATGCAGTTACATGACAAGAATCTGTATAACTATTCATATGCTAAATAGTTGCAAGTCCAATTTATGTATGAGATAGCCAAGATGATTGTCTATAAAATTATGGTAGTCTCATGTTCGAAGCTGTAATGGATGGTGAGATGTGGAGCCTGAATGTCAAAAGTTTAAAACATTGTTACCCTTTTGCTCGTCACTGTATGTTTACATCTTGGCATTGAATCTTGGCATTGAACCAGTTTGAGTTCTAAGCCGGGACAGAATCTGGAGAACAGCGGAAGCTGTAGCTGCATCGGCATGGCCCAAGTGGGAGATCACTGGAGTGAGTGATGCTGAGTTGTTCTGCTCTTAAAGCCCTTTAAAGAGGTATTCCAGTTATAACAAGTTATCCGCTATCCATAGGATAGGGGATAACTATCTGAACGGTGGGCACCTTACCGATGGGACTCCTACAGATCACGAGAACGAGGACCCGTATCCTGTGGAGCCCCGCTTAAATGGATGGAGCGAATAGTCAGATATGCTCACCGATAGAGATGGCCTTGCGGTTCGCCCAGCGGTTGTTTTGCGGCGAACTTTGCGTGTTCGCGATTCGCTGAACATGCGAACATATGGAGATATTTGCGCCCGCCATATTCTTTTACATTGTAAAGAAAGTTGACCCATGACACATCCATCAGGTGGTACACAACAGCCAATTGAGATGTTTCAGCACATGGACATACCCCCTACCTTATAAATAAACCTGATCTGGCCGCCATTTTACATTCAGTGGCCGCCATTTTACATTCAGTGTTTTGCCAGTGTAGGGAGAGGTTGCTGTGTGGAGCAGGGACAGGCTGTTAGGGACACCAAACGCTAGCTAATAGGGCCACAAAAGTCCTTTTAAGGACTGGTGTAGGTGTGCTATCTATAGGTGTTATACACAGAGGGGTGCGATATACTTATAATATACTTTTATAGTGAGTCAAAAACACATAGATCTATATAGTGATCACCTGGAAGTTAGGGGCCTAGGGGCTTACTAGGGCCATTTTTATATAGAGTAAGGTTCCGGACGGGGTCGCTCTTATCAGGGCGAGTGGTCTGTGGTTAGGCTATCAGGGCCAGAATAGCACCCCCCTGTAGGGCAATATCAGGGACAGTTCTTTGCCCACCCTGTCTTTCAATACCACATCATCATCTAGCCCAGGGATAGATGTTTTTTGCTTTCCCTCCGGGATTCATGGATGTGCACTGGAACCCCGCGGATTGTGGTAGGACATATGGTTTCTGATTTGGTGCCGCCGAGCACCTGATTTAGTGCCGCCGAGCACTTGTTATTGCCTACCACATCTATGCTTTTTGCTTAACTTTAATTAATTTAATTTATTTTCATTTTGCGGGATATCTTTTCCATTCACACGTCCGCAAAATGGGTCTGCATCCGTTACGCAATTTTGCGGAACGGGTGCAGACCCATTCATTTTCAATGAGCCTGGAATGTGCTGTCCGCATCCGCATTTGCGGATCCGCACTTCCGCATCCGTGCTTCCGTTTCCGCAAAAAAATAGAACATGTCCTATTCTTGTCCGCAATTGCAGACAAGATTAGGCATTTTCTATTACAGTGGCGGCGTTGTGCGGTCCACAAATTGCGGAATGCACATTGCCGGTGTCCGCAAAACGCTTATGAATGTGTGAATGGACCCTCATAGTGACATTATTAAAGTTTACTTTTTATCTTTATGTATATTCTAATGGATTGCCTTCCTTGTACAATGTTATAATATACTTTCTATGTTAGAAAGTATATTATAGTGCATTTGTATTGTGCGGCAGTTGTGTGCGGTTCTGCTGCGATACTGCAGGTATATAGAGGGACAAGCGTTATTAGAACAAATAATTTCTACTGGTGTGATATACCAGTCGCCCCCCAAAAAAACTGATTGAAGCAGGGTGTTATATACCAATATACTTTCTTTATAGTGCATTATGAATGGAGATCGCAAACTCGAATAATACATCTGGTATGTTGTGGGACTATTTGTGCACTTCTAGTAATTATTTCTTGGCTGGAAATATGAGCTGAAGGTTTTTCAGGTTCGCCAGCCATTAAAATGAATGGGTCCCGCCGCGAACTTGCGGTTTGCGAACATTTAATCGTGTTCACGCGATCAAACCATCCCGGCAGATGTTCGTTTATCACTACTCACCGACGCTTCATTCATGTTTATGGGATCACCAGAGTTGAAAGTAGAATTCTAGCAGTTACTCAATGTGTGCCTGTACAGTTAGACTCATGATGTAAAATGTACAGCAAATTTTCCAATATATTTTGTGTTTTAATTCTCCTTTGTTTTCAACTCTACCTGATATCAGTGAATAGAACATAGGGGGTTATATTAAGACTCTTATTAAAGAGGTTCTCTGAGAATTAAGAAAATGTAAATACCTATATATTACCTTATTATAAATATATTCCAAAAAACCTTTCATTAGTTATAATGGCTTGTTTTGTCTGGGGAGCATTAGGAGAAATAAAAGGACCGCTGTCCTATTAGTACACACAAAACCTGTCCTAGTCACACAGCAGTACAAGTTACTTCGGAACACTGAGCTAAAGAGCTGCCTCATCCTCCTCTCTGCTCTGCTTGTCAGGGATTATGATCCTGAATGCAGCTGACAAGATTTTCAGCTGAATCTCTGTAGGGATGGAGGTCATGAGGAGACATGAAGTACAGAGAGGACAGACAGGACAGTGGTAATATGGGGCTGAGATAATAAATAGTGCCGAGCGCGAATATTTGAAAAGCGAATTTTTATCGTGAATATCGGCACTTTGAGAATTAGCGAATATTTAGAATATAGTGCTACATATTCGTAATGACGAATATTCTTTTTTTAGGGGGAAATAATCAGTGTAGGTTAGAGTGATCTATAGTGTAGCTATGCAGGGTGTTAGGCAGTGTAATAGGTTCTGCTGTCTATACATACATGCTACAGACATAGTGCTGTGATGTCACAAGTTGCACGTATTGTGAAAAAAAATGTGCATCATTAATTGCCGAAAATTCGCAAGCGCAAATATATTGGAGCACTCTATCTGCATATAAAGCTATTCTAATGTTCTGCCGTGCCAACCACTTTCTCCAGTCTCAGGAATCTTATGCAGATTGAAAAATTTCGCTTAAGTGACCCACACCGGTATTTTGCCGCATTACGCAAATAATACATTGCTGATTTTCGCAATCAAGAATATAATCTCAAATTTGCGAATATATGACAAATATTCTACAAAATATTCGCAAAATATTGCGAATTCGAATATTGCCCTTGCCGCTCATCACTAATAATAAAGGCTGCATATAAGTGTTGCTGATCATTAGCCTTATCCCTCACCCTATTCTCTGTATTTGATGTCTCTTTATGAACTCCATTCCTACAGAGATTCAGCTGCAGCTCTTATCAGCTGTATTCAGAACCATAATCCCTGACAAGTAGGGATCAGATCAGCGTTGTGAAGTAACATGTCCTGCTGTGTGATTAGGACAGGTTTCGTGTGTACTAATAGGACGGCGGCCATTTTCTTTCTCCTAATGATTACTCCCTAGACAAAACAAGCCATTATAACTAATGAAAGGTATTTGGGAATGTATTTATAATAAAATAATATGTAAAGGCTATATACACCTTTGGGGGAATTTTTTTTTATTATAGCATTTTACTCATTTTGAGCTATAAATCGTTTGTTAAATTGGTCTTTATAAAAAATATGGAGCTCTTTTTTTGGCACATAGCTGAGATGCTCTAGTAGCAGTCTCTGAATTTTCTCTCTCTTCCCTCAGCTTGCTCACCTGAGGGGCTCCTTATCTCTGATCGTTGACATTATAAACATTCATTATAGCTCAGTTCTTTTCTTAATAATAAGAATGTGGCTTAAATAAGTGTTTATGACCTAGTAATTTAAAGATAAGGTTTATTAGATGGTACAAAGTGAAAAACAGTTAACCATTTGTGACAGAATGGCTCAATATTTTTTAATAAAGACCAATAAAAAAAGATTTTTAGCCCAAAATTAGTAAAATGTAATCATTAAATAAATTTGCCTCCTAAGGTATACATAGCCTTTAAGTATTTTCATTTTCTTAATTCCCTGAGAACCCCTTTAAATATGCCAGTCTTAGGCCTGTTTGACACTGCCAAACAGTTGCCAGAACAGCCTGCTGGAGCTCACTCGGTTCGGCATTGCCGGATAGTACAAGAATGCCCACTGGTCCCATTGACTATAATGGTGCAAAGATCTGGCAGCTACCCGGCAAATATGCAGGGATTCGCCCGGTTAAAGCCACTGCTTGCAATGGGGCTCATGGGCTTTCCAATAACATCCAGAGAGTTACGGCAGAAAACATTCTGCTGGAACTACTAAACAGCATTGTGAAACAGGTCTTAATAAATAAGACGTGCCAAATTTATTAAGAAGCACAGAATTTGGATTTGAGCAATAATTTCAAAGGTATTGAAATCCATCGAACCCTGGGAGGCTATTTTTTCTCCCGCTAAACCCAACCAGGCATGCGTCAATACAAGCGCATGTATTATAGATGTTGCCAAATACAACAGACAGAGCATGATACAGAATGGATATATGTGAATCAGTCCTTATGCACCTACATTTTTTTTTACCTGCCCTATTTCAGTCCCTCAGGTCTACTCAAAGTTTCCACCATTTTTGCATACATACACATTTTTTATAGCTTTTTATTCAATTTCCTGTGGGGTATGTGGCTGAAAAACATGAAATTTGGCATTGCACACTTTTTTGCCCAAATGGGTCCCATTTGAGTTAATGGATGCCATTTGGAACTGTACGGGTAATTTAGGCCAGGGTGTCAGCAATTCCAGTATTTTCGTTGTTCTGCTTCAATGTTAGAGAAGAACAATAAAAAACAAAACACAGATGTGAACCTTAGATTACATAAGGCTCTTTTGAAACATCCCTCCAACATAGATTTGGACCTAGACTTACAGTATCTCAGAAAAGTCAATACACCCCTCACATTGTGTAAATATTTATTATATCTTTTCATGGGACAACACTGAAGATATGACACTTTGATACAATGTAAAGTAGACAGTCTACAGCTTGTATAACAGTGTAAATTTGATGTGCCCTCTGAATAACTCAACAGCCATTAATGTCTAAACCACTGGCAACAAAAGTGAGCACACCCCTAAGTGAAAATGGCCAAATTTTGGCCAAAGTGTCAATATTTAGTGTGGCCACCATTATTTTCCAGCACTGCCTTAACTCTCTTGGTCATGGAGTTCACTAAGCTTCATAGGTTACCACTGGAATCCTCTTCCACTCCTCCATGACGACATCACAGGGCTAGTGGATGCTAGAGACCTTGTGCTCCTCCACCTTCCATTTGAGGATGCCCCACAGATGCTCAATAGGGTTTAGGTCTGAAAACATGCTTGTCTAATCCAGCACCTTTACCCTCAGTTTCTTTAGCAAGGCAATGGTCGTCTTGGAGGTGTGTTTGGGATCATTATCATGTTGGAATACTTCCCTGCGGACCAATTTCCGAAGGGAGGGGATCATGCTCTGCTTCAGTATGTGACAGTACATGTTGGTATATATGGTTCCCTCAATGAACTGTAGCTCCCCACAGCTGGCAGCACTCATACAGCCCCAAAGTATGACACTCCCACCACCATGCTTGACTTTAGGCAAGACATGCTTATCTTTGTACTCCTCACCTGGTTGCAGCCACACACGCTTGACACCATCTGAACTAAATAAGTTTATCTTGGTCTCATCAGACCACAGGACATGGTTCCAGTAATCCATTTCTTTAGTCTGCTTGTCTTCAGCAAACTGTTTGCGAGCTTTCCTGTGTATCATCTTCAGAAGAGGCTTCCTTTTGGGACAACAGCCATGCAGACCAATTTGATGCAGTGTGCGGCATATGGTCTGAGCACTGACAGGCTGACCACCACCCCTTTAACCTCTGCAGCAATGCTGGCAGCACTCATACATCTATTTTGAAAAGACAACCTCTGGATATGACGCTGAGCATGTGCACTCAACTTCTTTGGTCGACCATGGCAAGGCCTGTTCTGCATGGAACCTGTCTTGTTAAACCGCTGTATGGTCTTGGCCACCGTGCTGCAGCTCAGTTTCAGGTTGTTGGCATTCTTCTTATAGCCTAGGCCAGGGCTGGCCAACCTGTGGCTCTCCAGCTGTTGTAAAACTACAATTCCCACCATGCCCTGCTGTAGGCTGATAGTTGTAGGCTGTCTGGGCATGCTGGGAGTTGTAGTTTTGCAACAGCTGGAGAGCCGCAGGTTGGCCAGCCCTGGCCTAGGCCATCTTTATGTAGAGCAACAATTCTTTTTTTCAGATCCTCAGAGAGTTCTTTGCCATGAGGTACCATGTTCAACTTCCAGTGACCAGTATGAGAGAGTGTGAGAGCGATAACACCAATTTTAACACACCTGCTCCCCATTCATACCTGAGACCTTGTAACACTAATGAGTCACATGACACCAGGGAGGGAAAATGGCTAATTGGTCACAATTTGGCCATTTTTACTTTGAGGTGCACTCAGGGGTTGCCAGCAGTTTAGACATTAATGGCTGTGTGTTGAGTTATTTTGAGGGCACACCAAATTTACACTGTTATACAATCTGTAAACTGACTACTTTACATTGTATCAAAGTGTCATATCTTCAGTGTTGTCCCATGAAAAGATACTCACTTTTATGAGATACTTTAAATCCCTGGGTGACTATAACTACATATGGGGGGGCCACTGCCTCCCCACCCTTTCCTAAAATCGGAATATCTTACTTGTTATATACTGCAGACTGGGAGAGGGCTGCAGGGCTGGATGTACTTTGCCCCACAGACACAGTGCTCCACTTTATTCTTGTGATGCTAATGTGGCAGCCAGCCTCCTTGACTGGTTGCTCACACTCTGTGCTGGCACCAAGGGCGGATTAAGTGCGTGATAGGCTCAGGGCTGTCTACCCAACCTGGGCCCCTCCCTCTATTTTAGTTTTTTTTGTATGAAGAGGCTGCGGTGCGTTGTGAGCGCCACAATCTCTTCCTAGGCCATATAACATCTTCAGACTAACACAAACTGAAAAATTTGGTCGCCAAATTTAAAATACATATAATTATAATAAAAAAAACATTGAGGAGAATACAGCACCACATACCTCTTACATCCAGTGACATCTCCTGTCATGTAGACCTTCTCTTTCCTCTTCTCTTCCATTTGACCCAGACCGCCAGGGCAAATTCTTTCAGCCGCATCTCGTCTCTACAGAGTTGGTAACACAGACATGTTAGATTTTTTCAATTTTTCCATCAACCTCCCCATCCTGGTGTCCCCACAGTGTCATCCAGCTGACACTCCCAATACTGTGCCCGTTGTGCTCCCCAATGCCCCAGGTACTATGCTGCTAAAAAAAATAGTGACCCTAATAGACATAATTGGGGTCATTTATCAAACTGGTGTAAAGTTGATCTGGATTTCCAAAAAAGCTGTCAAAAATGAATGGTGGAACCTGATTGGCTGCTATGGGCAACTAAGCCAGTTCTAATTTACACCAGTTTGATAAATTACCCCAAATGTCCCTATAGTGTCCACAACAGCTATAATGACCCCTAGAGCACCCCCAGTAATAATAACACCCTATAGTGTGCTCCAGGCAATAATCCCTGTGTAGTGTCCCCAAAAATAATATAATTGCCCCTATAGTGCCTCCCCAATGGCAATGCCCCATATAGTAATTTCCCCCACACTGCCCCCACATAGTAATCCCCCCATAGTAATTTGCCCCCACACAGTAATTTCCCCCACACTGCCCCATATAGTAATTTCCCCCACACTGCCCCATATAGTAATTTCCCCCACACTGCCCTATAATAGTAATTTGCCCACACATAGTAATTTCCCCCACACTGTCCCAACTTAGTATTTTCACCCACACAGTAATTTCCACCCCATTGCACCCACATAGTCATTTCCCCACACTGCCCCCACATAGCAATTTTCCCCCATATAGTAGTCCCTCCAATAATAATTTGGCCCCACACAGCCCCCACATAGTAATCCTTCCATAATAATTTGCCCTCACATAGTAATGATATCATCACGCCCGCCTGCGCCGGGATTTCACTACCGCATAGGCCTCAGGCCTACTAGGGCTGAAGTCTATGGCGGTGATCGGCGGCGGGTCAGTGAACTATAACTTCCGTGCCCTGCCACAGTATGTGGGCGTTCCGGTCGGCATTGGGCCCCCCAGCGGTGCTGGGCCCAGGGTTGTCCCTATTGTAATCCACCACTGGCTGGCACCTGGTCTGTTGAGCTTTCCTGTGGCTTCATTAAAGTTCTCACAGAACCGCCAGATACTATTGACTGAGACCTGAGGTGTGACATGTACTGAAGCCGCAACAGGTGCCATGACTGTATGTGCTGCTCTCTGCACAGACTGTGCTAATAAAAAAGGCCTGGGCTGCCGATAGTTCGCCCAGGTGGCTGCATGATGGTTTCTGTTGCATGGAAGATGGTGTGAGCAGCTGCAGCGCAGCTATTAACTTTTTTAAATTTGGGAGTGAGGAGATGCAGTGGCAGTGGCGTGCCTGGGGTATTTGGCACCTGGGATGGATCCTTTCTCTGGCACCCCCACCACCAATGCAAAAAATAATATATTTTTACATTTACATGTCCCCCTGTGGCTCCCACACAGTATAATATGACCCTCCCCCCCAGTTGTGGCTGCATACAGTACATTATGTTACAGGAAGCAGTGATTTAGAGCTATAGGGGGGGCCTTTACCAACAAAGTCATGCCATTGTACATTGAGAAATATAGTGTTCAGAAATGATGCCATATTTGAACCTCCTGTTTCACTTTTTCTGACATAGAAATCAGATAAAGTGGGCGAGGCCAACGTTTTTTAATCAGAATTTTTTTAATTATAATTTCTTCCACCTAATTAAAAAAAAATTACGTTTGTCAGAAATCTGGGGCATTGCACTTTGTTTAAAGGGTTTCTGCAGTTTGTTTTAACTGATGATCTATCCTCTGGATAGATCATCAGCATCTGACCGGCGGGGGGTCCAACACCCGGGACCCCCGCCGATCAGCTGTTTGAGAAGACAGCGGCCTTCTCACTGTTTACCGCTGGCCCAGTGACGTCACGACTAGTATCAACTGGCCTGGGCGCGGCTAAGCTCCGTTCACTTGAATGGAGCTTAGCCGCGCCCATGCCAGTTGATACTAGTCATGATGTCACTGGGCCAGCGGTAAACAGTGAGAAGGCCGCTGTCTTCTCAAACAGCTGATCGGCCGGGGTCCCGGTGTCCGACCCCTCGCCGGTCAGATGCTGATGATCTATCCAGAGGATAGATCATCAGTTAAAAGAAATCAGTTAAAACAAACTGTAGAACCCCTTTAAGCATTGCCTAGGAGTGTTTGATGGATGCTTACTGGGAAAGTGGGTGAGATCTATGTACACCCATGGAGGTTGCTGCTCTTGCTGTTTTACCTCTCAGAGGACTACCTACAATGACATGCTGCATTCTAGCAAGACCTGAGGAAAACTAGCTGCAAGGTAGAACTCTGGTTTAACATTCCACAATGAGAAGCTGCCTCTTCTCAAGTATAATCCATATTATAGTTCTCATTTATAAGTCTACGCTTGTCGGTTTTCAACATAAGGAGATATGTAGATGTATTCTGTCCTAATTTTCCTCACATCACCTTCCTTTTGGCCTTGCCAGCTTGTAATATTGTAATCCATTATTTAAATATATTTATTCCATTCCTTGACAGATGACCTGCTTAATATAAGCAAACATATACCTAGAATGTAAATTAGCTTATTTTCCCAGTTGTGGCGGCAGATGAATAAACTCTGAATATGCATTCCCTTTTGAACAGTCCGTGAGCGTACCGTGAGAATTGCAAAAGGCACAGGAGACTACCCGTGGGGATTTCGGATCCAATTTTCAAAGCCTATTCTGGTTACTGAAGTTGATACAAGTAAGAACACTATTTGTTGTCAAAAATAAGTAGCATGGTTTATGACCAAGATGTATGTCTGTTTTCTAATTAGAGTCATGGCATTGTCTAGATGTTCTGTTCTACAGTGATCCCTCAAGATACAATGGCCCCAGGATACAATATTTTCCATATACAATGGTCTTTTGTGGGCCATCGTAAGTTCAAACTACAATAAATAGCAATCAAGCCACGCTTACTAGTAGGCACCTATCACTTTTTGTGGGGTATTGGTGCTGATATCAGTTGGATGCTAGTTTTAATATTAATATTTCAAACCCACCGATACCTATTGCGCCAACTGCAATAGAAATAGAAATAAGACTCCCACAAAGAAACTTCTATGCCTTATTCCGATATATTCCCTCTGGGAATCAGATTTTTTAAAAATCCAACGCGTTTCAGAGAACTCGGTCTCCTTTGTCAGGGAAGTATCTCTGACGAAGGAGACCGATTTCTCTGAAACGTGTTGTTTTTTATCTGGCTCCCAGAGGCTGCCGTACATGTGTGACGTCACACCAACACTTCGGGAAGTCCCTCTGACTTCTAAACACGAGCAAACACTGCCGGCCAGGGCGTCACCACACTCAGAAGGCGAAGACGCAAGCAGAATTTAACATCAAAGCTCATTGGCAGGACTAAACTACGAGATGGCTATACAAATATAAATACAAACAAGGCAAGTGACTGTAGTAGACTATTTTTGGGCAAAATTGTATTAAATTGTATATATCGGAATAAGGCATAGCAGTTTCTTTGTGGGAGTCTTATTTATATTTATATTGCACTTGGTGCAATAGGTGTCAGTGGGTTTGGAATATTAATATTAATAATATCCCACAAGAAGTTATAGGTGCCTACTAGTAAGCGCGGGTTGTTTGCTATTTATTGTTGTATATTCACCACATCAAGTACGGGTAGGTTACTTTTATTACAACCCAGCAGCTACACAGAAGCCAATAGGAAAATTATATTTATAAAAGAATGTATACTGATAGGATATTTGCTACAGCACATTTAAAATATTAAAGAGCGCAGCAGTGGAACGTTATTTAAGTACCGGTAAATTGAAACTAGACTCAAAATACAATGCCTCAGTCACAGATCCAACAATCAACTTGGCCCCACTGGTAAAACACCTTTATTGGTTGTATAGTGGCTCCTCTGCGATACTACAAGTCCAGTATTGCCCCTAGTTGTGCAAGAATGAGCTGCTCCTTTGGACACCATATGAGCGACAGCCTAATTTTATTTTTTTGGTACATGTATGTACTGTGCAAGACCCTAAAGAAGATCCTGTCCTCATCTTAGAAAGTGATTTACATCTTCCAGCATCCATTCTTGTCTGTTTTACTTAAGGACTTGCTTTAAGTCTTAATTATGTGCTTATTGTTCTTAAAACTTCACCTTTTCTTGTTTTGCAATGACATTTTGGGCTTCAGAACCAATTACTGGTTTTCCATAGAGTTATGGACTCAAATTACAAAGGTTTCAACATACAGATGTAGCAGGGTTAGCACTCAAGCTCTTAACTCCAATTTCTTAACTCATCGCGTTATCTTGAGACAAAAGCCATACAAAATTGAAGGTATTTACTTAACTCATTTAGTTGTGATAACACATCTCATAAATCATGAGTGTTAACTCTACTACATCCGTACACTGGTCGTCCCAGAAGCAATGAATATTTTAACTTGAGCGACTACTGTATTCCTCAATGTCTGGGTGGGTGAAACAGAGATCTTACAAGAGCACTGCAGAAATTTTGAAATTATATGCCCATTCAGAGGACCTGTTTATGGCGGAGTTGGGGGATTGTGATAAATCTTAAAGGTTGTTTCAATTATAACTGTTTTATGAAATGTCCATCGTTTGGGTTTTATGAATAACAGTAAGTACTTAAAGGGTTCCTCCAGGAATTATTTAAAATGGCTGCCAGCAACCTGTCCTAGAATGTGAGCAGGACTGGTTGCCACCATATGCAGAGCTTCCTGGGGGGGGGGGTGCGGGTCCTCACTACACACAGCATGGCTCTACTATAAATGGTAGCGATGCGTCCTGCCTATGATATGCCATCTTAGCTGAGCAGCCTAGCAGGAAAATTCACCCCCCAGGTGTCTCTGTAAGTGGAGGCAACCAGTCTTCCTCACATTTTAGGACAGGATGCTGGTAGCCATTTGTTTATCTGAAATAAGCATAAAAGCATAAAAGCACACATAGTGTATTTGATTTTGCTGTGGAGTTGCCATGGAATTGCTGCAAAATCCACCACCGAAAATTCTGCCCTATGTTAAATTACCCTAAATCTAAAGTCTGGAACTGGCCAGTTCTGACCATTCAGCTGCTACATCCTGTATTCAGAGAAGGTTGGGCAAGGGGCAGAACCCTTCATAAATATTCAACAGTCATTTTTATGAAAAAAATTCAGGACAGCTGCAGTGTTACTAATGGAAAAAAAATCTTCATCTGGTACAGGAGAATATATTTTGGAGATTGTTCCATGTTTATAGAAGTACAGCGTGTTGGGAGAGTGGAGTTCTGACCTAAACCCGTTCTTCAAGATTGCTATATTCAAGACATCAAGTTTGAGCTTGGTGCCTTGGCATTCCAAGTGCCAGTGAGGCATTTTGTGCTATTATACTGGCCAAGGCATGAGACTCCACCATAAATGGTTTGCTTAATACCTGAGCATGTTATTTCTATAGAGATACCGTAGCAGAAATACTTGTCACCACTTTTTAGTTCAACAAATTTACAGGGATATTATTTTTCCTTATACCATCTGTGTCTTCATTCTAATCATTTATATGCAATAGATGGAGCAGCAGAAGAAGCTGGGCTTCAAGTTGGAGACATAGTAATGGCTGTTAATGGAACTGATGTCACTAGCATTCCTCACTCAGAAGCTGCAAGTTTAGCAAGGCAAGGTAAGGACAAGTACCAACAGTATATGGAGACATTTGAGGACCATATCTAACATACTTCATTCAGTTTAAAGACGTCTTGGCAAACATTGGGGGATTCGGAAACAGTCACATCTTATTTTGCCTGCTTTTTTTAAATATGTTTCAGTTTCTGAGCCCCAAAACCATGTTTTTCCTCATTGGTTTATCAGCAATTATCTGCTTGCATTGGTGCTACTTGAATAAGAGATGCTTCAGTACTCCCACCACACAGGCAAACAATACTCTGTCTTCATCATCTCTGTCTTCATCATCTTGAAGGCAAAAGGATGTACTCTTCCAGTTAGCATAATGACCACCACATACTGAAAGCTAAATATAGAGATGGTGCTTGCTTTGCTGTGTAGGCTGTTCCTATGCAACGCAAGTACATAGTGTTATAAATAGAATAATAATGCAAAAAAAGCAAAGTAGGGTAGACCAAGAACACAAGGATTAAGCGAATTCAAGGTTCTTATCACTGTGATCTGACTATACAGTGATCAGCTATAACAGTAAAAACCACTGACAGTAAACTGAAAAATATGGATTATCTTGTGACAGAGACACCTGTCAAGGGATGGGATATTTTGGGCAGCAGCTGTATAGTAAGTTCTTGAAGATGATCTGTTGGCAAGTTGAAAAATGTGCAAGAGTAAAGATCTGAGAAACTTTTAGACAAGGACCAAATTATGATGGCTAGAAGACAGAGTCAGAACATTCCCAAAAAAATTTAAGATTGTGCGGGGTGTTCCCAGTATTCAATAGTTAACATACAGATATATAGATAGATAGAGCATGTTGAGGTAGAGAGGTGCCCCCAAATGAATTTGGCTTTCTCATTCGCAGTCTAAGAAAGTCCACCTCTCTTATATGTGGCTGCACTAGAGGTTCAGATAGGGTCCAGGTTCCAGATGTGGGATGGTTTGCCCTACGACATTTTTCATTTTTTACAAACCCTAGATAGATATATTAGGTATATTGATTAGATAGCGAACATATGGCCTTTTTTGCCATACACATTTTAATATGGGTTGAATAAAGGAAAAAACTTTTGCCCATTTTTATTTACACTGTTTACCGATTACCATAAATAATGTGTTCACTATATTGTATGGATTATTATGATCCATACAATTATATTTATTTAGTAAGTAGGTTACAAAATGCATTTATTGTAATGGTTTTTGGTCCGTTATTTATTTTATTTTTTTATATTAAATGGCTTAACTTCCCACATTTTCTTTAACTGTTAAAGAAAAGCTGGAAATTAAAAGTGCCTTAAAAACTACTAAACAGTAATACTATTTATTTAATATTATTTATTTAGCTTTTTAGGCACAGAAAATCATATTCTTATAACACTGTGGTTCTATAGTCTACAGGGAGTGCAGAATTATTAGGCAAGTTGTATTTTTGAGGATTAATTTTATTATTGAACAACAACCATGTTCTCAATGAACCAAAAAAACTCATTAATATCAAAGCTGAATATTTTTGGAAGTAGTTTTTAGTTTGTTTTTACTTTTAGCTATTTTAGGGGGATATCTGTGTGTGCAGGTGACTATTACTGTGCATAATTATTAGGCAACTTAACAAAAAACAAATATATACCCATTTCAATTATTTATTTTTACCAGTGAAACCAATATAACATCTCAACATTCACAAATATACATTTCTGACATTCAAAAACAAAACAAAAACAAATCAGTGACCAATATAGCCACCTTTCTTTGCAAGGACACTCAAAAGCCTGCCATCCATGGATTCTGTCAGTGTTTTGATGTGTTCACCATCAACATTGCGTGCAGCAGCAACCACAGCCTCCCAGACACTGTTCAGAGAGGTGTACTGTTTTCCCTCCTTGTAAATCTCACATTTGATGATGGACCACAGGTTCTCAATGGGGTTCAGATCAGGTGAACAAGGAGGCCATGTCATTAGATTTTCTTCTTTTATACCCTTTCTTGCCAGCCACGCTGTGGAGTACTTGGACGCGTGTGATGGAGCATTGTCCTGCATGCAAATCATGTTTTTCTTGAAGGATGCAGACTTCTTCCTGTACCACTGCTTGAAGAAGGTGTCTTCCAGAAACTGGCAGTAGGACTGGGAGTTGAGCTTGACTCCATCCTCAACCCGAAAAGGCCCCACAAGCTCATCTTTGATGATACCAGCCCAAACCAGTACTCCACCTCCACCTTTCTGGTGTCTGAGTCGGACTGGAGCTCTCTGCCCTTTACCAATCCAGCCACGGGCCCATCCATCTGGCCCATCAAGACTCACTCTCATTTCATCAGTCTTGAGATATTTCTTGGCCCAGTCTTGACGTTTCAGCTTGTGTGTCTTGTTCAGTGGTGGTCGTCTTTCAGCCTTTCTTACCTTGGCCATGTCTCTGAGTATTGCACACCTTGTGCTTTTGGGCACTCCAGTGATGTTGCAGCTCTGAAATATGGCCAAACTGGTGGCAAGTGGCATCTTGGCAGCTGCACTCTTGACTTTTCTCAGTTCATGGGCAGTTATTTTGCGCCTTGGTTTTTCCACACGCTTCTTGCGACCCTGTTGACTATTTTGAATGAAACGCTTGATTGTTCGATGATCACGCTTCAGAAGCTTTGCAATTTTAAGAGTGCTGCATCCCTCTGCAAGATATCTCACTATTTTTGACTTTTCTGAGCCTGTCAAGTCCTTCTTTTGACCCATTTTGCCAAAGGAAAGGAAGTTGCCTAATAATTATGCACACCTAATATAGGGTGTGGATGTCATTAGACCACACCCCTTCTCATTACAGAGATGCACATCACCTAATATGCTTAATTGGTACTAGGCTTCCGAGCCTATACAGCTTGGAGTAAGACAACATGCATAAAGAGGATGATGTGGTCAAAATACTCATTTGCCTAATAATTCTGCACGCAGTGTAGTGGTAAACTTGTTGCCTTCCATGCAGAAGGTCTGGGGTTCATTTCTCAATAAGGACATAAAAATAATTTATTTAGTAAAGGTTATGGCAGAAAAATAGTTTTTTTGTTATGGCAAAAAAATTTACTTTTAACTTCCCAGCTTTTCTTTTATGTTTTTTTATGGTTTGTATGGTTTTTGGTCTTAACTTGTAAATTTATGTTTAGTAAATGTCTGTGCCACCAACCACACCGTTCTTTTAGTATTCACTGCACTGAAGCGCATGCTAATAAGACTAACAATGTCACAGACCTAAAGTGGCTGGGCCAGGTTCCCCAGCTGTTCCGGGCCCAGTACCACCAGTACAGCCCTGATGGAGCCCTGACAGGAAGTGTTACATATGGGATGTGAAAACGTTATTTGTTTACATGGTGAAAATGGGTCAGTAGAGTCCAAAGTGTAAAAGGAATCCTAGATATATAGATACAGGGGCGGACTGGGAACTAAAAGTGGCCCTGGAAAAAAAAAGTAAAAGTGGCCCCATGTTGCAGTCGGGTCCAAATTGACTAAAGGCCAGGCAAAATAAATAGGCAGGGCCAGCAATACCATAGTGCAGAGCAATATACCGCCCCAGCTGAACTAAATACCACAGTGCAGCAAGAAATACTGCCACCTGCGCCGCAGTATTCAACTGTATCGCTGTCATGAGGATTTAGGAGGGCACCTGTGACTGCTGGCAAGATGCGTAAGAGAGAATCAGATCATTATGTACCTTGCTGGCGGCCATGAGGAGGGCTTGGGTGGCCCTCCTAGGCATCAGCCCATTGGAAAATTTCCCTGTAAGTTCTATGGCCAATCTGCCCCTTGATAGATAGATAGATAGATAGATAGATAGATAGATAGATAGATAGATAGATAGATAGATAGATAGAAAATCTGAATATCCACACTATCTGCTTATAAATACTGACATCTAGAATACTTATTATGTGTGTTATTTGATTCCATTGTATATGTAGCACCTACACATTCCGCAGCACTGTACACTTTTTTCACCTGCATCACACAGAAAATGAATCAGATAACACTTGCAGGTTAGCAGCAATGTTAATTGTGAATTCATTTTTTCCATCAGAAAAAAACTGCAGCTACAGAACTGTGCTGGCTGTGCTCACAAAATGTGTTTCTCCTATGTATGGCCCCAAAATAGGAAATATACATCAATTCTTTACTTTCGACATTAATCATGGTAAGACTGGAGACTTCTTTGGCCTATATTCTTGCCCTCCAAAATCCTCTCCTCCAAATTGTTAGCTAGCATGTACCCTAGAACTATTCCGCAGCCTAGATAGAGTATCTAGAGTACAATTACCAAACACAGTAGATGTGTATGCAGTAGACAAATCCAGCAGATGCATACAGTAAAAATACCTTTAGATGTTTTCACCTGAGTACCAGAGGCTGCAACACGGGACATTTTACCGGGGTGTAACCTCCATGTTTTTCGTGCAGATTGTTATATACAAATACTCAGTTGTGCCCAGCATGATGCCCTTCACATTCTCAAATTATTCTAGGGATGCCAACAGCAACCCTATTATATAATTATAATCCCACCAAGCAACACAGGAATGTCAAACCTCATGTTGCCACCCTCTTAAAACATCTCAGGCATCTCCTTCAAACATCAGGTTCTCCCCTTAGAGAACTTGTCACTGACACACCTCATAGTAGCAGGGTCAAACACAGGCAGTAGAGGGCCCCAGTGTTGGACTGAGAACTTAAAGTGGCCCTGATAAAAAAAAAAAACTAAAAGTGACTCCATGTTGAAGGTGAGTCCAAATTAGTAGGGCAAACACAAGTGGGCATGGTCAATACAAGTAGGTGGAGTTAGCAATAATACCACATAGTAAATACCATAGTGCAACACAATATACTGCCCCAGCAGAACCAAATACCACAGTGCAGCATAAAAGACTTCCCCAGTGGAACCAAATACCACACTGCTGCACAAAATACCTCCCTATTCACCACACTCTGTCCTCCTCCTTCTCCTCCAGTTGTCTCTAATTAAGATATAGAATAAGGGGCTGAGGAGGTGAGACACAGGTCACAGCCCCTAGAAAGCCCTACCTTCAGCGTTTTGCCTGGTCATTTAGGAGAATGCAGCAATACATACCTCTTATATCCAGTGACATCTCATCTGATGTAGAGGCCGTTATTCCTCAAGTTCTCTATTTTGACAAGACCACAATGACAGCTTCTTTCAGCCACTTTTCATCTCTGCCGAGACATTTTAGATCCCTCAATGTCTGATCATTCTTCCCACTTTGTCAGCAAAAACTTCCCTTCCTGGTGCTAAAATAGTGTCATCCTGGTGCCACCCCAACGCTATGCCTGCTGCAATCTTGAATGCCCCAAGAAAATATACAGCAAAAATAAAATATTGTCCCCAGCAGTTATAATACCACCTAAAATTTGCCCAGTAATAATAATGTCCCCTATTATATGCAAATTTATATGTACCTATACTGTTCCCAGTATTAATAATGCCCCTATAGCACCTCACCAGCCATAAAATACTCACTATTGCACCCACAGTAATAATAATGTCCCCATAGTGCTCCTAATATTAAAAATGGCCCCAGTATCAATAATGTCCCTACAGCGCCTTTAGCAATAATAATACCCTCATGGTTAATCTAACAATAATAATGTTTCCTGTAGTGTTCCCAGCAAAAATTAGGCTCCCCATAGTGCCTCTACCAATCATAGTGCCCCTGCCATAAAAATGCTCCTTTAGTGCCTCCACCAATAATAATGCCCCCTATTGTGCCCTCTGCAATAATATTGCCCCCTACAGTACCTCCACCAATAATAATGTCCCTTATTATGCCCCCAGTTATAAAAATGCCCCCAGTATTAAACATATCTCTATAGTTCCCCAGTGATGCCCCTTTAGTGCCCCCAGTATTGCCCTATAGTGTCCCCAGTAATGCCCTATAGTGTTCCCAATATACACTATGGTCCCCAAGTAGCCAGGAAAAAAAATCTAATATGACATGGGTCCCATTCCCCGACATCATCTGTGCTACTTGAGATGCAGCACAGGGAGGTTCGATGATGTCATCACTTCATGACCACCTGCACTGTTCTACCACTTCAGAGGCTTTAGACCTAGTAGCCTGAGGCCTATGAGGGTGCACGACAGGGCAGAAAGCCATCTGTTCCCATGACCTACCACAGTATTCAACTGTATCACCATCCTGAGGATGGCAATACAGTAGAATCCAGGAGGACACCTCTGACTGCCAGTCTAGTACATAAGTATCTGTCGTTGCCAGCATAAATTAAAGCTGGAAGCATAAGAATGTTATATGTTATATGTTATATAGCCAGTGGCCATGAGTAGGGCTCAGATGGCACATTGGGAATCGTCCCCAGTATGGTCTATGGCCAGTCCACCCCTGGAAGGTCCCGGTGCAAAAACAGTATGTGGGCCCCTTGCTGTTTAATAATAGTTGAGAAACTTATCATACTGCTTCTCTAGTCAATCCTTCATCTAATGAACCAGAATCTATAAAAAAAATTCAGATAGGGTAACCTTGATGGCCTTTTTTTATAGTAGCATGGGCCCTTCTGCCTGTTGGGCCCCTGTTGTATGTTCATCCCTGCAGAGTATTGAACTTCTGAGTCTCCTTTTAACGTAACTCCATCTTCCTTGCCCACTTTACTACTGAGCTTGAAACATTTGCAGGATGTGTGTTTACATGGGGCAATTTCTTAGTACTGCGATGAACTTGTAATGCTAGTCACATGGTACCCACTGGTTTAATCGCCAGATTATCCAGCGACTGTGAATCTTATGATCAAACTTTTTATCATCCTGATGATCTTGCTCTTGGATCACAATTTTAAAAGTTGTTGTTTACGAATATTTACACAGTGAGTAAATGTTAAGTCAAAATTAGTCGATTTGGACATCATTAAAACACGTAAAGGCACCCAAATTTGTGCGTTCATCATTTCACATCTTCACCAATGTATTTTTTTTTTTACTATATCTTCTGCTAACTAAACTGGAACCTTTTAACACTGTCGCAAATGCAACAGCCAGGCTAGACTGCTTGTGTTTTGCACAGTAAAATAAAAAAAATTCAGGTCCTTGCCTACTAATGATTCCACTATGGGGGATATTCAGGCGCTTCCATTTGTCAAACTGGGTTTATCTTCACTGGGTTCTCCAGGCTGCAGATATTGATGACCTATCCTCCAGATATGTGATGATTATGAAATCAGCGGAGATCTGACACCAGGCACACCCACCGGCCAGCTGTGTTGAGTACTGCAGCTTAGCTCTAATTAAAGTGAAGGCCAGAAACGACACAGTGTAAGGGGCATTCTGCTTCTGCTCCTACAGCACTGTAGCAGCTAATTGGTGAAGGTGCCGATTGTCGGAACCCCACTAATCTGATATTGATGACCTATCCTGAAAAACAGGTTATCAATATCTGTAGCCGGGAGAATCACTTCAGTTCCTCATCACCCACCTTGCAAGACTTCTCTATGGCTGCACCTGTTCTCTGGAATGCACAACACAATTAGGCACATTTCCTCCATTCAATCTCTTTATTAATCAAGTCCAGTATTGAAGCCCCTGGTTCTCTTAGGCTAACTTCACACTTGTAGCAAAGCTATCCGGCAAGCTGTTCCAGCAGACAACAGCCTGATGGTGGTGTTCTCCAGATCCAGCATTGCTGGATAGTGCCACATGCCTATTAGACTTCATTGACTATAACTTAATGGTTTTTGTGGGAACGAATCCTGGACCTTATAGTCAATGGGGTCTGGCGGGCATGTGGTACTATCTGGCTATGCTGGATCCGGAGATAGCCTGCTGGATAGCTTTGCTGCAGGTAACATTCAGAAACTTTCCCCTGTATTCTTTAGATGGTGAGCTTTAGGGTACTTTCACACTAGCGTTTTTCTTTTCCGAGTTCCATCATAAGGGCTCAATACCGGAAAAGAACTGATCAGTTTTATCCTCATGCACTCTGAATGGAGAGAAATCTGTTGAGGATGCATCAGGATGTCATCACTTCAGTCACTGAACGGCGTTTTGGACGGAGGAAATACCGCAGCATGCTGCGGTATTATCTCCGTCCAAAATTCCGGATTAGTTGCCGCAATGCCGGATCCAGCATTAATTTACATTGAAATGTGCCGTATTAGTGCCGAATCTGACATTAAAAATCCCGCAATGCCGGATCCGTCCTTCCGGTCTGAGCATGTGCAGACCGGTAAAAATGTGAAAACAATATATAACGGATCCGTTTCTCCGGATGACATCGGATCCGTCTACAAATGCTGTCCGTTTGCATGCAGATTGCCTGATCCGGCAGGCAGTTCCGGCGACGGAACTGCTTGCCGGATCACTCTGCCGCAAGTGTGAAAGTAGCCTTAGATGGGTCTTCTCTTTATTTTGTCACTGTTTGTGGTTGTCTTTATCAATGATTGCTTGTAATCTGTATGTTTGCTACATCTTGAAATCCTTGAAATGTAAGGTGCTGCAGAATAGGTTATATTCAGTCATAATAATAATACGCTATATTAAGTATATAGAGGATCCGCGCTATTACAATTTTACCAAATGTTTCGGTTAACACTGTCACTTGCTTGTCCATTCCATAGAAGCCAATGAAAACTGTCATATCACAGTGGGGGGATTTTTTACTTTGTTTTTTTTTTTTTTATAAAAGTCAGTGACAGTTCTCATTCATCCAGGTCATGGTATATCAGTAGTAATAAGTCAGAGCAACTGGACTTTTTTGTCCAGTCATTGAAATTATTTTCTGAATTAGGAAATGAGAAAGCCAGTCAGATGCCTAGCAAAACGTCTTCAAGAGGAAATGGAAATCCAGTTGCTCTTACCTATTACTGCTGATATTTCTATAAGAGAAGAAAAAAGCTGAGGGCTTGAATTGAATTGCGTAATGAAACACTCCTGTGCTGACATTACGTATAGGTACACCGTGATTGCATTGTGCTCCCCTGTATAATGTAGAATCTGGAGGACTGCCTCTGAGCCCTGCACTTAGCTTGTACACCAGGAAAGGTTCAAACATATCCATAGAGCTCCTTTCATCTCACAGAGGTAAAAGAACGTCCCCTTGTGGCCTCTATTGGGCCGCCACAAAAATAGCATGCAGTATTTTTTTATAACATTATGACCAACGTCCGATGTATTGTACGCCACTTTATGGCTATATAATGCCATATGTTGGATCCTTCAGGTGGACGTATGTATTGTACATCTCAGGTGAAGGCTAAGATGCAGTCTGCACAGAGCCTTAGGCCCCTTTCACACGGGCGAGTATTCCGCGCGGGTGCAATGCGGGAGGTGAACGCATTGCACCTGCACTGAATCCTGACCCATTCATTTCTATGGTGCTGTGCACACGGGCGGTGATTTTCACGCATCATTTGTGCGTTGCGTGAAAATCGCAGAATGCTCCTCTTTGTGCGTTTTTCACGTAACGCAGGCCCCATAGAAATGAATGGGGTTGCGTGAAAATCGCAAGCATCCGCAAGCAAGTGCGGATGCGGTGCGATTTTCACGCACGGTTGCTAGGAGATGATCGGGATGGAAACCCGATCATTATTATTTCCCCTTATAACATGGTTATAAGGGAAAATAAGAGCATTCTGAATACAGAATGCATAGTAAAATAGCGCTGGAGGGGTTAAAAAATTTTTAAATAAATTTACCGTAACTCTCCTTAATCCACTTGTTCGCGCAGCCAGCATCTCTTCTGTCTTCATCTGTGAGCAATAGGACCTTTGATGACATCACTGCGTTCATCACATGGTCCATCACATGATCCATCACCATGGTGATGGATCATGTGATGAGCGTAGTGACGTCATCAAAAGTCCTATTGCTCACAGCACAGATGAAGACAGAAGAGATGCCGGCTGCACGAACAAGTGGATTAAGGTGATTTAAAAAAAATATCTTTTTTTTTAACCCCTCCAGCGCTATTTTACTATGCATTCTGTATTCAGAATGCTATTATTTTCCCTTATAACCATGTTATAAGGGAAAATAATACAATCTACAGAACACCGATCCCAAGCCCGAACTTCTGTGAAGAAGTTCGGGTTTGGGTACCAAACATGCGCGATTTTTCTCACGCGAGTGCAAAACGCATTACAATGTTTTGCACTCGCGCGGAAAAACCGCGCATTTTCCTGCAATGCACCCGCCTCTTATCCGGGCCAAAAATATGACGCCCGTGTGAAAGAGGCCTTAGAAACTTGAATCTGAAAGGGGTATTCCCATCCGGATATTGATGGTGCCTGCCCCTTATATCCAGAATGGGACCCCTGAAGTGAATAGAGTGCACATGCGAGGCCGCTCTCCGTTCTCCGCTATGGCAGTTCCAAAGATAGCCGAGTGCAGGCTCAGCTATTTCCAGCAGTCCAAAATGGTGAATGGAGAGGTGGTTGCAATTGCGCCATGTGCTCTCCATTCACCACTATGGGACTTCTGAATATAGCGGAATGTGCTCGCTTGGCTATTCTCTGTACTCCTGTAGAGATGAATGGAGAGCATGTGCGCAAGGCGTGATCTCCTTTACTTTGGGCGACCCATTCTCTAGCGTTCAATGTCCCATATGGGTCAAACCCTTTGATTTTGTGCTGCAGAAAATAGTTTGTTGCCATTTTTGAGAACTTTCTTTGCTGGAGGCATCTATTCAGGAGTCTACACAATTAACTCCGGATGCTTTAATAAAGAATTAGTAAAATCGTTTTATTTCTGTACCAGACAACTCCTTTTCTTCTATCTTTCTAACAGAAATGTTTTTTGGCTTTTTATCCTCCTTTCCTGTCACTGCTTCATGGACGAGATGCTGTGGATAATAAGATGCTGCACAATGTAAATGACTACCACAGCCACCAATTTGCAGTCTTGTCTGCTCTAAATGCTATATTCAGACGATCTCTTTATGATACAGTAAATGAATAAAGGATTTTATTAATCTCTATAGCAATTTGTAAAATCCAGAACAAAACAGATTGAATCATTGTTCCCGTTTCACTGCAACCATTTCGTTCTTCTGTCAAATCAAACATGAAACGTGCCAATCATAGCACAAAATATCTAGTATTTTCCCCACGCTTTTGTACCGTGTGCAGCTGAGTTTGACAAATTAAGCCATAATAACAAGAGAAATCGAATGTTTAACCCTATCCCTACTTTTACAGTCATTTCACTGAAAATAAGGAAAAGAAAGGACACATGAAAAATACAGTGCGGTGCCTATTTTGGTCTCTGTCCTCCACAGGTTAGGGTTATGCATCAGATCACTGGTGATCCCACAACTGGAACCCCAAATAATGACAAAAACAGAGGTCCTGGGTCCCTCGTTTGAATATAGTGTGATAGTTGAACATGCATGCTACACTTCATTCAAAATCTAGGGCACTGCCAAGACAGCCAAGTACAACAGTGTACTATCTACTTCTGCATTGTGGTATTTGTGCCTGTAAAACTGACAAGCAGCCTATCAGGTAGTACCTAGGGGCATGTCAGATCTGGTGGCCTTCTTTAGGCCTTCACATCCCATGGAAACTTATTGACACTGACATTAGAGGGGAGTGTTGGATGCAAATACTGTATTATGTCATAGATCTGCCTACATAATAGTATAGTGCAGAGTAGAAAGGAGTTAAAGGGGTTATCCCATGATTCATGTAAAAATGAAAATATATAGTACATGACAACCTTTTTCTAACAAAGCTAGAACCAGCCCTGTACCTCACATGGATCCAAAGATCTCCCCATTTATTGCTCTGCTAGATTTATATCAAGCTGACAGCTCAAGGGCAGTGTCTATTCTACTGACAGCTCAGGGGTGTGTCAATTCTACTGCAGCTCAGGGGTGTGTCCATTCTACTGCAGCTCAGGGGTGTGTCTATTCTACTGCAGCTTTCTACCTTTCACAATTCAGGAGGCAATTGAAGGATGAAACTGAGCATGTGCGGCCATCTCATTGAGCAGGACAAAGAAATAAGAAAAAAAAAACTGATACATTTTATTGAATAACTCAGTGGCTATGCTAAATTTTTAATTGCATGCAATTACAAAAGTATTCAGATTCAGATGGATACTTGCACTTAGTGTACTGTATTTTTTGAACATTTTATGAAATATGACATAAAGAAATGATCTTAAATGTTCTTCAGGTCCTGATGTTTTGACCCTGGTTGTCGGATCAGACATCAGCCGGTTTCCTAACACTCCCAGACCAACATGCCGAGGTTATTTACATAAGCGAACCCATTCAGGATTATTAAAAGGGTGGAGGAAGAGGTGGTTTGTTCTCAAACATGATGGGAGTCTTCACTACTACAAGCAAAAAAAGGTAATTAATAGATATCGCATGCACATTTATATTATCTATTGTAATCTTCAAATTTCAATTTGCTTTCTTGGTTTAATTATTAAAAATTTGAAACTGTATACTAAAAAATGAATTACATAAATTGCATTAAAACTGACCTAAAGGGTTCTGAAAATATTTTCATTTTTCAGAAATTGTATCACAATTCAATTTATGTCCACATATTGGAAATAACACAGTGATATTGTTATGATTTTAACAGGTTTTATAATAAATGGTGTGGTTTCTGCCTCTGGGACCCACACATCTCTAGAATAATCCCAAATGGTCATAGCACTCAGCAATATTCTGGCTTATTTTAGGGTGCTCTTGTAATATAAGTAAATAGACAGTACTCCAAATGGTAGATATGCAAATTAGTGTATTTATTCAGCCGGATATGGTGGTACACAATAATACAATGTTTCGGGCTAAAGGAAAGCCCTTCATCAGGCTAGATTGTGACCAGGGTAAGGAAAGGCCGGCACACAATATAGCCTGATGAAGGGCTTTCCTTTAGCCCGAAACGTTGTATTATTGTGTACCACCATGTCCGGCTGAATAAATACACTAATTTGGATATCTACCATTTGGAGTGCTGTCTATTTGCACATCTCTAGAATGGGATGAGTCCCAGATCCCCTTCTTGCCTTCTGAGAATGCTGCTAGCCACTGCATCCTGGCAGAGAAGGAAGGGAGAGAGGTGGTGGGTTCTCTTTATTCATTTACATGGGAGTCACAGAAACAGTCAAGCACGCCATTAATCTCTATGGTGGAAATACACTTTTAATGGTTAAAGAGAATTTGTCACCATGAACATGCAGTCCAGTCAGCAAGTAGCATGTTATAGAGCAGGAGGAACTGCATAGATTTATATATAGTTTTATGGGATAAGATTCAGTAAAACTTGTATTTTATTCATTGAAATTCCTGCTCATTCTATGGAGTCGTGTGGAGTCGGTCCTATCAGTGATTTTCAGATAAGGGTAGGTTTTAGTGTTTTAGAGAGCAAGCATGCTCGGCCGAAAACCAGTTCGGCCGAATACTGCATGTGCTCGAGCGCGATGCCACTCACTGTAATGCTGTAGCCATGTTGGTTACTGGCATTCTGGTGATTGACTGGCCGTAACGCGTCATCGGGTGCTATAAAGCACCCGATGACACGTGGTTCGGCTCAGTCTTAGTCAGGGAGAGCTGTGCTGTAGAAGGAACAGATAGTGTAGGGAATGGAATTACATTTTTTTGTTAGGCAGGGTTGGTGTTAGAGACCCAAAAGTCCTTTTAAGAACTATTCTTGTGTCTGGCAGCAATATATATTATTAGCGCAAACTGCGCTAAATTGCGTGCAATTGTAGAGACCCAAAAGTCCTTTTAAGGACTATTGTTGTATCTGGCAGCAATATATATTATTAGCGCAACCTGCGCTAAATAGCTTGCAATTGTGTGGCCGCGCTGACAGTGACATTAGCTGAACTACATCTCCTGTATAACGTTTGCACATCCTAAAAATATCTGTGACATCCAGTGTACTTTTTCCATAGACGCTGCGGACAGCGACATTATCTGAACTACATCTCCTGTTTAACGTGTGCGCATACTAAAAATATCTGTGATATCCAGTGTCCTTTTTCCGTAGACGGTCTCCGCTGCGGACAGTAACATTACCTGCGCTACATCTCCTGTATAACGTTTGTGCATCCTAAAAATATCTGTGACATCCAGAGTACTTTTTCAGTAGACGGTGTCCGCTGCGGACAGTGACATTACCTGCGCTGCATCTCCTGTATAACGTTTCCGCGTCCCAAATATCTGTGCCATTGACTGTAATTTTTTCTTAGCCGCTTTTGGCAGCAGTGCCATTACCTGTGGTACCTCTCCTGTATAATGTTTCCGCATCCCAAATATCAGTGACATTGACTGTAATTTTTTCTTAGCCGCTGGTGACAGCAGCGCCATTACCTGTGGTACCTCTCCTGTATAACGTTTCCGCATCCCAAATATCTGTGACATTGACTGTAATTTATTTGCGCATACACTTAAAAAAAACTGTGCTACTGTACGTGTGACTTGCAAGCATATATATCATTTAATATGATGAAGGCGAGCAATAAGGGACGGGGAAGTGGCCGTGCTGCTGATGGAGCACGCAGAGGCCGTGGCCCTGGGCGCGGTGACACTGTGCCTGCTGGCAGAGCACAAGAAACACACTCATCCACGATACCTAGCTTCATGTCCCAGTCAGACCAGCAGGTGGTCGGTTGGATGGCAGCAGATAATGCTTCCAGTTGGTTAAGCACCACCCTGTCTTCCTCAAAGTCCAGTCTCAGTAGCCAAGAGTCTGGTCAACAGAATACATGCCCTGATCCTCCTTCCTCCCACCATGGAAAACCTTTGCAAACAAGTGATCCCACATTCAGATATTCTAAGGAGCTCTTTTCAGCGCCATTCCTTAATTTGGGCCTCTCGCCAAGCCCGCTTGAAGAGGGACATAAGGAGATCTTGTGCCCTGATTCTCAAACTCTTAAACATCCACAGTCAGAAGAAGATGGCGGTGGGGAATGGCAATTAGTGTTTCACGAGGTGGATGATGATGATGAGACACAGTTGCCAATAAGTCAACGGCAATTAGTGTCTCAAGAGGTTGATGATGAGGATGAGACACAGTTGTCAATAAGTGAGGTTGTTGTTAGGTCCACAAGTCAGGAGGATGACCAGAGTGAGGAAGTGGAAGAGGAGGTGATGTACGATGAAATCACTGACCCAAACTGGGAAGGTGGCAAGCCGAGCGAGGACAGCAGTACAGAGGGGGAGGGATCCGCAGCACCGCAACAGGCTGGAAGAGGCAGTGGGGCGGCAAAAGGGAGAAGGCGGGCCACACCAAACAGGCCCACACTGTTCCCCGGAGCACCCCCTTGCGTAAATCTCACTTGTCAAGGGTTAGGTGTTCCGCAGTCTGGCACTTTTTTTTAATGAAATTGCAGACGATAATAGAATTGTTATTTGCAACCTGTGCCGTACCAAAATGAGCAGGGGCCTAACACTCGTAACCTCACCACCACCAGCATGATCTGCCACATGGCATAAAAGCACCCTAATAATAGGTGGGCAAAATGCCTGGGTCCACAATCGGTGTCTGCGGGTCACACCACTGTCTCCTCTTTCCCTGTGTTACGTGCTGGCCAATCCACTATCCAAGACGCAGTCCCTGCACCTGGACTTTCGCAAGCACCATCAGCTAGCACATCCACTTCTGTGTCCCAGCGCAGCGTACAGATGTCCATACCACAGGCCTTTGAACAAAAGCACAAAAACCCAGCCACCCACCCACAGGCCAAAGCACTAAATGCGCTCCTTTCCAAATTGTTGGCTCTGGAAATGTTGCCATTTAGGCTTGTGGACACTGAGGCTTTCCGCAGCCTGATGGCGGTGGCCGTCCCTCGTTACCCAGTCCCCAGCCGCCATTATTTTGCTCGGTGTGACGTCCCCACCTAACACCAGCATGTGTCCCATAACATCACCCGTGCCCTGACCAACGCAGTTATTGGGAAGGTCCACTTAACGACTGACACATGGACAAGTGCTTGTGGCCAGGGATGCTACATTTACCTGATGGCACACTGGGTGAACGTTGTGGACGCTGGGAGCGAGTCGTACCCTGGGATGGCACAGGTGTTACTGACA
Organism: Bufo bufo; assembly: GCF_905171765.1. Classification (NCBI taxonomy): domain Eukaryota; kingdom Metazoa; phylum Chordata; class Amphibia; order Anura; family Bufonidae; genus Bufo; species Bufo bufo. The sequence goes on along the minus strand of NC_053390.1, from coordinate 151,917,151 downwards.
CCAAGGATTGCGGGCCCTACTTCTATCAGGATTTCCGCCACCACCTACATTAGTGACTGCAACCCCCCCCCCCCCCCTTCTCCACCTCCTCCTCCACTTCCACCTCTGAATTGTCATCTTGCAGCACCAGTCAGCCATCAGCCGGTAGCTGGAAGCAGTGTAGCACTGCAGTGGGGAAGCGGCAACAGGCCGTGCTGAAGCTGATATGCTTAGAGAACAAACAGCACACCACCGCAGAGCTGTGGCAGGGGATAAGATACCAAACTGAGCTGTGGCTCTCGCCACTCAACCTACAACCAGGCAAAGTTGTGTCTGATAATGGCCGTAACTTGGTGGCGGCTTTGGAGCTCGGCAAGCTCAGAGACATCCCATGCCTAGCCCACGTGTTCAACATTGTGGTTCAGCAGTTTCTCAAAGCCTACCCCAATTTGCCTGAGCTACTGGTGAAGGTGCGCCACGTGTGTGCCCATTTCCAAAAGTCCTCTACAGCTGCCGCCGGTCTGGCAGCGCTGCAGCAGTGCTTGCAATTGCCAGCTCACCGACTGTTGTGCAATGTGAGCACGTGCTGGAACTCCATGTTCAACAAGTTGGACAGGCTTTGTGAGCAGCAGAGGGAAGTAGTGGAATACCAGCTGTAACATGATCATCGCCTTTCCAGTCAGCTTCCACTCTTCACAAGCGATGAGTGGGCATGGATGTCTGACCTCTGTGAGGTTTTATGCAACTTTGAGGAATCAACACAGATGGTGAGCGGTGATGCCGCTATTATCAGCATAACCATCCCACTTCTGGGTCTACTCAAACGCTCGCTGCTCACAATAAAGGCAGACGCTTTGCATGTGGAAGAGGTGGAAATGGGGGAAGACAGTACACAGGGTGATAGCCAGACCACCCTCAGTTTGTCAGTTTTTCTCTGCGCTAATTGGAGGATGATGATAATGAGGAGAAAGAGGAGTAGCAGGAGACGGTTGCCTCCGGTACAGAGGGTAGTACCTATAGCAGGATTATTCCATCTGTTCAGCGTGGATGGGCCGAAGAGGATGAGGAGATTGAGAGTCATCCTCCTGATGAGGACAGCGAAGTCTAGTCTGTTGGGACTCTGGTACACATGGCTGACTTTGTTATGCTGCCTTTCCCGTGACCCTCACGTTATACGCATTTTGGCCAATACCGATTACTGGTTGTTCACCCTTCTCGACCCCCGCTACAAAGAGAACTTCTCATCTCTCATTCCTGGGGTGGAGAGTACTAGCAAAATGGTGCAATACCAGAAGGTCCTTGTGGAAAAATTGCTCCAAAAATTTCCTGCTGACAACGCTGGCAGCAGAGTACGTAGTTCCTTGGGCAACCGAGGAGGGGAGACGAGGGGAACCGGGTTTTAGAGAGTCAGCTCAGCAGCAGACCCTCACCCCTAATGTTTTAGATGGTCAGCTCAGCAGCAGACCCTCGCCCATAATTTTTTTCATGGTCAGATCAGCAGCAGGCACTCGCCCCTAATGTTTTAGATGGTCAGCTCAGCAGCAAGCCCTCGCCCATAATGTTTTAGATGGTAAGCTCAGCAGCAGGCCCTCGCCCATAATGTTTTATTATGTTAATTTTTGGCAGCCCTTTCACTTAGTGCATAGGCTTTATGAGTGTAGGCGTCCCACTACCTGAACAATTGTACCACAATGTGAATGAGGCCCTCCTTTATGTGATATACAGGCTGTTTCGGAGTGCCTCTTCCTTGTAATTTTTGGCAGCACTTGCACTTTATATACAAGTAAATATACAGGAAAGAATGTTTCCTAAAAATTTTCATTTTCGATTTTATCTTCGGTTTTGTGCGTATTATTGTCAGTCTGTAAAAGTGGCGTACTACTCGGACAACATCGTTCCCACCAGCGACCTGGGAGTCCAAGATGCATCCAGATATCCTCCCCATGCTGTTCCCGAACCATTTCAATGGTGTTTCCATTAATTTCTGACCTTTTCCTGTGAACCAGACACCCTTCCCTCTTCAGAGCAGGGGGTGCCTGGTTTATTGTTCGGGTTCTCCCATTGACTTCCATTGTGCTCAGTATCGAGCATCCCGAGGTGTTCTACTCAAGCACCCGAGCACTTTGGTGCTCGATCAACACTAGTAGGGTTACATCACCTTTTTGTTTTCCGTTCTTCTGATCCGTCATTATTTTTGATGGGAGGAATCGTCTTCCATGAAGGTCTTTTTTTACCATCTAAAATAACGGATCTCAGACGGAAATGGCTAAAATGGATGCAAAAACAGATGGTCAAAAATAAAGGACCTACTGTATTTTTTTTGTATTGTATTCTGTTCTTCTGATGAATCAGAAGAATGGCAAATGAAACAGTGATGTGAACCTACCCCAACTCTGCATGACTAAGCATAGACATCAATTGGAAAGGAGGACCGCCTACAAGCTTCTAAGCATAGAAAATGCAGAGGAATAAATGAAAAAATTACATGTTTTACTTAATATTTTCAACAAACCATATATAAATCTGCTCAGCTCCTCCAGCTCTTTAACATGCTGCCTGCAGATTGCACTGCATTTGTATGGTGACAGGACGTCTTTAAAATGTGTTGTATGAGATTAGAAAAAAAAAAAAAGTGTTTTTTTCCCCATAGACAGCACCTTGGATCTTTTTCCCATTGTATTGTCGTACAACCTACAAACTGAAACCCCATTACATGATGGTATTAAATGTAAAATGGCGGTTTGCGACTTTTGCACAGCACAGTATATTTTACTCTTTTAAAGCTGGTCATACACATACAATCACTCAGAGCTATCTCTTTCGATTCCCCCAACCATATGCATTCTCCGCTTATGCACACCTCCGGCAGCGGCTTATCTCCTGATAAGAAACAGATAGGGCAGTTGAAATCTATCGTGCTCAATCCTTCACTCCCCCCAACATCAGAGAGAGAAGGACCAATACATATTAGACAGGAGGAGAAATCGTCTGGTTCAGCCAACATAAATTTGATATGTATGGCCAGCTTTAATGATAAAAGATCAGTGATTCCCTATTTGGTTCACTACAATGAAGCCATTAGCATATCATTGAATGTTATGTACATGGAATGCTTTGTTTTGCTCCTGTGTCCAATATACTGGGCGGAAGCCTAAGTATTTTATATAAACAGCTTAGCAAAGCAATAGGCTTATGTTTAAACCTCTGATGCCACATGCCTGTATTATCAAGCAACTACCATTACTGATAGAAATTCTAATCTCTGGCTGGAACAGCAAAATCAAGTGCTCAGGTTATTCTTCTGCCATGTACACAGCTCTACCAGACTGCAAAGCACTTCTGTTTACAACAAGTGACTAAATGATCAAGAGCATATAGTAATGGCAGCTTGTAAGAGGGCCCCCGAGAAAAACAGAGTTCAAACATATTTACACGTGGGAAGACCCTACAGTGCAGTCACTAAACGAGAGTTGTAGATCTCCCTTCAAGTCATACTGTGGTCACTGCTACTCAGCCTCTTCCTATTGTTCCTCTATGGGTCTCTGAGATACTTTCACAGTCTCCTCTGCCCCATTTCTCTAGCGGGAGTACACCAGCCACCTTAAAGGGAATTGCCCTGTGCCTCTATGGGTAATGATAATGATACCTTTGATGGATCTCGACCACCTGAATGTGTGATATGCATGAATGACCGAATGTTTAAAGGGCAATTAGAATTCCAGGCCAAATACAAATAATTAAGGGTACCATCATCCTTCACTTCCATAGAAATGAAAACCAAATTCTTTGTTTAGCTATCCATTAAAAGGTGATATAGCTGATAGTTCAGATAACAGCTTTCACACCCTGCTCTGTAGGTCGTGCACAAGACTGCAGAACTAGACTTCACCTCTAGCTGCCTTTCCCAAGTCCTAATGACTCTTGGTACTCAAACACCCCCAAAACCCCAGTACAAAATGTGCAACAACCAGACAGTTGCAAGAACATATGATGTGATGCATTTATCAACACTGGCAGAAAACAAGACACTAAAACTCACTGGTGGATGACAGGAAAGGCAATACTAGAATACCAGTGCATATAACAAAGTACTAAATATTTGGAAGGGAATGCATCTAGCAAACACTATAACCGACAACCAGAATGGGGTGAGTTCTAAATATATATAAAGGCTCAACAATTGGAAACTCCATCCTAATAAACCAGGCAAAGCTAGGCCATAAACCAAGATTGAGGTGCAAGGCATAGCAACTGCTAAAACATTTTTAGCAACTAGGTGAACACCGAGAGACCCTTATTGTTCATAACAGTCACAGCTTATGACATCAAAAGGTGCACACATATTTTAAAACACAATAGACCTTTCAGCAGCAAGGTACAGTACTGTAGATTTACATTGAAGCAGCCTAGTATAGCAAAGCTTACACAGAGAGCTGAAACATCCGTAACTTATAAATATAAACAGATTAATTATAATGTTAAAAAAGTTGCAAATTTTGAATCTAGGAAGTAATGTTGTAAATTTTGAACTGTAAAGTCTAACACAAAAATGATGTGTTTAGTCACAGTAATTTGTCTAGAAAACAAATGCTTTCCTTGCTTTTGAACAAGTAAGGGTACCATTGCTTTAAGCACCGCACTGTACCTTCATTTGAGTTGCAGAATAACAGGACCATTAAAAACAATAACTTGCAGAAGACTTGTCAGGTTACAGATATTAAGTCTTCCACACAACTTGGTGCAGGAATTGTTTGCATGCCCCACCAGTCCATTCACTCTGGAAGTCTCTCTCGATAGATCTTAACAGTCAGTTATCTGTATGTCCACTGCTCACAGTTCAGGAGTCTCTCTTTAGCTCTCCATACAGATATCCTCTGTAATGCTGGAGGTCAGTGTCCACCTGCACCTCACCCAGCAATCAAATACACCAGAGTACTCACCTTCACTGCTGTGCTGTGGTCTATGCCCTTCACTGCCACCTCTTCCACGCGTTCTTGTGTGCCCCCACAGGGAGCACACTCTCCGTAGCTCTTAAAGGCCCAGCATGGGCTAAGATGTCCCAAGTTTATGAAAGCGTTCCCTGAAGTATATATATGGCACCTTCCCCTATGGAAATATGTCTGAGCAATAAGGCTCACAGCTTGCCTAGCTCCTGCAAGGTTATTTAGCACTGTATGTTTTAATGTTGGCCTGCTAATCACATAGATTCTGTGCAGCCTTTCCTGACCTATTTCCTGTTTTACCATATTGCATGAACTATGCACATCCTGACCTCAGCTGGCCCTCTAACCACATCTCTGTCTGTCCTCTTGGTGGCATGCACTGGTGTCCCTTGACCTGCCTTGGTCCACAGTCACTGAAAGAAGACTACTCCTAGAGGTAGTGGCCTGGTAGCCCGCTGCAGCAAAGTCCATATCCCCATATGGGGTAAAGGAGAATACCAGCGGACCTTTTAAACAATGTCCTCAGTGGTAGACCCAAGCTAAATCTGTTCAGTGGTTCCACACGCATTGTGTTACATCCTCTCTGTCCCAGGATTCTCCCCTGCCAAAAGTCCATCTGCATCAGGGATGAGCTCTCCCTGGGACCACACAGAAAGCAGGCTCCTCCACCTCCATGCAGGAAGCCAGAAAAGCTCATTTCCTGGCAAAAAGTGACACCACATGTGTTCGACAGCAACCTTATCCATAGAAGTCCACATAACAGAGAACAAGGGGGAGATAGTAGGCAGATGCAAGGGAGAAAGGCAAAATCAAATCCATAGCATATATTTATATGTTTTTGGATTGTCAATGTGAGGTACTTTTTAGAGTTGTAGGTTGAGATCAACATATTCATTAATGAAATTAATGCCACTTTAGATTTTGGTCCACTGCCCCACTGATGATCATACCTGCACAGTGCAAAAGGCATGAAACATCTCTATATACTGTAGATTAATTGAAAAGTACTGTAGTAGGAAAACATTCCATAGCAAAATGTTAAAAATAGCATAGAGTTCGTTAAGTACAGCTGTACTAAGCATTCATTATATTCTCAATGCAGGAAGAAGGAAAATGCCGTCCCCTTGAAGTGACAAATTTAGAAGGCTCTGAAGTTGGCGTTGATACTAGCCTGGGGAAACCATTTGTCTTCAGATGTGTTCCACAATCTGGAAACCGGATATTCTACTTTTGTGCTACATCCAACCAAGAGATGAAAAGGTAGATATTAGTATTATTTTAACTTGCTGTTATTTTAACTCGCTGTTATGTTTGTTTGTTTTTATTTTATTAGAGTTGATGAAGTAAAGCTTTATGGAAACCCAACATACGTGATAGTGACATTTTGTAACTTCACATGAGCTCCACACTCTGTTTTAGAGGCCTCTGTCAAATATTATCTTCTTGTACATTTGGCCCCTTATATAAAATCATAGATGGCCGTAAAAGAAGTAACAAAATGTCCAAACCAACCAATGAAAAACGTATAGAACTCACATAGAGAATCATATAAATACACTATACTATGACAACACACACAGATTAGTACATACTGTAAGTCTAATCATTTCTTCCATGTTATAGGTGGCTGGAAGCTATGGATAAAGCAGTACATCCTCTTAACCAGGTAAGAAATTATCAAATTGTGCATCTATTATATCAAATTCCAGTTATAGTGTTCTTTATTTCAGATAAATATTCCAATAATGTCAATTAGAGATATCATAAATGTGTGATTAGTTGGGATCCAGCAGCTAATGAGAGAATCTCATTATGGTCCCTTTGAGAACTCCTGTCTTCCTGTTTCTTTGGGGGGCAATACTAGACATCAGGGCAATACTAGACAATAAAAAAAATGACAGCATATCTATCAATGAACAACCCATAGTCCTGTGTCCGACCAACCTAAAATAGGTATTTTTCCCACCATAAACAGGTATACCTAAATTATACTCATATAGTGACAAAATAATACCCCTATGCAGCAGTAACTGAAATATATGTTTCTCTATAATGAATTAATACTACCAACACAACATGACTGATAGTTATACCTTGATCAAATCTTACAACCATGCCATCACTAAATAATAGTGTTATATCATGATCAAATGTTACAACCATACCATGACCATACCATAGTGTTATACCATGATCAACGCTTACTACTGTACTATCACTGAAAAATAGTGATGTACTATGATCAAAACTTACCATCACACCATGACTGAATTATAGAGCTATACCATGATCAAACCTTACAACCATACCATGTCTGAATAATAGTGTTATACAACGATCTAACTGTACTGCCATACTATGACTGAATAAAAATCTTATACTATGATCAAACCTTACAACCATGACATCACAGAATAATAGTGTTATACCACAATCAAACATTACCTACAGCACAATCAAACAATACCAGTATAGATGAGTGTAGTTTTGAAAAATTTGATTCGGCAACTTTGCTGAAGTTTGACAAGAAATGCAATTCGTTACAAATTAATTTGTTCAATAGTGAATACCGTACTGTATAGTCCTTCTTCATTGTTATAAAAAGGGGCTATTGCTGGTATGGGGTTTTGCTGGTTAGGTTGGGGGGACAATATACATATTATTGCTGTTCTTGCCTGCAATCTCCTGCAGGTTATTTGACAGTAAACACAGAATATTAATTAGCTCTGGCATACCCACTTCTCCAACCCAGCGCTCTCCTGCCCTACAGGTGGGAGCTCTACTTCTGCCATCTTATTTTCCTCCTTTTCCACATCATCTAATATCGATAATCGATGAGAATATGTCATCAGGAACATCCAACTCCTCCTCTGCATCTTGCTGACTTTTCTAGGACATGGAGACTTTGAAGGATAATTTGGAGGAAGAAAAGCCAGCAAAAGATGAGGATGGTCATCATTAAGACCTGTCCCCCCCTAAGGGGTGCAGACTGGATGTTAGTGGTTGGCACGCTAGCAGCGGAATAATAAAGGCTTCCATCTTATTGGTATGGAATTACATATCTTAGTTTACGGCTGATGTAGAAATAAGTAAATATAGGAATAAATAAATAAAACTGACACAGAATAAGTCTCCCTGCAGTGTCCCTATACTCTCCCTCTCCAATATTCTTCTATTAATCATTTTCAGCAACACTGTCCCTAGTACATGAGTGCTTGCCATGTCTCTCCCTATGCTCAGCTCACAGGACAATGACGAACACCACGTGGGATCAGGGTTTTATACGGCTGTGATATTACAGGGGATGGCTATTTGCTGATTGGCTGGCTGCACGGCATTATGGGGATCTCGCATTCCTGGGCGTCTTACTTTCACTTTGTAACACGTGCAGTCGCCATTTTAGAAAAAAAACTGATTTGTTACCACGAAGCGCGAGGAAATTCGGAGCTCCGTACAGTATTAGAATGTATTGACTCCGATTAGCCGAAGTTATTGCTTTGTGAAGTCTCACGAGACTTCGGGTAATAACTTCATAAATTAATTTGTACTGAAAAAAAACATTTCCCGAACTCGGGTTCGGGTTCCAAGGTTCCACCTGGAACCGAACCCAAGTTCGGGAAATGGTTTTTTACAGTACTAATCAATTTATGAAGTTATTACCCTGCTCCATACAGTATATCGATGTTTCATCCGAAGTCGATTCACTCATCCCTACTTACCACCATACCACTAACAAAATGTGTTCCTCCTTGTAAAATACAAACACAAAAAAAGTGTTACTGGGTAACAAAACTGTATGGAGAGGTCTAAAATGTAAAATACATTTACCTATAGACTGCATCTAGCATTCCTATAATATATGGTAATCTTTTCAACTACTATACATCAATATTAACCCTTTCAGTACCGGGCCACTTTTCACCTTAAATCCCAGGCCGATTTTTGCAAATCTGACGTGTCACTTTATGTGGTAATAACTTTGCAATGCTTTTACTTATCCAAGCCATTGTTTTCTCGTGACACATTGTACTTCATAACAGTGGTAAATTTGAGTCAATATATTTCACCTTTATTTATAAAATAATCCAAAATGTACCAAAAATTTTGAAAAATTCACAATTTTCTAAATTAGAATTTCTCTACTTTTAAGACAGATAGTAATACCTCATAAAATGGTTATCAGTCAACATTCCCCATATGTCTGCTTTATGTTGGCATAATTTTGTAAATGTCATTTTATTTTTTTAGGACATTAGAAGGCTTAGCAGTTTAGAAGCTTTTTTCAAATTTTCAACAAAATTTCCCAAACCATTTTTTAAGCACCAATTCAGTTATAAAGTGATTTTGAGGGACTTAAACCACCCATAAATCACCCCATTTTAGAAACTACACCCCTTAAAGAATTTATTAAGGGGCTACTGAGCACTTTGACCCCCTAAGCGTTTTACGCTTTGACCCCCTTGGCTGTAAAAATGAAAAGTTTTGTTTCTTCCAATAAAATGTTGCTTTAGCCCCAAATTTTTCATTTTTACAAGGGGTAACAGGAGGAAATGCACCCCATAATTTGTTACCCATTTTCTCCTGAATACGGCAACACCCCATATGTGGTGGTAAACTGCTGTGGGGGCACATGGCAGGACTCAGGACGGAAGGAGCGCCATATGGCTTTTCCAGAGCAGATTTTGAAGGATAGGTTTATGGGTGCTATTGCTTTTTATTTTTTTAAGTGATTGTCGTATGTGGGGGCTCATTTTTTGCGGGATGAGGTGATGGTTTGATTGGTACCATTTTGGGGTACATACATTTGATCACTTGGTATAAAACTTTTTGTGAGGCAAAGTAAAAAAAAATTGCTGTTTTGGCATATTTATATTTTTTTTTACAGAATTCACCTGAATGGGCATATAATGTGATATTTCTATAGATAATGTTGTTATGGATGCGGAAATACCTAATATGTATATTATTTTTATTTTTGTTAAGTTTTACACAGTGAAATCATTTTTTAACAGAATAAAATCTTGTTTTTGTGTTGCCATATTCTGAAAGCCCTATTTATTTTTTATTTTTCGGGCGATTGTCTTAGGTAGGGTCTTATTTTTTGCAGGATGAGATGACTGTTGGATTGGTACCATTTTGGGGTACATAAGACTTTTTGATCACTTGGTATTACACTTTTTGTGAGGCAAGGTGACCAGAAAATGGCTTTTTTTTACACTGTTTTTATTTAATTTTTTTACGGGCGTTCACCTGACGGGTGGATCATGTGATATTTTTATAGAGCCAGGCGATACCTAATATGTAAACTTTTTTTCCCCCTACCATTTTACAATTTTTTTTTTACTTTATTTTGGGAAAAGGACGCTTTTTTTTTTTCTTGAAACTTCACATTTTTTTGACAAACTTTATTTTTTTAACTTCTTTTTTCACTTTATTTTTTCTCCCACTCTGGGACTTCAACTTTTGGGGGTCTGATCCCCTTTACAATACAGAGGGCTGGATCTCACAGGCTCTCACGGAAGGCAGCCACGATGCCTAAGGAAGGCACTCTGGATGCCTAGCCTGCCATCGGGTCCCCGTCACAGCTTCGCGGGGACCCAATAGACACCCCGCACCCGGCAAAATACTGCACATGCCGCGGTCAGCGCTGACCACGGCAGTGCAGGGGTTAATGTGCCGGCATTGGTATTTTCACCGATGCCGGTGCATACAGCAGGGGTCCGGCTATCAGTGACTGCCGGACCCCTGCAGCTGATCGAGCGGGAGCAACTCCTGAGCCCGCCCAATAAGAGCGTCGTACGGCGCTGGGATTTCTGTCCCAGTTTCCAGTGCCGTACATGTACGGCCCTGGTATCCTACAGATTAAATCAGTAGTACAGACGAATAAAATTAAAAAAAACTTTGCAATATATCTCATTAAGGAAATGGCTCTTTCTCCCACTAGCACCCGACTCACTCCATAATCTTCTAAGGGCAAGGGTAATCTGATCCTTCAGTGGGCGGACAGTTTCTGAAAATGGATTCAGCAGAGAATTCAGACTGAAGAGCCTGATAAGCGAATAAGGAGACATTTTACTCTGATAGTTTACTCTGATATTCAGCATGCTACCATTGCTTTTTTATATTGCCTGCAGAACCATGTGTGGGTTGATGTCACCATGCACAATATCAGTCTTCCTCCTCTGGCAATCAAGAACCCAGAATGTTTGGGTCTTCTACATCAACTGGACAGAAGCAAAGATACTTGGATAGAACATTACTGTATCCTGAAGGATGGCTGCTTGTATTTCTATACTAGCATTCGTGCAAACAATGCTCTAGGTAATTGTTTTTTTAAATGTCATAGCAAAAAAAGTTATACAGTATGTTAAAGGGGTTGTCTCATCACAGACGATGGGGGCATATCAGTAGGATATGCCACCATTGTCTTATAGGTGAGGGTCCCACCGGTGGGACCCGCACCTATATTGAGAACAGGGTCCCGAAAGTGGTGGAGAGCGCACTGCACATGCGCAGCTGCCCTTCATGCATTTTCTATGGTGCCGCCAAAATAGCTGAGCTTCCGTCTGGCCCATAGAAGTGAATGGGAGTGGTGGCCGGTCATGCGTGGTGCGCCCCCATTCACTTCTTTTGGTAGAGCGCTTGATGGTAGCCGGACCGGAGTCCTCCAGCCACCACCTTGTGGGGCTCTGTTCCTGTTATAGGTGCGGGTCCCAGCCGTGGGACCCGCACTTATAAGACAATGGGGGCATATCCTAGCGATATGCCCCCATTGTCTAGAAATGTGTCACCAGAAATTTTATCTGTCAGTTAAAATCAGATAGTATCCTTTTTTTGTAATGTTTTTATTTTATGACCTGTGCAGAGGTCATTGTACAAGGAAAGAATAGATAAGCTTTATTTTAATACACTCCTCAACTTTGATATTGCAACACCAAGAAGGACAAGCTGTAAGGTTATGCAGAAGGTCAAATTTTCAAGCACATAGCTCCAGTCTGGGGCATGTAGGAGGGGCATAAAGCCAGATTGAAAACAAAGTTTCTTAGTCATATGAAACCTCAAAAATCTGATTAAGTCATGTGAAAAGATTGCGCAATGCCTCCTGTTCATCGACGTACCAGTTATTGCTAGTTGTCGCAGACTATGAGAGACAGAATCGTTGAACTGAGAGACCTTGGTTTATCACTGTGGCAGATCACTACACTCCTAGTCTGAGATGTCAGTACTGTTGAATGTTGCGTGTTTGAGTGGTTGGGAGAATGACAACAAATTTGAATGAGGTGTACAGAGGCGATCCTCTGCACAGATGGATCATTTGCTTAGAAGAATAGTGCATAGTGATCCATTCTGTACTGCAAGTGAAATTGGATGTCACATCCCAAGCCTAAGGTGGCAAACAGTGTCTACACAAAACATTAAAAGGTATTTGCATTACATTAGGACTACAAGCCAGATGTCCAGATACAGGTGTTCCATTAACCTTATGCCACTGCTCTCAAAGGCTATCATGGTGCACAGCAAGGCGGCAATGGAGGCAGGAATGGAGGTCCATCCTCTTCAGCAATGAGTCCCACTTTTGTCTCAGATGCAATTGTACCTAGAGATTGATCTGGAGACCACATGTGCAACAAAATGAAGAGGCCTTCACAAGGGAATGCCACACTGGACCTACTCCTGGGATTATAGGGTAAGGTAGCATAATGTATGGTACTGAGAAACCTCTAGTCTTAATTTCAGGTACACTAACAGCTTAGAGTTACTTTATATGGAGAAATGGCTGTACCACCGGTTCCACGACCCAGTGTCCTAGTAGCCATTTCAACAGGACAATGCAAGGCTGCATGTTGCTCGTGCTACTGTGAGCAGCCTGTGTGTGCTACTATGGCCTGCAGCATCTCTGGATTTGTCACCCATTGAGCACATCTGGGACGGCATAGTCAGCTTTGATCCTATATATTGTTGTGAAATCTCCAGTCCCCCTGTTGTGTTTTTAATTGTTTTTAAGTGATCCAATAAAGTTCTGTATGGTTTTACTTTTTGGTGTGCATCCTGCTTTGGCATGTACTTGCATTAAGGTGACTTCTGTGTATAGATGTGGATAGTACCATCTTGTGTTTCTTATTGATGGCGCCCAGCATATTACCTTGACCATCGAGCACATCTGGGACATCATTGGTCACCAATTTTTGATGATTTGCGTGCCTAAGTACATTTAGCCTGGCAGAACATTCCTCAGACAACCATTAATAACCTCATCAATAGCATGCCAAGGTGTGTATGTGTGTATGTGTCTGCATGTGGCATTCATACTCGATGCTGAATAAATCGAGTTGTTTTGAGTATTTTGTTTCCATTTTTGTATTTATATTTTTATTTTATTTTATGCATTTATATAGCGCTACTATATTCCGCAGCGCTTTTACAGACATTAGTCTCCAACTGTCCCCAATGTATCATTAGTATATAAATAACATGTCTGTTGATCCTGTGAGTTCTATAATTCCATGACTTTTCATTCATGGTGTTGCAATTTTAGTGTTGAGGAATGTATAATTTAGCATGAAAATCTAGATACTTTTGTAATTTACTTTATTACAAAAATGCTCAAGTTGTGAGATATTGTTTTTACTTCATTATAATGGCACCCACTGGTGTTTAATCGGTATAGTAGTGTTCATGTCCACCTACTGAGATGGTTGCACATGCTCAATTCAATCCTTCAACTGCCACCAGCCATATCTACTGTTAGAAGCTGAGACAGTTACAGGGAAACTACAGGAAAAAAGACCAACCCCTGAGCTATAACAGGGAGAAAGCTGCAGCCGAAAGGAAATGACCCCTGAGCTGCCAGCATGAAAAGAATTTAGGAGAGCAACGAATGAAGGAATCTCTGGATCCATGTGAGGTACACAGTTGGTTCTAGCTTTGTTGGAAAGAGATTGTCATCTACTATATGATGTCTGATTTACATCAATCCTGGTAAAACCCCTCTAAGCTTGAGATGCTACCCCTTTACTGCTTAACCCTGCTGGTTCTCTGGTTCTTCCATCTCTGCTGCCAGCCTCTTCTCAGAGCCCAAGATTCATCAACCACACTCTGAGCTTGCGCCCGATTATCATGTCGCAAGAGTCTAACTTCATATCATGCTTTCTCATAGGCCTGAAATAACGTTGCAGAAACATAAGGTCATGGCATTTTTAAGAGTGAATGGTTTATGGCTTTTCCAATTTACTGGAAACCTATCAATTGTTGACCAGTGAATCGTGATCAGCTCTTTGGGAGTTTTCATGTGACAAACACACATGTACAGTATATGCTTCTATAAAAGGAGTAGCTTCCATATCTGGAATAGTCAGCAGTTTAATGATTACACAAGGGCACTTACACAAGGGACAGTATTCTCAGTGTAACATCATCTTATCAATATGCTCTAATACCTGACATTACATGATCAGCTTAACATCTCTGTAGCCCTCCATACACACAGGGATGTCCTTCTCCTTCAACTGCAAATCAGCAGAATCTACAACAATCTATTATCAGATTGCCTTTAAAATGGGGGTCACTTTAATTTTGAAATTCACAATACCACTTTGGTGTTCCAGGCATAGAATCAATTCCAGAATATGATTTAGCAATATAAACAATACATATATTATACTTTATTATAACCACAAATAGTGGCACCGAATTTCACCTTCCCATGCCATAGGTTTTGTTGAATTCTTGTCATCCACTCTCTTTAAAATACATCTTCTTTTTAAAGGTGGCATCTACTTGCAAGGTTATACAGTCAGTGAGCAATCAGTGAACTCTAGACGCTGCATAATAGAACTCAGACCTCCATCCGAAGAATATAAAACATTCTATTTCAGCGCCGGAAACACAGCTGAAAACAAACGGTAAGTAGCATGTACCAGTGACAGCCACTAGAGCAGATACGTCATCAAACTATGCTTAGTCTGGAGAAAATCAAATGCTAAAAATACAAAAATATATTGTGTCAAAGAACACAGTAGACTCATACGCGTCCAAATTCATCCTACTCCTGACGGGAGTGCCCCCAGTCTCTCCTTGACCCTCTGAGCATTGATTGACAGGTTACCAAGTATCAATGTATACACAACAGATTGTCAGGGGGTTTGGGAGAGACGGTGGGAGTGCTCCCAATATGAATACAGTGCACTCAAATTATGAATCCATTTATTTTTAATAGCTGCATTTTTGCAAGAATGGATCTGCCCCCATGCGATGTTGCTCTTAAAGTGTAACTGTCATTCTTTTTTTTATTTTTGTAATATGTAGGGGCAAAGATGCTGACCATTTTTGTAATATACTTTAATTACTAAAATCGTACATTTCTATAAGAAAAATAGCTCTAAAGTGGCCCATTTTAACGTTATGTCTTCTGTTTACATAACTGTGGAGACTTGCTCAACACTGACTGTTACATAAACAGAAGACAGAGAAGCATTGGCTCAAATTGGGCCACTTTAGAGCTATTTTTCTAATAGAAATGTACGATTTTAGTAATTAAAGTACATTACAAAAATTGTCAACATCATTGCCTCTACAGTACATATTACAAAAAGAAAAAAAGAAATGACAGTTACTAGAGATAAGCAAATCGAAGTTGATGAAGTGGAATTTGTTCCGAATTTCCTCACGCTTCGTGGTAACGAATCACATTTTTTCCTGAAATGGCTGCTGCACGTGTTAGGACACGGAGCAAGGAACGCTGGGAACGAGGGATCACCCACAATGCCATGCACGCAGCCAATCAGTAGCCAGCCAGCCCTGTGATGTCACAGCCCTATAAATAGCCTCAGCCATCTTAGATTCAGCCATTTACCAGTGTACATAGTGCAGGGAGAGATGTCAGCAGGCACTAGGGACAGTAGTAGAAAAGACTTTAAAACTTTTATTTTATATTTAAGTTCAGGGAAAAGATGGGGTGGAATCATTCCACAGTATTAAAGCAGAACAGGGTTCAGTAAGGGAGTTTACAGCCTGGGTAATAGGAACAATCCTATTACACCTTGCTGCTCTGACTGCAGATCCAAATTGCCATTATACAGCTCTGTAATTTCAGCAAACCATTCTTGCTATTGGGGTGCAAGTGCTGTTTGATACAGCCATTAACAGGGTTTATTACAAGGAAATATTTTAAGTCTTATTTGCCCTTGTGCGGTGCAGTTATATGTTCTAAAGCATTTTTTGGCTTGTATTAGTGGGGAAAAAATGAGTTATTAGCCGTTATGTGGTGAAGTGATAAAATTACAGGCCTTTTTGGCGTGTATTAGTGCCACAAAAATATATATTATTTGCCGTTCAGCGGTGCAGTTATATGTTCTAAAGCCCTTTTTGGCGTGTATCAGTGGCACAAAAATATATATTATTTGCCGTTCAGCTGTGTAGTAATGTGTTCTAAAGCGTTTTGTGGTGTGTATAAGTGAAAAAAAATAAGGGCCTATTAGTTATATGTTCTAAAGCCCTTTTTGGCGTGTATTAGTGGAAAAAAAAAAGGGTTTATTAGCCGTTGTCTGGTGAAGTGAGAAAATTACAGACTTTTTTGGGGTGTTTTAATTTCCTTTTTATTTATTTATTTGATCTAACAGTATGTCAGACAGAGAAGTGCCAGGCTCTGCACAGGGGAGTGGCAGAGGTCTAAATGTTTGTGGCGCAAGCACAGGTCGCAGCAGAGTAAGGGGGCGTGGCAGCAGGAGTCGCAGCGAGAGGCCTGAGCTTCTGATGTAATCTAGCGGTCGTGTCTTGACCAGCAACCCAGCGGTTCTTGAATAGTTGATTCGGTCATCCACTTCGTCCCAAGTGATATCAGACACCCCAGCCAAGAGTCAGTGGGTTCGTCAGATACAACCCTTAGTTGGCATGGCCCGGGAGCAGGTCCTGTGCTCTGAACCTGCCGCTGTCCTTTTCTGTTCCCTCAGCCAGAGAAGTATTATATGCTGTGGGCTCAGCTCCACTATACAGCTAGGACAAGCTACTAGAGGACAGTCAGCAGCTGCTTCTCCCACAGCCAAGATGTGGAGGAGACATTCGCCGCTTTCTCCGGTAGGCGGGCAAGTAGTGATGAAGAGAGTGGCGTGGGAGCTGGTGTTGCGAGCGGTCAGGCTCCTGACATAGAGACTGTTGAGGAGGACATCAGTGACGTGCAGACAGTACTTGATGATGATGATGTAGCTGATCACACTTGGGAGCCGGCTGAATTAGGGGCTTCATCATCATCGGGAGAAGAGGGTGGCAGCTTGCACGTGAGGCAGAGGCGAAGCCAGCAAGTCGCTAGCGTGGCCAGGAGTCAGCAGGGTTGCAGCAGTGGGAGCTTGGGAGCCAAACATGCCCGGGTAGACCACCTGCTTCGCAGGAGCCTACCTGCCCAGAAAGTAGTGGTGCAGGGGTTCACGGAAGCAGCAGTGGTAGTAGTCAGTCAGTGCGGAGTGTTGGGGGTAAAATCACCTACTCGGCGGTGTGGCAGTTTTTTGTTAAGCCCCCGGAGGAAGTGAACATGGCCATTTGTAGAATCTGTGGGCAGAAGGTGAAACGTGGCCAGGGAGAATTAATGGCTTGTGACGAACCAAGGTGGAGATCCCAAGCTGTTATTTATTTGCCAAAAAGCCAGTACCAGCCCTGCACACGTATGTAGAACAGAAGGTGGGCCAGTCCTTGAGCCTGTCGGTGTCTGCCAAAGTGCACGACAGCGCCAATGTGTGGAGCTGTAACTACAGTCAGGGACAATACATGTCCTTTACGGCCCACTGGGTGAATGTGGTTCCTTCACAGCCACACCAGCAACTTGGCCAGGAGACGCCGCTTCCGCCTCCACGTTCTCACGCCATTGGTCCTGCGACAATATCCGCCTCTGCCTCCTCATCTTCCACCATGTCCTCAGTCTCCACTGCAGTGAGAATTCACAGTGCCCCTCCACCACATGTGCAGGGCATGGCGGTGTCACGCTGTTCTGCACCTCATTTGTCTGGGCGAACAGAGTCACACAGGGGAGGAACTGCTCCGTGTCCTTCATCAAGAAATCGAATTCTGGCTTTCTCCACGACAACTTAAAATCGGAACCATGGTGTCACGGATGTTCCCACGACAGGTGATAGTAAATCGGTGAGACTGGCAACATGTGGTTTGATCTGACAGGTTTTCCTTGTGGATCAATAGGCGTCTGTGTTGTTTCTGGCAATGGCCACACCCCTCGCCTCATGTGTTGCTAATGTGGTCATGTAACCTTCCTTATTTATTGTTGCTTCTCCCACAATGCTATGTGGTTTATAGCTTCAGTTTCAGTTGTGGATAGCTGGTGTGTGGATCTCAGCGGAGTTCATGGTGCTCCCATTGCTCCTTTGAAGCTAAGTCTTTCCTTTCCCTTTTTGTATTTTGTTTGTGTTCTGTGTGTTGCATTTCCCTATTGTTTGTATTAGGCCTGAAGGAGACTCCTTTTCATCCTGCCTTTTGGAGGAACAGGTAGTCTTGTCCCTGCCATTAGTACCAGGGTCCTATAGGGCTAGATAGCGCTGTAAGTATTCCTGTGTATGAACACACCTACCTCTGGGGTCTGTTCATACTGGTAGTCAGTCAGGATTTTGGTTAGGGTTTTACTAGGAGGTGTCTATCTTCCTTCCCTAGTTCTCAGTCCTGATTCCCTGTTCCCCCTTTCCCTCTTATGCTCGGTGTGGTGTTTCCCTCCCACACTGAAGTGTGACACATGGTAACCGACAACGGGAAGAACATGGTGTCGGTACTGCGTCGAGGAGGGCTGAGCCATGTGCCCTGCATGGCACATGTGTTCAATCTGATTGTCAAGCAGTTGCTGAAGTCTTCCACCCATCTGCAAGACGTCCTAAAACTGGCCATGAAGCTTTGCATGCACTTCAGCCACTCATACACCCCAAAGCACACCCTCCTTGAACTGCATCAGCAGAACGGCATCCCCCAACATAGGCTGATATGTGTTGTTTCCACCCGTTGGAATTCCACCCTCCATATGTTGAACCAACTATACGAACAGAGTAAGGCCATAAACGATTTCTTGATGATCCAAGCAGACAGGAGTACTCCCCTGTGTAACTTCGATGTCAGCCAGTGGCAGCTCATGCGTGACACCTGCCGTTTGCTCAGGCCCTTTGAGGAGGCCATGTTATTTGTCAGTCGCCAAAACTACGGGATGAACAACATCATTCCACTGCTTCATGTCCTGGAACAGATGCTGTTAAATCTGGCTGTCAGGGGACTGGAGACGTGACGCCTAGATCTCATGGCCACATGAGCCCTGTGGGGGCTGAACTGGAGGAGGACATTGGAGCACAAGCAATGTGTAGCGAAATGTGTGGTTTTTCTACACAAGTGACAGGAGAGGAGGAGCAGGAGCAGCCAGAGGAGCTACATGGCGATGAGGAATACGAGGCAAAGGACCCAGACACACCGTGGCAGTATGCAATAGAGATGGAAGCAGGGAGTCCTTCTGAGTCACTTGCACAAATGGCCCGATGCATGCTCACTTGCTTGCGTAGTGACAGCCGAATTATCACCATTCGGCAGAGGGATGACTTCTGGCTCTCCACCTTGTTGGACCCTCGCTACCGGTCCAAAATGGGAGTCTTTTTTACACCCGCTGAGAGGGAGGACAAACTGAACTACTATAGAGACATCCTATGTAGTCAGTTGGTCGCTGCCTATCTGTGCCATCGTCCATCCTCTCACAGGTCTGACCAGGGAGGCCCTCTGCGCTCACGTTCCTCTGCCATGGTTGCTGTGGCAGGGTGAGGGGTAGGAGCAGTTCCAGCTCCATCAGCAGCAACTTGAGTCTAGAGTTGCTGATGAGTAGTTTTCTTCACCCGCCTAGTGAAGAAACTCCTCACCAGCAGCAGCAGGTGGACCTGGAGCCGGTAGCTGTTAAGTCACCGGGACTGGAGACTGCTACAAAAATGTGTGACATTGTGGTGGATGGCAGTCCAGTCCAAGCATTGTTGGATGAAGGGGGCGAGGAGAGCCTGGTACATGCCAGCTTGGCAGCTGGGGACTATGTGTTGGACAAAATGCTAAGTGTGCAGGACATTTATGGGGATAGCAAGAACTATCCTGTGGCTCTCACTGAGCATGAGACTCCAGTGGGAACTGGGACTTACAAACTTGGAGTTGCAATTACACTCATGCATGATGTAATGTTGGGCCGTGATTTCCCCTTGTGATTTCCCACTGTGGGAAACGTGCAGGAAAGTGCAACAGTGTTAGAGGATGTACCACACACATCAGGTGCGGATAAGCAGTCTCCACAGTGTTCTATGGTTATTGAGCTCGGGTGCAGGGTTGAAGAAGATGAACTACAAGCCACAAAGGATGCCAAGTTGCGCTTGGAATTTAACCTGCAAGCTATGAGGGCACAATTTGAGAGAGATCTGCAAGAACGTGAGGAGCAGAGTGAAGACAAGAAGAAACAACTTGTCAGACAAGTAAAAGCAATGGAAGCAGAGCTTGAAGATGAAAGGAAGCAACGTTCATTGGCTGTAGCAGCCAGAAAGAAGATCGACATGGTTCTAAAAGATTTAGGGGAACAAATTGACTCTGCAAATAATTATAGAGAAGAACTCATGAAACAACTGCGTAAATTGCAGGCGCAAATGAAGGATTACCAGAGAGAGTTGGAAGACACTAGAACATCCAGGGATGATATTTTAAGTTAGTCTAAAGAAAAGAAAAAGAAACTTAAAAGTCTGGAGGGGGAGATGATCCATATGCAGGAGGAGCTTGCTACGGCAGAGCGGGCCAAAAGGCAAGCCCAACAGGGTTATACTGAACTGGCCCACGACAGACTGAGAAAGGCTACTCTCCAGCTTGACCAGATGAATGCTGATCTGAAGGCAGAACGTAGTAATGCTCAGAAGAATGAGAATGCCCGTCAGCAATTGGAGCGACAAAACAAGGAGTTAAAAACAAAATTGCAAGAATTGGAAGACTCTATTGAAACCAAATTCAAAGCATCCATCACGGCCTTGGAAGCAAAGATCACCTGGAGGAACAGCTTGATACTGAAACAAAAGAAAGACAAGCTACAAATAAACAAGTCCGTTGCTCAGAAAAAAAGCTGCTAATCCAACTGGAAGATAAAAGGCACAATGCTGAACTGTATAAAGACCAGGCAGAGAAAAATAATGTTCGTATGAAACAGTTGAAGCGCCAAGTAGAAGAGGCAGAAAAAGAAGCACAGAAAACTGAAGTAGACACAGACAAAGTGCTTAAAAAGACCCTGGGTGGAACTCCCTCAGGCTTTCCTAAAGAGAACGGTGGTAATTCTACATCTGCTGTTGCGGCAGAGAAGAGCAGGGACTGCATTGTACGGGGAACCAACTATGTATCAGACATCTCTCATCTATTACGGAAGAAGGTAAATGGGAAACCTGAGGAGGAGAGTCCTCTGAAAGGGGCCACGAAGTCCAAGTCAGGACCTATTAAAAATTGGTCTGGATATGGTGGCGCTGCGTTGCCGGCCAAGGCAGAGAAGAAAGAAGAAGTTTCTGCTGAACAAGTTAAAAGGGCTGATGTGGATGTGGAGGCCAGGAGACTCATGGCCAGGGCCGGGCCGACACAGAGGCTGGGGAGGCTCCAGCCTCAGGGCGCAGGCCAGCTCCCCAGCCTCTGGGCGGCAGGCAGGCCACTGAGTTAGAAGATCCGATGGTATATTCTAACCCCCAGGCGTTCCCATGGTGACAGGGAGCTTGCCTGGGGGTTAGAATATACCATCGGATCTGAGTTTTCACGAGTGTTAAAACTCAAATCCGATGTTATATTCTAACCCCCAGGCTTTCCCATGGTGACAGGGACGCTTGCCTGGGGGTTAGAATATAAAGGGTCACGCCGCCCCCAGGAGCACATTTATAAACTAATCAGTAACTTTAACTTTATTAAAGTTGCTGATCTCTTTATTAAAGTTGCTGATCTAATCATTGCTGATCTCTTTACTTGAATATCTTACTCTGTCTCAGCTCCGGTAATAGCAGGCAGTGCGGGGGGCGGCGCTCACTCACTGACGTCACGCGCCTGCTCCTCCCACTGCTGTTACCGGAGCTAAGACAGAGTAAGGTATCCAAGTAAAGAGATCAGCAATGATTAAAGTTAAAGTTACTGATTAGTTTATAAATGTACTCCTGGGGGCGTCGGGGAGGGGGAACTGTGGATGGCACTGCTATGGGGAGGGGGATCTGTGTATGGCACTGCTATGGGAGGGGGATCTGTGTATGGCACTGTTTAGGGGAGGGGGATCTGTGGATGGCACTGTTTAGGGGAGGGGGGATCTGTGGATGGCACTGTTTAGGGGAGGGGGGATCTGTGGATGGCACTATTTAGGGGAGGGGGATCTGTGGATGTCACTGTTTAGGGGAGGGGGATCTGTGGATGTCACTGTTTAGGGGAGGGGGGTCTGTGGATGGCACCGTTTAGGGGAGGGGGATCTGTGGATGGCACTATTTAGGGGAGGGGGGATCTGTGGATGGCACTGTTTAGGGGAGGGGGATCTGTGGATGGCACTATTTAGGGGAGGGGGATCTGTGGATGGCACTATTTAGGGAAGGGGGATCTGTGGATGGCACTATTTAGGGGAGGGGGATCTGTGGATGGCACTGTTTAGGGGAGGGGGATCTGTGGATGGCACTATTTAGGGGAGGGGGAATCTGTGAATGGCACTGTTTAGGGGAGGGGAATCTGTGGATGGCACTGTTTAGGGGAGGGGGATCTGTGGATGGCACTATTTAGGGGAGGGGCACTTGGGCAGCTCAGCCTCTGTTGGTGGTGGACCTTGTCCCAGCCCTGCTCATGGCAGTGAGTAACCGTGACATGGTCATGAAAGACATCCCCTCCGCCATCAATGCCTTCCAGGAAGTCAGCAGCCTTCTGGGGATGAAATACAGTAAGATGGACGACCAATATGCAGATGCACAGATGAACAATGTCCTGGGTGACCCTCTGGAAGGAATGCCAGAAGAGGAAGATGAAGAGTCTGATAAGGACCCCAATATCCCCAGTACCTCCAACCTCAGTGAGAGAGAAAAGGAGGAATTTAGAGTGCAGGTTTGTGATGCCATGTCTGAGAAGGATGAGAAGGCTATCAAAGAGAATGAAGACTCCAAAGAGGCCGACGAGTTGGAGTGGGAGAAATACTCAGATGCTGCAGAGCCCAAAGAAGAGGTTGAAGGGGAGTCTGCCGAAGTGGAAAAAGCCACTTAAGAGGCAGAGGACTCTGAAACTGCTGCCAAACCTGAGAAAACCACTGCTGAAGAGAAGGAAGAGCATGGAAATAGAATTTCTGATCGTTCTAGAACTAGCAAATCTGAAAGCAGAGATGCTGAAAGATCTGTCGTTACGGATAAATTAAGGGTCCATAAACACATCCGCAATTCTGTTACACATTTTGCGGAACGGAATTGCGGAACCATTAATTTCTATGGGGCCGCACGATGTGCAGCCCGGATCCGGAAATGCGGATCCGCACTTCCGGGTCCGCATTTCCGTTCACGAAAAAAATAGAACATGTCCTATTATTGTCTGCAATTGCAGACAAGATTAGGCATATTGTATTATAGTGCCGGCGATGTGCGGTCCGCAAAATGCGGAATGCGCATACTGGTGTCCATTTTTTGCGGATCCGCAAAACACACACGGATGTGTGAATGGACCCTAAAGGTGGAGCCTGTCATTGGTATAAGAAGCCAAGATTAAAACTCTGAGAGTAAAGAAAAAAGAAAGATGCAATCTTTTGATGAAATAGAGAGACAAAGAGAGCACGAACAAAGAGTGCGAGAGGGCATCATTGTCGCTCGTGAAAGAGTAGAAAGAAAGTGTCTGGCCATCAAAGCAGAGTGGACCCAGCATGCATGTGGAACCTGCACTCCCTGAATTTTATGGTGGCCATTTTGGCACACAACAGGTAGTATTTAGTGTTAGGTTCCCCTCTTATAGAGATCGCCTTGACGTTTGGCAGACGGGCCAAAATAATTTTGTACAAAATGTATTTGCCAAGAATCTCAAATTTGCAAAATAAGTGTAGCATTAGCACCAGAATGTTTTCTATAATTATGGCATGATTGTACTGTACTTTATTTGTGTCTGCGGAGTGCTGTTGCATTTTCTTTTTTTCTTTGTGTTTCTAGCCATGGCAGCGTGCACCTGCACATTGGGATGTGCTGACTGACACCCTTTTTTTGCAGATGCACAATGCACAACCACAGCAAAAACCTGAGGGCTACCCTCAGATTTCTGCCACGGTTTGCACAGTGGAAAAATCTGCTGTGTCAACATACCCTAAACAGGGCAATATATTCTGATGGCAGATCTGCGAAACACCGGTCAGCAAAGAAGTACTAATATATCACTTTATTATCTGGGACTGATAAATGCTATATACAATAAAAACACTTATTGTATAGGCTGCCTGTGAATCCTACTTTATTATGTTCACCCTGGGTTACCATTTTATTTCTAAATAGGTTTAAAATATCTGTGTTGTTTAATTTCCTGATAAAAAAAAAGCTCCAAATCCCCTACACAGGCATAGCTTTTCTGATTTCTGGCTGCCACCACTAGAGGGAGCTTAAGACCTTACTGGATAATGTTAAACATAGAGCTCAATAGCAAGTTAGTATGCTGCAATTTCCCTCTAGTGGTGAGTCTGACTGCAGGCTGCAAGAGTGTTATGTTTTAATATTTGATTAAAAGTGGAGAATCACTCAAAATGAAGGGTGTACATAGCAAAGAGGAAGTCCACTGCGGCAATATTTAGGGTATATAGACAAGTGGAGCCACAGCTCAGGTTTGCCCTTCCACCTCTCCTAAAGCAGCGTTGCTCCCCCTATGGACAGCTACCACAACAGTATCAAAAAAAGCAGAGCCTATCCTACAAGGCATGGGAAGAAGAGAAGCCAATAGGTACAAGGATTCTGAAGGATGTGTTGTGATGTAAAAGAACATCTGCCTTTGAGGGTTTCTTTTATCAATGTATGCTGTAGACATAATCTATGGTAATAATAATATGATTATACTTCATATAGTTTTATGCATAAACTGACTATAAGTGTATATTCTCGTGTATTACAAACAATACTATATTAAGACTCTATACAATTCTCCTCTTCTATAGCAATAATGTGAATTATTATTTTCCCAGCTGGATTACGGCTCTGAAGACATCAATAAACAAGTGGCTTCCTTTGCATCAAGCAATTCAGGATTTCATGAGCCGACCGCCAGAAGAGACCAGAATGTGAAGGAACTAGAAAATCTTTTCTTCATTTATCACACTTTCTCAAATAATGGACTATGGCCTCATGCACATGATCGTTGTTTTGGTCCGCATCCGAGCTGCAGTTCTTGCGGCTTGGATGCGGACCCATTCACTTGGATGGGGCCGCAAAAAAATATAACCTGGCAGTTATATCAATGGCTGTCCGTGCCGTTTCGCAAATTGCGGAACGCACACGGACGCCATCCGTGTTTTTCGCATCGCAAAACACACAACAGTCGTGTGCATGAGGCCTAAATCATGCAAGAAGCTTCTTTGAATAGCAAATGCCCTGTTGTTAAAATACAAACTAAGGCCTCCTGCACACGAACGTATTTTTTTGCGGTCCGCAAAAACGGGTCCCGTTTTTCCGTGATCGTTTTTTCGTCCGTGGGTCTTCCTTGATTTTTGGAGGATCCACGGACATGAAAAAAAAGTCGTTTTGGTGTCCGCCTGGCGGTGCGGAGCCAAACGGATCCGTCCTGAATTACAATGCAAGTCAATGGGGACGGATCCGTTTGACGTTGACACAATATGGTGCCATTTATAAACGGATCCGTCCCCATTGACTTTCAATGTAAAGTCTGGAGTCCCTTTTATACCATCGGATCGGAGTTTTCTCCAATCCGATGGTATATTTTAACTTGAAGCGTCCCCATCACCATGGGAACGCCTCTATGTTAGAATATACTGTCGGATATGAGTTAGATCGTGAAACCTCATTTCCGACAGTATATTCTAACACAGAGGCGTTCCCATGGTGATGGGGACGCTTCTAGTTAGAATATACTACAAACTGTGTACATGACTGCCCCCTGCTGCCTAGCAGCATCCGATCTCTTACAGGGGGCTGTGATCAGCACAATTAACCCTTCAGGTGCCGCACCTGAAGGGGTTAATTGTGCTATCATCTCCCCCTGTAAGAGATCATGGCTGCCAGGCAGCAGGGGGCAGACCCCCCCCCCCCCCCCCTCCCCAGTTTGAATATCATTGGTGGCCAGTGCAGCCCCCCCACCTTCCTCCCTCTATTGTAATAATTCCTTGGTGGCACAGTGTGCGCCCCCCCCCCCCTTCCTCCCTCTATTGTAATAATTCCTTGGTGGCACAGTGTGCGCCCCCCCCCCCTTCCTCCCTCTATTGTAATCGTTGGTGGCACAGTGTGCGCCCCCCATTGGCCCCCCTCCCTCTATAGCATTAACAACATTGGTGGCCAGTGTGCGGCCTCCCATCTAGCCCCCCCCCCATCATTGGTGGCAGCGGGTTACTAGCAGTAGTGATTCATACTTACCTGGGAGCTGCGATTTCTGCTTCCGGCCGGGAGCTCCTCCTACTGGTAAGTGACAGTTCATTTAGCAATGACACTTACCAGTAGGTGGAGCTCCCGGCCGGACACGAACATCGCAGCAGCCGGCCCGGTAAGTATGAATCTTCTACTATTGTACTATTGCTAAGTAACCATGGCAACCAGCGTCCTGGTTGCCATGGTTACCGATCGGAGCCCCAGCGATTAAACTGGGACTCCGATCGGAACTCCGCTGCCACCAATGATGGGGGGGGGGGGGAGATGGGAGGCCGCACACTGGCCACCAATGTTGTTAATGCTATAGAGGGAGGGGGGGGGGCGATGGGGGGCGCACACTGTGCCACCAACGAATTATTACAATAGAGGGAGGGAGGGGGGGGGCGCACACTGTGCCACCAACGAATAATTACAATAGAGGGAGGGGGGGGGCCGCACTGGCCACCAATGATATTTAAACTGGGGAGGGGGGGGAAGGGTCTGCCCCCTGCTGCCTGGCAGCCCTGATCTCTTACTGGGGGCCGTGATCAGCACAATTAACCCCTTCAGGTGCGGCACCTGAAGGGGTTAATTGTGCTGATCACGGCCCCCTGTAAGAGATCGGGTGCTGCCAGGCAGCAGGGGGCAGTCTTGTACACAGTTTGTAGTGTATTCTAACTAGAAGCGTCCCCATCACCATGGGAACGCTTCTGTGTTAGAATATACTGTCGGTTCTGAGTTTTCACGAAGTGAAAACTCAGCTTTGAAAAAGCTTTTATACAGACGGATCTTCGGATCCGTCTGTATAAAAACTAACCTACGGACACGGATGCCAATCTTGTGTGCATCCGTGTTCTTTCACGGACCCATTGACTTGAATGGGTCCGTGAACCGTTGGCCGTGAAAAAAATAGGACAGGTCATATTTTTTTCACGGCCAGGAAACACGGATCACGGATGCGGCTGCAAAACGGTGCATTTTCCGATTTTTCCACGGACCCATTAAAAGTCAATGGGTCCGTGAAAAAAAGCGGAAAACGGCACAACGGCCAAGGGTGCACACAACGTTCGTGTGCAGGAGGCCTAAGACTTTTTTCTGTTATTTCAGTCTAATATCAGATTATCAAGCTGCCCATTTATTTAAAGGGGTTAACTTTTTCAGAGTGCAGACTACATATTCCATATACCTTCTAAGGATCCATACAGTGCATGCTGGAAAAGCGCAGCCGAGCCGATGAAAGCTAAATGCAGAGTGCTTTGAGAAGAGTTGCTGCACCTTGTGGTTTAAAAAGGTACAGAACCCCTTAAAGCCTTTATACAGCCCAGTTGTTTTGGGATGAAAGGGAAAGGACCTGACTATCCCAGACTTTCTTTCTCACCCCGCCTTCTGGAGAAACGACATTTTAGTGTCCACAACATGTACACAGTGTGACACATACAAACACACAGACACATCCACTCACTGACAAAAAATAAGGCACCCAGATAGAAATCTCCGATCGCTGCAGAACTTGAAAGCATGATTACAGGTGTGGTCTAATTATACACTGGGTCTTTCCACAAGAGGGAGTAAAAGTACTTCACCCACTGCTCTCAGAGACTACTTTTGGGTAGAGTACCTCTTGGTGAGAGATGGTTGACGGCTAGACATGCCTCTACAATGCACTCGAAGACATTTTGCTCATTTGACAGATTTTGAGAGGTGGCTCATCATTGGACTGAGAGAAGCAGAAAGGTCATTTTGACAAACTGCCTACCATTTTGGTCACCTCTAGACTTATGACTCTATGCGGCGCCATTCCTTTATTATTCCTTCTAGAAGTTATGAATTATTAATTGCTAGAGTTATTAATTGCTAGCAGTTTGCAATAAAAGTCCAACTGGGAATTACCGGTGTCTTAAAATGTGGGGGAGGAGATCTGCAGGAATAAGCATTTAAAATTTTGCAAAAAAAAAAACCCCAAAAAATTAATAAATATACTTATTTCAGTACCACTATCAGTTTTAATCTTCATTATTTTCTTTTCTTTTTTTACATAACTTTTTTTTGTTATTTTTATGCAATGTAATTGTATGTGGGTTTGTTTTTTGCAGAACAAATTGTATTTTTTTGTGACAATTTTTCGGGTACACCTATCAATGACAGACAATGTCACCACTAATCTTTGCACTTTAAAATTATGCTCAAAGTGCAGCACAATTAAGGCAATGCCAAATATATATACTTTTATGTGTTTCTTACTACTTTTCCATAATAATAACGTGTCATGCAAAAATAATAGTTTGTAATGTCACAGCATTCCAAGAACCATTGCTTACTCAGTTTTCCACTGATGTAGTTGTATGGGGGCTTGTTTTTTTAGGGAGAAGGTGTGGTTTTCATTTTGGGGTATATGGGTCTATGTAATATCTTTTTTGAGAGGGTCAAATAGGAAAAAAAAAATCCTGTTGTTATTGTTTGCATTTTTTTACGTTCACAAGGCTGTTTAAATAATATGTTATCTTTATTATACAGGTTGTGGCAAACATGGCAATACCATACATGTGCTGTGTATTTTTCACACAATAAAGTCTTTTTTATGGGAAAAAAAAATTATTTTATGATTTTATTTTTTAAACTTTATTAATATTTATATTATATCTTGTATACAAATGCTTTATACTCTATCACTATAAAAGTGACAGGCTGTCTATTTGGTCATGCCTGTGGCACAGCCAACTAGGCATACCGTCATGGAAGGCCTGGGGGCCTTTGTTAGGGTGGCTGGGATCGGAGCTCTCTCTGATTCCATTCATTACAGCGACTTGAGTCAATATTCTCAAATCATGACACGTAGGTGGGCCCTGAGGACCAGAGTTGGGGAACACTGGTCTAAGAGCCTGTCCACATCACATTTTTGCATACTACTGATAGGTGCTGTTTTTCTTTTTGGTAAACTTTACTTTACTGTGAAAACGGAATGCAAAAGGACACAAATATGATGTAGGTTCCTTTCTATCACCTTGAAGAACAGGATACAGAAGACAACAGTAACAGGATAGCCATCCTATTGCATGCTGCTTTAAATCCTTCAGGACCAGGCCATTTTCCATTTTATTTTTTACTCCCAGCCTTCCCAGAGCCAGCACACTTATTTTTCCATTCACATAGCTATATGAGGGCTTGATTTTAGTGGGACAAGTTGTACTTTCTAATGAGACCATTTTTGTTGCATACGGTGTATTGGGAAGCTGGAAAAAAAAATTCAAATGGGATGTAATAAAATAAAAATAAAAATAAAATTCTGCCACAGTTTTATGGCCTTGGTTTTTAAAATTGACCTGTTACCTTCATTCTCTGGGTCAGTATGATTACAGTGATACCACATTTATATAGTCTTGCATTTTAAAGGGATTCTGTCACCAAGTTTTGGGCTATAGAGCTGTGGACATGCACGGCTAGATCGCCGCTAGCATGTCCGCAATATACCTGTCCTATAGGGCTGTGTGCTTTAATTTTCTTTAAAAAAGGATTTTAGAGATATGTAAATTAGTCTTGTAGGTGCCCAAGGGGCTATACGAACCTTCCTGGTGCCCAGTCACGCCCGCCTGTGAAGGAGCCCAGCACCGCCTATGTCCTCCGAATCTCCTCCTTTCATCAACGATAGATTGCCTTAATCTCGCAATGCGCGAGCTCGCGCATGCGCAGTTCTTTCCCTGAGGCTGATGCCAGCACAGGGAAGGAACACTATACCGGCACTGCGCATGCGCAAGCTCGCGCATCGCGAGATTACGGCAATCTATCGGTGATGAAAGGAGGAGATTCGGAGGACATAGGCCGGGCGTGGCTGGGCACCAGGAAGGTTCGTACAGCCCCTTGGGCACCTACAAGACTAATTCACATATCTCTAAAATCCTTTTTTAAAGAAAATAAAAGCATACAGCCCTATAGGACAGGTATATTGCGGACATGCTAGCGGCGATCTAGAAGTGCACGACCGCAGCTCTATAGTCCAAAACTTGGTGACAGAATCCCTTTAACACTGAAAAAATAAAAATAAAAAAGTTGTAAAAAAATAAAAACTTTTTATTTTTATGTCTACGGAGCTGTGTGACGGCTCACTTTTTGCGAGATGATCTGTACTTTTTATTGATAGCATTTTGAAGTGTGCATGACTTTTTGATCACTTTTTATAAAAAAAAATTGGGTAAAGTGATGTGACATAAAAAGGTCAAATGGTGATTTTGATGTTTTTCTTTCTATTATGCAATTCGCTGTATGGGATAAATATTTCAGGGCATTTGCACGCAGTGATGTCTATTATCTTTATTTTTGGTTTATTTTTATTTTGGGGAAAGGGGGTGAATATATATATATATATATATATATATATATATTATTATTATTATTTTTTACGAATTTCTTTCTTCTTTTTACACTTTTTAATAGTTCCCCTAGGGAACTTGAATAAGCAATTATTAGATTGCTTCTCTCATAGACTCCAATGCATTAACAATGGCGTCTATAAGCATGGCACCATGGAACATAGCTGCGGCACCCTTGGATCATTCAGTAGGACCGAGGCTGCCGCACACGCTATCTGACTCGTCCGTCTCTGCTAGGGGGAGCAGATGCATGCTCAGGTGCTCCCAGGTTTTTAGCTCCCAGGTGCTGTGATGGTTTCTGAGGGATTAAATGTGTGCGATCGACGTTATCGCTGATCGCATTCATTAGCCCTGGGTGTCTGCTGTTTAAAACAGCATGCACCCGCCGGCTATGGTGCCCTCTTTGCTTGTGAGTGGGTGGGTGCCATATTTAAATACCTGACTTCCACCATAGATTTACGATGTACAGTCAGGAAGGGGTTAAAGGTACATATGTTTTAATTTTCTTTTCCATAAACTGGTTTTATTTAGCATGTTGTACAGATGAAATTATAAACAGTGGATACATAGTCATGTTCATTACATACATACATATGACACTGCCTCATTCTGTACATAGATCATTGATAAACAAAACAGTGCTTTTCAGTAAGATACAAATATGTGGTAAGAACCAAGCCTATTATCTGCATTGTTGTCTCACAAATTATTAAAGGCACCAATGGAACCACTCTTTGTAATTGTCCTACCGTAGCTGGTATGTACAGTAGTGTTCAAAAAATAGCAGTCCAACATCATTAACCTGATAAATCACTGTTTTGGTTAAAGTGATATTTCTACAAAGCAAATAATTTACTAGAAGTTGTAGCAGAGTAATAGAAAAAAAACAGACCCAACAATTAGGTCATGCATGCCGCTTAGGCCTCGTTCACATTTCCGTGTCAGTGTCACGTCCGTAAAAAGAAGCGTACGTATTTCATCCGTGAAGATGTCCGTGAAGGATCTGTGCGTCCGTTTTTACCATCCGTGTGTCATCCGTAATTCACTGACGTTGCTCAGCTGAAAATAAATTTCCAAAGAATCTCCTATTAATCATCAGTAAAAAAACGGACACAACACAGATGTGCGTCAGTGATTTTCACGGACCCATAGACTTCAAAGGGCGTGCTCCGTCCGCGTCACGGATCAAAGTAGTGCATGTCCCCTTGATTCTTTTACTGACCCACGGTCAATAAAAAAAAATACTGAAATGTGAACAGACACATTTAAATCAATGGGTACGTGTGCTGTCTGCAGAAAATGCGGACAGCACACGTCAGTGAAAAACGCAAATGTGAACAAGGCCTCATACACATGGCCGTTGTGCGGCCGTTCTGTGCATTGGGGACTGCAATTTGCTGTGTACTAAACCAACTTTTAAGTAGTGTTTACCTATCCATTCATTGTTTAACCACCTCCGGACCACCTAACGCAGGATCGCGTTCCGAAGGTGGCAGCGCTTCGCACAGTCACGCATATATGCGTCATCTCGCGAAACGCGAGACTTCCTGTGAACGCGCGCACACAGGCGCGCGCGCTCACAGGAACGGAAGGTAAGAGAGTTGATCTCCAGCCTGCCAGCGGCGATCGTTCGCTGGCAGGCTGGAGATGTGTTTTTTTTAACCCCTAACAGGTATATTAGACGCTGTTTTGATAACAGCGTCTAATATACCTGCTACCTGGTCCTCTGGTGGTCCCCTTTGTTTGGATCGACCACCAGAGGACACAGGTAGCTCAGTAAAGTAGCACCAAGCACCACTACACTACACTACACCCCCCCCCCCGTCACTTATTAGCCCCTTATTAGCCCCTGATCACCCCTGATCACCCCATATAGACTCCCTGATCACCCCCCTGTCATTGATTACCCCCTGTCATTGATCAACCCCCTGTAAAGCTCCATTCAGACGTCCGCATGATTTTTACGGATCCACTGATAGATGGATCGGATCCGCAAAACGCATCCGGACGTCCGAATGAAGCCTTACAGGGGCATGATCAATGACTGTGGTGATCACCCCATATAGACTCCCTGATCACCCCCCGTCATTGATTACCCCCCTGTCATTGATCACCCCCCTGTAAAGCTCCATTCAGATGTCCGCATGATTTTTACGGATGCACTGATAGATGGATCGGATCCGCAAAACGCATCCGGACGTCTGAATGAAGCCTTACAGGGGCATGATCAATGACTGTGGTGATCACCCCATATAGACTCCCTGATCACCCTCCTGTCATTGATTACCCCCCTGTCATTGATTACCCCCCTGTAAAGCTCCATTCAGACGTCCGCATGATTTTTACGGATCCACTGATAGATGGATCGGATCCGCAAAACGCATCCGGACGTCCGAATGAAGCCTTACAGGGGCATGATCAATGACTGTGGTGATCACCCCATATAGACTCCCTGATCACCCCCCGTCATTGATTACCCCCCTGTCATTGATCACCCCCCTGTAAAGCTCCATTCAGATGTCCGCATGATTTTTACGGATGCACTGATAGATGGATCGGATCCGCAAAACGCATCCGGACGTCTGAATGAAGCCTTACAGGGGCATGATCAATGACTGTGGTGATCACCCCATATAGACTCCCTGATCACCCCCCTGTCATTGATTACCCCCCTGTCATTGATCACCCCCCTGTAAAGCTCCATTCAGATGTCCGCATGATTTTTACGGATGCACTGATAGATGGATCGGATCCGCAAAACGCATCCGGACGTCTGAATGAAGCCTTACAGGGGCATGATCAATGACTGTGGTGATCACCCCATATAGACTCCCTGATCACCCCCCTGTCATTGATTACCCCCCTGTAAAGCTCCATTCAGACGTCCGCATGATTTTTACGGATCCACTGATAGATGGATCGGATCCGCAAAACGCATCCGGACGTCTGAATGAAGCCTTACAGGGGCGTGATCAATGACTGTGGTGATCACCCCATATAGACTCCCTGATCACCCCCCTGTCATTGATTACCCCCCTGTCATTGATCACCCCCCTGTAAAGCTCCATTCAGATGTCCGCATGATTTTTACGGATGCACTGATAGATGGATCGGATCCGCAAAACACATCCGGACGTCTGAATGAAGCCTTACAGGGGCATGATCAATGACTGTGGTTATCACCCCATATAGACTCCCTGATCACCCTCCTGTCATTGATCACCCCCCTGTCATTGATCACCCCCCTGTCATTGATCCCCCCCCCTGTAAGGCTCCATTCAGACATTTTTTTGGCCCAAGTTAGCGGAATTATTATTATTTTTTCTTACAAAGTCTCATATTCCACTAACTTGTGTCAAAAAATAAAATCTCACATGAACTCACCATACCCCTCACGGAATCCAAATGCGTAAAATTTTTCGACATTTATATTCCAGACTTCTTCTCACGCTTTAGGGGCCCCTAGAATGCCAGGGCAGTATAAATACCCCACATGTGACCCCATTTCGGAAAGAAGACACCCCCAGGTATTCCGTGAGGGGCATATTGAGTCCATGAAAGATTGAAATTTTTGTCCCAAGTTAGCGGAAAGGGAGACTTTGTGAGAAAAAAATTAAAAATATCAATTTCCGCTAACTTGTGCCCAAAAAAAAAAATTTCTATGAACTCGCCATGCCCCTCATTGAATACCTTGGGGTGTCTTCTTTCCAAAATGGGGTCACATGTGGGGTATTTATACTGCCCTGGCATTCTAGGGGCCCCAAAGCGTGAGAAGAAGTCTGGTATCCAAATGTCTAAAAATGCCCTCCTAAAAGGAATTTGGGCACCTTTGCACATCTAGGCTGCAAAAAAGTGTCACACATCTGGTATCGCCGTACTCAGGAGAAGTTGGGGAATGTGTTTTGGGGTGTCATTTTACATATACCCATGCTGGGTGAGAGAAATATCTTGGTCAAATGCCAACTTTGTATACAAAAATGGGAAAAGTTGTCTATTGCCAAGATATTTCTCTCACCCAGCAAGGGTATATGTAAAATGACACCCCAAAACACATTCCCCACCTTCTCCTGAATACGGTGATACCACATGTGTGACACTTTTTTGCAGCCTAGGTGGGCAAAGGGGCCCATATTCCAAAGAGCACCTTTAGGATTTCACAGGTCATTTACCTACTTACCACACATTAGGGCCCCTGGAAAATGCCAGGGCAGTATAACTACCCCACAAGTGACCCCATTTTGGAAAGAAGACACCCCAAGGTATTCCGTGAGGGGCATGGCGAGTTCCTAGAATTTTTTATTTTTTGTCACAAGTTAGTGGAAAATGCTGATTTTTTTATTTATTTATTTTTTCATACAAAGTCTCATATTCCACTAACTTGTGACAAAAAATAAAAACTTCCATGAACTCACTATGCCCATCAGCGAATACCTTGGGGTCTCTTCTTTCCAAAATGGGGTCACTTGTGGGGTAGTTATACTGCCCTGGCATTCTAGGGGCCCAAATGTGTGGTAAGGAGTTTGAAATCAAATTCTGTAAAAAATGACCTGTGAAATCCGAAAGGTGCTCTTTGGAATATGGGCCCCTTTGCCCACCTAGGCTGCAAAAAAGTGTCACACATCTGGTATCTCCGTACTCAGGAGAAGTTGGGGAATGTGTTTTGGGGTGTCATTTTACATATACCCATGCTGGGTGAGAGAAATATCTTGGCAAAAGACAACTTTTCCCATTTTTTTATACAAAGTTGGCATTTGACCAAGATATTTATCTCACCCAGCATGGGTATATGTAAAAAGACACCCCAAAACACATTCCTCAACTTCTCCTGAATACAGAGATACCAGATGTGTGACACTTTTTTGCAGCCTAGGTGGGCAAAGGGGCCCATATTCCAAAGAGCACCTTTCGGATTTCACAGGTCATTTTTTACAGAATTTGATTTCAAACTCCTTACCACACATTTGGGCCCCTAGAATGCCAGGGCAGTATAACTACCCCACAAGTGACCCCATTTTGGAAAGAAGAGACCCCAAGGTATTTCGTGATGGGCATAGTGAGTTCATAGAAGTTTTTATTTTTTGTCACAAGTTAGTGGAATATGAGACTTTGTAAGAAAAGAAAAAAAAATCATCATTTTCCGCTAACTTGTGACAAAAAATAAAAAGTTCTATGAACTCACTATGCCCATCAGCGAATACCTTAGGGTGTGTACTTTCCGAAATGGGGTCATTTGTGGGGTGTTTGTACTGTCTGGGCATTGTAGAACCTCAGGAAACATGACAGGTGCTCAGAAAGTCAGAGCTGCTTCAAAAAGCGGAAATTCACATTTTTGTACCATAGTTTGTAAACGCTATAACTTTTACCCAAACCATTTTTTTTTTACCCAAACATTTTTTTTTTATCAAAGACATGTAGAACAATAAATTTAGAGCAAAATTTCTATATGGATCTCGTTTTTTTGCAAAATTTTACAACTGAAAGTAAAAAATGTCATTTTTCTGCAAAAAAATCGTTAAATTTCGATTAATAACAAAAAAAGTAAAAATGTCAGCAGCAATGAAATACCACCAAATGAAAGCTCTATTAGTGAGAAGAAAAGGAGGTAAAATTCATTTGGGTGGTAAGTTGCATGACCGAGCAATAAACGGTGAAAGTAGTGTAGGTCAGAAGTGTAAAAAGTGGCCTGGTCTTTCAGGGTGTTTAAGCACTGGGGGCTGAGGTGGTTAAGTGATGACAGCTTGGCTTTTTTTTTTTTTTTTAAGTCTACTTCATTAGGTCCAACTACGATCAGCGACTACAGCTCTAAGCCACTTTCACACAAGCGTATTTGCAATCAGTATAGGCTCGGATTTT
Source organism: Bufo bufo (assembly GCF_905171765.1). Classification (NCBI taxonomy): domain Eukaryota; kingdom Metazoa; phylum Chordata; class Amphibia; order Anura; family Bufonidae; genus Bufo; species Bufo bufo. Next base: position 151,880,446 of record NC_053390.1, on the reverse strand, counting down.
ATGTACCAGAATCTGCTTGCTAATAAATAGAGCTATTCACATGGGCGTATAATTACCGTCAGTATTTCAAATCCACGGCATGTCCTAGTTGCAGGGAGGAAAGAATACGCATGTAAATCCTGATGAAATTCTGAAGTCGATTCATTCAAAAACTTTGTTGTTAATGCTGTTTCCGTACAGCATTTAAATGTATTGGCTTTGTGTAGCCAAACTTTGTCTCGGCTGAAGTTGTGCGAGACTTCGGTGAATTACTTTGGTATTCCTATCTGAGTTTTTAAAAATATTTTAAAATAGGAATCCGAAGTGTGCTTTGGTACTGGCTGGTACCTCGGTAGCAAAGCCCTTTTTGGATTTTTGAAAGTTTTTGAAGGAAATCAGCAGGGAGGTTGTTCCAAACATCTCTGTTAACTAATCCCAGATTTTCTGTGGATGTAGGCTTGCTCAGATCCTTCTGTCTCTTTATGTAATCCCAGATAGGCTGTTGAGATCAGTGCTCTGTGGGGACCATACCATCACTTCTAGGACTCCTTGTTCTTCCTTACACTGAATATAGTTCTTAATGACATTGGCTGTATGTTTTTAAAAGCCCTGAATTTAGCAACAAGACTGTTGGTACGTATGCATTACATTATGACCCCAGTAGTAGGGATCCTGGAGATCTGCTTTAGGCTACATGCACACGACCAAATGTGTTCTGCGGTCCACAAAAGGAGCAGCATATTTTTACTGTGTGGTGCGCTATTACCATTTAGGGCACATTTATTTTGGGGAGCACCATCTTTTTGGCACTAGTGTTTTTAGTAATGCTGTCCATTGATGGGTTTTCTTTCGGGGGGGGGGGGGGGGGGGGGGGGGGGCACTGTGCCACACAGCAGGTATAATAATAGGGTGGATGGAAGCAGTAACAAGCACAGAAATGGAGGAAGTAGCAGGATAGGGAGTTTGTGTAGGCTAGAATGAGGCAGGGAGGGTGCTGGAAAAACTAGCAGCCAAAGAGGTCTGTGTTTCAAATTCTGCAGAGACAAGTCATAACTAGAAGAAGTCAACATGGTGGTCTGGGATGTCAGAGACATCAACTATAAGTAGTAATCATGTAAATATGTCATTGAGAGGTCTGTAAAACTAATAGCTACCATTATTTTTTCAGTAATAGTATGGTGTTATCAGTCACTATGCAAGATCATGGTGTAACAGTAATATTTGTGCCTTGCATAGTGGCATCATTGGTAATTGGTCTTTGTATAGTTCAATAACAGTATGGAGGTAATATTCAATCGCTATATGGTAATATTCGGTCATTGTATAATTTGATACAATATATTGTATCACCTGCTCCTTCTCTGCTGTAATAAAAAGCAGTTTACATTGTATTAAAAACATAACATTATTCAACCAAATAATTGAATTGAATTGGTTGAATAATGTTACTTTTTTAACACAATGTAAACTGCGTTTTTATTTGAAGATTGACACGTGTGAATGGCAGCATGGAATTTAGGTTATGTGATAACCCAATGAAGAGCACAGGTGGGAGTCCACTATATCTGCTGCACTCCATGAGACCCTAGCAATGCCCCTGAAAGCGCTAGATATCATCTATCTTCACGCCTCCATCTGAACTGACTACATGTTGTGGCTGTATTGCTAGTGCAATATTTTAGTACTTTGGGTCCTCCTTTTCTCTTTACCCAGGGTCGCAATGTGCAATCATGATGTCGTTAGAGGGTGCGTTAGTTATGTTGGCTGGGGTAGGGAACCTGTTTTACAAATTTGAATCTCACCCCTGCCTTGTTCCTGGAGAGGGGGCAATCCAGACTCTGGGCTCATGCACAAGAACTTATTTTTGGTCCGCATCTTTTGTAAATGTGATGCAGACCCATTCACTTCAATGGGGCCGTAAAAGATGCAGACAGCACACACAGTGGCCGATATCCACAATTTACGGAGCGCAAAACCAGTAATGGCCATGTGCGTGAGCCTTTACTGTTCATTCTCATGATTATAGGGGAATTCATTCTTTATGATTGTATTCGCATTGAGCCACAGCCATATTTCCATCAGCACAAAATGAAGAATTTCCTTCTGCTAGTGTAATAAATATAGTTTTGTCCCTGGTGCGGATGTGAAGGACAAAGGCAGAGCGCAGTGCAGCACATTATACCAGTGTTTTAAGAGAAATCTCTGCACACTGTGACCTACTTTCTAGCTCTTTGCTGATAAAATGAATACCCACGGTTTAAAACGCTTGGCCTCAATATCACTCACAATTGAGAAATGACATGGCATTTTACCAAGGCAGCAGTGGTCTTATTCTAATTTCTGTCTTTTCATTCCTCAGCAGTCCTCGCCACCATATATAATGTTATTAATTAAGGAGCTTCTTGCTTCAAGGTCTTACTTGAAAGAGAAGCTTCCAGAAATAACACAAACCCCACAGAGATCACTTTTACAAGCAGTATTTCACAGTTAAACATATACGCCTGGCTTTACATTATGTGTTACTGCCGGATAATGCCGTAGATTGCAAATAACCTTTAGTGGGTTTTAATGAATTAGAAAAGCTCAATGGAGGAGTGTTATGTCCCCATGCCATTTTTATAGTGAAAAAAGCTGCGAATCTAGTGTTTGCGACTTTTTAAACACCACAAATTTAGTCGCAAGTGCCCTTTCTACGCCGCCCTTGCCACTTTCCAAGGGGGCATGGTGAAGGCAGAGAGGGGCAGGGCCAGGAGGCCCGATACATGTATCTTTCACTCCATTTTTTTTGCCATAGATTACAGTTTAGGTGCACGGACTGATGGAGGATGCAACTAATTTATGACCGGGCCTACGCCATGTCATTAGGCAGTGCATGGGTTATTAAGCCCGGCATATAACATGCCAGTCTTGATAAATCTCTCCGAATATATCTACCTGACAACGGTGTTCATCACAAAGAAAATTAACTCATTGCCATTTGAGTGCAGTAAACTGACATACACTGCCTATCCAAAAAAAAAAGTCACTACCAAAAAAAAAAAAGGTCACACACTCTAATATTTTGTTGGACCGCCTTTAGCTTTGATTACGGCACGCATTCGCTATGGCATTGTTTCGATAAGCTTCTGCAATGTCACAAGATTTATTTGCATCCAGTGTTGCATACATTTTTCACCAAGATCTTGAGTTGATGATGGTAGAGTCTGACTGCTGCGCAAAGCCTTCTCCAGCACCTCCCAAAGATTCTCAATGGGGTTGAGGTCTGGACTCTGTGGTGGCCAATCCATGTGTGAAAATGATGTCTCATGCTCCCTGAACCACTCTTTCACAAGCCCGATGAATCCTGGCATTGTCATCTTGGAATATGCCCGTGCCACCGGGGAAGAAAAAATCCATTGATGGAATAACCTGGTCATTCAGTATGTTCAGGTAGTCAGCTGACCTCATTCTTGGAGCACATACTGTTGCTGAACCTAGACCTGACCAACTGCAGCAACCCCAGATCATAGCCCCCACAGGCTTGTACAGTAGGCACTAGGCATGATGGGTGCATCACTTCATCTGCCTCTCTTCTTACCCTGATGTGTCCATCACTCTGGAACAGGGTAAATCTGGACTCATCAGACCACATGACCTTCTTCCATTGCTCCAGAGTTCAATCTTTATGCTCCCTAGCAAATTGAAGCCTTTTTTTCTGGTTTGCCTCACTGATTCTTACGGCTACACAGCTGTTCAGTCCCAATCCCTTGAGTTCCCTTCTCATTGTGCATGTGGAAATGCTCTTACTTTCGCTATTAAACATAGCCCTGAGTTCTACTGTTGTTTTTGATTTCACCAAACGTTTAAGTGATCGCCGATCCAGATCATTCAGGATTTTTTCCCCGCCACATTTCTTCCTCGAATACGATGGGTCCCCACTATCCTTCCAGTTTTTAATAATGCGTTGGACAGTTCTTAACCCAATTTTAGTAGTTTCTGAAATCTCCTTAGATGTTTTCTCTGCTTGATGCATGCCAATGATTTGACCCTTCTCAAACAGACTAACATCTTTTCTATGACCACAAGATGTGTCTTTCGACATGGTTGTTTAAGAAATGAGAAGCAACTCATTGCACCAGTTGGGGTTAAATAACTTGTTGCCAGCTGAAAGATAATCGCCTATGCAGTAATTATCCAATAGGAGGCTCATAACTATTTGCTTAGTTAAATCCAGGTGGCGACTTTTTTTTTTTTTTTGGCAGTGTATTTTGCATATTATACGAGAAATGGCGATTTATTACGTGATGTTCATTATAGAAGAACGAAAAATCTTTCACAAAATAATTGTTTACGTATTAGCTGAAAAAATAAAAACACAGCCAACTTCATTACAAAACCTGATGGTGTGCCATTACTTTGCGATAATGATTGTACATTGGTATATTCCTCTTAACAAGAATTTCTTATGGTTGAAATTGTCCATTTCAGTCAACTTTAAAGAGGTTGCAAATTTCAGGTAGTGTTAGTTTAATGCAGATTTTCTACTGTAGTAAATTTTTATACTACAGGTTTTTGCATGCACAGAACATCTGCTTATGTGCGTCCTGCAACTGCTAGCACCAAAAACAGACCACCAAGAGATGTAGACATTAACTTTTATGGTTGCCCGGGTTTCCCATTCTGACTGGATCCCATATATCGATGCCCATTGCTCTTGCAAACCCATCAAAGGGGTTCAAGAGCTCCTGTTGGCCCATCTGCTAGTCATGGCCATTTCAAGGCCTTGGTGGGCCTGAAAAGTAGATCTAGGTCCCCATCTGGAGTCCAAGCAGAGGAATCGGGCTTTCTGGAGTCTGGAACTTCTGGCTCCGCTGTAATACCCATTATCATTTCCATCATCACCATGTCAGGCTCCTCCTGCACTGCGCCAGGCAGTCCCCAGAGGTTCAGAGCAAGTGGTTAACAAAGGTGGACCGCCTCTCCATTTGTGCAGAGGTTGAGCCCCTGAAGCCCAGCTAGTTGAGCCAATACGGAAACATTCTTCATCAATTTCCATAGCACCTACCATCAAAGGATGCCAAACCTCCACAGCCAAGCAGCCACTCACAGCAGGCATTGATGATTGTCACGGTTCCTGCATCAGAAGAGGTGAATGCTGTCAAGCCAGAGCTGGATGAAATGAAGAAATAGTCTGCTGGTTTCAGAGGCCCTACACAAAATCTACTCTAGAGACTAAAAACTGGATGTTACTGCAATGTGCTTATGCTCAGAGAAAAGGCAACCCAGAGCTATCTGTGCTTTATTGTTCTACAATATTTACGCACTGTGCCCAGAGAAAAGACTAACGAACCAGATCTCTCTGTCATTTATTGTTATGCAATGTTTAAGTAGTGATGTCGCGAACATAAAATTTTCAGTTCGCGAACAGCGAACGAGAACTTCCGCAAATGTTCGCGAACTGGCGAACCGGGCGAACCGCCATAGACTTCAATAGACAGGCGAATTTTAAAACCCACAGGGACTCTTTCTGGCCACAATAGTGATGAGAAAGTTGTTTCAAGGGGTCTAACACCTGGACTGTGGCATGCCGGAGGGGGATCTATGGCAAAACTCCCATGGAAAATTACGTAGTGGACGCAGAGTCGGGTTTTAATCCATAAAGGGCATAAATCAACTAACATTCCTAAATTGTTTGGAATAACATGCTTTAAAACATCCAGTGTGTGTATACGATCAGGTATGATGTTGTATCGATCAGGTAGTGTAAGGGTTACGCCCGCATCACAGACATTGACAGACCAAACTCCCCTTTTAATGCACCGCAAACAGTTCATTTGCACAACCGCAAACTCCCCATTTGCACAAGGTTGGATACCAAGCTAGCCACGTCCCGGTGATGTCATTGAAGGTTTCTTCCTCCACCCAGCCACGTACAACACCAAGGGTCCCCGAAAGGTCAATTGAATTGATTTTTCGAACGGGGAGATGGTTAAAAAAACGCTGGCTCCCTCCCCTTTGTTTTTATCCACGGTGACTGCGTCTGCGCCGTGCAATTTACTGTCACACCCGATATGAGTGGTATTTTCTGTAGTACTATTCTCATCAGTTTAATCCCTCTAACGTCCCCGACTCCCCAATCTGGGGGCCATTTATTAAACAGATTTTTCGGACGGGGAGATGGTTAAAAAAACGCTGGCTCCCTCCACTCTGTTTTAATCCACGGTGACTGCGTCTGCGCCGTGCAATTTACTGTCACACCCGATATGAGTGGTATTTTCTGTAGTACTATTCTCATCAGTTTAATCCCTCTAACGTCCCCAATCTGGGTGCCATTTATTGAATAGATTTTTCGAACGGGGAGATGGTATCAGTGGTTGGCACTGGCAGTGGGCACACTACAGTCAGTAGAAGCGGGCCTGACACACACTGGCAGCAGGCAAGCAACTGAAATTACACTAAAGTGTAAAAATTAAATGCCTTATTTATCGGCAAGCTACTGTGCCACCCGGTATGAGTGGTTGGCACTGGCAGTGGGCACACTACAGTCAGTGGAAGAGGGCCTGACACACTGACTGGCAGCAGGCAAGCAACTGAATTTAGACTACTGTCTAAAAATTAAATGCCTTATTTATCGGCAAGCTACTGTGCCACCCGGTATCAGTGGTTGGCACTGGCAGTGGGCACACTACAGTCAGTGGAAGCGGGCCTGACACACACTGGCAGCAGGCAAGCAACTGAATTTAGACTACTGTCTAAAAATTAAATGCCTTATTTATCGGCAAGCTACTGTGCCACCCGGTATCAGTGGTTGGCACTGGCAGTGGGCACACTACAGTCAGTTGAAGTCGGCCTGACACACACTAGCAGCAGGCAAGCAGCTGAAATTACACTAAAGTGTAAAAATTAAATGCCTTTTTTAAGCAAAGTCCTGTGCCACTCGGGATGACAGGGGTGGGCACTGGCAGTGGGCACACTACAGTCAGTTGAAGTCGGCCTGACACACACTGGCAGGCAACTAACCTTAGATTAAAGTGTAAAAATGAAGTGCCTTTTTTTTAAGCAAAGTCCTGTGCCACACGGGATGACAGGGGTGGGCACTGGCAGTGGGCACACTACAGTCAGTTGAAGTCGGCCTGACACACACTAGCAGCAGGCAAGCAGCTGAAATTACACTAAAGTGTAAAAATTAAATGCCTTTTTTATGCAAAGTCCTGTGCCAGCCGGTATGAGTGGTGGGCACTGGCAGTGGGCACACTACAGTCAGTGGAAGTCAGCCTGACACACACTGGCAGGCAACTAACCTTAGATTAAAGTGTAAAAATTAAGTGCCTTTTTTTAAGCAAAGTCCTGTGCCACACGGAATGACAGGGGTGAGCACTGGCAGTGGGCACACTACAGTCTGTGGGCCTGCAGCTCCTCACACACAGGCAGGCCAGGCAACTGCAATATGTATATAAAGGAAAAAAAAAAAGCAGACTAATGTTGCAGCCCTAAAAAGGGCTTTTTGGGGTGCTGTCAGGACGCTGTCCTTACAGCAGAGATCAGATGAGTCTTTCAGGACTGGAGTGGACACTGAATTCACTAGCCTAGCTATCGATTTCCCAATTAAATCAGCAGCAGTTACAGTCTCCCTCCTCTCACTAAGACTGCAGCTTCAGAATGAATCTAAAATGGATGCTGTGCAGGAGGTGGGAGGGTCTGGGAGGGAGGGTATGCTGCTGATTGGCTGGAATGTGTCTGCTGACTGTGAGGTACAGGGTCAAAGTTTGCTCAATGATGATGTATAGGGGGCGGACCGAACATCGCATGTGTTCGCCCGGCAGAGGCGAACGCGAACAAGCTATGTTCGCCGGGAACTGTTCGCCGTCGGATAGTTCGGGCCATCTCTATGTTTAAGCACTGTGCCCAGAAAAGAGATGTACCTACTGTAAGCCACTTTTAGATGTTTTCCTACTATGTTTAAGTGTTATAACCAGGGAATGGAATTAGCCCCCCCCCCCGTGCCTTGTTATCCATTTTTGCACTAGACATGGACTATTTTTATTTAGCCATGGACTATATTTTTGTACTTTGTTCCTATAAGAGAAAACACAGCCACTATGTCACCTTTACTTATGTTGCGAGCTCAGATCCTACCTTATGTGATAATATGCTTATACTGACTTATTTGCACTGTAAAATACATTTATACCTTAGGCCTCATGCACACGACCGTTGTTTTATTCCGTGTCCGTTGTGCCATTTTTCGTGATTTTCTGCGGACCCATTGATTTTCAATGGGTCCGTTGAAAACTCGGCTAATGCACCGTTTGCCATCCGCGTCCGGGATCCGTGGTTCCAGTCCATCAAAAAAAAATAACCTGTCCTATTATTTTCGCGGAAAACGGTTTGCGGCCCCATTCAAGTCAATGGGTCCGCAAAAAATGCGGATGCCCATCCGTTTGTCATCTGCATCCGCATTTTTTGCGGATCCCTTGGCTGGCAGTTGGCAACTTGTCAGCCTGTCTTTTGGCAATATCTTAAAAAAAGTTCAGGAACTGGAGAGCCACCAGGCTTTGCAAATAGATTGCAGATCCCTCTCCACCGTGTGGCAAGTTGTCTGTTCTGTGTGCTGATAAAATTTTGTCAGGATGCCAAGGTGGAATGTGGATAAGTTGATTACCTTGGTCCAGGAGCGCCCCGAAACAATGGGACAGCAGGAGTAGTGGCTACCAGGACCGTGTTTGCAAGGAGGTAGCCTGGGAGAAGGTGGCACGTCGCATGCGGCGTGGCGAATGGGAGAAAGGCGACAGCCGATCTCGTGCAGAATTAGGTAAGTGCCAGCTATGTATTTTTTCTGTCCTGCCCTTGTGTTGTCACTTTTCTTTATCTCCAACTTCAAGTAGGCCATGCTACTGTCTCATTTGTTGTTCGCCTTGTAGTTTTCTTCAGGCCTATATTATTTTTTTGTGTTTTTGGCAAAATTTATAACATACACCCTCATATACATTGAAATATGGATGTTCCAGCATTTTGAGTATATAGCATATATGATATATGTCTCCCGTAGCATATTGGCTGTTTGATTAGGTGACATCTGTGCGCCTGTAATAATAGTGCATGCAATAGTTGTCCCCATCCTCTATGGTGAAAAGTGTGTGTTTTCTAAACAGGCCTCCTCAAATATTCACCTTCTTCCTGCCATGCTTGTACATTCCTCTCGCCACTCTCTATCCTACTGTACCATGCAAAATTCTGTGGTTTTTTAAATGAAAATTTGCTTTTTTTTTCAACGTGGAGAGTTGGTTTGACTGTAAGATTAGTTTTTTATGGTTATTCCTTATCTTTGTGTTATTTTTTTTGCGTTTTTTCTGGTGTGTATTTTATAGATTCTGTGGGGTTTTTTCCACAGTGAACCAAACCAAAACACGATGGAATAGCTGCCGAGATCAGTTTCGTCGAGAGCTCAACGAGCGTGGGCAAAGTGGGCAAGGTGGCTCCAAGAAGAGGCCCTATCCATATACCGCCCAACTGCAATTTCTTAGGCCTGTCATGGATCTGAGGTCGTAAGTACTCTTTGCACCCCACCCTTTGTTGACGTACACATTTCACGTTATATTTCATGTAGTCCATTTCCGGCTCTAAACTTAACCTTTTTGGCTGTTTGGCCCTGCTATATGATTAGCTGTCTGATGCGCTGGGGCGTGCTTTGCGCATATGCCGGCTACATTCTCTCTTCATGTGGGGCCCTCCCTTCTATGCCACAGACCTGTGCTATCTACAAGCAGAGCCGGAAGAGAGCGGGTGTCTGACACGTGTGACCTGCATGTCTCATCTCTTCATACAGTTGATGTTGATGTTCTGGGGTGCACGGTGTTGTTCCCCTTACAATCCCATCTTGGTCACCTATCCCGCTAATAGGTGAACAATCTTCTAAAGGGGTCCCCTTTTGTTGTTGGTGGGCACCAGGCCTTTTTTTTTTGCGCCGGAGTCTTGTTTTCTCCAATGGTTTGTTCTTTTCTTTGTAGCGGTTAGCTTTTTCTTTTTGGCATACTGTACATGTTCATACTTTTAATGTTGTGCTCCAATCTACTTCTTCTCCTTGTCTTAATGTCAAATTGCCTGCCTCCACCCCGTCCCTGTATAATAACTACTTCTCCTGGCATGTGCTGGCTCCTACCTGGTTTTGTTGTGTGACCAAAAATTACACTGTTCTTGTTCTCAATGAATTTGTGGAGTGTGATGTTTGGTTGGTTGTGAAACTGCCCTGGGAAAAGACGGATCTAACATCAGCATTTGGTTAGCTCCTTGAATTTGTAGAGCTACTTTTGTGCTGGACAGCTCTAAACACTAAGTAATGTTCCTATAAAGTATTTGTCAATTTGACATCTGGCACTAATTCCTAACTTATTTTCCTGCCTTTTTTGGGGCGTTAATTCAGGCCAAACTTTTAACATTCATTAGAACCGGATAATTCATTATGTGGGGCCTGTCGCTTATGTAATAGACATACCACTGGATTCCATGTATTTTTTAAAAGTATAACAACCTGGAGAATAGTCCCAGAATGTAATGTATTGTTTTTTTCCTTTTCCATACAGTACCGTGGATAGTTTGGATGATCCGGAGGACTCTGATGTCGGGGGCAGCGAGACACCGGCTGTCTTTTCCCCAGCAATAACCCCTGCAGAGGAGTCTCAACCAGCTCCACCCGAAGCAGACATCACATCCCAGCGCAGGCCAGAACTGGGGACCCAAGCTCAGCCCAGGTGGAGGCGTCAGGCCCAACCCTCTTCCTCTGGGCAACAATGTCGGGAAATGATAGATTCCCGAGTTATTGAGTTTCTTGCCCAGAGGAGGAGTGAAGGGCAAGAAGAGGCCATACTGAGGGGTTTTGCTCTTCTACTAAGGCGGGTTCCCCTGGAGAAATACAACCAGTGTATGGCCGCTATATCAATGGTTTTAGACATGTTTGCCTCCTCCTATCAGGGAGACATACTGTCTGAAATTAATTATATGCGCAGGCGGGTCATGAGGCCACCACCAGCAACACATGTTCAACCCTGCCAGACGGCTCCTCCACCCACTCATGGCCCCTCTTTCCACCAACCACCACCGTATCAGGGGTCCCATGAGCAAAACTCCCCCCCCCGGCCACCAAAGTCATGGGGCCACTTTTGTAAGCGGGCAGGGGCGGACTGAGAACCCACAGGGCCCCCGGGCAAAATAAATCAAGGGCCCCCTTACAGGCCCCACCCATGTTCTGCTGCAAGCCCCACCCTTGTCCCGCCTCCAGCCCCACCCTTGTCCCGCCTCCAGCCACACCCTACCCTAAAGCGACATAAAAGGCACCCAGACCACTTCAGCTCATTGAAGTGGTCTGGGTACAGTATCCCTTTTGCAAATCGAGCTGCAATGTTCTAGAGAAACTGCATTGTTTACGTTCCAGCAATAAGTCGGCCTCTAGTAGCTGGCAGCCACCTGAGGGCTTCCTGGATTAAAACAGACCTTTGGTCCGGTATCTGACGCTGGACGTCCTCACACCCTGCATGATGACCTCCAGGGTCAGATTTTTCCCCATAGGAAAGCATTGATTCAATGCTTTCGTATGGGGTGATCTAATCTCAGCGTCCATTAGTGAGCCTCTGTTAGAAGCAGTGTGGGCATAACTACAGTGAAGGGGGCACATATCTGGGCATAACTACTGTGAATGGGGGGGAGGCCCTTCACAGTAGTTATTAATCCCTTTCAGCAGTCCTCCCTTCAGTGAATGGGGGACTGCTGAAAGGGGTTAATAACTACTGTGAAGGGCCTAGCCGTCTGGGCAACCCCACAGATCATCCCCCCACCCACCTTGTACTTGTTCCACTGATCTGCTACTTGCGGGCTACATGGGCATGAGTTCAGTCACTTCGGTGCGCAATCCCATCCTGCGGCGCGTGATCCCGCGAGACCCGTGACCTACAGCGGCGGGTCTTGCGGGATCACGCGCTGCAGGACGGGATTGTCCACCGAAGTGACTGAACTCATTCCCGCACAGCCCACAAGTAGCGGAACAATTACAAGAGGGGTGGGGAATAGCCAAATTAAAAAATATTTTTAACCAAAAGGTGTTATGGGGGCTCTGTGGATGGCACTGTTGTGGGGGCTCTGTGGATGGCACTGTTGTGGGGGCTCTGTGGATGGCACTGTTGTGGGGGGGGATCTGTGGGTGACACATACAGGGAGTGCAGAATTATTAGGCAAGTTGTATTTTTGAGGATTAATTTTATTATTGAACAACAACCATGTTCTCAATGAACCCAAAAAACTCATTAATATCAAAGCTGAATATTTTTGGAAGTAGTTTTTAGTTTGTTTTTAGTTTTAGCTATTTTAGGGGGATATCTGTGTGTGCAGGTGACTATTACTGTGCATAATTATTAGGCAACTTAACAAAAAACAAATATATACCCATTTCAATTATTTATTTTTACCAGTGAAACCAATATAACATCTCAACATTCACAAATATACATTTCTGACATTCAAAAACAAAACAAAAACAAATCAGTGACCAATATAGCCACCTTTCTTTGCAAGGACACTCAAAAGCCTGCCATCCATGGATTCTGTCAGTGTTTTGATCTGTTCACCATCAACATTGCGTGCAGCAGCAACCACAGCCTCCCAGACACTGTTCAGAGAGGTGTACTGTTTTCCCTCCTTGTAAATCTCACATTTGATGATGGACCACAGGTTCTCAATGGGGTTCAGATCAGGTGAACAAGGAGGCCATGTCATTAGATTTTCTTCTTTTATACCCTTTCTTGCCAGCCACGCTGTGGTGTACTTGGACGTGTGTGATGGAGCATTGTCCTGCATGAAAATCATGTTTTTCTTGAAGGATGCAGACTTCTTCCTGTACCACTGCTTGAAGAAGGTGTCTTCCAGAAACTGGCAGTAGGACTGGGAGTTGAGCTTGACTCCATCCTCAACCCGAAAAGGCCCCACAAGCTCATCTTTGATGATACCAGCCCAAACCAGTACTCCACCTCCACCTTGCTGGCGTCTGAGTCGGACTGGAGCTCTCTGCCCTTTACCAATCCAGCCACGGGCCCATCCATCTGGCCCATCAAGACTCACTCTCATTTCATCAGTCCATAAAACCTTAGAAAAATCAGTCTTGAGATATTTCTTGGCCCAGTCTTGACGTTTCAGCTTGTGTGTCTTGTTCAGTGGTGGTCGTCTTTCAGCCTTCCTTACCTTGGCCATGTCTCTGAGTATTGCACACCTTGTGCTTTTGGGCACTCAAGTGATGTTGCAGCTCTGAAATATGGCCAAACTGGTGGCAAGTGGCATCTTGGCAGCTGCACGCTTGACTTTTCTCAGTTCATGGGCAGTTATTTTGCGCCTTGGTTTTTCCACACGCTTCTTGCGACCCTGTTGACTATTTTGAATGAAACGCTTGATTGTTCGATGATCACGCTTCAGAAGCTTTGCAATTTTAAGAGTGCTGCATCCCTCTGCAAGATATCTCACTATTTTTGACTTTTCTGAGCCTGTCAAGTCCTTCTTTTGACCCATTTTGCCAAAGGAAAGGAAATAATTATGCACACCTAATATAGGGTGTTGATGTCATTAGACCACACCCCTTCTCATTACAGAGATGCACATCACCTAATATGCTTAATTGGTAGTAGGCTTTCGAGCCTATACAGCTTGGAGTAAGACAACATGCATAAAGAGGATGATGTGGTCAAAATACTCATTTGCCTAATAATTCTGCACGCAGTGTATATAGCACCTTATGCTATATATGTGTCATCCACAGATCCCCCCCATAACAGTGTCCCTGTGAGTGAATAATCCCCAATAAAGGGTCTGGGGGCCGGCATCTGGTGTTGTAATGGCAGCGGGGCCCGGTGAAGTCACTGTATTCTATTACACCGGGCCCCGCTCACTGTAATACTAATATTCATATGTGAACAACTTGAAATCCTCTCCCTCTGAGCTCTCTGTACTCACAAACTCAGTAGCAGGCCGGGCGGCAGCGCAACTCACTGACGTCACGCGCCTGCTCCTCCCACGTTATGAATGAAGCAGGCGGAGCCAGTGGCGTTGCTAGGGCTGGTGTCACCCGGTGCGGTAGAAAATGGTGTCACCCATCCTCCCCCACCTCCTCCCGAAGCAATAATTTTTTAGCCATATATGGGGGCTATGGTGGTGCTGCTGCCATAGGGGGCATCCGTTAGCTCAGCAGACCCCCTCTAGCAGTCAGAGCCTGGTCTCGGGAGGGGCACTTCCAGATTATTTTCTGTCCACCACCACAAAACAATGGTGCTCATAGAACAGACTACACAGTGTAGCGGTATACTGTATATTGTGTGGCACAGTGTAGAGGTATACTGTATATTGTGTGGCACAGTGTAGAGGTATACTGTATATTGTGTGGCACAGTGTAGAGGTATACTGTACATTGTGTGGCACAGTGTAGAGGTATAATGTATATTGTGGGGCACAGTGTAGCGGTATACTGTATATTGTGTGGCACAGTGTAGCGGTATACTGTATATTGTGTGGCACAGTGTAGCGGTATACTGTATATTGTGTGGCACAGTGTAGGCTATATGTGTATAACATAAACATATTTCATATGAAAACTTAGTTACTTGGCTTGGCCCTTGGGGATCTCGGACACCACTAACAGTTTGGTCGGGGGCTCGTCGGAGCTGATGTTGTGTTTCATCCTAATGAGAAAGATTTCATAATAAGGATTTGGAGAAGGGGCAGAGGGATAGCAGAGCAGGGTGAGGCTGGTGCTGCTACTAGGGGGTCATACCATGGGGAGTAATAAAGCCCACCATAATGCCCCCCCCCCCAGTAGAAATAATTCTCCTTTTAATGTGACAGTGCAAAAAATACCCCCTTGTAATGCCCCCAGTTGAGCTAATGTCCCCATAGTGCCTCCATAATGTCCCAGTATAAAACACCCCTATATAGTGCGTCCAGTAAATTCCCCCATAGTGCTCCTCTCCCCCCTTCCTGCTAGTGCCCCCCATAATGTACCAGTATAAAATGCCCCATATATAGTGCCCCAGTAGATGCCCTCAGTGTCCGGCCTCTGATAGGCTGCCGGCCTAGTGTCCCCATAATGCCCCCCAATAATGTGCCAGTAAGTGTCCCCATAGATGCCCCCCCATCAATGTGCCAGTATCAAGTGCCTCTCTCCTCCCCCCACATGGTCCAGTATCATAGTGCCACCCCCCCCTAATGTGCCAGTATCAAGTGCCTCTCTCCTTCCCACCCCCATGTGCCAGTATCATAGTGCCAAACCCCCCATGTGCCAGTATCAAGTGCCTCTCTCTTCCCCCCATGTCCCAGTATCATAGTGCCATCTCCCCCCCCCCAAAAAAAAGTGCCAGTATCAAGTGCCTCTCTCCTTCCCCCCCATGTGCCAGTATCATAGTGCCAAACCCCCCATTAGGCCATTATCAGGTGCCAACCCCCCCCATGTGCCAGTATCAGGTGCCTCTCTCCTTCCCCCCCATGTGCCAGTATCATAGTGCCAACCCCCTCCCCACGTGCCAGTATCAGGTGCCAACCCAACCCCCCCATGTGCAAGTATCAGGTGCCTCTCTCCTCCCCCCCCCCCCCCATGTGCCAGTATCAAGTGCCTCCTGCTCCCCCCATGGCAGTAACAGTCGGGTATTAAAAAAAACAAAAAAAACACTTATACTCCATGTCAGCGATGCGATGCAGCCTCTTCCTGCATTGACACTGACTGAAAAAATATGAGACTTCTACTGTTATAGCTGGCTAAGTGTACATCTATACACATGACTGCCCTAACACACCCAGCACTGCTATATCTCTATATGACAGCTGTTCTAGCACACTCAGCTCTGCTATATATCTATATATGATAGCTGCCCCAGAACACCCAGCTCTGCTACATCTATTACACATGACAGCTGCACCAGCACACTCAGCTCTACTATATCTCTATATATGACAGCTGCCCCAGCAAACCCAGCTCTGCTACATCTATACACATGACAGCTGCCCAAACACACCCAGCACTGCTTTATCTCTATATGACAGCTGTCCCAGCACACTCAGCAATGCTATATCTCTATATATGATAGCTGCCCCAGCACACTTAGCTCTGCTACATCTAATACACATGACAGCTGCACCTGCACACTCAGCTCTACTATATCTCTATATATGACAGCTGCCCCAGCACATCCAGCTCTGCTACATCTATATATCTCTAAGTATTGCTATAAAGTAGATATATAGAGATATAGCAGAGCTGAGTGTGCTGGGAAAGCTGTCATGTGTATAGATGTAGCAGAGCTGGGTGCGTTTGGGCAGCTGTCATGTGTATAGATGTAGCATAGCTGGGTTTGCTGGGGCAGCTGTCATATATAGAGATATAGTAGAGCTGAGTGTGCTGGTGCAGCTGTCATGTGTATTAGATGTAGCAGAGCTGGGTGTGCGTGGAAGCTATCATATATAGAGATATAGCAGAGCTGAGTGTGCTGGGACAGTTGTCATATAGAGATATAGCAGTGCTGGGTGTGTTAGGGCAGTCATGTGTATAGATGTACACTTAGCCAGCTATAACAGTAGAAGTCTCATATTTTTTCAGTCAGTGTCAATGCCTCTCTTATTGTCGTGCGGTTAGGTGCTTTGCCTCTGATACAGAAGGTCGTGGGTTCAAATCCCAGCAGAAACTTTTCTGAAATACAGGCTAAATTAGAAAACACAAGCACTGACTCCATATATGGACATACAGGGCGGGACACAGGAAGAGTTGCGCTGCCGCCCGGCCTGCTACTGAGTTTGTGAGTACAGAGAGCTCAGAGGGAGAGGATCGCAGAGGATTTCAAGTTGTTCACATATGTATTACAGTGAGCGGGGCCCGGTGTAATAGAATACAGTGACTGCACCGGGCCCCGCTGCCATTACCAGGCCAGCATAACATTAACACATAATGTTATTCTGCGGCTGGCCCCCATCCCGGCCGGGCCTTCGGACCATGTCCGAAGTGCCCGACCGGTCAGTCCGCCCCTGCAAGCGGGGCACGTGATTCAGGCCATATGCGACCTTCAAGTTCATATGGCCCTGGCTCTTTTACCTGTGAGCTTTATTACCTGTAATTTTGTTTTTTTATATCCACTTTATTTTTTAAGTTATTTTATGATATTTGTGTTTAAACTCAGTGGAGTTGTTCATTTTCTGTTTGATTTTGTTGACTAAAATTTAGTCTTAAAGTGTCCATTGACTGCTATTCTTGTTCTTATCATCCATCACACACATTTACATTTAAAACACATTCACCATATAGAAACAGACACACACACATGATTTACAAGACCAAAATTTATTTTGGAAATTATTCTGTGTTTAGAGTCCGGTGAACATGAGGTATTAGAAGATTTTGGGGACCATATCCTTCACAAAAAAAGAGATTGTAGTCACCACACAATGTTGGTGAATCAATCTTTATGCTCTTTGGATTTACTTAGACGGATATTCTGTCCCAAAAACCTCAGCCCGCAAGCCAACGTCAAGGGTCCTCATTCTCTTGCGAGTCTCTACACTCAACTAAAACCAATAAATTTAAATAATCTACCTCAAAACAAAAAATAAACTAACGAGAACAGAAGATATCAAACACTGCCACGAAAAGCGTCCCTCTGCCATGGCAAGGACCCCTCTGGGCTCAAAAAGTAGTCTGCAAAGAGTTCCCGAACTGCAATACCTGCAATACCAGGTCGTCTATGCAGGGTCCGATCCAAGCCAAAAACTGTTGACGTAGGAAATTCATCCATGTCAACAGAAGAAGAGGAGAAAGCCTCGTGAATCCGAGTGAAGTTGTGTAGAACTACACAAGCTTGAATCACCAGGGTAGCATTCTCCAGATCCATTTGTATGGTTGTCAAAAACACCCTTCACTTGCTAGAGAGTATTCCGAAAGCGCACTCCACATACCGACGGGCACGAGTCAATTGGTAGTTGAAAATATGCCTCCTGACATCCAAACCACACTTTGGGAAGGGCCGCATAACATGGGGAGTCAATGCAAACCCTTCATCCGCCACGAAGACAAATGGAGCCGGCGGACAATCAGATCCGGGCAGTCTTCTGGACTCGGGAAGGGCAAGCTGGGTGGCACGAAGCCGCTCACCCATTCTAGAAGCACTAAAGATGCGAGCATCCGCTGTGCTTCCATAGGCCCCGATATCAACCATTATAAACTTATAGTTACTGTCAGCAACAGCCATCAGCACTATAGAAAAATAATGCTTATAATTGAAGAATCGGGACCCTGAGTGAGGAGGCTTCTTCACACGAATGTGCTTGCCATCCATTGCCCCCAGGCAGTTGGGAAACTGCGGTGAAACATTGAAGCCCTCAGCGATCCGAAACCAATCGTCCACCTTGGGCTGTGGCTTCACCGTCTCTCGGAGTTGTTGCCAGATGACCTGGCAAGTGTGACGCACAATCCGAGAAATCGTCGAGGTTCCCAAAAGAAACTCAAAATGCAGTGATGCAAACGAGTTCCCTGTAGCAAGGAATCTGTGGGGAAAAAAAAAAATAATAAAAAAAATTAAAGTAGCCCAAGAAAGGGGACAGCATAAACATAGTTCCTATAATGCAGGGGTAGAGAACCTCTCAAGCTGCTGTGAAAGTACAATTGCCAACATGTTGTTTTTTTTTGGGTAACAGCATCATAAAGTATCCATGCTGGGAGTTTCAGTGTAAAAACAGCTAGAGAGCCGGAGGTTCCCTAACACTCCTCTAATGCTTGCTATGCCACGTATTCAAACTGTCTATGACTATTGTGAACGAATATCCGCACAAAAATTACATTAGCATGGATACTATAAACACTGCCACCAATGGCGGTGTAGCCACGACTCAAATAAGAAATGATACACCTCCTGTGCGGACACCATTTACATGCACTATGTATATTAAAGGTAGGCTGATGGGGGACACTCTACATGATGCTGACATTAGGACAAATTTGCAATGAAAGCGGATTAGAAGACACAAAAAAAAAAAGCTATAAACTTTGCATGTTATATGCCCTGGATACCAAATAACCAACTGAATTTAGAATGGTACTAACATATTAAAGCCAAAAAAAGGTATCTTCCAATAACACAGCCACATATCTTACAACATACATTTAGGTAAAAAATTCACTGAGCACCAAAGTCCTGCACATTAAAAATGTGGTCAACATTAATAAAATCTTGCTTACCTCAACGTGACGATGAGCCTTTCTTCTGGAGTAATGCTGTGCCTCATATTGGTGTCCATGAAGGTAAGGACAGTACGTAAAGACGACAGCAAACAATCAAAGGTACTTACTGACATCCGACAGAACGCAAAGAACTTCTCAGGATGCAGACGAAGATTTTTGTAAAGGCTATGGAAGTGTCCTTTCCGGTATTGTTGAGACAAGATGGGATGGACCCAAAAACGCCGCCTTCTAGTCGGTTCCTCATCCAAAAGGGAACGGTGGCCCCAGGGACGAGAAACAAGCCAGTGCAGTACAACTTCTCCCTCTGAATCATCCGCCATGGTGAGGCCCAAGACGAAAAAAAAGGGAGAACACAACGACAGCAAAGCCAAGCAGTCAACAGAAACTCTGTACCCTGTGGAGACTACAGAAAATGGCCACCAAACAAAAACTCAGGTGCCCAGCATATATACCTATATTGCTGGGTGTGGATATTAAAATTACATTGATTGACTTTTTTTTTTTTTTTGGTTGGGTCATGTCCGCAAAAAAAAAAACGGAAGACACACGGAAACACAGCGGAACCAAAAACGGAAACTGATCACAGAACAACGGAACCCCGTTTTGCTGACCATTAACAAATACTGTCGTGTGCATGAGGCCTTAACCAAACTTTTCACAGGAAGAAAGAAGCAAGGGGCCAGTATACTATGATGTTATGTGCATATACCTGTTGCTATTTGTTTTGCACGTCACAGGAGATCTATGTGGCAAGACACAGAGGACAGCTATAGTTATGTAGGGGTGAGTGCAGTGACCCAGAGGATCAATGCTAAAGGTTAATTGCCTGCAAATAGTTAAATATTGTGATTTAATGCTAAAAGCACTCTGTGCTTTAATTTTTTGGAAACCAGGAAGCAGAGGACCCCAGTACCTTTGGAAACGATTATGCCCATATTGTACCAGGCAACATTTTCCTGGTGAAGTCCCGCAAGGAAAGGAAGGGCCCAAAAAAAGATGCAGAGTGTGTTCCAAAAAGTGGATAAAAAAGGACACTATTTATCATCAAGAAACCTGCCCTGGAAAACCTGGCCTCTGCATAATGGATTGCTTCAAAGTGTACCACTCAACCATGGATTATTATTATTTTTTTCCTTTATGTACCCTGTAGATTCACCACCTTATTACACTCTAATGTACTCTGCATAGCATAGGCTGGGTTCACATCTGGCTGTGAATTCCGGCAGTCTGTTCCGGCACAGGAACAGACTGTCAAAGTTCACTGTATCCGCCTTAGCCAGATACCCATTCACTGTAATAGGATCTGGCGGTAATCCAGCATATATGCATGCATGTAGGCCGGATACAGCGACTGGATTACAGTGGCGGAGTTCTTAACGCAGATGTGAACCCAGCCTTACATATTCTTTTTTTCACCGTACACTACACCTTCATTTCTGGAAAAACACCTATGGGGTCAAAAGGCTCACTACACACCTCAATAAATTCCTTAAGCGGTGTAGTTTCCAAAATGGGATCACAGAGTTTCCACTGTAGGGATACCTCAGGGTCTCTTCAAATATGACATGGCGCAACTAGGAGTCATGCGGTGTGCCTATACAGCAGTTTATGACCACATATGGGGTGTTGCTGTATTTACGAGAAAATGGATAAGAAATTGTTGCTTTTTCTCCTGTTATCCCTTGTAAAAATGAAAAATTTAGGGATAAAGCAACATTTTATTGTAAAAAAAAAATAAATTCATTTTTATGTCCAAGTGTTTCTAAATTCCATGAAATGCCTGTTGGGTCAAAGCATACACTATACCTATACCTCTTGAACAAATTCCTTCAGGGATGTATTGTTCAAAATAGTGTCACCTTTTGGGGTACCTCAGGGTCTCTTTAATTGTGACATGGCACCTGAAAACCATTCCAGAGAAATATGCACTATAAAATATGCACTCCATATTGAACTCATTGCTTTCTGAGCCCTTCTATGAGCCAATACAGCATTTTACAACACACATGGGATGTTTGTGTAAACTGCAGAATGAGGGTAATCAATATTATGGTTTGTTTTGCTGTTAATCCTTGCTTAATTATAGGAAAAAAAAGTGATTAAAATGGAAATTCTACAATAAAAAAAAAAATTCAACTTTAATTCCTGTGGAACACCTAAAAAGTTAACTAAGTTCCTAATATCAGTTTTTGAGTAATTTGAGGGATGTTGGGGGTTATTTAGTAAGCTGAAATACACCTATATTAGGCGTATTTCAGGCGCAGATTGTGGCTCAACAATTAGTTGCACCGCAATCTGCGACTTCTCCCAGCTCAGGCAAGGTCTAAAATTGTGGGTGCGGCGTGGGCACGTAGAAAAAGGTCTAAATGTAAGACAGCTCAGAAGCAGTCTTACATTCAGACCTGGCGGAGGATCCGCCAAAGTTATGAAGAGGCCTACACCTCTTCATAACTTTGGTGGTATCACCGCCAGCTTAGGGCTTTAAGAATGGTGTCTAAAATGCCTGTCTTAATACATGTAAATGTGCCCCGTTGTTTCTAAAATGTTTCATTTATGGTATTTATGTAAGCCTTCGGTTTTCAAGTTTTTCTTGAAAATTTGCTTCTAAAATTGTAACGTCCTAAGAAATTTACCAATCATTTACCAAACTTTCCCCGATCACGCCGGAAGCAGTCTTACATTTAGAAGCAGTGGTGGATCCGCCAAAGTTATGAAAAGGCTGCGCCTTTTTAAAGGTATAGGTGTTTATTAAGACCAATGTCTAAAATGCCAGTCTTAATAAATGACCCCCATAGTGAATGTTAATTAGTAAACATTTTGGAAAGCATTAAAGGTAAAAACATATTGACCCAAATACATTCTCAGAATCACTTGGATACGTAAAAGCATTTCTAAGTTATTACCACATAAAGTGATGTCAGAAAGGGAAAAATAGCTGTATCTGGAAGGGGTTAAACCTAACTTTTGTCTAGAAATGTTACTCCACTTATTTTACACCACTTCCCCTCCACTGCAATAACTTAGTGACTTTTTTTTTCCACAACTTCTTAAAATCTTGACTGAACTGAATTGCCCACTTTACCACCCACTTTTCAGGACTGGAGTGAGTGGTGTAAAAATTTAAAAAGTTGCAACATTTTTGTGCAAAGTGATCGCAAAAACTGACAGAGCCCTTTTCTTCTTTTTGCACTTTTTGAAGCCAGAATTCTGGGGCGCAGAGCTTAATACGGTTTATTCTCCCCATAGATTCCACAGTGCCATCATTAATTTTAAGTGACACACCTGAAGGAATTGCACATAAGGCTAAAAGAAGGAGGTCACATATAAATAATATCAGTGATTCAGAACAATTCAATATAAGGGTCTCTTCCTAAGGTGATAATTCAATAATGCACAGATTCATATATAAATAACATAACGTGCAAGTGCTATGAATCCCTAGAAAAAGAAACAAAATCAAATAAAATGTAAAAACATGGTGAAAAAGTAAAACCCAGAACCATGATAGAAAAACCCTATCAGCACTGACTTTGGCTTAACTAAGATATATAAATTTTTTAACTATAATTGACATTTTTTGCATGTCTATAGGATGCATCAGAAAGTGGGATTCTCTCATTGTGCCAACAGCGGCTGAGAAAGGGAGGAAAAACAGGAGTATGTACAATGTTCTCTCCCCTTTGAAGAGGTTTTCTGAGACCCAGCAACCCATATTAATGAATCACATCTTTCCTGCAGAAAAAAGTTTCCAAAATACTTATCAATGTGAAGTTGCGCATATCAGTCACTGGAGCTTCTCTACAGAAAATTCTACATCTGCCGACGTCACATCCTTTACCAGGTTTGCAGTCTGGTTTTTGGGTGGGGATGTCAATTCTGCAGCCCAGAATGGAAGAGGCGCTGTGGACATGGCCAGAACTATTCATCTTCCTGGCAGAGACGCAGATGAGGTTGATTTAGGAGATTACACATGCGCCACACATGTAAACTTCTGCAGGCAAGATCTGATTAGTAATGGTAGGTTGCAGGGTCCCAGAAAACCCCTTTAATCTATGAGAGTTATGCAGAAGACTAAGGCAGTGCTCTCAGCCTTTTTGCTTTACACATCTGTGGTTACAGGACCTCCATTCTCTCCTATGGATAATGACAGAAGTGTTAATGGTTGCTTAACTTACAGCTTCAAAAAATCCATATTACTCTGTGATTTTAGATAAAAGAATGAACTAATGGCAATGAATAAAGAGAAATATGCATTCAAATCCTTTGTAATCACTGTCCCAGACTAAAGTCAGTGAAGTCTGGGTTGTAGACGGTCATATTCAGGTGCTGGGTCACCTCAGAGTTCAATACTGCCATGACTTCTGCTGGATAATTATTTTTATAAAACCCTATAGGGCAGTGGTGGCGAACCTATGGCACGGGTGCCAGAGGCGGCACTCAGAGCCCTCTTTGTGGGCACCTGCACCCTGGAAAAAGTCTCTAAGGTGTACCAATATGCCTTAGACCTTTCCTGCCATTCATCAGCGCAGGGCGCACTATGAACAGCACAGGCAGCGCACTGAATGCAGGAAGGCTATTAAAGCTACTACATGATAAAGTACATGGAAAATATACCATATTGGACTGTAGTATTCAGATTAAAGGAGTTATTCCCATTTTAACCAAGGCAGCCCCCCTGACTTGAGCATCGGAGCAGTTCATGCTCCTCTGCTCTCCTTTCCCTGCTCAATCTCGCAGGGAAAAGGCATTTTGTGGAGTTCCAGTGACGAACCGAGCTCTCCATAGGGCTGCCAGGCGGAGGCTTCCGCCCAGCAGTGAGCCTGGTGACGTAACCGGCACTGATGGGCTGGCATAAGCGCTGCCCTAGCCTGTAAAACGGTTAGGGCAGCGCTAAAGCCCGCCCATCAGAGCCGGTGACATCACCGAACACACTGCTGGGCAGAAGCCTCCGCACGGCAGTGTGTTATTGTAAATAAAAGAGCCCTTGCCCTGCGCGATCCAGCGCAGGACAAGGGAGAGCATCAGAGCATGAACTGCTCCAATGCTCAAGTCAGAGGGACTGCCTTGGTGAAATTCCGGGTATGTTCAGGTTCAGCTCTGAACTCGGACAACCCCTTTAAATTGCCGTGTTGGCACTTTGCGATAAATAAGGGGGTTTTGGTTTGTGGTTTGGGCACTCAGTCTCTAAAAGGTTCGCCACCACTGCTATAGGGGCACTGAGCCAGTGGCGAAGCGTGTGTGTGTGGGGGGGGGGGGGGGCCAGGTAGTAAAATGAGGGCGATGGAAGCCTATGGCGCCCTTCTGTTATGCCTTATAGGCCTGAAGCCTATGAGGCAGTTGAATGGCACAGGAGATCACGATTACCTCACTGTAACCTCCTGCGTCGGGTCTCGCGAAATGACGAGATGACGTGGGGCGGGAGGGTCTGAGTGAAGAAGAGAGGTATTTATTTATTACTTTTAATGTATGCACCCTAAAGCAGGCAGCACTGGGGGAACTATGGAGGTGGGGAGGAGGATTAATATATATATATATATATATATATATATATATATATATATATATATTTAGAGAGAGAGAGAGAGAGAGAGAGTGGGCCATAATGATAAAGAGAGGACCAATACTCCCTATACAGAGGGGGCCAATACTTCATATACAGAGGGGGGCCAATACTTCCTATACAGAGGGGGTCATTATACTTTATTATAACCCCTTCACATCCGGGTCATTTGCCCCCTTCCTGACCAGGCCTAACTTTGCAAATCTGACATATGTCACTTTATGTGGTAATAGCTTTGGAACGCTTTTACTTATCAAAGCCTTTCAGAGATTGTTTTCTCGTGACACATTGTACTTCATGATAGTCATAAATTTGAGTCAATATATTTCACCTTCATTTATGAAAAAATCCCAAATTTACCAAAAATTTTTAAAAATTCGCAATTTTAAAAATTTCTATTTCTCTGCTTTTAAAACAGAAAGTGATTCCTCATAAAATATTTATTACTTAACATTCCCCATATGTTGGCATCATTTTGTAAATGTCATATTTTTTTTTTTCGGACGTGAGAAGGCTTAGAACTTTAGTAGCAATTCTTAAAATTTTTAAGAAAATTGCCAAAACCCACTTTTTAAGGACCAGTTCAGGTCTGATGTCACTTTGTGGGGTTTACATAGTGGAAACCCCCCATAAATGACCCCATTGTAGAAACTACATCCCTCAAGTTACTTAAAACTGATTTTGCAAACATTGTTAACCCTTTAGGTGTTCAACAAGAATTAAAGGAAAATGGAGATCAAATTTCACTTTTTTGGCAGATTTTCCATTTTAATAAATTTTTTTCTTTAACACAGAGGGTTAACAGCCAAACAAAACTCAATATTTATTATTACCCTGATTCTGCGGTTTACAGAAGCACACCACACGTGGCCGTAAACTGATGTATGGGCACACGGCAGGGCGCAGAAGAAAAGGAGAAGGTTTTTGGAAGGCAGATTTTGCTGAACTGGTTTTTAGATGCCATGTCCAATTTTAAGCCCCCCTGATGCGCCCCTAAAGTAGAAACTCCAAAAAGTGACCCCATTTTGGAAACTAGGGGATAAGGTGCCAGTTTTATTGGTACCATTTTGGATTTCTAATTGCTCTATATTATGTTTTTTGTGAGGCAAGGTAACCAAAAAATGGCCGTTTTGGCACTGTTTTTATTTTTCATTTTCTACAACATTCATCTGACAGGGTAGACCATGTGCTATTTGTATAGAGCAGGCTGTTACGGACGCAATGATATCAAATATGTCTACTTTCTTTGTTTGTTTCAGTTTTACATAATAAAGCATTTTTGAAAAAAAAATTATGTTTTTGTGTCTCCATATTCTGAACGTCATATTTTTTTATTTTTATGCCGATCGTCTTGTGCAGGGGCTCGTTTTTGCAGGAAGAGCTGACGTTTTTATTGGTACCATTTCTGGGGACATATGATTTTTTGATCATTCATTATAACACTTTATGGGGCAAGGTGACCAAAAAATTGTTTGTCTTAGCACAGTTTTTATTTATTTATTTTTACAGCGTTCACCTGAGGGGTTGGGTCATGTGGCATTTTTATAGAGCAGATCGTTACGGACGTGGCGATACCTAATATGTATACCTTTTCTTATTTATTTAAGTTTTACACAATAATAGAAAAAAAAATTATGTTTTAGTGTCTCCATAGTCTGAGAGCCATAGTTTTTTTTTTTTTGACCGATTGTCTTAGTTAGGGTCTTATTTTTTGCAGGATGAGGTGACAGTTTGATTAGTACTATTTTGGGGGGCATACGCCTTTTTGATCGCTTGGTGTTGCACTTTATGTGATGTTAGGTGACAAAAAATGGCTTTTTTGGCACAGTTTCTTTCTTTCTTTCTTTTTTTTACGGTGTTCACCCGAGGGGTTAGGTCATGTGATATTTTTATAGAACTGGTTGCTACGGACGCGGCGATACCCAATATGTATACTTTTTTTTTTTTATTTCACTTTAACACAATAGCATTTTTGAAACAAAAAAAATTCTGTTTTAATGTGTCCATTAGAGCTATATATTTTTTTATTTTTTGAGTGATTTTCTTATGTAGGGACTAATCTTTTGCGGGATGAGGTGACGGTTTTATTGTCACAATTTTTTGGGACATATGCCTTTTTGATCACTTGGTGTTGCACTTTTTGTGATGTAAGGTGACTTTTTTGACACAGTTTATAATTAATTTTTTAATGGTGTTTTTTGGACTGGGTGGATCATGTGATATATTTATAGAGCCGACCCTCACAGATGCAGCAATACCAAATATGTTTATTTTATACATTTTTTTCTATTTTTAAATTATTATTTTTATTCCTTACTTGGGGGAATATTATATTTTTTTTACATGTGAAACCTTTTTTTATTTTAACACTTTATTTTTTTATTTTACACTTTGCGTCCCCCATAAGGTCATACAAGACCTCTGGGGGACATTTAACTTCACTTTTTTTTCCCCACTATTGATTTCTCCTGTAACTGGGGCAGAAACATCCATTCAGAGATAGAGATCCACCCAACGGAAGTTTATAGTCTATGGGCAGTGGTAATACAGAGGGGGCAATTATGTATAATAATAGAGAGGGGGGGGCACTGCAACTGGTCGTAATAAATACTGGGGCTACTACAGGGGTCTTTATAAATACTTGGGCCACTATAGGAGGCATTTTAACTACTGCAGACACTATAGGGGACTTTATTACTATTGCGGGCTCTTATAGGGGTACCTTATAGAGGGGCCCTGTTACTGCTGGGGGCACTACAGAAGGCCTTATTCTTCTAGGATCCCTATGGGGGCATTATTAATACTGGGGTGCTGAAGGTTTTTATTATTGAGCGCAATATGGAGGACATTACTACTAATGGGGTTGCTATTGAGGGTGATGCAGGGAACATTACCATTGAGGACAGTTTGGGAGTGTATTATTATGGGGGACTGTCTGGCTCTACCACAGTATTGGGGGGCAGCAGGAAGGAGAGGGCGATGGTAAAGTGAAGAATCTAAAAAAAAAAAATTCTGTGATAAACTCTGCAGAGACGAGACACGGCTGAAAGAAGGTATCATGGTGGTCTTATCTCGGAATGAAGACATTGAGGAAAGAGTGTACCTCAGAGGAGACGTGGCTGGATGTAAGAGGTATGTGCTGCTGTATTCTACTGTATTTTTTGTACCAATATATATAATGTCTATCCACATATTACTTTCATGGTATGGTAGGGGGGCGGAGGACTTCAGGCCACACTGTGTGTGATCTGAATTCTAGGGGCTCCCATCCATCTACTAGATTATCTGTACTCAGTTATCACTGTGTTACGTGTGGTGTTACATAGGACTGCAGTTGACATCTACTATATTATCTGTGTGTCGACAGGTGGGGGGCGCAATAAATGGCTTGCCCTGGGTGCTGGCAACCCACGCTATGCCACTGCTGTCAGCATCATGCAACCAGATTTAACATGTCTTGTAAGGGCATTCTTAGTGTAGGTTCACAAACACATTTTTGGATCAGGGTTTGAGGCAGGTTTTCCAGCTCAAACCAGAAGTGGATTCAGCAGCAAGAAGTAGAAATCCTTCCATTACAGTTCAGATTCAAAAGCCTTCTGAAGAAAAAAAAAAAACTCCACTTGAACCTACCCTTAATTTGAGAGCATTTTATTGGACAGGAGGATTTCTTTATGATGGCCATGAAAATATGCCCTTGATCCTGTCAATGTTCAGATGTTTTCTTAGCTAGAAAACCTTTCCACTGTTGCAGATACGAGAAAAAGTCTGAAATTTGTTATTCATGAGAGAACAAATTTCCATTTTTCCGAACAGACATAATAGCTATCATTACCAATGTCGTTGACATGTGGATCATCAGTGATTATTGTTACATCTGAGGCTGGCTATAGCTAAATGAACAAAGGAAATCCAGGCTAATTGTAAGAGCCATCAGCGATTATATGACCAGGGAAATACAAAGGGACCGAGAAAGGCTCAATATCGCTGGTACTACGTGACAAATGTAGTGGTATACAGTATGTTGTGTAACTCATAATACACCAAAAGGCCCTAGAAAATGAACATATTCATAGTTTTAAATGAATACAAGATACACATTCACAATTGGTAATTAGAAAAAAAAATCTGTTGAGGTTTTTAACATTTATTGTCATTCTTAACTATCAGACATTATAAATCAATCAGCAATACAATGGGATAAGAAAAGATACATTTCACTTTAAAATCATACATAAGCTTAATGATGTCCAAAGTCATAAGTAACAAAATCCAACGTGTAAAACAATGCCCCGAGCTTTCCCGATATAGCCACAGAAGATGAATAATATATTGCAGAAACACTTGGATATTTCACAAGTGCCCTTGCAGAAATACAAATATACCAGTATGTCAGCACTCATCAGGTCGAGTGGCAGAAAGTGAGAACTATATGCTAGGACCGCAATGCGAAACTGAAGTCTTTGTGAAGAAACTCAGCAGTGACCTCCTGCAGATTTACAGAAAAAGATATTTCCAGAAGCCCTGAACACCAGGGAAAGTATCTAACCTTCAAAAGGCAGCAAACCTCAGATATGTGTTCTGAATGTAAAGTTAGTTTAATTGACCAGTTCAAGACTGGGCCATTTACTTCCCCTTCCTGACCAGGTGCATTTTCCTTTTCTTTTGTAAAGGGTAGGGATGAGCAAATCGACTTTGGATGTTTCATCCGAAGTCGATTCGCTCATCCCTAGTAAAGGCATATTTTTTTCCGTTCAGTCATGTAAATAATTTTTGTGCCTTTTTTCAGTGATGCACGGACAATGCCAGAAAAAGGTTAGTACCCTTCTTTTTCTACATGTAATAACACAACGCTGCTATATGTGATGCAAAGCTTAAAAATTGAGATGAAAATGATAGCTGTAAACAATGCTCATAAGGGAACAGCCCCAAAGATTAATGAAATAATGGAGGGTGACATTTTTCCCGAGGGGCTTACTAGATCTACTTAAGATGCCTAAAGCCAATGAATAGGTCCCAGGGTTGCAAATCATAGGCCAGAACTGGAGCCCGTGGTAGAGTAGGAACTGACCAACCCCCATCTACACATGCCTGCTATTCTGAATAAAAAACATTTGATGTCATGGTGTCCTATCAAAGGTTTTGAACGTTAGAAAGAGGAAACGCACTCACAGAGAGCTCAGTCTTTACTCATTGCAGGAGATGGGCTCACATAGAAAGACTATGAGCCAATCTCGATTCCAACTCCTGCAGTGAGGAGAGAGTGCTCTTTGTGAGGCTTTCTTTCTCCTCATTCTAGTGATCGGTGGGGATCTCAGCAGTCGGACCTCCACGGACAAAAACTTTTGCTATGACATATGAAAAGTTTTTTCAAAGTACAGGGACACTAACAATACCTTCTCTGCTTGCAGTTATTCTGTAGGAACCATCACTGATCATGTAAAGGACAGGGGTGGACTGGCCATATGCCCTACAGGGAAATTTCATGTTTGACCGATGCCCAGGGGGCCACCTGAGCCCTCTTTATGGCTACTGGCCAGGTACATAATAATCTAATGCTCTAAGCATTAATTAATGCTAGGAGCCTCAGGTACTTATGCAACTGGCCAGCAGCCACAGGTGCCCTCCTGAATTCAACTGCATCACCATCCTCAGTATGGTGGTAGGGCAGCATTTTATCCTGCAATGTGGTATTTGGATCTCCTGGGGTCATATGCTGTGCTGCACTACTGTATTACTGGCACCACCTACTTCTGTTGTCCCTGCCTTCTGACAATTTGGGGCCACTTTTAGTTTTTTTTTTCCAGGGCCACTTTAAGTTCCCAGTCCGCCCTGGAAGAACACATGGATACAGTACAGTTATCAGAGCTGTGTCCTGTAACAAGCCGTGCACCGGGGTGTCCTCTGGGCGTAAACAATGAAGGCTCCTATTGCAGAGATTTTGAAAACAAAGAGGCAATAATACAGAAAGTATTTCAGCATACAAAAGCATAACATGTATTTGCTGACACTGTAATACCCCTCTAATGCTCACTCCACAGAGTACTCCAGACTTATACGAGTGCCCACTAGTAATCTATTTAGGGCACCTAAAAGCCCTTTACATTATTGTACCTCGTCTACTGACATTTTTACATGACTACACCTGACATCTACATGAACTCTTGGAATTCTGTCCACATTTATTAAACTAATGTTTCCCACCAATGTTGAATTCACAGTAAAGATTTCTTGGTTAGCATCCATGAATTCTACACTGAACCAAGGGCGTAACTACCATAGCGGCAGACCATGCGAGTGCTATGGGGCCCAGTTTTAGTTGGGTCATCTCCTCTTCTACTGGAGGTCAAAACTTGGTCAGGACTCTACCCTCTAAAGGAACAACTTTTAGCATATGAGGCAGTGGAAAAATGGCCCAAGGGTAATTGAAAAGGTTTAGGCAGAAAACCTTCTGTCCTGTGTGGGGGGCCTGGTTTGATCCTTGCTATGGGGCCCTTACTTCTCTATGTACGCCACTGCGCTGAACTATATCCTTTAAAATGTTACAAATTGTGGTGTAGCAAAGCACATCACAGCTCCCTAGTGGAAATGTGCAATGGGGGTACAGAATGTCTCCATTCACTCTATTATTAGGTTCCATTCCTTTGGGTTTCCATTTATTTTTGATAACCAGAATAGTGTTATATATTGTGCTATATATGATGGTGATTTCACTGAAAGAGTTCAAGAGGGGCCTGGATGTATTTCTGGAATGTAATAATATTATGTTATTAGAGATGGGTCGTTGATCCAGGGAGTTATTCTGATTGGAGTCGGGAAGGAATTTTTTTTTCACCTAAAATGAGGAAAATTGACTTCTATCATCTGCCATGATCCATCATGTCTGCATTAATAACAAACCATTATACTAGTGCAAGGAGAGACTTAAATAAAGGTCAATCACTGTGGGACACGTCAATGTCTATATTGTGGACTATGCCTATGAAACTATAAACTGGGTGTGAACCAAGTCAATATACTTATGGCCTCATGTAAAAAAGTCCTAAATAGTTACTAGAGAGGTGTCGTTGATCCAGGGAGTATTTCTGATTGCCTGATTGGAGTCGGGAAGGAATTTTTTCCCCTAAAGTGAGGAAAATTGGCTTCTACCTCACAGTTTTTTTTTTTGCCTTCCTCTGGATCAATTTGCAGGATAACAGGCCGAACTGGATGGACAGATGTCTTTTTTCAGCCTTATAAACTATGTTACTAAATCCAGAAAGGTATGAAATTAAAAAGCTGCTCGATTTACACAACTTGCTCCAAATCACAATGAAAAATGTTTCTTTATTTTCTGGTAAAAACATCTTCCATTTTAGTATTTTTATGGATGTTCTAAATGTTTCACAAAAAAAAGAAAACATTTTTTGTCATCTGCATACAGTAATATGGAAGCAACTTTAGAAGCAAAAACACATATCTTATAAAGTAACATGTAAACACATTAGAGGCTGTCCATCGCATTAAACAGGTCTCGGATATAAAGCAGGAGGAGCAGAGCAGATTGATATGTAGTTTAGTAGGAAACAATTTAGGGAGGACTGTATAAAGCCCTGCACTTTAGAATTCCATCTTCAAAAAGTCACAAATAGGGCTTTGCGACTTTTTTTGGGGGGCTTAAATGCACAAAACATTTTGCGTTTCTACACCACTCACTCAGGTCTTGGAAAATGGGCATGGGTAGCCTGTCGAGCTGATTTAGATTTATCAACTGAGACATTTTGAGCAGTTGATAAAATTGTAACAAGCTCTAGTAAAAGGGAAAGAAAGTAGACAGTGGAGTAACATCTCAAGACAGAAGATAAGCCGAATGTATCAAATATTGTGCAATTGGAAAAATATGGAACAAATTACGTCAACACAGAATCCCTTAAAACATTAAGAATTCCCCCATGATAAATCTTTCCTATAGTAATTTTTGTTTTAAAACTTTGCAATGGTAAAAGATCCAGTATAACTTATACGGACTCCAGACCAAAAAAATGCAGTACAATCTGCTATATAATGTTAGATGTAGAATGCACATTTTTTGGGGGGGGGGTTTGCAGAACTTCATACATTACAAGGATCCTAGCTACCATCGTTGCTTTGCCCGCTTGGGTTCCTGGAGTGGGGTGTGTTAGTAGTTTTAGCGATGCACTGAAACCACACGTCCCACGATACTCACTGAGCATGTGTCACAGAGACATTTATCAAATCTGCTATGTCACTTTTATGATGTAAAAATATTGCAAGCGTGTGACATTTGGTGTATTATTTTGAGGATCTACACCACTTTCAAAAGTGGCGTGAAAAGTAGGTCAGGATTAGATTAGAACACCCTTATGTCTCATCGAGGGTGCATTCACATGACTAAGTATTTTGTGGTCTGCAAAATATGGATTTTTTTGCGGACCCACTGACTTGAGTGACTCCATGGATCATCAGATCCGTATCTCCGTTCTGCAAAAAGACAGAACTTGTCCTATACTTGGCCACAAATGCGGACCAAGGACCCATTCAAGTTAATGGGTCAGCAAAAATAAAATAAAAGATGCAATATAGATGCCACACTGACAGAATCCGTATTTTGCCCCTAGTGTACTTTTACAGACACAGGTGTACACTACATTACACGTGTGGCAAATATATTACTGTGCTCCATTTCAGAAATTTGGTGAAACCTCACAAAGCAAAGACAGACTTAAAACTGACACCAAAACCACCGAAAATTATAAATTACCTTTTTCAGTGTCGGCCCAACGTGTGGCATGTGATTGCTATTATGCTAGACATTGGGGACTTATTTTGCAGGCAGAACACAGTTTGAGAGATGTACGTAACCTCACCCTTTTAGCAACAAGAAAGTGCCAGCGCGATCACGAATAGATGGACAAAACAGTAAAGTAAGCAAACTAAAAAGTTGTTGAGATAATGTTCCCCTACACTGATATGGCCACTTCCTCCTACTCCTTTCATGACTCTACACTGTAACGTGCCGTGAGCAGGGATGGGCCGGGAACTAAACGTGGCCCCATGTTGTAGGCGACAGAAGGCAGGGCCAACACAAGCCACATGTAGGTGGGGCCAGCAATACCGTACTGCACCACAAAATACTGCCCCAGCAAAACCAAATACCACAGTGCAGCATAAAACACTGCCCCATCACCATACAGTTGAATTCTGGAGGCCACCTGGGGCCGCTAACCAGGTGCATAAGTACCCGATGCTCCTAGCATTAATTAATGCTGAGAGCATCAGATCTTTATGTACCTGGCCAGTGGCCATTAGGAGGGCTCGGGTGGCCCCTTGGGCATGGGCCCATTTCCCTGTAGGGTCATTGGCCAGTCCGCCACTGCCCAGGAGTCCTTCCTTTCTTCTTGCTGCTTCACAGCTGGCTTTTCTCCGTCACGAGAGAACAATCTGTGTGCTGGAGTGTCTAAGAGGAGTTTCCACTGACAGAACCTGACTACAGAGGACGCATTCTGTTTGCATTGTCCGTTGGCTGGATGCAGCAATAAAGCTCCCAGCACATGTGTGAAATGCATCCATCCCATTCACCCACTATCATACATCATGGAAATCCACCTAAAGAATACCGCTAACATACACTGCAAACACAGTGTAAATTGACCTTTACAAAGTAGCATATTTTCTTATCTTATAGCAACTAGCCTGAGTTTGTCTAAATGTGCACTTTAAATCCATGTTTATTCTAAGTTTATGAGTCCAGTGGGCGGTCCCACTCATACAGGAAAGGCTGTCAGTGGAGTCACTCCACCTACTGGACTCATAAGGCACCAGGGAGCAAAGAAGTATATCTTAAGCTACTTTCACACTAGCGGCACGGACCTCCGGCAGGCTGTTCCGTCAGGTGAACAGCCTGTCTAATCCGTCCTGCCGCTAGAGACCGTGTGCCCCCTGGCTGCCGCTCCGTCCTCATTAACTATAATGGGGGCGGAGTTCCGGCAGAAACACGGCAGCGCACGGCGAGAGGCTGCCAGAATAAAACTACGACATGTCCGACGACATTTATTCCGGCAGCCTCTAGCCGTGCGCTGCTGTGCCTCCGCCGGAACTCCGCACCGCACCCATTATAGTCAATGGGGACGGAGCGGCAGGCAGGGGGCACACGATCACTAGCGGAAGGACGGATCAGACAGGCTGCGGGAGGTCCGTGCTGCTAGTGTGAAAGTAGCCTTATATATCAATCCGTTCAGCTCCTCCTGCTTTATAACCTGCTGCCCAAAGATTGGACAACACATTTACAGATTTACATAAATGGTGTAAAGTGTTAACGTTAAAACTAATACCATTAACTAGGAATTCATTCTGGCGCTGACTACTTACCGTCCAAAATGCGGATTATATGTATGATAACGCATACACATGTACCAAGAAATTGCAATCCCACCATATGTAACCCTGGGTCAGATTAAAGACGTTTAACAGACTATTAGGGCTCAGGCACACGACCGTGACCTGTTCTGCGGTCTGAAAAACCTACCTACCGCCCGTGTGCTTTCTGCATTTTATGTTCTATATTTTTTCGGGTGCCACGGAACCGACATACGGATGTGGACAGCACATGGTGTGCTGTCCGCATGTTTTCTGGACACGTTGAAGTGAATGGGTCTGCATCTGACCCGCACAAAATGCGGATCTGATGCGAAAACAGTTGTTTGTGTGCATGAGCCCTTAGGGAAAAATTGACACGTTAATGGCAATCTGTCAAGCTTCTGAAGAGAGGATGTGTAGTTGAGAAATAAAATCTAGGGTTCAAATTGGACATCTGGACAATACGGTAAGGAAACAGGTGTCTGAGAATATTTAGGGTCACCGGAAAAATCCATTTACGTAGAAGTCCACCATTTGTACAAGTGCATCAGGCATGTACATTTATTTCAGTTGCTCCTCAGCAAAAGGTAGTATTTTATTTTGCAAAGGAGGAAGTGGGAAAATTTTGAATACACATGAAGTAACTGCAAAAGTGGAGCAGCACCTTAAGGGTACCTGCACACAGGTACGGGCAGACGATCCACACAAATATCTGGGAGTTTCTGCGCCCAAACTGCAACCAAAAAAATAATTCAATTTCTAAGTGTGGTTTTTGGTGCAGATCTCACCCTTCATTTCAAAAGGGTGGGGGGGGGGGGGGGTTGTTGAATTAATCAAAACTGGTGTAAAGGAAAACTGGTTTAGTTGCCAACAGTAACCAGATTTTACCTTTCTACCTTCATTTTTCATATCTCCTTTGGAAAATTAAAGGCTCAAGCTAATTGAAAAAATAAATAAATGGAGAGCTCAAGCTACATTTTAGGAAAGAAAAAAAAAGCGCTGCCTAAATAACAGCAAAGAAACACTTGTGTGCAGTGCATTTTATATTTCCCATAGAACGTTAGCTAACATCTAAGGCTGGCTTTTTTACTGTAAAAAATGCAGTTGTAAAAACCACCATTAAAAATGCCAGCAAAAAACTGTGTGAAAGCAGCCTAAAATAACAGAATAACCAAACAACATGCGTTCATTAATATAAAGTGGTGCATATTTTTTTTACCTATGGAGACTTTGTAATAATTTTGTCTCCTTTCACGCGGCGCTGGCAGTATACATAAGCCTAGAAGCGAGGAAAGCTCCTGGTGCTGCGCCTTTTTTGTCTCTATCAGGCTGTTTTCTGCCAGAGATATGAATTAATGCAGAATTATGACAGCGTGGTATCCAAGAGAAAAAAACAACAAAACACACCGCACGGCGCCTCAGGGTGATGGATGGCATCTGTTGAACACACGCGTTCGAGGTTTCCATCAAGAACCTGTTCCGACGGAAACCTCAGATGGACGCTACATGACGTACAGTACCACAAAATGCGCCTTCCAAAGTAAAATATAGGACTTCATCCTCTTCTTCACACGCTAGTTTTGTATACCTGCCGCAGAAATCATAAGGTAAAACATGGCATCAAAAGCAGTCATATCAAAAACAAGGACATAGAGGGAACCATTTAAAGGGAAAGTCAGGCATACTAGTTGCAGATTTGAAGGTAGAAAAGGAATCCAGCATGTTGTAAATGATGATTAAGACTAGTGTTGAGCGAACTTGTGTTTTCAAGTTTGGCATACAAGGTTCGGGTTACGTAAAAATTCCGTTATGGATTCCGCCGACCATGGACCATAACTTACGGTATGTGGTAGCGGAATCCATAACGGAATTCTTAGATAACCCGAACCTTGAAAACACAAATTCGCTCAACACTAATTAAGACCACTTGCCGGTCGAAACGCGTCAGCGACAGCAGGGACGTGAGTTTTTTTATGCCATCATAATAAAAGATTGATTTTTTTTTTATTTACAACCTGCTGGATTTTTTTTCTACCTTCAAATCGCTTATTGCTAAGGACGTGAACAGGCCTTGAATCCGGGCAAGGACTCCAAAATACACTTTCTCTATACAAGATAGTAGGGATGAGCGAACTTCTGTTTTCAAGGTCGGTGAACAAGATTCGGGTTGTCGAAGAATTCCGTTATGGATTCCGCTACCATGTGGTAGCGGAATGCATAACGGAATTCTTATATAAGCCGAACCTTGTACGCCGAACTTGAAAACAGATATTCGCTCAACACTACAAGATAGTAGTTGGGGACAAGAAGGCTGCATAACCACATAAGTGAAGACCTCGTACTATTGCCACTGGCAGGTCCAGCAAATAAACTTCAGATGGGAGAGTGGACATCCCAGAACCGGTTTACAGTAGGTAAGTGCTTTATAAGTGCTATTGAACACAAGATGATTTTTTATTTTTTTTTCCAATAAAGGATACAATATAGGACTAGATGTTCTGTTCAGCAGTGTGACAATCTCATACACATTGAGTAGGCATAGACAATATGGTGCGTCGTATGACATTACACACCACGTTGTTTATCTGATATAAACACTAGCCATCTGTACAGATATTACTGTCATAGCAGCCAGCACACTTCACATATCAGTAGTATTTCCAAGCACTGTCAAGTTACAATTAATATAATATATATATATATATATATATATATATATATATAGCTAAATCTTACAAAGTAAACCTAAAAGTAGATTCAAAATTCAAGAAAAACATGGATCTAGCCACTGGGAAGCAAACCAAAGACAGCAGATTTCATTCTGGATGGTAAGAAATGGCATGACTGCTGTCTGTACAATCACCCATATATTAAAACTACTACAGTATATATTAATCTTAGGACATTCAGGAAGTAAATAACAAAACGAGTACTGGAGTGTATTCAGCGTCTTCTAAATCATAACTTAACGACTCACACATATCAGAGTTGAGTCATTGATTAATCTAAATTTATCACAACATATTTTAGTGTAAAATCAGCAAAAATCCTTCTGTTAATTGATTCACTGAAAACCATCGAAAAGTTCATTACGTTTATCAATCAAAAATGATTCCGCTACCTAATCCTAATCCCTTGCAATGCCACACTCAAAAGTCTTGCTCCTTGGAGAAAGAAATGGCTTGAAAACCGATGCACCTCAACAAATTGGTAAAACGAGTGGCTTCAGTAATCTGCTTGACATCATATGATAGGAGTTGACAACCTATCTGCAGATGCTACCTATACAACACATCCACTACACTGAGTAGCACAGATGTTTCTTTAAGTGGTCTTCAAATGTGCTACAAGAAAAGGTGCTAAATAAATCAGAATTCCTCTTCTTCAGGTGTTATTTCTTGCAAAGACACGATCGCCCCTCAGAGTGAGATGCTGGAGTTGGTACTGCAACACTTCTGTGTCCGGGGACTCCTTGATGTTCATCTTATCTAGGTTGAGGTAGTCCAAAGACTTCGAATGTATCCTTTTACCCTTAAGAAGACAAAGTGGTAAAGGACCATGAACCGCCTTGTAAGACTCGTATGGAATAACTTTATTATTGCACTTATCCCCTGAGCTTGGCATTCGCCTTCGTCTCCTTCCGTTTATGGCAGGAATTTCGTATGGCTGATAGTGACGCCCTTTAGCCTTGTATATTCGAGATGAGCGCGAAAGTCCAGAATCGTGCTGCTTGGAGCGAAAAGATGGCGTGGCCTCGGTAGAATTCTCTTCTGTTGCGGCACATTTGTGTGCCAGCTTCAGAA
The DNA here is from genome assembly GCF_905171765.1 of Bufo bufo. Lineage (NCBI taxonomy): Eukaryota > Metazoa > Chordata > Amphibia > Anura > Bufonidae > Bufo > Bufo bufo. The sequence goes on along the minus strand of NC_053390.1, from coordinate 151,841,529 downwards.
GCTCTTCTCCTGTGGTAAAGCCAACTAAGTAATTGGAATCCATGTGTAGTATCTGATAACCTGACACGGTCCTACGAATTGGGGAGCATGGGGTACTAGAGCAACGAGGTTTTTCCGGTTCTACTTTTAATGGAGAATTCCGTTCTATCGTGCTAGAAAGTGGTATAGAAGAAACGCTAGTCCTCTTATCTCCTTTAATATCCACTTCCATTTTGGAGGTTCCAATGGACCCTAAAATACAGAAGAAAAGATTATGTATGCTATTTTATAGTTAGCAAATCTTAATTATCTGTGGCAGCATGGATGACCGCCGACAGTAATGGTCAGCCATGTAGCTAGCTGTCAAACGTCAAGCAGGGCCAACTGGAAACAACGTAGTAGGATGCTTTCCAAGCATTCTGAGGGGGTCACAGCAGCCACAAACAGAACTTAGTGGCATATCCTAGTGATTTACTATCAAGATTTTTGATGAGAGAACCTCAAGACAGATGAGATACGGTACCCCTGAGATATTCCATTAATACAAGACAGCTGCATATCATAAGATGGTGGCCATTTGCATAAAGTACAGGTAACGTCCAGATGTAAGGACCTCAAGCTGCTGAGAAATAATGGGCATGCTTTACTAAAATATGAAGTACCCTGCCACCACTCATTTTCTGCAAGGTACACAATAAAATTTGCAACTACCTTTACTAAATATTCAGAAATTACTATGCAGTTACAATAATTATCTGCATCCCACAGACAATGCGGCACAATCATGCATCTATGTCATAGATTTCATTAAACGTAAGAACACTATCCATTTTGGGAAGAAACAATAGTGTCACAGCAGAGAAAACGCTTCAGAAGGTATTGTGCTGAAAAATAATGTGGAGGTGGGAGTCGTGGGCGCAGTTTCTATGGATGCAACATGCTAACTGTCTGTTATCAGAACATAGACATACACATGGGCCTTATCGAAATATAATGAACATAAAGTGCTCTATACGAGCGCTGCAGGAATAAGTCCTCTCAGATGTATGTCCCCATCACTGTACCCCTCAGATGCCGCGTTCATAGCTAAGGCTACTTTCACACCTGCGTTTAGGTCGGATCCGTCTGGTATGTGCCCAGACGGATCCGCACCTATAATGCAAACGTTTAGATCCGTTCAGAACGGATCCGTTTGCATTACCATGAACAAAAAAAAAAAAAAAAAATTTTTTTTTTTTGTTCATGATAATGCAAACGGATCCGTTTTGACTTTACATTGAAAGTCAATGGGAGACGGATCCGTTTGAAAATTGAGCCATACTGTGTCAACTTCAAACGGATCCGTCCCCATTGACTTACATTGTAAGTCTGGACGGATCCGTTTGCCTCCGCACGGCCAGGCGGACACCTGAACGCTGCAAGCTGCGTTCAGGTGTCCGCCTGCTGAGCGGAGCGGAGGACAAACGGAGCCAGACTGATGCATTCTGAGCGGATCCGCATCCATTCAGAATGCATTAGGGCTGGACGGATCCGTTCGGGGCCGCTTGTGAGCCCCTTCAAACAGAACTCACAAGCGGAGCCCCGAACGCTAGTGTGAAAGTAGCCCACGGCATCTGACAGTAATAACACAGTGTAAATAGAAAAAAATATAATAATAATCATACTTGCCTCATCCGTTTGATTGAGACGAGCCGCCCACCACCATCTTGATTGAAGATCTAGCACAATATCTAGGGCAGCCCGTGGTGACGTGCGAGATCTTCAATCAAGATGGCGACAGCCGGCTCATTACGATCAAATGGATTAGGAGAGTATGATTTTTTTTTAATTGCCATTCAGGGAAAATCGATTCGCTACTATGAAGCACGAGGAAATTCTGCTTTGCGGCGAATCGATTTTTCCATGTACCTTGATTCGCCTAACACTAGTCACTGTATTAGAAAAATAGATCTTCACTGCTCAGTTTCACACTCTCAGGTTGAGATCACAAATAACGGTTTTTTTCTTCTATTCTGTGGTCATGTGATAAAATCCACAGAACAAGGATCTCAAACAAGTAACTACATCACTATTCTGTACTGGCAAAACCCTCCGAATTTGGGAAAACTCAGCCATCCTCGTCATATAGTCACATGATGGAACCCACCAATCACAAGTGGAATTCCCAATAGCGATTAGTTCCCAGAAATACATGATCTGGCATCAAAATGGGCTGATATAGTGATATAGTCCACTGGGTCACCCCCTCGCCATTTCTTCACTACCAAATCCAATTATGCTCCGTCTTAAAGTGCGTCTCCAATCTTAAAGGGTTTCTAACTCTACTATTCTCATGCTTATTGATGGACCCCTTACTGCACAATTAATAAATATCGCTCCCGCGCCCCGCTGTACGATCAAATCACAGCGGAGAGCGTCACAGACAGGGAGAAAAAAAAGCTCTCTGCTGTAATTGGATCGCGGCACAGCCAATGAAAAGGAGACACCCATTGAAAAACCCTGGCGTCTCCTCCTCCCTGTACCGATGCGCAGTATTAATATACTGAGCGTGAAAACTTCGGGGTGGGGGCACAGAAGCGATATTTTAAAAAATCAGGCAGGGTAGCAGCATCAGCGGGGGGTACCCCCCAAATAAAAGTATTTATCGCAATGAATACAAAACCATGAAAGGCCCTCTTTAACCTCTTCCGGACACAGTACGCCCTGATGTCTCAAATCCTTGAGCAGGCACCTTGGCTAACTGCGCGGGGGGGGGGGTCCCATGACCCCCCCTGTGTCGGCGATCGCTGCAAACCGTAAGTCAACCTCATCCCGCAAAAAATTAACCCCTACCTGAGACAATCGCCCAAAAAAGAAAAAAAAATATGGCTCAGAAATTGGAGACACTAAATCATAATTATTTTTTTTTTAAAAAGCTGTTAAAAAAAGTATACATATTAGGTATCGCCGCGTCCGTATCGACCAGCTCTATAAAAATATCACATGACCTAACCCCTCAGATGAACACTGCAAAAAATAAAAACTGTGCTAAATAAACAATTTTTTGTCACCTTACATCACAAAAAGTGTAATAGCAAGCGATCAAAAAGTCATATGCACCCCAAATTAGTGCCAATCAAATAGTCATCTCATCCGGCAAAAAATGAGACCCTACCTAAAATAATCGCCCAAAAACTGAAAAAACTATGGCTCTCAGACTATGGAAACACTAAAACATGATTTTTTTTGTTTAAAAAATGAAATCATTGTGTAAAACTTACATTAAAAAAAAAAGTATACATATTAGGTATCGCCGCGTCCGTGACAACCTGGTCTATAAAAATACCACATGATCTAACCTGTCAGATGAATGTTGTAAATAACAAAAATTTAAATGGTGGCAAAACAGCTATTTCTTGTTACCTTGCCTCACAAAAAGTGTAATATAGAGCAAACAAAAATCATATGTACCCTAAAATAGTACCAACAAAACTGCCACCCTATCCCGTAGTTTCTAAAATGGGGTCACTTTTTTGGAGTTTCTACTGTAGGGGTGCATCAGGGGGGCTTCAAATGGGACATGGTGTTAAAAAACCAGTCCAGCAAAATCTGCCTTCCTGCGGAACTCCAGCTGTGGTGAAACTACGACTCCCAGCATACTCCATTCATTTCTGTGGAGTTCCGAGAACAGCCAAGCAAGTGTGCATCTTGGGAGTCGTAGTTTTACCACAGCTGGAGTGACGGAGGTTAGCCATTACAGGTCTAGAGTATAATTCTTCCCATCCTTATGCACTTATTTGGCTCGCTCAGATTTTGATTTCGATTGCTATGTGCTTTGCTACTGACTTCAAATGGCTTCTCTTGTAGTTTCCTCCCTTAATGTCCGGGGCCTGAATGAGCCGTGCAAAAGATCCCAGGTGATTTCCTTGCTACAAAAAGATAAAGTTTCCATCGCTTTTTCCAAGAAACACATTTTCGGGCAGGTAAGATCCCTAATCTTCCTTCCAAGGAATTCACTCAATGGTTCCACAGTGCGCAGTCCTCCGCTAGCCGGGGTGTCAGTATTGTCATTCACAAGCAGGTGCCCTTTGCGGTTGCAGCCTCCTCCTCGGATCCTGATGGCCGGTACTTGTTTGTGAAGGGCTCTATAGCGGACACACCGGTTACACTGGCCAATATATACGCGCCCAATAGGGGACAAGTTGCATGGCTGGTTCAGACCCTCTCTGCGCTTGCTGCATTCAAACATGGTATGGTAATTCTGGGGGGAGATTTTAATGTGACCCTAGACCCACTCCTGGACTCCTCCTCGGAGAGATCGGCCATCACTCATGTTCGACTTGACACCTGGCGTACCCTGAACCCTACAGGTCGTGACTATTCGTTCTACTCCCATGCCAAGTCCTCACACCATAGATTAGATTATGTATTCCTTTCCTCTGAACATGTTAAACAGATCGTGCACACCCGAATAGGCAACATCACGCTGTCGGACCATGCCCCTGTCTTTTTGACGGTCTCGTTGTCCACTCTCCCTACAAGAGAATGGAACTGGCGTCTCAATGAAACCATCATTCAGGATCAGGTTTCCTCTGAGAAAATAGCCACCTCTCTACGGGAGTTTTTCAGTAATAACACTGCTGGTCCCTCCCATCCCTCCCCCGCTGTAATCTGGGAGACCCATAAGGATGCTATTCGTGGAGAGCTCATCGCCCTCGGCTCCCATATTAAAAAACAAAGGGCCCAAGCCATATCCACCCTCCTATCCCGTATCGCCACTCTTGAGCTCAGCCACAAGCAATCCCAAGCTATAAGCCTTGCGGAGGAGCTTACGGTCGCGCAAACTCAACTTAAAAATCTGCTAAACATTACCTCGGCTAAACTACTCCTACGTGCACGCTTTAAATCTTACGCCGACGGGGACAGAGGGAACAAACTTATCGCGGCACTAACTAAACAACAATACTCTGACTCCTTCATACCGGCAATCAAAGACACGGCAGGTAATCATCTTAAATCTACCCCTGACATAGCCAAAGCATTTTGTGCTTTTTATGAGGACTGTTACAATCTCCCGGCCCCTCGTGGCTCATCTCCCTGTTCTATCGCAGATGCCTCGAAAAAGTTCCTCTCCTCCCTCCAACTCCCCTCTATCTCCTCAGAACAGTCCTCCCAATTACTAGCTCCCTTTTCCGGCCCCGAAGACCTGAAGCTTCTGGCCACTATCCCCTCCGGACGCAGTCCTGGACCCGACGGTTTCAGTATCTCTTATTATAAAACTTTTAAACCCATACTGGTACCTCATTTTAGCTCTTTATGTAATTATCTCCTGGACGGTGGCCACCTCCCTCCCCAATCACTTACAGCCCATATCACCATTATTCGTAAAGAGAATAAAGACCCGTTGCACTGTGGCAGTTACCGCCCTATCTCCCTACTTTCATCGTCCCCAAACTCCTATATCTACTGCAGACGTTGCCTATATGGCTCCCGCGCTCATATTTTACAGAACTGCGTCGGAGGGTCTCCCTTTTTTTTTGGGCGAACAAACCATCTAAGATAGCTTACTCCACACTGACGAGGGAAAAGAGGTTTGGGGGCTTCGGCCTACCCGATGTCCACCTATATTATGTTGCTCTCCATGTCTGTATACTTAGTTTAGATTTTTTATTGTAATGAAAGGTCCCGCATAAACGATATTCATTGGTGGTGCAGTGCACCGAACACCCCCCCCCCCCCAACCCCAGTATTATAAAGTAAAATCATTGGTCACAGTGCGCCTCCAACCCCCCCCTTCTAAGTATTATCATTGGTGGTGCAGTCGGCCCCCAACCCCCCCCAAGTATTATCATTGGTGGCAGTGGCAGTTCCGATCGGAGCCCCAGCAGTGTAAGCCTGGGGCTCCGATCGGTTACCATGGCAGCCATGACGCTATTGAAGTCCTGGCTGCCATAGTCAGCTCCATGCTGCTGTGTGCACAGAGCACAGAGGAGCAGCAGGGAGAGTGTGAGGTCCTATTCACCCTGATAGAGCTCTATCAAGGTGAATAGGACAAGGGAAGAAAAGACCCCAGGTTCTAGCTCCTAAGGGGGTAAATAGGTATTAAATAAAAAGTGTAAAAAATAAATTAAAAATAAGGTTTAAAAAAAACAAACACCAAAATTATAAGTTTAAATCACCCCCTCGCCCAATTTTACATATAAAATATATAAACAATAAAAAAAAAATGACATAGCCACGCCCAAAAAAGTGTGAACTATTAAGATATTAAAAAATATCTCCTATGCGGTGAATTCCGTAAGAGGAAAAAAAAAAATTTGCAATTTGCCATTTTTTTGTCACCTTGTCCCAACAAAAATTAGGTTAGGACTGTTCTATTATGGTCCAGGCGTTCCATAAAATGTGGAGTGCACGCTGCTTTTTTGGGGTTTTATTTTTTTCACGTGGTATCGAGTATCGCAATACTTTTTTATGGTATCAAAATAGAGTCAAAATTTTGGTATCGTGACAACCCTAGGTAAGACGCGTGTTTTTTTTTATTATACCGTAATTATATATATATATATATATATATATATATATATATATATATATATATATATATTTTAAGTTTGGCGACTAAAAATTTTAGTTTGGCTCGTTGATATTTTTTTTAGTCTGGAGCCCTGAGTTCAGCACCAGTATCTGTACCGGTTCATACAGTACAGCACCAGTACATACAGTACAGTATACAAATGGCTAACAGTCAAGACCTCATCATGGCTCTACCAGCAAGAAGAAAGAAATATGAAGCCAGTTTCAAACTTAAAGATGTAAACTTTGCTTTGAACATAATAACTGCGCTGCTGCAAGACAATATGGAGTAACAGAAAAGATGGTTTGGGATTGGAAAGCAAATGAAAAAGCATTAAAGAGTATGCCAAGGGGTAAGTGTGCATAAAGAAGAGGCCCCCCACATTGGCCAGAACTCGAAAAACATGTAGCAGACATGGTGAATGAGCATCGCCAAAACGGTTATGTAGTGACACGAAATAAAATACGTTTGTTTGCACTTCAGTGGGCCAAATCTAACCCAGATCACAGCAACAGATCTAAGGCCACTGTATCCTGGTGTACTAGATTCTTGGAAAGGCATAATATGGTACTGAGGCAAAAGACGAAAAATGCACAATTACCTGCAGATCTTGATGCCAAAGTAAATGGCATTGGAGGGGTAGTCTTATACGCCCAAACCCTATATTTTAACTGGAAAAGTATAGGTATATACCAAAAACAGTCCCTTTCACTGCCCCTCCATATCATTAGGCAGTCTTTGATATATCTCCTCCAAAACAAAAACCCTTCCTCATCCTCCTTACATTGTAACTTAGAATTAGTGAACTCGTTCTTCCAGCTAACCATAAATTAGTGAAGCTGGGGGCGAATTTCACCCCCATCACTGTACCAATACACTGTAAATAAAATAAAAAAGATGCCCATCCCAAAAATGATCTGTCAGGCAAAACCTCAAACTATCCAGAATAAACTTCTTCTGACAATCACAAATAAAAGAATTGTGCAAAAAATAACAATCAACTGCTTCCAGCCCTTTCCCTTGATCAATAATGGTATCAAGCGAAGTCAGGTCACATGTAACTGACAACATGTCCGTAGTGAACGATGGAATTCCCTTCAACGCACTGACTGTATCTCCAGTGTCTTTAAGGAAGGAAGGTATCTGGCGGGCATGCTTTTAAAGATAAAAATCAATATATTCAGTCAATATACTAGTCAGGGAAGCGACCTTTGATGCTATTGGCCTCAGTGGTGGAATTTTGATCTTCATGGATTGTTGAGAGATAGTAAATCACTACATATATAATCACATTCCTTTTTATTTAGTATATTCCCTTTTAATCCCTTCAAAAGCAGTTCCTCCAATTCCTTCCTGAATTTCACTGTAGGATCTCCTTTAAAACCTCATCTGTTTTCTTATCAGCCAACAGCCTCGTCATTTCTCTCTCATACTTACTCCATCCATTATAACTGAACCCCCCAACCCCCTGGCCTGAATGTAGCACACCACCTTTCTCCTCCCCCTCCAAAGAATATTTTGGATTTGCCATTGAATATTTAAATTGATATCCGTATACATCCAAAAGGGCTTGAAACTTATTTCATGGTTCGCTTTGGTCCAATACTGCCTCTTCATCTTTAGACCTCTTTCACACTTGCGTTGTCCGGATCCGGCGTGTACTCCACTTGCCGGAATTACACTCCGGATCCTGAAAAACGCAAGTGTACTGAAAGCATTTGAAGACGGAACCGTCTTCAAAATGCTTTCAGTGTTACTATGGCACCCAGGACGCTATTAAAGTCCTGGTTGCCATAGTAGGAGCGGGGAGCGGGGGAGCAGTATACTTACAGTCCGTGCGGCTCCCGGAGCGCTCCAGAATGACGTCAGAGCGCCCCATGCGCATGGATGACGTGATCCATGCGATCACGTGATCCATGCGCTTGGGGCGCCCTGACGTCACTCTGGAGCGCCCCGGGAGCCGCACGGACGGTAAGTATGCTGCTCCCCCGCTCCCCGCTCCACTTTACCATGGCTGCCAGGACTTTAGCGTCCCGGCAGCCATGGTAACCATTCAGAAAAAGCTAAATGTCGGCTCCGGCAATGCGCCGAAACGACGTTTAGCTTAAGGCCGGATCCGGATCAATGCCTTTCAATGGGCATTAATTCCGGATCCGGCCTTGCGGCAAGTCTTCAGGATTTTTGGCCGGAGCAAAAAGCGCAGCATGCTGCGGTATTTTCTCCGGCCAAAAAACGTTCCGTTCCGGAACTGAAGACATCCTGATGCATCCTGAACGGATTTCACTCCATTCAAAATGCATGGGGATAATCCTGATCAGGATTCTTCCGGCATAGAGCCCCGACGACTGAACTCTATGCCGGAAGAAAAGAACGCAGGTGTGAAAGAGCCCTTAGTCAATTTATGTGAGCTTAAATTAAAAATTCCTTTTATTTTCCCTTCACACTTTTGGGCTGTAACCCACCTCCTTTTCCTCTGATAGATATCTTTTTTTGTGGGGTCTTGGTCACATTTCTGAGACCAATTCAAATCCTTCACTCCCCGATAAGGAACATTTTCCTTGTTCACCCCATCTTCCTGTAATACCGAGTGTAATGCTTGGGGTCCGATCGGTTACCATGGCAGCCAGGACACTACTGAAGTCCTGTCTGCCATGGTCAATTACTCAGCAGCATTATACTTACATGCGCTGTGGCCGCCCGGCGCTCCTTCTTGTAACTCACAGGTCTGTGCAGACCTGTGAGTTACAAGAAGGAGCGCCGGGCGGCCACAGCGCATGTAAGTATAAGTGTCCATTCACACGACCGTAAGTGTTTTGCGGATCCGCAATTGCAGACAAGAATAGGACATGTTCTATTTTTTTCAGGAACGGAATTGCGGATCCCGAAAAAACTACATCGGAAAACCATGTCTGTATGGCAGATTCCAATAATCTGGGCCTAATAGAGTTTCTAGAATCTGCAGTGTTCTGTATACAATGCTGTACTACATCAGAAAAGATTGTATTGCAGATTCCAATGCTTCTGGGCCCTCTATAGTGTAAATATATATATATATTTTTTTACAGTTTATTTAATAACTATCCTGGGATCTTCTTATCCCTTGTCCTAATCACCCAAATAGAGCTCTATCAGGGTGAATAGGACTTCACACTCTCCCTGCTGCCCTGTGCACACAGCAGCAGAGAGATTACCATGGCAGCCAGGGCTTCAGTAGCGTCCTGGCTGCCATGGTAAATGATCGGAGCCCCAGGATTACACTGCTGGGGCTCCGATCAGAAGCTGCCACTGCATCACCAATGAGGAGGAGAGGGGACCCTGTGGCCACTGCCACCAATGAGGAGGAGGGGACCCTGTGGCCACTGCCATCAATGATTATAATACTGGGGGGGTTGAGGGGGCACTGCGCCACCAATGATAATTTACCCTTAATACAGGAGGCGGGTACTGGCAGCAGATCAGCGGCAGTTAACCCCTCAGGTGCCGCGCCTGAGGGGTTAACTGCCGCTGATCACAGCTCCCTGTCAGAGGCAGGATGTCCGCTATGCGATTGTCACAACTAGACAGCTGAGAAGCTCTGACAGGAGCTTTCCAGATCCTCCTCCTTGAGTTTCTTTGTTTTGGTTAAGCTCCTCATCTCGTTAGTCTATCTCAGCTGTCATGCAGTTGGACTGATTGCTTCCCTTTAAGTTCCTCCCCATGATGCATTAGGTTGCGGCTTATACAACTTCCTGGAGTGTGTGTGCGCATGCTGTTTCTATTCCTCAGTCATCTGCAAGATAAGTGCTGTTCCTTTATTTGTGATTTTCTGTCTGCTGGACTTTCAGGTGACCCTGACTTCCTCCGTGTCTTGTGTAGGGAGCCGGTGGTCGTGTCCCCTCACTATTGTAGGGTCTTCAGGTATTAGATAGCCGAGGTACGTGGATATGCGCCCATCCACCTTTGGGGTGTTCGCATAGGCTGAGCAATTAGGGAGAGTGGCAGGTCTCATGTAGGGGTCTCCCTTTTGTTCCTTAGTTGTGGATCCAGTGAGTCATTAATTGTATTGCATTGTCTTGTTTCCTGTACACCATCCGTGACATTATAAGCCGCCAAAACCGTCTCAAGCATGGATCCGGTTTCACTTTTGGCTGAGTGCTTCCAGGGTCTTTCATTGGAGGTAGCTGATCTCCGTAAGACTTTTTCTCAGTTTCAAGTGACCGGTTCAGCTTGCGTTCATGGAGTTTGTTCTGAGCCTAAGATCTCGCTCCCGGATACGTTCTCCGGGGGTAGTGAGTATTTTGTGCGTTTTAGAGAGGCTTGCAAACTCCATTTTCGCCTTCTTCCCCATTCCTCTGGTGATGAAGAACGGAGGGTGGGGATCATTATATCGCTGCTCAGGGGTAACACTCAATCCTGGGCCTTTTCGCTGCCGGAGGGGGCACGGCCCCTCCGTTCAGTGGATGAATTTTTTTTAGCCCTGGGTCAGATATATGATGATCCGGATCGTATTGCTCTGGCTGAGTCTAGACTACGTCTGTTATGCCAGGGTAAACAATCCGCAGAGATATACTGCTCAGAATTTCGGAGATGGGCAGCTGATACTGGTTGGAATGATGCTGCACTCCGAAGTCAATTTTGCCATGGTCTTTCAGAGGGATTGAAAGATGCATTTGCCTTTCATGAGAGACCTACCTCCTTGGATTCTGCTATGTCTCAGGCCGTTCGTATTGACAGGCGTCTTAGAGAGAGAGGAGAGATCTCTCCTTCCTGTCATACTCAGTCCCGGGACAGTGCAGCGGTCTCTTTCTGTGCGCAGGGGTCTCAGTCGCTGTCAGCCCCTTCTGAGCAGGAGCCCATGCAGCTGGGGTTGATTGCCTCTGACAATAGAAGATTCAGCCCGCATGGGAGGGTTTGTTTTTATTGTGGAGGTATAAATCATTTGGCAAATGTTTGTCCCTCTAGGAGATTCAGGCAGTCTTCTCGGAGTAATAAAGAAACAAAAAGGAAAAAAATCTTTTAAAAATGTTCCGTCTGTTACTATTGGCAGGGTTGAGGCGGAAATTGAAGGTTTTCCGTTTGCTTGTAGTTCCCGTTTTGTCCTGCCTGCTAGGGTGGCGCTAGAGAGCAAGAGCATTTTTTGTGAGATTTTTGTGGATAGTGGAGCAGCTGTCAATCTCATTGATAATCAATTTGCAATAACTCATGGTTTCCAGGTATGCACTTTGGGAAAGGATATACCTGTTTTTGCTATTGATTCCGCTCCACTTTCTCAGAAATCATTAAAGGGCATAGTTCACAATATTCGTTTAATTGTGAGTGATGCTCATGTTGAGGATGTGTCATGTTTCGTCCTTAGCGGTTTGCCTACTCCTCTAGTGTTGGGGCTACCCTGGCTCACTAAACATAACCCCACCATTGATTGGCAAGCGAGGCAAATAAATGGTTGGAGTGACTTTTGCAGAGAGAATTGCCTCATGACATCTGTTTCTGAGGTTTCTACTAAGACTGTACCACCTTTCCTCTCTGAATTTTCGGATGTCTTCTCTGAGAGTGGAGTTCAGGATTTGCCCCCGCACAGGGAGTACGATTGCCCTATTAATCTCATCCCAGGCGCCAAACTGCCTAAATCTCGTTTATACAATCTTTCCCAACCTGAGAGGGTCGCTATGCGTGCTTATATCTCTGAGAGTCTGAGAAAAGGACACATACGACCCTCGAAGTCACCTGTTGCCGCTGGTTTTTTCTTTGTTAAGAAAAAAGATGGTTCTTTAAGACCTTGTCTGGATTTCAGGGAGCTGAACAGTATCACTATTCGTGACCCTTATCCGCTTCCTCTGATCCCGGACCTGTTTAACCAGGTTGTTGGGGCTAAAGTCTTTTCCAAGTTAGACCTAAGAGGGGCATACAACCTGGTCAGGGTCAGAGAAGGAGACGAATGGAAGACGGCTTTCAATACCCCTGAGGGCCATTTTGAGAATTTGGTTATGCCTTTTGGTTTGATGAATGCCCCAGCTGTTTTTCAGCATTTCGTGAACAGCATTTTTTATCATTTAATGGGAAAATTTGTATTAGTGTATTTGGATGACATTTTGATTTTTTCTCCTGATTTCAAGACTCATAAGGAACACTTACGTCAGGTCTTGCTCATCCTGCGGGAGAATAAATTATATGCGAAACTGGAAAAATGTGTGTTTGCGGTTCCAGAAATTCAATTTCTGGGGTTTCTTCTCTCCGCTTCTGGTTTTCGCATGGACCCCGAGAAGGTCTGCGCTGTGCTTGAGTGGGAGCTTCCTGAGAATCAGAAGGCGCTGATGCGTTTTTTGGGCTTTGCCAATTATTACAGGAAATTTATTTTGAATTATTCCTCTGTTGTTAAACCACTCACTGATATGACCAGAAAGGGGGTAGATTTTTCTTCCTGGTCGGTAGAGGCGTGTAAGGCCTTTTCTAATATCAAGGAGAGTTTTGCTTCCGCTCCCATCCTGGTACAACCTGATATTTCGTTACCCTTCATAGTTGAGGTTGATGCTTCTGAGGTAGGGGTGGGTGCGGTCTTGTCTCAGGGTTCCTCTCCTGCCAAATGGCAACCATGTGCCTTTTTCTCGAAGAAACTCTCCTCCGCAGAGAGAAATTATGATGTGGGAGATAGGGAATTGTTGGCCATCAAGTTGGCTTTTGAGGAATGGCGCCATTGGCTAGAGGGAGCCAGACACCCTATTACTGTGTTTACTGACCAAAAAAATCTCGCCTACTTGGAGTCAGCCAAGCGTCTGAACCCGAGACAGGCCAGATGGTCTTTGTTCTTTTCAAGGTTTAATTTTGTTGTCACGTTCCGCCCTGGGGTTAAGAATGTGAAGGCAGATGCCCTGTCACGTTGTTTTCCGGGAGGTGGGAATTTTGAAGACCCGGGTCCCATTTTGGCTGAAGGTGTGGTGGTCTCTGCTCTTTTTCCTGAATTGGAGGCAGAGGTGCAGGCAGCCCAGTCAGAGGCTCCTGATCTTTGTCCTCCTGGGAGGTTGTTTGTGCCTCTCGCTTTGAGACACAAGATTTTTAAGGAACACCACGATACGGTCCTTGCTGGGCACCCGGGGGCAAGAGCCACACTGGATCTCATCGCTCGGAGATTCTGGTGGCCTGCGCTTCGTAAGTCGGTTGAGGGTTTTGTGGCAGCTTGCGAGACTTGCGCTCGTGCCAAAGTCCCTCATTCACGGCCATCAGGTCCTCTCCTTCCCTTACCCATTCCTTCCCGTCCTTGGACACATCTGTCCATGGACTTCATAACGGACTTGCCTCGTTCCTCGGGGAAGACTGTGATTCTGGTGGTGGTGGACCGTTTTAGCAAAATGGTGCATTTCATCCCTTTTCCTGGTTTGCCTAATGCTAAGACGCTGGCGCAGGCATTTATTGACCACATTGTCAAATTGCATGGTATTCCTTCAGACATAGTCTCTGATAGGGGCACGCAATTTGTTTCCAGATTCTGGAAGGCTTTCTGTTCTCGCTTGGGGGTTCGGTTTTCATTCTCTTCTGCTTTCCACCCGCAGTCGAATGGCCAGACAGAGCGCGTCAATCAGAATCTGGAGACATATCTGCGCTGTTTTGTGGCGGAGAATCAGGAGGATTGGTGTTCTTTTTTGCCCCTTGCTGAGTTTGCTTTAAATAACCGTCGTCAGGAGTCCTCTGATAAGTCACCATTTTTTGGTGCATATGGGTTTCATCCGCAGTTTGGGACTTTCTCGGGAGAGGGGTCTTCTGGTTTACCTGATGAGGACAGATTCTCCTCGTCTTTGTCATCTATTTGGCAAAAGATTCAGGATAATCTAAAGAGCATGAGTGAGAGATATAAGCGTGTGGCAGATAAGAGACGTGTGCCTGGTCCGGACCTGAATGTTGGTGATCTGGTGTGGTTGTCTACCAAGAATATCAAATTGAAGGTTCCCTCCTGGAAGTTGGGTCCTAGGTTTATTGGGCCTTACAAGATCCTGTCTGTCATCAATCCTGTTGCCTACCGTCTTGATCTTCCTCAGACTTGGAAGATCCATAAAGTTTTTCATAAGTCCTTATTGAAACCTTATGTTCAACCTATTGTACCCTCGCCTTTGCCTCCTCCTCCGATTATGGTTGATGGAAATCTTGAATTTCAGGTCTCTAGGATTGTGGATTCTCGTCTTGTCCGCGGTTCCCTCCAGTACCTCGTTCATTGGGAGGGTTATGGTCCTGAGGAGAGGATGTGGGTCCCAGTGACGGACATTAAGGCCACTCGTCTCATCAGGGCTTTCCATAGGTCCCATCCTGAGAAGGTGGGCCCTGAGTGTCCGGAGTCCACTCGTAAAGGGAGGGGTACTGTCACAACTAGACAGCTGAGAAGCTCTGACAGGAGCTTTCCAGATCCTCCTCCTTGAGTTTCTTTGTTTTGGTTAAGTTCCTCATCTCATTAGTCTATCTCAGCTGTCATGCAGTTGGACTGATTGCTTCCCTTTAAGTTCCTCCCCATGATGCATTAGGTTGCGGCTTATACAACTTCCTGGAGTGTGTGTGCGCGCATGCTGTTTCTATTCCTCAGTCCTCTGCAAGATAAGTGCTGTTCCTTTATTTGTGATTTTCTGGTGACCCTGACTCCCTCCGTGTCTTGTGTAGGGAGCCGGTGGTCGTGTCCCCTCACTATTGTAGGGTCTTCAGGTATTAGATAGCCGAGGTACGTGGATATGCGCCCATCCACCTTTGGGGTGTTCGCATAGGCTGAGCAATTAGGGAGAGTGGCAGGTCTCATGTAAGGGGTCTCCCTTTTGTTCCTTAGTTGTGGATCCAGTGAGTCATTAATTGTATTGCATTGTCTTGTTTCCTGTACACCATCCGTGACAGCGATTCTGCTGCCGGCACCTGCCTCCTGTATTAAAAAGTTAAAGACGACCTTATATGGGTTCGGACTTTATTAAGCAGCAGGCTACATAGAGCGGAGCCCAGGGATGTCCCAGAACTTACTATTATTCCTGGGCGCCGCTCCGTTCGCCCGCTGTGCACCTGTGCCCCATTACAGTCTTCTGCAGTCCTGCTCCATATGCTAATTACTATCGGAGCAATGGGGAGGAGACATCAGCTTCTCTAGTGGGCGTTCCTTCTCCCTGCGCTGCGATTGGACAGCGCTACAGCCAGGGGAGAAGGAACGCCCACTAGAGAAGCTGCTGTCTCCTCCCCATTGCTCCGATAGTAATTAGCATATGGAGCAGGACTGCAGGAGACTGTAATCGGGCACAAGCGCACAGCGGGCAAACAGAGCGGCGCCCAGGAATAATAGTAAGTGCTGGGCGCCGCTCTGTGTAGCCTGGTGTTTAAAGTCCGGACCCATGAAAAGTACTATCATTGGTGGTGCAGTGCGCCCTCCTTCGCCCCTCTCTCCCCATTGGTGGCAGCGGCAGCAGCAGCACAGGGGAGGGAGAGACTGCTTCCTTTTCCCCTGTGCTGCTGAGGGAACACTAGGGTTGTTGCGAGTATCGAAATTTCGATACCCAATCGATACTTTTGTCCCGGTATTGATTCGATACCGGGATTTCAATTTTTCGATACTGGCCTGCGCTTCTGCGCAGTTTAGTATCTCTGACCATGAGCGCGCTGCTCTCACACCCCTGCATGTACTTTATCATTTAGCCATAATAGGCTGCCTACATTCAGTGCGCTGTCTGTGCCGTTCATAGCCCGCCCTGCGCTGATGAATGGCAGGAAAAGTCTAAGGCATATTGGTACATCATAGACTTTTTCCAGGGTGCGGGTGCCCACAGAGAGGGCTCTGAGAGCCGCCTCTGGCACCCGTGCCATAGGTTCGCCACCACTGGTCTAGACTGATAGCGGTCTTATAAAATCACTATGTTGGGGATAATTGTTCCTTCTTCACCTGCAGTGAAATTTCCGCATCACCTGTTCTTTATCCTCATTTATCTTCAAGTTTTTATTTTAAACATTTATAAACCCATTAAATCTTATCTTCAAGTTTTTTATTTTTTTATTTTAAACATTTATAAACCCATTACCCTTCTACTACCTTTTACATTTATTTAAACTCCACTTCTCCCTCCACCTCTTCACCACGACTTCCTTTCTTAAAGGAGTTATCCCAAGACTATACAAAAACGAAAATCGTGCATAATTTAGTACATGACAACCTCTTTCTAACAAAGCTAGAACCAGCCCTGTACCTCACATGGATCCAGAGATCTCCCCATTCATTGCTCTGCTAGATTTATATCAAGCTGGCAGCTCATTGGGTGTGTCCTTTCTGCTGCAGCTCAAGGGGTGTGTCCTTTATGCTGCAGCTCATGGGGTGTGTCCTTTCTGCTGCAGCTCATGGGGTGTGTCCTTTCTGCTGCAGCTCAAGGGGTGTGTCCTTTATGCTGCAGCTCATGGGGTATGTCCTTTCTGCTGCAGCTGGAGTTGAAAGATGAAACTAAGCATGTGCTTCCATTTCAATGAGCAGAGCACAGAAATGAGAAAAAAAAAACAGCAGGTGGCGCTATACATATAGATTATATTGAATAATTCAATAGCTATAATACATTGTTAATTACAGACAGCTACAAAAGTATGTGGATCCAGGTGCTGGTTGGACGCTGTAGAATATTGTTCATGGGACAACCCCTTTAAACTGAGGACACACTGTGTGTCTGCACACTTTAAGAAATTGCTTAATGGTGCTGCTAAGAGGGTAATTTTCCAAGCAATGGCGAGGGGGCGACCCAGTGGAATTTCTCAATAAGAGAGGGATCGTTTCTGCAGCATTTTGATGAGATCTGGTAAAATCTCATTCACTTTGCTGCTACCATAAAACACTTCAGAGTTTCCAATATTTGGATAGAAAATCCACAGCCCATGTGAACATACTCGAATGCTACTTTCAGCTTGCAATGGTTAGGCTCTATTCACACATCCGCAATTCCATTCCGCATTTTGCGGAACGGAATTGCGGACCCATACATTTCTATGGAGCCGGATCCATTGTAACAATTCCTAAAACGGACAAGAATAGGACATGTTCTGTTTTTTTGGGCGGGGCTACGGAACGGACATACTGATGCGGACAGCACGTGGTGTGCTGTCCGCATTTTTTGCGGACCCATTAAAATGAATGGGTCCACGTCCTATCCGCAAAAAAACCCGGAACGGACACGGAAGCAAAATATGTTTGTGTGCATGAGGCCTTATAGTGAAAGTATTACACTGCTCCCCTCTCAGTATATACAGTAATACATATAAACTACACCCCCCAGTGATAGCTGCTGCTGAAATCCCAGGCAAAAGTCATTTTCCTGCATTTCTGTCTCTTTTCCGATCTATGCCTACTGATGAGATTTCATCTATGCAGTTTTAAGTGGCAATTGAAAAAAAATGATGGAAGGCGGTTTTATTTTTATTTCAGCATCGCCTTACACATAGGCCTTGATGGATCACACCATACCGCAATATGCTACCCCCAAGGAATAGCGAGGTATGAAGGTGATGAAGTACTTTCTCACTTGCAATGACACAATGCCGAGTGCTAGATCTTCTAGGTCAGAGAGAGAATATAAAGCGTTTGTATTTTAACTTCTTAGAAGCGTTTTCCAGCTGCCGCTGTGTCTTAGGCCAGAAAGCCCCTTACATGGTCAGGATTTGCAGAAGGAAATTGCAGTTTATTTCTGCCGCAGATTTCCACAGCTCCACTTAAAGGGGTTGTCCGGGTTCCGAGCTGAACCCGGACATAGCCATATTTTCACCCAGGCAGCCCCCCTGATGTTGGCATCATAGCATCTCATGCTCCGATGCGCTCCCTTGCCCTGCGCTAGATCGAGAAGGGCACGGGCTCTTTTGTTTACAACAACACACTGCCGGGCGGAAGCTTCCCCTTCCTGGCAGTGTGTTCGGTGACGTCACCGGCTCTGATGGGCATGCTTTAGCGCTGCCCTAGCCGTTTTACTGGCTAGGGCAGTGCTAAAGCCCACCCATCAGTGCCGGTGACATCACCGGGCTTCCTGGCAGCCCCATGGAGAGCCCGGTTCGTCACCGGAACTCCTGAAAGTGCCTTTGCCCTGCGCAATTTAGCGCAGGGCAAAGGAGAGCATCGGAGCATGAACTGCGCCGATGCTCAAGTCAGGGGGGCTGCCGGGGGGGAAATAGGGATATGCCCGGGTTTAGCTCTGAACCCGGACAACCCCTTTAAGTTCAATGCAGATAATCCTTGACTTTTCAGTGCAAAATTCTCGGCATAGACGTTATCTTTTTAATTTTTTCCCCAAAACATGCGGGAAAATCCAAAACCTAAATGACATGCATTGCCTGCAGATTCGGCCTGGACTTGTACAAGGCCATACAGCCTGAACCAGTCATTTGTAAAAGGACGACCCTATCCAAACCGGTAGGAAATGTACACACAGACAAACCTATTGGTCATATGAATTCTCTGCCATGTGTAGGACTGCGCTGGTTTGTAGAACAGGTGGGAAGCAATGTATGGCAGACATATCAGTCATTATGGGTGGTATCGGGGCGCAGCCTCCGCTGTACTGCTGCATCCTATAAGGGACGAGGAACGCCACGAGAACCACGACAGATCAGATAGTGGTGGTGCAGGGGGTAACGGACACTGATTGTCCTGCCGATTATCTCATAAGGTGCTGGAGCAAGGCCAGAGTCTCTCACCATTGTAACTGATGTGACAATACTGTGGCCACCACAGGACATGATGTTGCTGTACGATATCACATCCCATGTCCCCATCAGTTATCATTCCCAACCTTATTACCAAAAAGGAACGCTTGATTAAAAACAACTCTGACCACCACGTCAAGCGTCTTTGAGCGGGATGAAATCATTTACAGTAAGTGACCAGCCTTGTTGCTGCTGTCTTCTGGTGACCATGCTATGAACTAAAGAGTGGACATAAAGGAGTGCAGTCGCTTCAAGAACTGCGCCAGATCAGCAACCTTTACTCAGACCATAAGCTGGGCTTGTATGTAGACATCTTGGGGGGCAGTCAGGATTCAGGAAAGGTGCCCATTTACTGAAAAGTAAAGAAATGACTTGCCAACTGGCAAATGTCACACATACTGTATCTGCTGCTGTGGTTCTGCTGTATTTTTAACCCACTAAAGTCAACGTGACTGGTTTTCACATGCAGAACTATACAAGTACTGTACAAGCAATTCTAGGAACGCTTTCTACTACTATTTCTTTAAGGCCCATACACACGACTGTACTTTTGGTCTGCATATGATCCACATTTTTCTCATTTATTTCAATGGGGCCGCAAAAAATGCAGACAGGACACTGTGTGCTGTCCGCATCCGTATGTTCGTTCCGCCTCCCCCCCCAAAAATAGAACAGGTTGTATTCATGTCCGTACTGTGGACAAGAACAGGCATTTCTACAACAGGGAGGGACGTACGGACCATGAAAGTCCAGGGTGCAAATAGCTGGTGTCCGTGCACATCCGTGATTTTTGGACCGCAAAATGGATACAGTCGTGTGCATGAGGCCAAACAAAACCCCATTTTTTGCAGTGCAAAAGTTGTGTGGCATTCTACCGCACGACTACTGGTACACGTTTACATAAAGAAGCACTCCGGGCTTATTTAATTGGACACATAATGCTAACTCACCAGCAATACTCAGTTGCATTCATACTTTTTGGACCCGGTCATTAAAAGGGGTTGTCTGAGTTAGGCTACATTCACACGGCAGTGAAAAACGGATGTGTAACAGAGAATTTTTCAACGGCCATCACACGTTTATAAACAATTGTAGTCTATGGGATTATTCACACGGCGGGTAAATAACAGCAGGTGAACATGTTCTATCTTGTCAGTTTTCACTCATCGACAGCCCCCATACAATTTAAGGGGGTCGATTTTAATGTCCGTTTCTTTAAAAAGCATCAGTAAAAAAAAAAAATCTGTTAAAAAGTGACCGTTTTGCCATATTTAATGGCAGTTTTTTCACGGTCGTGTGAATGTGGCCTTAAATAAAAAGTCTGGGAGCAGGTGTAGATGTGATATTCCTGGAGGCAGAGGTGACACCCTGAGGTGACACCCTGAGCACATTACATCACTGCTGCAGCCAATCACTGGCCTCAGCAGTCGTACATACTGCTGTATCCAGGGATTGGCTATATAATGACCTGTGTGCTGCAGCCAGGCAGATAAGGTCAGCGGTGCAGGACTGGAGTTTGATGTTGAAAGCAGCAGGGAAGAAAAGTACCCTTTCTCTTGTTATATTATTGTATTCACAGCTGTTGTTCAAGGTTTTAACTCAGACAATCCCTTTAAAGGATAACTGTCATATTTTTTATTTTATTTGCTAGTTTATTTGAGCTAGACATGTATATCTCAGTTAGTCTGTCAATGATTGTCAAAATATCTGTAATTACCTTATAATAACAGCTTTCAATAATGTCCTCTCTCTCTTTCCACTGCTCCCTTAAAAGACCGTTGCTAGGGCTTATCTGTCTCCGGCTAGGAAGACAGAGGGGCGGTCCTTCACACTGCATGTCTGCATTAGGCTTCAGAGTGAGGAGGCGTGTCTCTCAGTAATCCAATCTGATTGGCTGGCAGGAAGCTGCTGGCTACAGCAAGTTTGTATGTGACCTGAGGGAATGCAGTTTTGGCCTCAGAGAACTGGCAGAGGAGCCATCTTGAGAAGATCATCAAAATGTAGGATTCAAAACAGCAGTAACTAAGGGGAAAACTCAACAGTGGTAAGTGAAGAAACTAAAGATTGCTTTATGCATAAGGGCTCATGCACACGACCGTATGCCTTCCGAAACATACGGTCCGTGAGCGGGCCATGTGTCCCAGAGCAGCATACATCGTGCGCACGGGAGTACACAGCATCATAGGTTACTATGATGCTGTGCGCATCGGGCCGCCCGTCGGACTATTGTCCTGCACTCATATGATATTATGAGTGCAGGACAATAGCCCCACGAGCGTCCCGATGCGCACAGCATCATAGTAACCTATTACTCCCATGCGCATGATGTATGCCGCTCCGTGACACATGGCCCGCTCACAGACCGTATGTCTCGGAGGGCATACGGTCGGGTTTTTGTACCGAGGTACCAGCCGATACCAAACCCGACTTCGGATTACGAAGTTGAAATGTTTTTAAAAGATGTAGAAATGAACACCAAATTCATTCACCAAAATCTTGCGCGACTTCGGGTAAAATAAATTGTGCCTCCATGGAGGCAATACATTTTAATGCTGTATGGAGACAAGTCTCCGGACAGCATTAAGACAAAGTTTTAGAACAAATTGACTTCGGATCTATGTTCCGAAGCTCGATTCGCTCAGCGCTAAAAAAGAACACAAACATCCGTATAGGTGCAAGGACTGCCGGATACTGCGCCTAATTTATGCTGGTCTGTGATAAATCTGCCCCATCTAAAGGATTACTAGAGCAGTCCCTACAAGGATTACCTGCAGAGATATAAAACTAGTCCATCTCTACCCCTAAACCCAACCTTAACCCTACCACACATGACACCACCCAAGACACCTTTAAAATTCCCACAACCATCAAAAATGCAATCTTTTCCTAAATACTGTTTCTGCCACCGTCTGTTTCACCTAAACTTCTCGGGAACCCATACCCTGAATCTGGTTGCTATGGGCAACTAAGCCAGTTTTTCTTTACACCAGTTTAAATAAATCTCCCCCAGTGCATCTCCTGTGCTCATCAGCTGCAAATGCAAAACCATATTAGAAAACACAGATGAATGGATGTACATTCAGCGGCTGCTTTCAATTCTGAAACCCTATGTCATGCTGAAGGGCATTTCTGGGATATAATTTCAATGAGCCATACCATGGGCGCTGTCCAGAGCAGGAAAGGTAAGTAGTTTTAATTAATTTTACGGTCTGATCTGAGATCTGACAACGATTGGTGGGTCTGATCTGAGATCTGACAACGATTGGTGGGTCTGATCTGAGATCTGACAACGATTGGTGGGTCTGATCTTAGATCTGACAACGATTGGTGGGTCTGATCTGAGATCTGACAACGATTGGTGGGTCTGATCTGAGATCTGACAACGATTGGTGGGTCTGATCTGAGATCTGACAACGATTGGTGGGTCTGATCGGAGATCTGACAACGATTGGTGGGTCTGATCGGAGATCTGACAACGATTGGTGGGTCTGATCGGAGATCTGACAACGATTGGTGGGTCTGATCTTGTCATAAATTAGGCGCAATATCCGGCAGTCCTTGCACCTATACTGATGTTTCAGTGTTCTTTTATAGCGCAGATTGGGGGGTCTGATCTGAGACCTAATGAAAATTGGGGGTCTTATCTGAATGAAAAATATTTATTGCTTATTTTCCTCCTCTAAAGCCTAGGTGTGTCTGATCATCAAGTGTGTCTAATAGCGCGAAAAAGACAGTAAAAGGTGCCATTAAACAATACAATTTGTCCTGCAAAAACTAAGCTATGTGAACTGAAAATGTAAAAAGTTACGACTCTTAGAAGATGGGGAGGAAGAAACAAAAATTCAAAAACAAAAATTAGCCGTGTCCTTAAGGGGTTAATATTTAAACTACCAGCATGGTGGTAGTCCATGGAATGTATATGGTATTGCTGTTCGGCCCTATTAAGCCACCTGCCCATGTTGAGGAATACGTGCGTTTTTTTCAGCATGGATTCCTGCACCAGCAAAGTGTGTGAGATTACAGCAGACTTTTTTTCCACGTGGAAATTGACCTCTTGCGCGGATTTCAAATTAAATAGCAGTCAATTATGTTTGCGGTTTTAGCTGCGGATTTCACCTTTTTCAGTAGAAGGGTGAGATCTGCGGCAAAACTGCACCAAATCCACAATTAGACATTGCGGATTTTGAAGTGGATGTGGTGCAGATTTTATGTACGTTCCCCTGCCCCCGTGTGCAGGCGGCCTCAAGGTGCCTTCAGAAGCAGCGGATTTTGTTTGAACTGAAAATCTGTTCCATTCATCTCATTTGGACTCTGGCGATATCATCGCACCGCTTGCTTGTAGGAGTGCGGCGTCAGTGCGGACCCCCGGCCATGGTAAGAGCGGTTGCTGAAGGCTACTGCTCATGCCCGGGGGCTGTTCAATTAGTTTAAATGGAGCTACAGTAAGGGCTCGGAGACCGTGCATGCTCCTGTGTACCCAGCCGGCAAGGAAAGAGAGGAAGACACCGCGCAAGCGCTGCCACCGCTGCGGTGGCTGTAACCAATGACAACTATGTGTAAACTCTGCTCAGGAAAAATAAATATGGGGAAAAGAAGGGGAAAAAAAGAAATCGATAATTCCATGTATTGGGTAAGTTGAATGTTGCGGTATAAGGAATGCGATCAGTGTTTTAGGCTACTTTCACACTGGGGTTTTGGTTTCCGTGTGTGAGATCCGTTCAGGGCTGTCACAAGCGGTCCAAAACGGATCAGTTTTGCCCTAATGCATTCTTAAAGGAAAAGGATCCGCTCAGAACGCCTCAGTTTGCCTCCGTTCAGTCTCCATTCCGCTTTGTCCGTCTGACGAAACTGAGCCAAACAGATTCATCCTGACACACAATGTAAGTCAATGGGGACGGATCCGTTTTCTATGATACAATCTGGCACATTAGAAAACGGATCCGTCCTCCATTGACTCAATGGTGGTCAAGACGGATCCGCCTTGGCTATGTTACAGATAATACAAACAGATCCGTTCTGAACGGATGCATGCGATTGTATTATCTGAACGGATCCGCCTTGGCTATGTTACAGATAATACAAATGGATCCGTTCTGAACGGATGCATGCGATTGTATTATCTGAACGGATCCGCCTTGGCTATGTTACAGATAATACAAATGGATCCGTTCTGAACGGATGCATGCGATTGTATTATCTGAACGGATCCGTCTGTGCAGATCCATGACGGATCCGCACCAAACGCGAGTGTGAAAGTAGCCTTACTCCACTGTTGGGACAACCCCTATAAAACCAGACCCAGCGCATGGACAGTAGTGGAGCGGTTTCATTTTTCCTAATCTCAGACAACTACCCGTGGGCAGCACTTTTCACAAATCCTGGAACCCGAAATCTCAAATCTCCAAAGAGAAGGGCATTCTGAGTGCTGTGTGTCTACTACTTCTCCCAGAACTGTGCCAGACCCACATCTGCACGCCTCTCCATAGTGGAGGGGATCAGTACCGCTCAGCTACGCGCGTCCACATTATATCATGTATAATGCATAAAGATGGACACCCCGGCAGGGTTGGACAGTCCGTCAAAATAGGTGACTTTTTTCATGTGTCTGTGAAAAAAAAATAGACATGTCCGTGATTTTTTTGAGGTTGGCGGTACTATAGACATGTATTACTTATAATCCTGCCCGTAAAAAATGTTGGCCGTCCGTGATTTTCGGATAAGTTGTCCAGGAAAAAGAAAAATTCAGGTTGGCAATCCTACAATAAACATGCATGCTCAGCCGATACAAACTGCTTCAGAAAGAGACATAGAAAACGGCTCCTCCAGCAGTCCCTCCTGTAGCGGGTGGACCCTGTCCAGTGCTCAGCCCCTTAAAGGGTTGTGTCCCAAACCAGCACCCGGATCCGAACACTTCTGTAATTGTACGTAACTAAAAATGTAGTACAGCCTCTGAGTCATTCAATAAAATCCATCTCTGTAGCGCCACCTGCTGTTTGTTCTTTCCTGCAAGTCTCTGTCCACCTGAGCGAGGTGGTCGCACAAGCTCACTTTAAATCTTCGACTATAACCAACCAGTTAGAAGCTGTGGCAGTTACAGGGGGTGAACTGCAGAAGAAGGACCCCCCCCCCCCCCCCCCCCCCCAAACTGTCAGCCTGAAAGAAACCCAGCAGAACAACTGAAGCAAAGAGAGAGGCGATCTCTGGTTGAGGTACAGGGCTCTGTCATGCGCTATATGAGGTCTCATTTTCATTTTTTTACATCAATCATGGCATAATCCCTTCAAGGAGCATCTGCAGCATTATCAACCCTATTAAAACAAGCATGCTGCCTGTAAGGGTTGATCATGCTGAGTGACAGCCCTGTCTTGCTGCAATTCATTGAGTCGCTTTTGAGTAATTTATACTTTTATTGTCATGCTAATTAGGTGTCTGGAGAACAGGGGGCGGGCCTAGCCCCTCTGAGCACCGCTTCACCACTGAGTGACAGCATGTGCAAAAATACAGGGCCGGGCAGAAAAACCGTGAGGATGTCTGTCCCTGAATGGGTGGAAATGGATAAGGGGGAAAGGCTCCGAACACCTAATTGGGGTAAGAATAAAAGTGCACCTCTCTCCAAAACAGTACAATGGACGGCTATGAGAAATCATCAGCATGATCAACCCTGAAGGGCTGTATGCCCGGTTAACTAGGGTTCATCCAGCTGACAGGAGACATTTACATTTCAAAAGATGCAAAGACAGAAGAAAAAAAAAAATGCACGTGGGGGCACTCCTACTGGTAAATGGCGAGGAGAGGCGATCTTCTGATATGTAAAGGTGAACGTCCCCTTTAAATAATGCTGGAAATAATCATCCTATAGGTTTGTCACCAGTTCCCATTGTAAATGTCACGAGAAGGGGAAGTCATCAGCGACAGGAGGATATAATGACTGTACATAGTAAATGAGGCATCTAAGTGACCCTGGAGGTGCTGCAGCGTACAAAGGTCACCGCGCACATCGCCAACACGTCACCTATGTACGTTATGTATGTGATAGATGGGTACCATATGCATCCAACCATCAGCCACTAAAGCCATACATGACATGGTCCCTATAGATCTTTCTGCAGCATCATGCTCTGTGCACTAAGCCCCCCACCCAGCCCTGCTGCCATCACATGGCCCAGGGTGAAGAATAAGGGGGGCTGCCCCCCACCCAGCCCAGCTGCCATCACATGGCCCAGGGTGAAGAATAAGGGGGGCTGCCCCCCACCCAGCCCTGCTGCCATCACAATGGTGCTGCCCTATAGCAGGCACAGGTTGATGCCAGCGAGGACCACACACCAAGGGCACAGAGAGGAGGGGGCGCGCTGCACCATCACCCAATACCCCCCACACAGCACCTGGCAGTGCCCCACAGCATTACCTGAACACCCGGCGCCGCCACTTCCTGCTGCCGCTGCTCAGGACCGGGCGAGGCAGGCACAGTGTGTCCGTGTGATGTGAGGGAAGAGGAGGAGTGCGCCCATAGGAAGCCGCCCACAGCCGCCCCCGCCTCCCAGTGACAACACGGGACCCAGGGGTGCAGGTTGTCAGCAGCACGGTGCCACAGTGGGAGGTGAAGGGTAGCAATGTGGGCACAGACCAGTGCACCAGCAGAAAAGCGGCACGTTTTTCAGGGCTCATGATATTTTTTTTTTTTATTTTTTTTGTCCATATCCAAACCGCATTTTTTCAGCAGCTGGGATGTAGCCCCATTGACTTCAGTGGTGCTGCGGTCGTTTTCCTGAGCCCTAAGCGCGCATTCACACTAGCGTCTTTTCAGTCCGCCATTTCTGTGGGGCTATAGAACATGTCCTATTCTTATCCGTCTGCAAACAGCGCTAGGTACACACAGGCCACAATACGGATACGGTCTGTGTCAGGTCCTGGACATAGTCCCATTCACATACACATAGAAGTGAATAATTCCGCATACGGTTAGCAAAAAAATCGTAACGGACACTGAAAGAAAATACATTCATGTACATGAGCCTGACACGTCAGGGGGATAGAATGCAGCATTAAAAAAACTGTGGGAGTCATTTACTATCCAGAAATAAGTCTATATAAGGCTACTTTCACACCTGCGTTAGGTGCGGATCCGTCTGGTATCTGCACAGACAGATCCGCACCTATAAATGCAAATGATGGTATCCGTTCAGAACGGATCCGTCTGCATTCTATGTATAAAAAAAAGTCTAAGTCTAATTGTTAGTCAGACGGATGCGTCCTGACTTTACATTGAAAGTCAATGGGGGACGGATCCGTTTGCAATTGCACCATATTGTGTCAACGTCAAACGGATCCGTCCCCGTGGACTTACATTGTAAGTCAGGACGGATCCGTTTGGCTCCGCACGGCCAGGCGGACACCAAAACGCTGCAAGCGGGACTTCCGGTTCCGGCGCCGCCATGTGAGGGAGTTGAGCGCGTGAGCTCCGCAATACCTGAGTCAAAAACTGTTCATATTGCCGGTGTCTGAG
This sequence comes from Bufo bufo, assembly GCF_905171765.1. Classification (NCBI taxonomy): domain Eukaryota; kingdom Metazoa; phylum Chordata; class Amphibia; order Anura; family Bufonidae; genus Bufo; species Bufo bufo. The sequence continues at coordinate 151,813,840 of NC_053390.1, read as the reverse complement.
TGGGAGACGGAACCCGAGCAAACCTTTCATCAAGCGTATGGATCGTTTCCTAACCAGCATGGGCAAGAAAACCAGAGGCAGACAAAACTCTCCCGTGAGATCGGAGATCCCAATCCCCCCACCCCCCCGAAAATGGCGCCTAACTTGCCTGAAGCGGAGGCGAGTGCAAAAGCACCGATTATAAGCGAGGATGGGGTGGGGACAAAAGAACCTGACATGCAGTCTCACCGGATCGATTACAAGGAACTGGCGCTAGAGGTGGCGGCGCAGTTGGCCCCGGATCTGAGGGAGACGCTGGCGGCGTCAGTGTCCAATGTAATGTGCCAGCTGCAAGAGGCAATCCAGGAGCATGAAGGCAGGCTGGAAGAAGTGGAAGGGCGCATCCAGGTCATAGAAGACACCACAGAGTCGGTCTTGCAAAAGCTACAAACAGCCCTAGCTGATAATAAACGTCTGTGGGATAGGCTGGAGGACCTTGAGAACAGGTCCAGACGCAACAACTTGCGACTTGTGGGCCTCCCGGAAAGCTTACCGCCTGGAGACCTGGTTAAAATATGTGAAATTGAAGTCCCTCAGGCCTTGGGCATAACGCGGCTGTGCAAGGTGGAACGAGCGCATCGAGTGGGACCATCTTACCCTGGCAAGGACCACAGTAATGTTCGCCCAAGGCAGGTAGTCATGAGATATCTGGACTACACTGACAAGGACGCAATAATCAAGGCGTTTAAAGCCCGCAAGGAACCAGTCTTGGTAAGGGGATCAAAAATCCTTTTATTCGGGGACTACTCCGTGGAGGTTACAAAAAAGCGTAAAGCTTTCTCCCCCCTGTGCACCTAACTATACAGAGGAGGAGTAAAATTCGCCTTGCTGTTTCCAGCTACCTTAAAAGTTTTCCGACTTGACGGCTCTAGTTCAACGTTCTCCACGCCAGAAGAGGCGGAATTGGCCATGGATGGAAAGCTGGATCCAGCCACACGGAGTCAACGGCCTGCAGCTGGGAGGGCGCCGGGCGGAGCCGGGACAAGAGAGGAAGCAAGATAGAAACCGCTGAGGACTTATCTAACTAATGTGGTGGACTATTGAGAATGTTCCTGATACCGGTATACAAATCTGGGGTGAATGTATTGGGAATCATTTCTCATTTATTGCGTTAATTCATGCCTTATATGTTTTATCAGGGTTTTGACTGCTAAGTAGCCTAGCGTAGGTACGACATAGCTGTTAGTGTGTGGTAAGGGAGCTTTTAGAGCTTGACGTCACTGGGGAAAAAAGTGAAGTCCACAGGAGCTGAGAAGGGAACGGTCTGAGTCTTCCCTTGCTCCACAACTGTTTATGGTTTTTACTGTTTATAAAGGTTTTGAGGGGGGACGGGGGGGAATATGCAGAAATGTTCAGCCATATGTTGAAAATTGTCATAAGAAGCTATATCGTCTTTTTTACACATTATGAAGATAGTGTCATGGAACGTTAAAGGGTTGCGTTCACCCCAAAAACGCAATATGGTTTTAAGGCGGCTGAAGCATCTAAAAGCCGACATTGCAATGCTGCAAGAGACCCACTTGCTGGAGAGTGATTTCTTTAGAATGAAGAAGCAATGGGTGGGGACGGTGGTGGGTTCCCCTGCAGTGAACCACAAGGCTGGAGTGTTGTTTCTCCTTCACAGGAACCTAGCTTGTGGCTTGCTGGGGACGGAATCTGACCATCAGGGCCGCTGCTGTGTCATCCACATTAAAGTTGGGTTGGAAGAAATCAGGTTATATAACATATATGGCCCTAATGACGACAACAAACAATTTTTTGCTGATTTGGCCATTAAGATAAATGGCGATCCGGTCCCGAAGCTAATTATTGGCGGAGACCTTAACACTGTAGTCAATGCGGTGGAGGATAGGAAGAGGTCGACTTCCCGCTCTGAGGTGACGCACATACACGATAGGGTGTTAGAGCCCTTTTTGCGTGACACCGCCTTATTGGACATCTGGAGATATGCAAATCCAGACAGCAGAGACTTTACTTTCTACTCTCCCCCGCATGAATCGTGGTCCAGGATTGACTATTTTTTAGTGTCAGAAACCCTGAGGCTTAGGATAATGGAACCAAAAATTCATGACCTAGTGATCTCTGACCACACCCCGATCTCTTTAATTTTGTCTGATCAGCAACTTAAGGGTCAAGACATTCTTTGGAGGTTCCCTTCCTATCTGTATGCTGATAGCAATTTTAGGGACATTGTCCGGGGTTGGTATCTAGAGTACAAAGAGGATAATATCTCCAGCATATCGAACCCTTCTTTGTTTTGGGACACTGCCAAAGCTGTACTTAGAGGGAGGATATTGGCTTATGTAAGGGGCCTTAAAAGAAAGATCACACAACAGATACATGATCTCAGCTTCTCCTTGCGTACCGCTTACACCACTTATCAGACCTTCCCGGCTGAGCATACCAAGAAGGCCTGGCAACTGGCTAAAGAAAATTATGAGCTATGGTATGAAAGGAAGATGAGATGTGATATGGCTGGTTGGGACAATAAGTTTTTTAGAGGTGGCAACAAGTCGGGTAGGTTGCTAGCCAACCTGGTTAAAAACTCCAGGCGGAAACCCCATATCATGAAATTGGCAGATACTGGAGGGGTAGTGCACGACAACCCTGTTAAAATAGCCTCTATCCTGGGGGATTACTATAGAGATCTGTATAAAGACCCGGGGACCAAGACCACCTTGTCATCCTTTCTATCCAGATGTGTGGCTTTACCAACTCTCTCTAACAGCCAATTAGATGTTTTAAACTCCCCAATATCTGAGGATGAGGTATTATACACGATTAAAGGTTTACACCTACATAAAGCTCCTGGTCCAGACGGTTACACAGGTGAATTTTTTAAAATGTTGGGTGAGGACCTTAAAAGCCCTTTAGCGGCGTTATTTAATGGTATGTTGACGGGCAGTCCGCTTTCTGCTTCAGATAATTTAGCATACATTAAACTCATTCCTAAACCGGGGAAAGATAGTCTTCAGCCCGCCTCGTATCGCCCAATATCGCTGATTAATGTGGACCTTAAATTAGGAGCAAAAATTATAGCTGACAGACTTTCACTTGTCATGCCAGATCTGGTTTCACGGCCTCAGTCAGGGTTCATTAAAGGCAGATCGGCAGTTTCTAACATTAGAAAAGTTCTGACAGTCTTGGATGCGGTACAGGGAAATCTCAGCTCTTCTCCGCGGCCGTCTCTGATGGCAATTGACGCGGAGAAGGCATTTGACAATGTTCGGTGGGACTGGCTAGATGAGGTGTTGAATAGAATGCATTTTAGTGGCCCAATCAGAACTTTTATTTCAGCTCTATACACGGCCCCTATTGCCCGCATAGCCATCCCGGGTTTCCTGTCAGCCCCTTTTCCACTCTGTAGGGGGACGCGTCAGGGGTGTCCACTCTCCCCGTTACTATTCAACTTGACGCTCAAACCTTTAGCCCGCATGCTTGAGGGGGGGGATGTCTTTAGGGGTATAAAGGTGGGTCAAAGAGAAGTTTTCACATCCCTTTTTGCCGATGACATTTTGTTATTCATGGCGGACCCTGTTGAAGACCTTGAGAAAGTCCTCCGGCTTCTGGATTCTTTTGGTCCAATCTCAGGCTTTAAAATAAACCTAGATAAATCAGTGATACTGCCGTTAACATCCCCAAAATTAAAAGATTTACTTCCAGGATCGTGCAGGGACATTGTGGTGAGTAACTCTCACATTACTTATCTGGGAATAAAAATTGGGAAATCCGCATCATCCCTCTATGGTTTAAACTATCCGCCTCTATTTAAAGCTATTGCGGATGACCTCTCAAGATGGCAAAGTCTTCCACTGTCTTTAACGGGTAGAAGCCATATCCTGAAAATGGTGTGCTTCCCCAAACTGTTGTATCCCCTACAGACGGTCCCAATACTCCTTAGGCATGCGGATGTTCAGGAACTTCATTCAGTCTTTAACAGATTTTTGTGGTCAGGGAAAAAGCCCCGCATTGCACTGACAAAGCTGATGCTACCAAGAGATAAAGGCGGCTTAAATATACCGAATATTAGAATGTACAATCTAGCGTGCCTCTTCAGACATTGTCTGGATTGGATTCATGGGACTAGCCACTTCTCCAATTATAGTCTGGAAACCCATTTATCTCATCCATGGCCATTAGTTAACTTGCTTCATACGAGAAGGCAACTCCTGGAACCTTGTTTAAAACACTCTGTTATCATCCGTGACACCGTTGTTGCATGGAAGGAAACACGCAAGCTAGAAAATAAACCTTTTCTGGCATCGAGGGTCATGGGCCTGTGGAGACATCCAGAGTTCCCACAGTGGGACACAAACAAGATGTTCACAAAATGGAAGGCAAAAAATATCATGACTCTATTTGATCTCCTTCATATCCCTGATAAAAGATATCTGACTTTCGCAGAGTTCTGTGGGAAATATGGTTTGGAGGGTTCTCATTTTCTTCCCTTCCAACAGGTTTATATGTTTTGTAGAAAGAGATTATGTGATGTTGCTGGGGAGTGTATGGGGAATTCACTGGTCTTTTCGCTAGGGGGTGGAAACTCCAGACTTTCCATCTCACACATTTATCAAGGCTTGCGTGACTCTAATAATAAAACCTCAGCGCAGGCTCTTTTTAAAAGATGGGAGAGGAGGCTTCATGTCACTTTGGATGCTGAACAGATACTGCAGGGATGGGTCAGGGTTTGTAAAGCAGTACCATGCGAGATATGGAGGGAAACACATTTAAGGTTAATACACTCGGCCATCTATGCGTTTAATTTTCCCAGAAAGGTTGATAAGACAGCCTTCCTTACTGCCTGTCCGAAGTGCGGCCTAGATAAAGCAGACCTAGTACATTGTATTTGGGTATGTCCGCAGGTTCGACGTTTCTGGGAACATGTTGGATGCTGGATTAAAGATACATTGAGATGCATCCTGAGCCTAGATCCGGAGGTATACCTTTTTCATGTCTATGGAGGCATCGACCCTCCTCCCCAGGCGATAGTAGATACGGCATTGTTGGTATCATTGCGTTGTCTAATGCAAAATTGGCTAAAAACAGAGGTACCCCAAATACAGGAGGTCAAGGCGCAGATGATACGTTTAATGTACCTTGATAAAACAGAAGCTGAGCTAAACAAGGACAAAAGGACCAAATGGTTTTTCAAGAGGTGGAGGATCTTTATTATAAACAGCTTTACTCAGGGTGAAATAAAAAACATAATGCAAACGTTTAAATTTACAGAATGGTATAATTTAGAGGCGCTCAAGGGCACGCTGGGAGTGCTGTCCTTGGAAGACTTGGTTGCATAGTTTTGGAAATTACATGACATAAAATAAAGTGACAGCTGTTCAATTGTATAAACCCGACTATAGAAATGGCGATATTTAGATTGTTAGTTTATCAAACTACCAAATTTATGATTCTGCAGGGAGGGGGGAGGCGGGAGGGTTCTTTTAGGGGGGTTGTTGAAATGTTTTGTGTTTAATAAAATGAAAATGATGTATCACCGATTGTATCTGACCTGTACCCAAAAGTCTGTACTTTTCTTTCTCTCATTGGTGATACTAATAAAGCAAATTTAAAAAAAAAAAAAACGCTGCAAGCTGCATTTTGATGTCCGCCTCCAGAGCGTAATGGAGGCGGAACGGAGGCAAACTGATGCATTCTGAACGGATCCTTATCCATTCAGAATGCATTGGGGCTAAACTGATCCGTTTGGGGCCGCTTGTGAGAGCCCTGAAATGGATCTCACAGGCGGACACCGAAACGCTGGTGTGAAAGTAGCCTAAAGCGGATTTTTGGCGCAGATTGCGGTGCAAAGGTTATTTGCATCGCAATCTGCGACTTTTTGCTGCTCATGCCAGGTATAAAAAAAGTGGGCATGGTGGGGAAGAGCCAGTAGGCCCGTCTCATTCATAATTTTCTACGCCCGTTTTTAGGCTAGGAAAATGGTCTAAATGTAAGGGCTCATGGACACAACTGTATGCTTTTTGCGGTCCGTAAAAAATACGGATAATGTCTGTGTGCATTTCATATTTTGTGGAACGGAACAGCTGGCCCCTGATAGAACAGTCCTATCCTTGTCCGTGATGTGGACAATAATAGGACATGTTACATTTTTTTGCGGAATGCACACGGAGTAACTTTCTTTTTCTTTTTTTTTTGTGGACCCATTGAAATGAGTGGTTCTGCATATGGTCCGCAAAAAAAATGGAACGGACACGGAAAGAAAATACGTTCGTGTACATGAGCCCTAAGACAACTTGGAAGCTGTCTTATACAGTCAGGTCCATAAATATTGGGACATCGACACAATTCTAACATTTTTGGCTCTATACACAACGATTTGAAATGAAACAAACAAGATGTGCTTTAACTGCAGACTGTCACCTTTAATTTGAGGGTATTTACATCCAAATCGGGTGAACGGTGTAGAAATTACAACAGTTTGCATATGTGCCTCCCACTTGTTAAGGAACCAAAAGTAATGGGACAATTGGCTTCTCAGCTGTTCCATGGCCAGGTATGTGTTATTCCCTCACTATCACAATTACAATGAGCAGATAAAAGATCCAGAGTTCATTTCAAGTGTGCTATTTGCATTTGGAATCTGTTGCTGTGAACTCTCAAGATGAGATCCAAAGAGCTGTCACTATCAGTGTAGCAAGCCATCATTAGGCTGAAAAAACACAACAAACCCATCAGGGAGATAGCAAAAACATTAGGCGTGGCCAAAACAACTGTTTGGAAAAAAAGAAGGAACGCATCGGTGAGCTCAGCAACACCAAAAGACCCGGAAGACCACAGAAAACAACTGTGGTGGATGACCAAAGAATTCTTTCCCTGGTGAAGAAAACACCCTTCACAACAGTTGGCCAGATCAAGAACACTCTCCAGGAGGTAGGTGTATGTGTGTCAAAGTCACCAATCAAGAGAAGACTTCACCAGAGTGAATACAGAGGGTTCACCCCAAGATGTAAACCATTGGTGAGCCTCAAAAACAGGAAGGCCAGATTAGAGTTTGCCAAACGACATCTAAAAAAGCCTTCACAGTTCTGGAACAACATCCTATGGACAGATGAGACCAAGATCAACTTGTACCAGAGTGATGGGAAGAGAAGAGTATGGAGAAGGAAAGGAACTGCTCATGATCCTAAGCATACCATCTCATCAGTGAAGCATGGTGGTGGTAGTGTCATGGCGTGGGCATGTGTGGCTGCCAATGGAACTGGTTCTCTTGTATTTATTGATGATGTGACTTCTGACAAAAGCAGCAGGATAAATTCTGAAGTGTTTCGGGCAATATTATCTGCTCATATTCAGCCAAATGCTTCAGAACTCATTGGACGGCGCTTCACAGTGCAGATGGACAATGACCCAAAGCATACTGCAAAAACAATCAAAGAGTTTTTTAAGGGAAAGAAGTGGAATGTTATGCAATAGCCAAGTCAATCACCTGACCTGAATCCGATTGAGCATGCATTTCACTTGCTGAAGACAAAACTGAAGGGAAAATGCCCCAAGAACCAGCAGGAACTGAAGACAGTTGCAGTAGAGGCCTGGCAGAGCATCACCAGGGATGAAACCCAGCGTCTGGTGATGTCTATGCGTTCCAGACTTCAGGCTGTAATTGACTGCAACCAAGTATTAAAAAGTGAAAGTTTGATTTATGATTATAATTCTGTCCCGTTACTTTTGGTCCCTTAACAAGTGGGAGGCACATATGCAAACTGTTGTAATTTCTACACCGTTCACCTGATTTGGATGTAAATACCCTCAAATTAAGGCTGACAGTCTGCAGTTAAAGGACATCTTGTTCATTTCATTTCAAATCCATTGTGGTGGTGTATAGAGCCAAAAATGTTAGAATTGTGTCTATGTCCCAATATTTATGGACCTGACTGTATGTAGAACTGGAGCTGGATGCACCAAAGTTGTGTTCAGGCCAGCGCCTCTTCATAACTTTGGCGGATCCACCTCCAGCGTTAATAAGACCGTCATCTAAAACGCCGGGCTTCATAAATGACCCCGTGTGCAGTTCTTCCAACAACATATATGCCTTGAATCCTAGGGCGGATTCGAAACTCAATGGGGCCCTGGAAAAAAAGTTAGAAGTGGCCCCATGTTGTAGGTGGAGCCAAACTAGTAGAAGGTGTGGCTAAGCCAAGTAGGTGTGTATTTTGCAGGGCAATCATCAGCCATTTTGCAACATTCCTTTTTGATCATTTTTTTAGGCGATGAAGCAACAGAAAAATACAGCGAATCTCTGCATAATAAATGCTATTTGCTGAAGTGGCAAAACCCCTTTAGGCCCCTTGCAGGCGAGCGTTCCTCCCGCAGCGAGTCTGCGACGCAGCTCTCGGCCTGACCTCCCAGCACTGCCGGGGGTCACACAGCATTACATTGATTTATGATGCTATGTAACCCTTAGGCCTCCTGCACACGAACGTGTGCGCCCCGTGGCCGAGCTGCGGCTCCGTAAAATACGGGCCGCAAAGCACGAACACCGACCGAGGGGCAGCCGCAGAGGATCGTGGACCCATTCACTTTAATGGTTCCGCGATCCGTTCGTTCCTCAAAAAGATAGGACATGTTCTATCTTTTTGCAGAAGGGAAGTACTGGACGAAACCCCACGGAAGCACTCCGTAGTGCTTCTGTTTCGCATCTCCGGATTTGCGGACCCATTGAAGTGAATGGGTCCGCATCTGTGATGCGGAATGCACGCAGAACGGTACCCATGTATTGCGGATCCGCAAAACGGCAACGGGGCACCTACGGTCATATGCAGGAGGCCTGACATAATGCTGCCATTGTTATCCAATACATTCCAGAACTGTAAGGGTTACATGGCATCATAAATCAGTATAATGCTATGTGAATCCCGTCAGTGCTGGGAGGTCAGGCCGGGTGCTGCGATGCGGACTCGCTGCGGGAGGAACGCTCGTCTGCAAGGGGCCTTAAGGGCGGTGCTGGGGCTGTGGCAGAGAAAGGAGAAGTGCATCATGGGTTTGGTTGGATACAGGAACAGGAAGTGCCACGTGCAGGATGGAAACAAACTAGAGTGACTAGTTTATAAAGTGAAAATTGGCCAGGAGAGTCCAAACTGAAAAGAGCATTGGGAAGATGTACATGGCGTGCAAGCAACTAGATGAGGAGATCTGTTAAAGATCATAGTAATTCCAGAAAACCCCTTTAATAAGTGTGAGTAGTGGTGGGGCCCCAGTGCTGAAATCATCACAGTGATCACATTCATAGTAACATTTACAGAATGTCATGATGCCGACCCCTTTAACAACGCCCAGCTAGTTTCTAGCTCCTCCCACCATCTAGTCACAGACACGCCCCTTTTGAATAGATTGACATGCGCATGGACATAATGTAATAGGATATAAGAAAGAGCTGCATGGACATGGTCATGTGACCACAACCAAGAATGGTAGATAGGTAAAAGAAATACACTACAAAATCACAGCTACCTTCCTAAATGGTTATGCAATACTGCAGACTGTTTTCCTGTTATGTACACCAGAAGATGGGGTATTGGTGGCAAGGACGGGGTTAATCACCCTGTTCCTCCCCTCTTGGCAGGAGTAGGCTGGTGCTGCTTTATGCCTGGAGGGGGAGTTCTAGCTAGGACCGCATGGTGTGTGGAAGCATGTCCAATTACACCTACTCCTAGGGACCAGTGATAGAACCCATTCTCCTGTGAGACCGCTACTCCAGAGAGACTGCAAGAGCATTAGGATAACGGGAAAGCCACACCATGAAATAGACAGCAGAGCGACCAGCTGCAGCTCAGGGAATACAGTTCGGACACCCATCACCCAGTGAACAACAAGCCAGCATTATACAGTGGACACCTTATTCCACAAGTTCCAGCTTATAGCTGTAAGCCATTAGTGCAAGAGAGTTATCAGCAGGGTAGCATACCTCCAAGTGACGTCTCCTCTGACATAGCTGTTCTCTTTCCTCATCTTCTCCATTCGGACCAGACCACCATGACAACGTTTTTCAGCCGCATCTCGTCTCTGCAGATATTGACACACAGACATCTTAGATTCCTCACTTTTCCATCATCCTTTCCAATCTTTTGGCTCAACAGTGCCATTCTGCTCCTACCCCCAATACTGTGCCCCCAAACAGTATACTGCAGAAATAACAGTGCCAAAGTGCCCCCAGTAGGTAAATGTATATGAATAGGGCACTGCTGAGGGACATTATAAATAAAGAGGACACTGCTGAGGGACATTATAAATAAATAGGGCACTGCTGGGGGACACTATAGATAAAGAGGACAATGCTGGGGGACACTATAGATAAAGAGGACACTGCTGGGGGACACTATAGATAAAGAGGACACTGCTGAGGGACACTATAAATAAAGAGAACACTGCTGAGGGACATTATAAATAAAGAGTGCCCTGCTGAGGGACATTATAAATAAATAGGGCATTACTGGGGGACATTATACATAAAGAGGGCACTGCTGGGGGACACTATAGATAAAGAGGACACCGCTGGGGGACATTATAAATAAATAGGGCACTGGTGGGGGACACTATAAATAAATAGGGCATTACTGGGGGACACTAGAACACAGTCCTACACCTTTACAAATCATTAGTCAGACCACACATGGAGTACTGTGTACAGTGCTGGGCTCCTGTGAACAAGGCAGACATAGCAGAGCTGGAGAGGGTCCAGAGGAGCGCAACTAAAGTAATAACTGGAATGGGGCAACTACAGTACCCTGAAAGATTATCAAAATTAGGGTTATTCACGTTAGAAAAAAGACGACTGAGGGGAGATCTAATTACTATGTATAAATATATCAGGGGTCAGTACAGAGATCTATCCCATCATCTATTTATCCCCAGGACTGTGACTGTGACGAGGGGACATCCTCTGCGTCTGGAGGAAAGAAGGTTTGTACACAAACATAGAAAAGGGTTCTTTACGGTAAGAGCAGTGAGACTATGGAACTCTCTGCCTGAGGAGGTGGTGATGGTGAGTACAATAAAGGAATTCAAGAGGGGCCTGGATGTATTTCTGGAGTGTAATAATATTACAGGCTATAGCTACTAGAGAGGGGTTGTTGATCCAGGGAGTTATTCTGATTGCCTGATTGGAGTCGGGAAGGAATTTTTTATTTCCCTAAAGTGAGGAAAATTGGCTTCTACCTCACAGGTTTTTTTGCCTTCCTCTGGATCAACTTGCAGGATGACAGGCCGAACTGGATGGAAAAATGTCTTTTTTCGGCCTTATGTACTATGTTACTATAAATAAATAGGGCATTACTGGGGGACATTATAGATAAAGAGGGCAATGCTGGGGGACACTATAGATAAAGAGGACACTGCTGGGGGACATTATAAATAAATAGGGCACTGCTTAGGAACATACATAAAGAGGTCCCTGCTGGGGGACATTATAAATAAAGGCGGCACTGCTGGAGAAACACTATAGATAAAGAGGGCACTGTTGGGGGACACTATAAAGAGGGCACTGTTGGGGGACACTATAAAGAGGGCACTGTTGGGGGACACTATAAAGAGGGCACTGCTGGGGGACACTATAAAGAGGGCACTGCTTAGGAACATTATACATAAAGAGGGTACTGCTGGGGGACATTATAAATAAAGAGGGCACTGCTGGGGGGGGGGACACTATAAATAGAGAGGGCACTGCTGGGGGAAATTATAAATAGGGCACTGCTTAGGAACATTATACATAAAGAGGACACTGCTGGGAGACATTATACATAAATAGGGCACTGCTGGGGGACACTATAGATAAAGAGGACACTGCTGGGGGACACTATAGATAAAGAGGACACTGCTGGGGGACACTATAGATAAAGAGGACACTGCTGGGGGACACTACAAATAAAGAGGGCACTGCTGGGGGACACTATAGATAAAGAGGGCACTGCTGGGGGACACTATAAATAAATAAAGAGGGCACTGCTGGGGGACACTATAGATAAAGAGGGCACTGCTGGGGGACACTATAGATAAAGAGGGCACTGCTTAGGAACATTATACATAAAGAGGACACTACTGGGGGACATGATACATAAAGAAGGCACTGCTGGGGGACACTATAAATAAATAGGGCACTGCTGGGGGGGCACTATAGATAAAGAGGGCACTGCTTAGGAACATTATACATAAAGAGGGCACTGCTGGGGTACATTATAAACAAAGAGGGCACCAACAATGTCCCTTTTATTTAAAATAGTGCCCTTTATATTATATATATATATATATATATATATATATATACACTGCTCAAAAAAATAAAGGGAACACAAAAATAACACATCCTAGATCTGAGTTAATTAAATATTCTTCTGAAATACTTTGTTCTTTACATAGTTGAATGTGCTGACAACAAAATCATACAAAAATAAAAAAATGGAAATCACATTTTTTAACCTATGGAGGTCTGGATTTGGAGTCACACTCAAAATTAAAGTGGAAAAACACACTACAGGCTGATCCAACTTTGATGTAATGTTTTTAAAACAAGTCAAAATGAGGCTCAGTAGTGTGTGTGGCCTCCACATGCCTGTATGACCTCCCTACAACGCCTGTGCATGCTCCTGATGAGGTGGCGGACGGTCTCCTGAGGGATCTCCTCCCAGACCTGGACTAAAGCATCTGCCAACTCCTGGACAGTCTGTGGTGCAACGTGACGTTGGTGGATAGAGTGAGACATGATGTCCCAGATGTGCTCAATTGGATTCAGGTCTGGGGAATGGGCGGGCCAGTCCATAACATCAATGCCTTCGTCTTGCAGGAACTGCTGACACACTCCAGCCACATGAGGTCTAGCTTTGTCTTGCATTAGGAGGAACCCAGGGCCAACTGCACCAGCATATGGTCTCACAAGAGGTCTGAGGATCTCATCTCGGTACCTAATGGCAGTCAGGCTACCTCTGGCGAGCACATTGAGGGCTGTGCGGCCCTCCAAAGAAATGCCACCCCACACCATTACTGACCCAATGCCAAACCGGTCATGCTGGAGGATGTTGCAGGCAGCAGAACGTTCTCCACGGCGTCTCCAGACTCTGTCACATCTGCTCAGTGTGAAACTGCTTTCATCTGTGAAGAGCACAGGGCGCCAGTGGCAAATTTGCCAATCGTGGTGTTCTCTGGCAAATGCCAAACGTCCTGCACGGTGTTGGGCTGTAAGCACAACCCCCACCTGTGGACGTCGGGCCCTCATATCACCCTCATGGAGTCCATTTCTGACCGTTTGAGCAGACACATGCACATTTGTGGCCTGCTGGAGGTCATTTTGCAGGGCTCTGGCAGTGCTCCTCCTGTTCCTTCTTGCACAAAGGTGGAGGTAGCGGTCCTGCTGCTGGGTTGTTGCCCTCCTACGGCCTCCTCCACGTCTCCTGATGTACTGGCCTGTCTCCTGGTAGCGCCTCCATGCTCTGGACACTACGCTGACAGACACAGCAAACCTTCTTGCCACAGCTCGCATTGATGTGCCATCCTAGATAAGCTGCACTACCTGAGCCACTTGTGTGGGTTGTAGACTCTGTCTCATACTAACACTAGAGTGAAAGCACCGCCAGCATTCAAAAGTGACCAAAACATCAGCCAGGAAGCATAGGAACTGAGAAGTGGTCTGTTGTCACCACCTGCAGAACCACTCCTTTATTGGGGGTGTCTTGCTAATTGCCTATAATTTACACCTGTTGTCTATCCCATTTGCACAACAGCATGTGAAATTGATTGTTCCTAAGTGGACAGTTTGATTTCACAGAAGTGTGATTGACTTGGAGTTACATTGTGTTGTTTAAGTGTTCCCTTTATTTTTTTGAGCAGTATATATATATATATATATATATATATATATATATATATATATATATACATACATACATATACTCACCTAAAGAATTATTAGGAACACCATACTAATACGGTGTTGGACCCCCTTTTGCCTTCAGAACTGCCTTAACCCCTTAAGGACTCAGCCCTATTTCACCTTAAGGATTTGGCCATTTTTTGCAAATCTGACCAGTGTCACTTTAAGTGCTCATAACTTTAAAACGCTTTGTCTTACCCAGACCGTTCTGAGATTTTTTTTTTCGGCACATATTGTACTTCATGACACTGCTAAAATTGGGTCAAAAAAGTTAATTTTTTTGCATAAAAAAATAAAATTTTTACCGAAAATTTAAAAAAATTAGCAAATTTCAAAGTTTCAGTTTCTCTACCTCTGTAATACATAGTAATACCCCCAAAAATTGTGATGACTTTACATTCCCCATATCTCTACTTCATGTTTGTAGCATTTTGGGAATGATATTTTATTTTTTGGGGATGTTACAAGGCTTAGAAGTTTAGAAGCAAATTTAAAAAATTTTCAGAAATCTTCAAAATCCCAATTTTTATGGACCAGTTCAGGTTTGAAGTCATATTGTGAGGCTTAGATAATATAAACCTCCCAAAAATGACCCCATTCTAGAAACTACACCCCTCAAGGTATTCAAAACAGTTTTTTACCTGTTAAACTTTTTTAACTGTTAAACTTTATTAACCCTTTAGGTCTTCCACAAGAGTTAATGGCAGATTGAGAAACAATTTCGAAATTTCTATTTTTTGGAAAATTTTCCAATATAATACATTTTTTCCAGGAGTATAACAAGGGTTAACTGCCAAACAAAACTCAAAATGGGTTGCCCCGATTCTGTAGTTTGCAGAAACACCCCATATGTGGTCGTAAACTACTGTTTGGCCGAACGGTAGCACATAGAAGGAGGGGAACACCATATGGGTTTTGGAAGGCAGATTTTGCAGGACTGGTTTTGTTTATACCATGTCCTATTTGAAGCCCCCTGTTGCACCCCTAGAATAGAAATTTCAAAAAAGTGACTCCATCTAAGAAAGTACACCCCTCAAGGTATTCAAAACTGGGTTTACAAACTTTGTTAACCGTTTAGGTGTTCCACAAGAGTTAATGGCAGATGGAGAAACAATTTAGAAATTTCTATTTTTTGGAAAATTTTCCATTTTAACCCTTACTTTATTACTGGAAAAAATGGGTTAACAGCCAAACAAAACTCAAAATGGGTTGCCCTGATTCTGTAGTTTGCAGAAACACCCCATATATGGTCGTAAACTACTATTTGGCTAAACGGCAGGACATAGAAGAAGGGGAACGTCATATGGTTTTTGGAAGGCAGATTTTGCTGGACTGGTTTATTTACACCATGTACCCTTTCAAGCCCCCCTGATGCACCCCTAGAGTAGAAACTCCATAAAAGTGACCCCATCTAGGAAACTACGGGATAAGGTGGTTGTTGTTTTGGGACTATTTTAGGGGTAAATATGATTTTTGGTTGATCTATATTACTCTTTTTTGAGGCAATGTAACAAAAAAATTAAATTCTAAAATTGTTTCTACATTCGCTATTTAGTTTTGTGGAACACCTAAAGGGTTAACATAGTTTGTAAAGTAACTTTTGAATACCTTGAGGGGTGTAGTTTCTTAGATGGGGTCACTTTTTTGGAGTTTCTAGTCTAGGCTACATCAGGGGGGGCTTCTAATGGGACATGGTGTCAAAAATAAAACTGTCCATCAAAATCTGCCTTCCAGAAACCGTATGGAGTTCCCTTCGTTCTATGCCCTTCCGTGTGGCTATATAGCCATTTACGACCACATATGGGGTGTTTCTGCAAACTACAGAATCGGGGCAATAAATATTTAGTTTTGTTTGGCTGTTAACCCTTGCTTTATTACCAGCAAAAAGGATTCAAATGGAAATTTTGCCCAAAAATGGGTGTTTTGGCACCGTTTTTATTTTATATTTTTAACACTGTTCATCCGAGGCGTTTGGTCAAAAGTTATTTTTATAGCGACGACCTTTACGCACGCGATGATGCCCAATATGTATGGTTCTCAGACTTTGGAGACACTAAGCAGGCATCCTAAAACTGTGGCCCTCCAGATGTTGTAAAACTACAATTCCCACCATTGCCTGCTGATGGCTGTAGGTTGTCTGGGCATGCTGGGAGTTATAGTTTTACAACATCTGGAGGGCCGCAGTTTGAGGATGCCTGCACTAAAACTAATATTTTTTTTGGGAAAAAATAATTGTTTCCGTGTCTCCAAAGTCTGAGAGCCATAGTTTTTTATGTTCTCTAGTGGACTGTTGGGGATTATAAAAATGTAGTACTCCATGGAAGTGTGGTACTCCCTGAAGCAATCGATAACGCAGAGGCCCGGATGATCGGGGCACGTGTCGCACTGAGTGGTGGTGTCCTTCCGTATCCCCCTCCTGCGACACACTCTGCACTTTTTTTGGGTTCGTCCCTTCTTTCCAGTATGGGGGACCACACCTGGAAAGTGTTGGCCAGGGATGATCCGGGCGCCTCCAATTCCCAAGGTACTCCGGCCTGCTCTTTCCCGGTCCGAAAAGATCAGGTCCTTGAGGACTGCCTCATAGAATTGGAGGAATGTCCCTGTGCTGCCAGCGCTTCGGGATAGTACAAAAGAGTTGTACATGGCAACCTGCACCAAGTAGACCGCAACTTTTTTGTACCATGCCCGGGTTTTGCGCATGGCGTTATATGGCGTGAGGACTTGATCAGAGAGATCAACTCCTCCCATATACCGATTGTAGTCGACGATACAATCGGGCTTGAGGACCGTTGCCGCGGAACCTCGCACAGAGACGGGGGTGGTGCTGTTACCGTGGATTGTGGACAGCATAAGGACATCCCTCTTGTCCTTATACCTGACCAGCAACAGGTTTCCACTGGTAAGGGCACGGGTCTCACCCCTGGGGATAGGTACCTGGAGGGGGTAGGCAGGGAGGCTGCGTTGATTTTTCCGCACGGTCCCACAAGCGAACGTGGATCTGGCGGCAAGGGACCTGAACAAGGGAATGCTGGTATAAAAGTTGTCCACGTACAAGTGGTAACAGTTATCCAGCAGTGGGTACATAAGGTCCCACACGAGTTTCCCGGTAACACCCAGAGTGGGGGGGACATTCTGGGGGTTGAATCCGGGAATGTCGCCCCTCGTACACACAAAATTTGTAAGTGTACCCTGAGGTACTCTCACAAATTTTGTATAGCTTCACGCCATACCTCGCCCGCTTTGTGGGAATATATTGGCGGAAACTGAGTCTCCCCTTGAACGCAACGAGAGACTCCTCAACCGCGACCTCCCTTCCAGGTACGTAGGCCTGCTGAAATTTGGCCCCAAAGTGATCGATGACCGGCCGTATCTTATACAGCCGGTCATAGGCAGGATCACCTTGGGGTGGACATGCTGCATTATCGGAATAATGCAGACATTTCCGGATGGCCTCAAACAGGGGACGTGTCATGACCATACTGTACAGTGGGGTCTGGTATAGGACGTCCCACTCCAGTATTGCCTGACACTGGGTTTTTGGACTAAACCCATATGCAGCACGAGGCCCCAAAATGTTCTCATCTCGGCTGCACTGACCGGCGTCCAGCCACCGGGTCTAGCCAAAAATGAGCCTGGGTTTTGAGCGACGAACTGTTGGGCGTACAGATTCGTCTGCTCCACCATCAGATTCACCAGTGGGTTACTGAAAAAAAAAACTAAAATAGTCAATTTCAGTAAACCCCACTGTGGGAATCTGGATTCCAGGATTGCCAGCAAAATCCGGAATCTCAGGCTCAAAGTCCACTGGGGGACACCAACTAAGTTCATCGGCAGGGGGCTCCGGTGGGCTTATTTGGTGGGCCGGGAAACCAGTACGAACCCCAGGGCGGCTCGTACTAGGGTGGGCCACAGGATCCCTAGCATGTGGGGCCCCTGGCTCCGCCTGGCGGCGTCTCCGTCGCCTTGGTGGCTCATCGTCATCAGATGATGAGGAGGAGGATGCGGATGATAAAAGGAACGTGGGGTCATCCTCATCCTCACTGGGGCTCTCAGAGTCGGAGGCAATCTGGGCGTATGCCTCCTCGGCCGAGAACATCCGGCGGGCCATGGGTGTGTGTGTGCATGTATGTGTGTGTGTGTGTGGAAAACTTTATTATATGTGCGTGTGTGTGGGGGCAACGGATGTTCGCGTACTAAAAAAGGAAAAAAAAAAAAAGGGCAAGTGTTAGGGGGGGGGGGGGGGTCTGATAGATGGATCAAAGAAAGTTTTGAATAAAAGTGCATTTTTTTTTTTTCCTAACTAACTTTTCCCTTCTTTCCCTGCCTAACGGTGCCTCTCCCCCACTGACCCTAACCTACCTGGGTGGCGATGGGTGCAGGAGGGTGATGGATATCGATTAGGGGGAGCTGGTGCTGGACGATGCTGCCGGGTGCTCGTGCAGAACAGGAAGAGGAGGGGAGAGAGGAGCGCAGGAAGTTTGAATCTCGTGCCTCTCTCCCCTGCACCAATCAGCACCCTGGACAGCAGTGTTCAGCACCAGGGCCAGCGCCGCCTCTCCAAATCCTCAGACTGCGATAGGTGGTGTATAATTACGCCACCGATCGCAGTCTTTTTCCGGTTCATCGGGTCACAGGACACCCGAATGGACCGGAAACGCAGAAAACCGCAGGTCTGAATTGACCTGCGGTTTTCTGCGATCGTCGATACGGGGGGTCAAATGACCCCCCCTCCCTGCATTGTTACGGGATGCCGGCTGGATACTGGATGTTTTTCCCTTTTCACACCATTCTTTGTAAACCCTAGAAATGGTTGTGCATGAAAATCCCAGTAACTGAGCAGATTGTGAAATACTCAGAGCGGCCCATCTGGCACCAACAACCATGCCACACTCACAATTCCTTAAATCACCTTTCTTTCCCATTCTGACATTTAGTTTGGAGTTCAGGAGATTGTCTTGACCAGGACCACACCCCTAAATGCATTGAAGCAACTGCCATGTGATTGGTTGACTAGATAATTGCATTAATGAGAAATAGAACAGGTGTTCCTAATAATTCTTTAGGTGAGTGTATATATATATATATATATATATATATATATAGCACCCCCCCCCCCCCCAGTTGTGCCACTTTTTAAAAAAATGTCCTCCACTCTGACCACCAGTATGATGCTAATGTCCCTGAGGAGTGCCGCCTTTATTATCCCTCTGAAGTGGCGAAAAAAGTGGTCACCTCACTCCATCTGTAACACTGTGCCTGTGTCCCAGGCCTATTACACTCCCATGTCCCACCGAAACATGTGGTGACATACTGGTTATAACTATGTGACTAGTATTTTGGTTGCCACGTTATTCTTGTATTAGTGCAAGTCTTAAATATGAATAAAAAGGTTGTCCCACAAATAATATTCTAGTTTTCAAACCGGCCCCTGGATCTGAATACTTTTGTAATTGCATTTAATGAAAAAAAATGTATGATAGCTACTGAGTTAATCAGTGAGAGCTATCAGTATAGCGCCACCTGCTGGTTGCTTACTTTTAAAATTATTTATCTTGCTCACTGAGACGGAAGCACATGCTCAGTTCCATCCTTCAACTGCCACCAGTAGTTGTAGCAGGAAAGACATGCTCCTTAAGAGTCCATTCACACGTCCGCAGAATGGGTCCGCATCCGTTGCACAAATTGCAGTCCAAGTAAAGGGGGTTGGGTGCGCTCACATGCTGGTATATCGTAAACTTCAATTGTGGGAACCAGGTATGGAGCTCCCTGCTAGGCAGCGATCTTACACCAGTTGCTCTCATTAACTGGGTTTGTTGCATATTGTGCACAGTATATATTTTCCAACAACACAGGATTTTTGTATCATGTCACACACCTCTCTGAGGGTTATCTGATGATTGTCAAGATCGGATTCAGAAGATGAAGAAGATCTTCAAATCGGACAGCATAGATTCCCAAGATGCACTAGATCTTAAAATGTACTTGACATCTCTAGAGAAGCTTCTTGTAAAAGAAATGCGTACCTGGTGGGACCTAACCACCTTGCAAAAATATGTGGAGAAAAACATGGTTCCCCGGGGATTACGCCTGCGGAAAAAACCAACGGTGGCAGAATATACTGTCGGACTGTTCACTTAGACTCATGAATCTCATCATGTCACATGAAATGGAAGCTCTCTCGAATATGAGGGAGGAGATCAAGGCTATACAAGATTCCATTGTGCCTTAATCACACGTACAAGCCTTTCTGGATATGGATGCGAAAGTGCAGGAAAATCTCACTAAAATCGAAAATAGCCTTATCACAGTTATACAGGATAAATTTAATCGAGATCTTCAAGATTATAAAAGCAATTCAGTTTACATATAGACTGATAATAGAGTGAATACCCCACGATCTATCATGAAGAGATCTAATAGATAAAAGAATAAAAATAAAAATGCCAAAGTGGTTTTCAGTCCAACAGATCCGGAATCCTCTGATTCTGCTACAGAATATGTGTCTAATACCTCTACGGACAGAGGAACATTCGCACAGAGTACGTCTGCGAGTGGCAACATTGATCCGGTGGTACGATTAAAAAAAAAAAAAACCCTGTGGAGGGCGCAAGCATAATAAAAAACGGATGCTATCTATCCCAAAACAAAACAAAGTAGACAATCTGCAGGTGGTGAATCTATCCTCGAAAAATTCTGACACAATCACAAATCGATGTTCTGTCCCGTGGACTTTCTTTTTCCCCGACATGTCACTTTAACATCTTTCAAACCATTCTAGATGTTAATAAGTTGGCACGAGATTTAACTCTGAAGAGACACTTTCAAAATTCGCAACAGGTGGTAGAATCGACTGTGTCACAGTTGCAATCTATCCAGTTTCCAGGGAATGAAGTAACGACTGATTTATCATACAGTGAAACCATACCATCATTATGTTTAATGAATTTTTCCTTTCAGGAAATCGCCAATATTTCATGTATGCAAGAATCCTGCACTGTTCCAGACGTCGATCCATCTAAAGATTTTGCTTTCGATTTTATTCCCCAAAAAAATTAATCGCGATTTTTATCCAATTCAATCGCGTACTCCGATTTTGGATCCATTTCAGGAACAGGTGGAGGGGGATCTCTTTAATTTGAATGCAATTATTACATTTATGGAACAACAGGCCTTACGGAACCTGGAGAGCATGGAGGATGTTGTAATTAAAAGGGCTGATAAAGGAGGGGCAGTGGTGGTCCTAGACAAGTTAATTTACAAGAGACAAAACATATTAAATGTTGAATGATTCAAACACCTATTTACAACTTGCCCAGGACTCCACTCCCTTCTACCAGCAACGGCTCCTGTCTATCTTCTCTGTAGGTCTTGATAGAGGGTATTTAAACCAAAAACAAATAGATTTTATATTTGTACCCCATCCAATCACGCCTATTTTCCATTCATTGCCGAAATTGCATAAGGGGGGGGGTTCCACCGCAGATGCGCCCAATTGTTTCGGGGATCGGTTCCTTCACTGAGAAACTATCAGCTTGGGTAGACAGTATTTTGCAATCTATGGTCCAAACTATTCCCGGCTTTTTGTTGGACACAAACGGTATTAAATTTTTTTATGGAGTTCACCTGGAGGCCGGAGTATAGTTGGATTACAGCTGACGTCACTTCGCTGTACACAGTGATACCTCATAATCTAGCAATCACTGCCCTGAAATGGTTTCTCAGTGTTTACTCAGACTACTCTGCGGCTTTTTGGGATTATATATGTGAAGTAGTACTGTTTTTGTTGCAGCATAATGTATTTACATTCAATCAACAACTATATCTCCAGCGTACTGGAGTTTCAATGGGCGCTAAATTTTCCCCAAATGTATACATAGCCTGGTGGGAGCATAAGTACTTATTCTCTGATGACAATGTATGGGGTCCCTCGATCCGGTGGTACGGCCGTTACATCGACGATCTACTTTTTGTGTGGTCGGGTGATGTGGCGGCCGTACCGCCGTTTGGAGAGTACCTCAATTGCAACAGTTGTAATCTTAATTTTACATTGAATCACAGCAACTACAGTATTCCCTTTCTTGACCATATGCTTAAGGGTAACATTGAAAGTTCCATGGTTGATACATGCACCTACCGGAAAGAAGCATCAGGCAATACTACCCTCCTTGCTACATCTTGTCATCCTCATCATGTCATCAAAAATATACCCAAAGGGGAATTTATACGCGTTTGTCGCAATTGTTCTGATGATGCGACATGTAGCAAGGAAATGGAGAATGTTACCAGTAGATTAATAAATAGGGGATATGAAGAACACTCTTTGAACACGGTTAAGGAGGCAGCTCTCACTAGGGCCAGGGCAGAACTAATTTACTCAAATAAAAATAAGTATACTAAAGATAGAAAAAATATATATATCGAGTTATTCTTCTGCCCCGGTCTTTGTGACAAGCTACAGCCTGGAATATTCGAAAATATGTTGAATTGTTAAAATACATCTCTCCATTTTAGAATATGAACAGTGGAAGGACATAGCTTGTTCGGGTATTAAGTGCATTGCATGTAGAGTGCCAAAAGCCCAAAAAGTTAGTCCTTCACTCTTTCTGGACACTAAATTAAGTCCACCTACCTGGTTAACGTATAAAGGAAATTTTAAATGTGGACACAAAATCTGCATGTGCTGTAAAGTGATGTTAACAGGTAGTCATATTCTCTCATATGCCAACAATAAATCGTATACCCTGAAACAATATATTACTTGTAACACAACATTTGTGGTATATTGTATTGCATGCTCCATATGTTGCCTCCAATATGTTGGATGCACTACTAATAGGTTAAAACCAGAATATGCAGACACATTTCGGACATTCCTCATGTCAAAACTAGAAATGTCTCTGCGGTCAGTGCACATTATGCGGTAGTGCATGGAGGCGACATAACGGGCATGCAAGTTCAGGGACTAGAAAGGGTTCATTCCCCTATACGAGGTGGAGACCACAGAAGGAAGCTTCTAAATAGGGAATCATATTGGATCTTTTGTATGGCATCTAGTATACCGAAAGGTCTTAATCGAAGACATGATTTGATTCTTCATTACTGACGCAGTATATATGTATTTATTCGATTTTTTAGTTGTTATTTTTTAGCTATTTATATAAGATCGAATGTTTCTGCTGACTAGAGGGGGGTGTGACTTGGATAATTGCGGCCACCTGAGGGTGCCTGCGGCTATCCATTAGGTATAAAAACTCTGTGTGAACAGTCTTCTTGTGGTCATGATTAAGGATCAGCATTAAGGGGATCCGAAATGCATTGACATGAACTGTTTGTATGGATTTCAATGCACTAGTTTGAACAATAAAGCTGCCACGACTGATATGAAGCTGGATTATCCTTCCTTTGTTCCACAAATTGCGGAACGGGTGCGGACCCATTCATTCTCTATGGGGCAGGAATTGATGCGGACAGCACACAGTGTGCTGTCCGTATCTCCGGAGCGCACCCCCGATCTTCCGGTCCGCAGCTCCGGAAAAAATAGAACATGTCCTATTCTCATCCACAATTGCGGACAAGAATAGGCAGTGCTATGGGGGTGCCGGCCGGGTGTATTGCGGATCCGCATTACACTACGAACATGTGAATGGACCCTTAGGCTGTCAGCTTGAAATAAATCTAGTAGGACAATTGGAGCAATAAATGGGGAGATCTCTGGATCCATGTGAGGTACAGGGCTGGTTCTAGCTTTGTGAGAAAGAGGTTGTCATGTACTTATTTATTCTGTACCATTTTCATTTTCTTACATTATTTAGGGGTTAATCCTTTTAATAAAGCACAATACAGTGTAAACTCCATATCACACAGCATGTAAGGGAAGGCATGCAACGGGAAGGTAGTTTCCTGTTGAGAACATAATTAGGTACCTTCATAAAATCTGTCTGCTAAAATTCGCTCAGCCGGTATAACGTAATGACAAGCCAGTGCTGACCAGTAATTTGGCAAGTTGTTAGACCCAACCACTTTCAACTATTCTGAAAGCTACATTTTGACACACAAGAAACTATTTACCTTTCCAAGATATTTAGTGGTCCATTACCAATAGGAAGCAATGAACACCGGGAATAGCCGATGCAAGAAAGCTCAGATGCCCTGAGGCGGGCGCTGCATGACACATTCTCTCAGGGGGTGTTCTCTGAATCAGGCACCGCCCCCTCATGCCCTGAACTAGCTATTACTTAGTGTATCAGTTTGCATGGAGTGTTCCTTTAATGTTAAATTAATATTACAGAGCAGTTCTTTTATAAAAGGCAAAGTATTACCCCATCACTCCTTCGGAGACATCTCTATATATGACCTTTGTTCTAGCTCAGAGTCTTGAGTGCTTGCTAATCCCTTTGCAGATGCAGCAGCATGTTATAAATATTATATTAATATTGTATGGAAATACAGTGGAGCTCAAGAGGATATGATGTATGGTTGATTTGCAGAGAAAGTAATGTACTCCATTAGATTCTTGTGGCAGGGTGCACACAGCAGAATACTCCTAAACACATTAAAGGGGTTTTCCAAGATTCTGGTGACTTATGGGACAGAGCTGAGCCTAGGCCACGTGATGTCACTGACCTAGGAGGATGCCGCAGCCTCTTCAAACAGCTGATCGGCAGGGTTCCCAGGAGTCGGACCCCCGCCGATCTGATATTTACGACCTATCCTGAGGATAGCTCATCAATATCAAAATCTTAGAAAAGCCCTTTAAAAATTACACTGACAAGTGCAATCAGTTCTATCCCTTCCAAGTGTATATGATGGATGTACTATTCAGATACACTGACGAGCAAAAGGGTGACAATGTTTTGAACAATTGACTTTCAGGCTCCACATCTCACCATCCGCTACAGCAACGAACGTGTGACTACCATAGTTTTATAGACAATCATCTTGTAACTATATAGCATATGATTAGTTATGCTGCTTCATGTTGTGTTGTTACTGTTTTGCTCCTAAAATTATAAATTTAAATTTTTATTATTTTGTTAGTATTTTGTAAATCCACCTTTGGCTCTCAACACTGCCTGAATCCTTCTGGGCATGCTTTCGATCAGATTCAAGCATGTCTCATCTATAATCTGTTCCCAGGTCTCTTCCGTTCCCAATGTTGGCGCATGCTGGTTGATCCACATGGGCACAAATATAGCTTTTTCTTCCACTCTACCCACAAGTGTTCGATGGGTTGAGGTCTGGGGACTGTGGGGGCCAATCCAGCACCTCTATTTCATTATCACTGAACCATTTCTTTACCAATCTAGACGTCTGCTTCTGGTCATTGTCCTGCTTTTCATACCATAGTACTTGAGTGTACGAAGTAACTTATCTTGTAGGATACTCACATATAGCTCAGCATTGAGACCACCATCGACCCTGGTCAAGTATCCAATGGCTTTGGGTGTAAAACAACTCCATATCATCAGGCTTCCTCCACCGAACTTCAATTTCTCAATCCATTAGCCCCCTTTTCCCTTGTTTCTTCCACACCCATTTGCACCCATCAGAGCCCAGTCTATTGACTTTCATCTAATTGCTCCAAATCACCTGTTTCCAACCTTCTACTGTCCACTGTTCGCACTTTTTTTGTAAACTTGAGCCAACACTTCTTATGATGATATAGAAGTCGAGGATTCTTCTTTTTTTGAGGCCAGCACATCAGACTGGAGAATATTTACTGATCTCCAGCTAAGATCTGATCTCCAATAGAGAGACCTGACTGAGACAGACTTGATATACATTAGAATTTAAGTTACATAGAATTCTGTTCCGTAGAAGCGTGCAGGGCCTGCGTCTTACTGCCGTAATATGAAGCCTAATATCTGTCTATCAATGTCAAGACAGTACACCAACTAAAGATTACAAAATAATTTATATTTTGAATGTAGAAGAAAATAAAGAATGTCTGCAGTATAACATAGCTAAAAATACAACCTGAAGAAATGCAAATCAAAGTCCATATATTTACATAATACAGTATATACTACTAAGACGGCGTACAGCCTGCAGTATATAAATGTATCTCAACAAGGTCTTAAAAACACTTTTTAGCAAGTGGAAAAGACAAAGCATAGACAAAGTAACAAACTGGTATACAGTACAAGAAACTAAAGTATTTGGCATTTAATGAGCAAGGGGGACTTAGGGGAAATAAAAATAAAAAATACAGAAAATGTGGAAAATAATTAAAAAGACCAATAATGTAACAGATACAAGAACATGGAACAAAGGAAAAGTAACAGAAGTTTGCCCCTTAAATGATGCAACCTTTTTTCGTTAAACTCATACTTGGGATGTCAAGGTAAAACTAAATTTGGTAAATAGAGGAGTTGAATCATAAAAAAAGGTTTAGCTGTACTTGTACAGTATAAATACTTTTTTTAAACAAGCACAAGACTTTGCCCATAGATTATAATACAAAACATGCCAGTAACTTGGTTCCCGGGAGCAGCATGTCTGAAGCGGACAGCAGACATTGGGGCAGAGAGGGTTCAGACAAGTTGGATATCAATGTTGACCCTTTTTCCCCATGGGAGAAGTGGGATCTGGCTGCAGCTCATTTCCTTCTCCCCTCTGAAATAAATTAAAGATTGCATAAGCTGAAAGTGCATGTTTATGACGGAGTTCAGAAAACCACTGTCAACCTGGCAAGAGAGAAGAGTCTCATGTATGGCCAGCTTAAGAGGAGAGCACAAGAACAGCAAGTCAGGGACAATGTATGAGGGCATCTGACTAGGTCATGCACTGGTTTAAGATTAGTTTATTTCTAAAGGGAAACCTTTATAGAAGAGCATGTGCAAGCGATACTGTCAATAGTTACGTGAACCCATGGGGAGAACTGCGTGAGCATACACTCGATTAGATCAAGTAGCCAAATGTGAAGTAACAGTAAGGCCTAGATTATGGATGTGTAACTTTAGTTATATATAATTATATTGTCCTATCAGGCATGCTGCTATACATACACATTGCCTTTAATTAGATGATGTGAATATTAATGGTAATGTGAGATTTGAGGTCATCTTTTGGCGAATGACACCATTTGTGACATAACTTGGTTCATGCAAATCAATGGAGTTTATTACATTTTCAGTGTCTAGTAATTTGCATCAGATGGTGGTTAGTCCTACCTGCCTTGCAGCATTACTAGCCGTGTTTAGGAAGCTGGAAGTAGTCGCCATTATATTTTGTTTTCCAATTTGCCATGTTGTTCGGGATTTAAATATAGAAACCTATTCTCAGGACTAGCCATTAATATCCGATTGCTGGGGGTTGGACTCCTGGGAGCCCCAAAAATCTGTGTTTGAAGGGGCCACAGTGCTTGTCTGCTCTTCATAGTATACCCAGCACAGATTCATCCATCATATAGCAACATGGGTGCCGGGAGTCAGATCCTACTAATCTGATACTAAAGACCTATCGTGAGGATTGGTCATCAATACTTATGTAACTGAACTCTTAATATGTCATAGCAACATATCAAAGGTTTGGATCTGTGGGGGCCCGAGTGCTGAGACCCCCACTGACCATTAGAAATAGGAGAGAGAGAGAGAGAGAGAGAGAGAGAGAGAGAGAGAGAGAGAGAGAGAGAGAGAGACATAGCATGCTCTCTTCTCGCTGCAGGAGATGGCCTCAATAGATTCTGCGCTTTGCTAGCACTTCTCTCTCCTCGTTCTAGCGATCGGTGGGGGTCAGAGTGCCAAGACCGATCTGATATGTCACTATGAAAGGTCAGTGACATTAAGTAATGGAAAACCACTTTAATTATATTCGCTTTTGAAGAAAACAAGGTTTGGATTAAAAAGTTACTTGGCAAAGTAAATGTGCAGAACACAGTGCACTACAGGTCCAATAATTCACCCTGTGAATGACGGGGAAAGCTGTAGCAAGCTTTTCCTTTGTTGCTATATATGCTGGATGTGTAGCATACAATGTAAACACTAAATAATTAAAGGGGTTGTCTCATCTGGGCATTTGCAGTAGATATATATATCTGACAGGTGTAGGTCCTACCTCTGGGAGCCGCTCCTATATCAAGAATGGGGCCCTGCTGTGAATGAAGCGCACACTGCACATGCATGGTGTCTTCTCCATTCACTGCTATGGGACTTCCGAAAATAAAAGCCAAGCCAGCGCTCTGCTATTTTCTTTAGTCCCATAGGAGTAAATGGAGAAACCACACATGGACTTCTTGCTGTGAACTCACATCGGGGCCCGTTCTTGAGATAGCAGTAGGTCTCAGAGGTGGGATCCGCACCTCTAGAACATTTAAAGGCCATGTATACCTTCGGAGGCAATTTTTGTTTATGACTGCATTTTATTCATTTTTGGCTAAAAAAAAAAATTCAATTGACCTTAATTAAAAATATTGAGCCGTTCTGTCACAAAGGGTAAACGGTTTTTCTAACTGTGTGACTGGTACTTTCAATTTGTTCCGGTCATCTAATAAACCTGATCTCTAAACTACTAAGAGGTCAAACACTTATTTAAGCCACATTCTTATCAGTAAGTGTTTATAATGTCAGAGAGCAGAGGTAACTGATGGAAAAGAGAAAATCCAGAGGCTGCTCTAGAGCATCTCGGCTCTGTACAGAAAAAATTACTCATTTTTTTTTAATAAAGACCAACTGAAAAAAATTATTTTTAGCTCAGAATCAGTACATAGCCTTTAAGACCTTTCCTAATGATATGCCATAAATGTCCAGTGGGAATACCCCTTTAATGTACATTTCATCTATGCTCTGTCAGTATATACAATCTGATATGAAGTAAAAAAAATATTTAAATATCTCCGATATAGATACAATTCGCTAATGCCGCATTACTACAACTCTTCAAGAATGTAGATTCGGTCTTGCTTGTACACAGACATCTTGCTGGAGATGAGTCGTCTCTTCTTGCCTTTTGCTATCTTCCGAGAGCAGATCACAAGCTGTAGAGATGGTGCTTGATGGTCCACCGCCATCTGCAAGACAAGGACAGAAAGTATATAAAGAATATAGAAGGGCCCCTATGTCATTCTGAAGTTGCTTCCTTCTTCAGAGTACAATACATAATTTTTGCCAACGTCATTTTATCAAAGTTTCTTCCCAGCTGTAGCACTGTGATCCTATAGTCTACATCTCCCAGATGCTTAGCCACCTCAACAAATGGTAAGGCTGGATACACGTGGGCGTATGGCAGACCTGTTATTGGCCTGACTTGAACATCACATCATTATAGGGATCTATGATGCTGCGAGTTCAGGTCAGTTAAACTCACCATATGTCCACCATATCCTTGTGTGAATCTGGCCTGAGCAGATGTACATAACACAGCTTTGCATTTTAAAAGAAAAGCCCATTTGGAGGGTTAAAGGGGTATTCCGGTTACCATAAAAGGAGATTTTTGTATAACTTACCAGTAAAATCTCTTTCTCGCTCTTCATTGGAGGACACAGGAACCGTGGGTATAGCTATGTCCTCTAGAGGCGTAGACACTAGTAAAAGCTGTTAGCTCCTCCCCTGGCAGCTATACCCCCTCCAGCCTGGAGAGAGAGCTTCAGGTTTGTGTACAAGCAGGAGGAGAAGCAAGCCAACCAAAGAAAAACACGTGGAACACCTACCATGTCAAACGACCCAACGGGGTTCAAATGAGCAACAGCCACAACTGTGGCCGGACAATAATACTGGGTGGGTGCTGTGTCCCCCAATGAAGAGCGAGAAAGAGATTTTACAGGTAAGTTACACAAGAATCTAATTTTCTCGCCTATATTCATTGGGGGACACAGGAACCGTGGGACGTCCAAAAGCAGTCAAAAGGGAGGGAAAAAAACCACAGACCAATGGAAGCAAGCATCCCTGCAGGCATCTAAGAACTGACTCCTGCAAGACCACGCGGCCCAAAGCAGCGACCGCCGATGCATAAGTATGCACCTGGTAATTTTTTGTGAACACGTGTAAGGAGGACCAGTAGCCGCCTTACACAACTGTGCAGCCGAAACGCGATTCCTCCGAGCCCAAGAAAACGCCCACCGCAGTGGTGGAGTGAGCCGTGACACCTAAGGGCGGAACCCTGCTCCGGGCGCAGTATGCTTCAGCACTTGCAGACCGAATCCAACGTGCAATCGCCATCTTGGAGGCCGCCAATCCCTAGCGAGGACCCTCCGGAAGACAAAAAGGGGTTCCGTAAGCCGGAAGGGACTAGAGGCTGCCAATAAAGATTACAGCTCTGACAACGTCCAATAGTGTAACTCCCTTCCGTAGGGTGTGAAGGAGAGGGACAATGAAGGAAGGACAATTTCTTCATTAATATGTAAGTCAGAGACCACTTTTGGGAGAAGGAATGGGTCGGAGAACCGCCTTATCCTTGTGGAGAACCAGGAAGGGGATTTTTGCAAGAGAGCACCCGCAACTTAGACACCCATCTAATGGATGTGATAGCCAAGAAAAACCACCTTCTAGGACAGTAGCCGGAGTGATAACTCCCACAAGGGCTCAAGGGGAGAAGACTGGGACGCCGAGAGAACACGATCTCAAGGCGGCAAGGACGGTACGGAGGAACCGTATGTGCCAGTCCCTGAAGGAAGGTTTCCATGGGCACCAGAGGACGCTGGAAATCTGCCCAAGGACAGAAGCGCCAACACCAGACCCATCAAGGAACTAAGGGCTAAACCAAGGTCCAACCCTGATTGTAGAAAGGATAGGACCGTGGGGAGAGAAAAAAACGGAGTGAGGGGCTGTCCCGACTTTAACAAGACCTTCCCATAATAGATGACATCCGCCGAAAACCCTCTCCACGTCAGAATGGCGGTTTCAAGAACCACACAGTCATCTAAATGCTGATGTAAGACCGGACCTTGTGAAAGAAGGTTGTCTGAGTGTCAGTGACCCATGGACGTCTCCTAGAAGGAGAACGAGGTCGGTGTACCACACGCGACCAGGATTTGTCGGAATGTCCTCCATCTTGATCTTCCATAGAACCCTGGGAAGGAGGGGAAGAAACGCGTAGGAAGTGAAAACTCCCGCCAAGGAGAAATCAGGGCGTCTAGGTCGTATGCTTCCGGAACTCTGGCTCTGGAGAGAAAGGTGGGAAGCTTTCGTGTAGATACCATTAGCACACACAGACCAATGGTAGAGTCGCTGTAGAAGGAGGGATGTGAAGGGCGCCACAGCCCACCAGTCGGGACCGGAGAGTGCCTGGAATGGAAGGCCACCAAGTACCCCGTGCAAATACAGATGAGGGAAGGTAGTAACGTAGGAACTACCAAGGCATGCGGGGTGGCTATGAACCATGAGCCAGAGGAGGAATAGACAGGAGAAAAATAAGCTAGGTGTAAGCCCATTCCCCATCTGAGACAGGCGCTATACAGAAGTAGCCAAGAATTAGGTGGGTGTGCAAAAACTCAGCCTGGGGAGGAATCCAGGCAAGGGGAGTCACGCTGTACTGCTTTCCCCATACCCCAGCAGAGAAGGGGGCCACCTGCAGAGGCCACCGAATTCAGTGCTAAAGAGTCCACCGCCTGACGAAAGAGCTGTGCAGTAAGAACCCAAGTATGTAGTGGTAACGCAATACCGCTCCCACAGTAGTAGCCAGCGCTTGCCCCATCAGCGCAAAACTGAGGGGGAGGCCTGAGACGATCCGTAGAAGCCACATACCATACTGCCCCAGTTAAGTAGAGCTAACCTTAAAAACTCTACCTGGAAGGGCGCTGAACAGCCGCAACTGCCAAGCTAGCGCCAAGGTAGGACCCCTACCTGAGGGGGATGTCCCACTGCAGCAACCACGAACTCGAGCATTAGCGAAAAGCTGCACCTGAGGAGGAGAACAAGCTGTAGCAGCTAAACCAGAGTGCCAGCATAACCACTTTCCCAGAGAAGGAGTGGTGAAGAGAGAATACAGTCAGTGAACACTCGACTCGCTGGAACATACTCACCATACATGTGCAATAGTGTACGCACTACATATTGATGCAGACCATATCATGACAGACTGTAACAATGGAGGCCCATGGAGATGAGGGTCTCTAGGACACATAAGTGATGCTAGGTAACCCCCTGCCCAAAACCAGCACCAAAAGGAAAAGGATACAATGAGGAATAGCCACCGTATCCACTGGCGGCACCCATATACCACTAGAGAAAGAGTACCGGGCACCCGCGGGTACTGACTGTTGCCACGCCCCCCTTGTGAACTAAGTGAAGGCACCTAGAGCCGTGGCGCAGTTAAATTGAAGCATCTGAAGACGTTTAGTTATTCCCCCGCTAGTGGATCACATGTGGAAGGGGGTAATGCAACAGGAAGCACGGTGATGTGCAACACTCCGCCTATGGAAGGATAGCGCAACAGTCGGACCGTATCCAATGGTGGCGCAATTACCCTACCTACGGAAGGTGGAATGCATATGGCAAGTACCTACGACAGTGGTAGGGAAAATATTACACCTATGAAGTGGGTTAATGCCCACGGCGAGAACTAGTGCATGTGGCGAGTCCTGTACCCCGTGGGAGTGCAATTAATGCATCCAAGTAAAGGGGTAATGCCTACAGCACACATTGTAGCCAGTGATAATGTAATCGCGCCACCTAAGGAAGGGGCTAATGCATACGGCAGGTACTGAACCCAGTGGAGATGCAATTCCGCCACCTACAGAAGGGGGAAATTATACGTCCAGTTACTATACTTAGTCCACCTGTGGCAGGGGACGATGTATAAGGCAAGTACTGCATCCCGAAGTAGTACAAGTATTCTGCCTATGGAAGGGCGACAAGTACTGCTGGCCACTGTAGACGCAATCTTGGGAGATTGCTTCGGATTCATGTCAGGGTGATTTTCTGCGCCCCCCCCCCTCTCTCCCTCGGACAGTCCCTCTCCTGTGAGGGAGGGCGTTTCTGAGCGTGACCCAGGGAGGAAGGGTGGGGTTGTGAGGAGAAAGATGTGCTGTGGTTCGCATGCGCGTATGTCTAACCCTCAGAATCTCGCCCCTGGCAGTTGCGGACTGCGCAGGTGGGGACTTAACTAAACTACCCAGGGGGTGGAATGGGAATTCTAGAGGTCTGTCGACCGGATCGCGCTGGTGGTGCATTATCAATCAAACGACTCCGGAGGGTGGATTGCACAGGTGGAGAATTAACAACCAAACGACCCGGGAGGGTGGATTGGGAAGGTCAGAGGTCCTTAATTGAATGGCGCCGGCGGAGAATTATCAACCAAACAACCCCAGAGGGTGGACTGGGAGTTCCATTAGGCCCCCACTGGATTTCGCAGGTGGGGAATTATCAACCAAACGACCCAGGGGTGTGGATTGGGAATTTCAGAGGTCCCTTATTGAATGTGCTGGTGGAGAATTATCAACCAAATGACCCAGGAGGGTGGATTGGGAATGTCAGGGGTCCTTTATTGAATGCGCTGGTGGAGAATTATCAACCAAACGACCCAGGAGGCTGGATTGGGAATTTCAGAGGTTCTCCACTGTATTGCGGAGGTGGGGAATTATCAAACGGCGCCAGAGGGCAGATTGGAATCCTTCAGAGGTCCTTCACTGGATTGCGCAGGTGGAAATTATCAACCAAACGACCCAGAGGGTGGATTGGGAATACTTCAGCTGTCCTCCACAGGGTCTGTGAAGGTGGAGAATTATCAACCAAACGGCCCCGGAGTGCAGATTGGGAACTATGAGAGGTCCTACTTATCCGAGATATGACACGGGCCCAGCGTGATACCACCAGACAGGGTGCTCCTGCGGTAGTGAGGGCAGAGGAGGGGGACCCGTATGGCGCACATTTTATTTTTTTAAAGCTAAGATGCCGGCCTCAAGCGCACAAGAGGCAGGAAGATGTTAAGTTTTTCCACATTACAAAACTTGCGCTAGGAGTAGATCCCCAGATATGCCGGCCTAAGAGGTGGCTAGGCAGAAAGGGTTAAGGCCTTTTGAGGACCGGGGGCGGAGCTCAGCATGTTTTTGGTGGAGGGGGAAGTAGGGCGGGAAGAATTTGCGCCAGAGAGCCCCCCCCCCTCCAGGGGATGAAGTTTGCGGCCGATTAGGGCATTGCTAGCTCCTGCATCAGCCGGCCACAGAGAAAAGAGCAACGGGCCGGGCAAACCATATCGTGGCCGGAACACCGATGCGGTGCCGGCTGAAAGCAAGTCATCGCGCCACCACAGTTAACCCCCTCCGGAGAGGCGCGCCCCGCGCTGCAATAGTGAAACTCATTTCCGTAGGGCTCAGGAAGAATTACTGTCAGGGAGCGGGAGCCTCCTGCGCTCCCCCTCTCTGCATGTGCGCTCCGGACGGCGGTCATTAACCCCCTATGTGCCGTTGTCCCGGTTTGGAGGACAACAGGAGGGGGAGTGAAGGGAATGACTCCAGAGCTGGGAATGGCCTCAGGGGAGCTGGGCTATGCTGAAGCCCTGTGCTGTTGAAGACTATTGCCACCAAGAGGGAGGGAGGGCCAGGAGGGTTAACATACTTACCTAGTCCCATGTACTCACCTCATCTTCATCCTCTTCTCTTTCCTGCCGCCATCTTCACCCTTCCTCTTCTCCAGCAGGGTCACCCCTTCAGCTACTGGCATCGTAGTGGCAGGACGCTGGAAAAGGGGCTTGGAAGGGTGACCCTTCTCCTGGCGGGATGCAGGGGAGCGAGGCGATCACTGTTTCCCACCTGAAAAGAAGGAAAATAAATAACTAAAATAAAAAATCTTCAGGAGATCCCTGCAGAGCAGGGAGGTCTTGCCTCCTATTGACACTAGAAAAAACTGAAGCTCTCTCTCCAGGCTGGAGGGGGTATAGCTGCCAGGGGACGAGCTAACAGCTTTTACTAGTGTCAACGCCTCCTAGAGGACATAGCTATACCCACGGTTCCTGTGTCCCCCAATAAATATGGGCGAGAAATATAACTTATGTTTTAGACTAATTTATCATCAATAATTAGCTAATATAATGTAAATTTCACATATTTACCATTCAGTTGTTATAAAAGTAGTTTTCTTCCTCTGCTATCCACTGTTTCCTCACAACTTACCATGGCATCGACCTGAGCCTTTGTTAGGTCGAGCATGCTCAGTGTGTTGCTATCAAATCTCTAGCTAAATGTCTTGTGAAACAAAGGGCGTGCCAGTGTGCTGGTGATTACCGAGTAGAGGGGGCGTGACCGGACTGTATATCAGGCAGCCAATCAGTAAACATCAACACTCACAGCAGGAAAGCTAGGGATTGTAGTTTTGTGAAGGAAGATCAGACGCCATGATACTCTCAGTGTGTTGCAGGCTCACACAGGAGCTAGACAAATGGATTGCAAGGTAAATGGAAACTCTGGTTATATGTATAGGTACGGGTTCTGGTTGGGTCACAGCCTGCAGCCTTAATGCAGTTTTTCAAAAATTGTATTACTTTACCGGAATACTCTTTAAGCTGCACAAGGACCCATATATCACTAGTATGCAATTTTCCATAAATTTATAGATTTTGTTTTTGTAATTTTACTTACGTGTAACAGCAGGGTCTGATATGGTACCATCAGCACCAAGAAGCAATGGTGTCGGAAGTATTTTAGCAGGAGTATATGTATTCAAAGAGACTTTCCTGCCGACATGACTGTGAAACCCAGGAGTACCTACACCAAATAAAAATCATGTCCTGAGCGTGAAATAAATCAAAATAATGTTTCCTACAACCTCAGCCTTCAGACTAGTTCTACTTCCCAATATGTGGGTTCAAATGATGCATTTCCCTTGCTTTGTGAATTGGGCTACTTTCACATCTGCGTTCTTAATTCCGGGTTTCGAGATCGGGCAGAGGATCTCAAAACCGAAATAAATGGACCTGTGCCATTTAATACATCCAAATGTTTTAAATCAAAACTGAACAAACTGGATCTGATATGAAAATCATTGTTAATCAATGGGCGCTGGATCCATTTTTTTTGCTAACAAAAAAGAAATAAAAATGGATCTGGCACCATTGACTTACATTGATTTTCAGCTTGCAGTGGTTTTGTGTATGGCACCAAAATGGAACGGATGCATACTTATGCATCCTGATCAGTTTTGTCCCCACTGACAATGAGTGGGGACAAATCTGAACCATTTAATTCTTGTTTTGAGATCCTCAGATGTGAAAGTAGCCTTATCTGGTGTGTGTAATTGAAAGACCTTGCCATTTCATATATGCGAATGCTATGACTACAACGAGCTCAAACTTCATCCACAGTCACCAAAACCAAACCCTGATCAGCCCGCTTCCAAATTTCCTCAAGTGGAATTAGCCAACAATGTAATATATACAGTGGATATAAAAAGTCTACACACCCCTGTTAAAATGTCAGGTTTCCGTGATGTAAAAAAATGAGACAAAGATAAATCATTTCAGAACTTTTTCCACCTTTAATTTGACCTATAAACTGTACAACTCAATTGATAAACAAACTGAAATCTTTTAGGTAGAGGGAAGAAAAAAATATAAAAATAAAATAATATGCTAGCATA
Source organism: Bufo bufo (assembly GCF_905171765.1). Taxonomy (NCBI): domain Eukaryota; kingdom Metazoa; phylum Chordata; class Amphibia; order Anura; family Bufonidae; genus Bufo; species Bufo bufo. The sequence continues at coordinate 151,777,423 of NC_053390.1, read as the reverse complement.
ACTGTGCACACCCTTAGGGTCTATTCACACGTCCGTTTTTTCTTTCCTGATCTGTTCCGTTTTTTGCTGAACAGATCTGGACCCATTCATTTTCAATGGGTCCTGGAAAAAAACGGACAGCTCAATGTCTGATTTTTTTCAGGACCCATTGAAAATGAATGGGTCCAGATCTGGTCCAGATCTGTTCAGCAAAAAACGGAACAGATCAGGAAAGAAACAACGGACGTGTGAATAAGGCCTTAAACTAATACTTTGTTGAAGCACCTTTTGATTTTATTACAGCACTCAGTCTTTTTGGGTATGAGTCTATCAGCATGGCACACTTTGACTTGGCAAGATTTGCCCACTCTTCTTTGCAAAAACACTCCAAATCTGTCAGATTGCGAGGGCATCTCCTGTGCACAGCCCTCTTCAGATCACCCCACAGATTTTCAAATCGGATTCAGGGCTGGGCCATTCCAAAACTTTAATCATCTTCTGGTGAAGCCATTCCTTTGTTGATTTGGACGTATGCTTTGGGTCGTCGTCATGCTGAAAGATGAAGTTCCTCTTCATGTTCAGCTTTCTAGAAAAAGCCTGAAGGTTTTGTGCCAATATTGACTGGTATTTGGAACTGTTCATAATTCCCTCTAGCTTAACTAAGGCCCCAGTTCCAGCTGAAGAAAAACATCCCCAAAGCATGATGCTGCCACCACCATGCTTCATTGTGGGTATGGTGTTCTTTTGGTGATGTGCAGTGTTTTTTTTGCGCCAAACATATCTTTTGGAATTATGGCCAAAAAGTTCAACCTTCGTTTCATCAGACCATAACACCTTTTCCCACATGCTTTTGGGAGACTTCAGATGTGTTTTTGCAAAATGTAGCCTGACTTGGATGTTTTTCTTCGTAAGAAAAGGCTTTCGTCTTGCCACTCTACCCCATAGCCCAGACATATGAATAAGGGAGATTGTTGTTACCATGTACCGCACAGCCAGTACTTGCCAGATATTCCTGCAGCTTTAATGTTGCTGTATGCCTCTTGGTAGCCTCCCAGACCAGTTTTCTTCTAGTCTTTTGATCAATTTTGGAGGGACGTTCAATTCTTGGTAATGTCACTGTTGTGCCATATTTTCTCCACTTGATGACTGTCTTCACTGGTTTCCATGGTATATCTAATGCCTTGGAAATTCTTTTGTACCCTTCTCCTGACTGATATCTTAACAATGAGATCCCTCTGATACTTTGGAAGCTCTCCACCTCCTATAGCGTCCCTAATCCTCTCTTTAACTCCTCATTGTATGAGCGGACCCAGATGGTAGGACGGCTCATACCCTGGAAACCTGGGACCTTGAGTCGCCCTGATAAGGAGCAGGGCGAGACGTCCTGTTCATCCAAGACACGGAAGAACAAGAGTCTCTAAAGACCTAATAGCAGGGAAAAGGAGAGACCGTACACCGCAAGAGGATCGGCAGGTAAGAATACAAGACAAAACACTTACCTGCCGAAGTCTCCATGACTGGAACCCGTGCATACGTACAGGAGCCCTAACACCAAACATGACGCCGTACCAGCAACTCACACAGGTATCCAGCACACCAGACTCCGCCCGGACCCCCATGCCGCAAGGTGCATGGCAGCGCTGGATACAGGCTAATGGTTCACCCCTCCGGGAAAACAACCCCCTTCCGGAGGACACAACACACAGGGAAAACGTCTTACATACATGCAGGGACAAACACCAACAACAGCCCAGACATATAACAATCAAGATGTACAACACACCCTGAACATAAACCCACACCTAACTTACAACAAGTGAAGTAGGGTATAAGGAGCATACAAAAGGAAGACAATTTATGTCCAACAAGGTGGCCCTCAAGTACTGGGCAGAATCACCCAGGAAAGGTGCAGAGCTCCAACACCAAACAAGGCTGGAGTACAACTGCCCCCAGCCAGGAAGCCACAGATAAAGTCAAGCTAGTGGCCACACCCAGGACACACCTAAATCCCCACTAGCTAGAAGATTAACCCCTCGCTCACCAAACAGCAAGGAGACACACCTTAAAGGGGAAATGTACGTGCAAACCAACAACAACACGTTGCCACTGGCAACCGCGTCACGGTCAAACAACAATATGACCGTGACCAGACCAACTAGAGCAGCTAAACTTTATTTGGGGTTAATCAGAGGCACTTTAAATGATGGCAGGTGTATGCTGACTCCTATTTAACATGATTTTGAATGTGATTGCTTAATTCTGAACACAGCTACATCCCCAGTTATAAGAGGGTGTGCACACTTATGCAACCACATAAATTTTTTTTTGTTTTGTTTTCTTCACTCCACCTAAAAGATTTCAGTTTGTTTTTCAATTGAGTGGTACAGTTTATAGGTCACATGTGTAATAGTCCTTCGTAACCTGCCATGGGAATATTTGATTTTACCATTCCCAATCCTTTATTTCCCGGGCAGATATGCTGATGCCTTTTGCAACACTTTTCCCTCTGTCCATACTGAAATAAACCTGCACACTCAGCCTATCTAAATGTGTATGTTTAGAAAAGGGTTAGGAAAGATAGCCATCTTATATACTGATGGTATATAGCAGTATGTGCAGTACTAGTAAAGGTGGTCTCCCATCACGTTTTTGGCCTACGTTTAACATGTACATTAGAAAAAATAAAATAAAATAGGATGCAAAAGTGTAGTACACTACACTTTTCCATTCCTAAAAGTCTAGCAAAAAATAAAAAATATAAATTAACATCCTTTTCTTTTTTTTAAATGGAACTCTATGGTGGTGGATGCCACTCTTCAGAGGAATCAGTTTAACGTTTTCACACTAGTATACGTGAGTTTTTTGGTTTAGAACAACCACCTACCTTGGAAGTATACCCATATCTATATTATTATGTACACAGACAACTGCACATCATTTAATTTCATAAAAATATAGAAGAAAAAAAACACCCTACAAGGAGAATCTGTTGGAGTATCCGGGAGACAGTCACTCGAAGGGGCTGCAATTGCCGCAAGGAACTCGTCCATCTGCTTTAAAGATAAGGAGTTGTGGAGAGTCTCTAAAGGGCATATGGAAGGCACCATGGAGTACAGCTCAAATCCTGGAAGACATACATATAAATGTGTATACATTGTTACATTAAGACCTATATAATGTTAAAAAAGCATTACAAAAATGAAAAATTAAAAAAAATTAAAAAATTAACAGCACTCGCTGCCTAAAACACCACAGTACCACTACCTTTAATAAAGATAAAGCAATGTACAACACATAAAACAATAGTCTAAAGTTGTATTCAGAACTCTATTACCACATACTTACCTTCACTTCTGCTAATACTAGAACTGCATCAAAACCACAACAAAGTAATTACCACAAAAGGTAAAAGATTATTATTAACAAAGCACAGCCACATATTCTACTCAATGGAAAATCAATTTACAAAACTGTTTTGAAAGACGGCATTTATACATTTAATAAAAATATATTTTTTACATCTTATGATGAGGATTCCTAATGAAAAATTAACCTGTGCTTACAAAGAGTCCAGAGAAATATATTAAAGCAACAATGTGTAATAACACATTATGGATTGTAAAAACGGAAAAAAATAATCTGACATCAGTCAATCATAATTCAGATAACCATATTAATGCCGATGTTGAATGTATTTTTAATAACTGCTATTTTTAACGCAATAGAGAAAAAATAAAATGACAAGACGACTTGCTGTTTGAGAACAGACAAAAATAGTTGTGGTGAAATGCTAAAGCCAATGAGGTGACAACCAAAAGTGGAATTCACATCCCATGTTTGGAAACCAAATGAAAAAAAATTAAAATAAAATTTGTAGCATGGGGGTATCATTTAAAAGAAACAAAACATACCATTGGTTGGGTGTCGAGCAAATGAGATAGAAAACCTTTTAACAGCAGAGCTGCGTGTGGAGTCTAAGAAAGAGAAAAAGAGTACCTGAAATTCATAAAAGCTACTAAATAAAAAAAATATAAAAAAAAAAAAAATTATGAAATAGGAAGTAGAAAAGAAGAGACTCCCCGTGGGTTTCAACTTGTTAAAATCCAGCAGCATGCAGTGCCATCACAGCAAAGACACTCGCTTTAAAAGAGGAAACGTTTTAGTTGTTTATTGTGAAAACCTCAAAAACTTCAGAGGAAAGCTGGCTACTTTGGTTTTAGCTTTTTAAACTGGAGTTAGTGGAAAGGATATAAGAAAAAAAAAACATCAATAAATTATTATTTTTTACAGGTTTTGCAAATATTAAATAATAAATTTTGAAAATTTTGGGCTCAGACACATCTGATTTAAAGAAAAAATCGAGGAATGAAAAAGAAAACTTATGGAATTGACGATGGAAACATTAAGCTTTTCAATTTCTTAAATACATTATTGGAGGGAAAAAATAAAATAAATTGTAAAATAAAATAAATAAATAAATAGCACACCAAAACTGTGCATGCCATCCTCTGGTCAGAGGCTCAGCTCGTGCACAAACCAGTGTGCGTGTATTTGCACATACCATCTAGGCAGCCAGAAGTAGTCAGCTTTTTACGATGAGCACGAGCATAATCCAGTAGGTTAGGTGCACTTGAAGAGGCCCCGAGCACAGTAGTACTAAAGAGACCCGCGCAGTGAGACCCTAGTGAGAGTTAGAGAAAATACAGCAACCTAGTGTACCTATTCACAAGTGATGCATGCAACATGCAATACAGTTCTCATCTGGCACCATACTGAACATAAGAACTGGCATTGTTACAGATAAATAGAACACGGTCCTCTATCTAAGGTATCCTGTGCCAGCTTCTGTTCACCAAAAAATATTAAATTTAGCATTTTACGTAATTTAATAATTCTTGCTAAAACACACCTTGTGCTTTGGGGGATAGGTGGGAAAACACAGTAATTCTGAGGAAGTAGAAGCCTCATTACATTCTTATGAAAACTTAACCTGTGCCATACTTGAGGTAAAATAAGAAGACTTTCTACCCATTAGTTCAAACCTCCTCCATTCCAGCACCGTCGCTGTGATCCTCCCTGCTGAAACTCTCAAGTCATATCCTTAGCAGCAGCAACAACGTGCCCGTCTACCACGCATGGCTACTGAGGCCAGTGATTGGCTGCAGCACTCGAGTGCAGTATACTGGCGAGGCACTGCTGCAGTCAGGCAAATAAACCTTGGCCAGGAGGATCCTAACAGCACCACTGGAGTAGAGCAGGTTAGTATTAGAACACCTACCCTGCCTTTTTATTTATTTATTTAAATCTCGGACAACTCCTTTAAATGTATTGTCTAACTCAGGACATTTCTGTTTATATGTGTAGAAAATAGAAGACATAACACTTACACTATATACCTAAATTATCAAAGGTGCCCTGACCTCCAGATATCTGTCCTGGCTCCATGCTTTCAGTCTCTGGTTCATTTCAATAGCAACGTCAACCCCTTTCTCGTAATGACACATACGGCACTGCCGACACCGAAAACTCTCTCCTGTGTGGAGTCCAGCCCAGTACAGGACACCTTTATCTCAAATGTATCAGTAAGTGGAATAAACATCGTTTTATCAAGCTGTATGCTGCCGAGGCTCCCTACCTAAATGCTCCTGGAACTACTATATTGTGCCACTGATTCTCTCTCTCACTAAAGGGTGGAGGGCTTCCAGTTATATATATATATGTAGTGTTAAAGGGGTTATCCAATAGTACAAGTACCCCCCACAATGCCGGAGCGTCTCCTATAGACGATACTCACCAGGTCCCCGGCACCGTGCTTGTACAGCGCTGTGCCTGGTAAGCTGTGAGAAGGCAGTGGCACTCAAAGGAGCGCCGCTGCCTTCTCAAGACAACTGATTAGCTGGGGTCTCAGGTGTCAGACCCACACCGATCACCTACTGATGACCTATCCAGAAAATAGATCATCAGTAAGAAAAAAAAATCCTGAAAAACCCTTTTAGAAGGGTTGTCTCACTTCAGCAAATGACATTTATCAGGTAGAGAAAGTGAAGGCACTTACTAATGTATTGTGATTGTCCATATTGCCTACTTTGCTGGCTTGATGCACTTTTACATCACATTATAGACTACTTGTTGTATCAAGAGGTTATGACCATTCTGCAATACAGCAGCGGTGGCCGTGCTTGCACACGATAAGAAAAGGTGCCAGCCTCTCTGGTGGCCGGGACCATGGGAGTGCATAGTACTGCACTTTTTTCTACAGTATGCAAGCACGTCCACTGCGGCTGGATTACAGGGTGGTCGTAACCATGCCAACGAGCAGCGTATAACGTGATGTAAACTAACTGTGTCTAAATGACATTTGCCTAAGTGAGAAGGCCCCTTTAACATATATGTCGGAGTGTTGGCCACGACGCTCTTGCTTATTCCCACCCGAGCGGCAAAAAGAGCAAAAAAAAATAATAATATTTAATACTCAACAGCCTGGAAACTGCAATCTTAAAAACGAGATTTTTGTATAACTTACCAGTAAAATCTCTTTCTCGCTCTTTCCTTGGGGGACACAGAAGACCTTGGGTATAGCTCATCTCCCTAGGAGGCGTGACACTAAGTGAAGACTGTTAAGCCCCTCCTCCACAGCTATACCCTCAGCCTGGAGAGAGAGACTGCCAGTTGCGTGTCCAAGTAGTGAGAAAAGGCAAAGTCCAAAAATTGGAACCAACAAGCCAACTACCCAAAGGGTAAACAAACTCGGAAACAGTCAGAGAAGAACAAAGAATGGGTGGGTGCTGTGTCCCCCAAGGAAAGAGCGAGAAAGAGATTTTACTGGTAAGTTATACAAAAATCTCGTTTTCTCGCCCAGTTTCCTTGGGGGACACAGAAGACCTTGGGACGTTCAAAAGCAGTCCAAAGGGGGAGGGACCACAGCACCAAGGCGAAGCACCCGAAGGCATCAAAAAACCCGCCGCCTGCAGACCAGGCGGCCCGAAACAGCATACGCCGAAGCCCGAGTATGCACCCTGTAGAACTCGGTAAGGTGTGCAAGGAAGACCAGTGACCGCCTTGCACAAATGCATGGCCGAAGCCTAATGCCACCGGCCCAGGAAAAAACCGACAACTCTGGCCAAATGAATGGTGACACCAAAAGCAGAACCCTGCCCTTGGTGCGGCAACCACAACAAGAGCCACTCTGAGAAAGCGGAGGAAAGCCACCCTGGAGGCCGTCAACCCTTTGCACGGACCTCCTGGGAACACAAGAGACCGAATGTCGACAAGAGTCGGAGATCTCCAACGTTCCCTGGGGTGGGAAGGGGAGGACGACTGCCTCAATGAAATGAAAGACAAACACCATCTTCAGAAGGAAGGAAGAGACGGAATGGAGAACAGCCCTGTCCTGGGGGAAGACAGAAGGCTCGGAACAAGAAGGGCCGCCACTCAGGCACCCATCAGAGACACGATGGCTACAGAAACCCAACTGTTAGTAGAGGGAACTTCTGTAACGGCTCCAAGGAAAAATTGGAGCGCCAAGAGCCTAGTATGTAGTTCCCAGGACGGTACCGGAGGACAGTACAAAGGAACCCAAGAGCCGCTCCATGGAAGAAGTTCCTGACAGGCCCAGAGGGCCTGGGAACGCTGAAAGAGGAAGGACAGGAATGACACTTGATACTTCAAGCAACAGAGTCCCAGCCCCAGGTCCAGGCCGGACTGGAGAAAGACAGAACCATGGAGAAAGGCAGAGTGGGGGAACGCCCAGCTTCCCACAGAACCCCAGGTAAAACCCTAAGTCCTACCACAGATCCTGGACGAAAAACTCGGCTAGAAGCGAACACTAGCGAGCCCACTAGAGTTGCCTGGGCAAGCGGGTGAAAACCCAATGATCAGGCGCAGACCCGTAACACGGGTAGAACAGTCGGTAGAACTGGTCCCGTCGGCCCCCGAGCAAGGTTGTCCCGTATCCCCCCAGAGTGGGGAAGCAGAAGGACAAACGGACAGGAACCGAAGGGTCCGCCCAGCAACCGCCAGGACAAGACAGGCTAAAGCCGAAGCCAATATAGCCACCACAGGAAGACGGACTACAGTTCCGGTGTGGGAGATTTAAAAGACAATCCTGACCAAATGGTAGTCCTCCCAAGTTACCGAGAAGGTGAATCCAAAGCAGAAACATTGCCTAAAATGGAAAAAACGCAATCTGCACCCAGCGGGAGGACAGAAAACGGTAGACCCGGTAACTAGGCACACAGCTAGTACAGCCAGTGTGGACAAGGGAGACTCAAAAGGAACACCAGAACCATCCACATGAACAACCATGCTTTCCCCAGAGGGAAGGGCAGTGAAGGAACAGCCTCTGAAGCGTGGCCGGAACAGACGCCACATCGGAATGATCTGTACCGAGTGGGAGCCAAACAGAGCCGGCGAGAAAAAGGCAGGCGAGACAGAGGCCGGTATAACACCCTCCAACCGAAAGGGGGAGTGGGCAACAGAGAGGCCATAGGACAGCTCAAAAGCAGAACACCGCTACACAGAGACGCCCGGTTCACCGCCTCGCAGAAGGCGAATACCCTGAAGAACCCAAGGTGGAGGTCCCCCAGACCTGTATAAGCGAGCACCCAAGAGAAGTTGGGTGACCTTCCCAAGAATAGCGGCCCGAACCTGGTAGCAGATCAGACTGAAGCACCGAGGGCGCCAATCCGGAAAGAATCATACCACACTGCACCCGAAGAGGAGGAAATGGTATTAGGCGAGGGGACCGTAGTCCCGCCAGAGCCAACATAAAATGCGAAGGGCGCTGCAGACAGCGCTCTCGACCATGTGACCACTAGCACAGGGAAACAATGCCGCGGAAGAACAAATGGGCCAACGAAATGAATGAGTACCACCCAGCTCTGTGCAGTAGCGAACAGTAGAGCCCGTCTACTTAAATATAAGGTATTCATTTGTTGTTTATTGGACAACACCTTAGGCTTACACAGATGGACAGAATGATCTCCTTAGAGAATAGTGCAAGGCTTGCGGCAATCATCGTATCCCAAGAGAAAAGGTATGTCGCAGGAGGAAAGGAGGCATACGTACGAGTAGCCCCGTAAGCAGTGAGAAGGCCAACCCACCTACGGGACGAGAAGGAAACAACGCACAAGAACGTCCGCTCACTGCAAAAATATATCACTCAGCGAAGAGGGCCAGCCACAGAGTGCCACAGTATCTACGGGAGTGCAAACTGAAAGGAGTTATGCACAAGACTAGTATGGTATGCGATGGAACGCAAACTGACCGCCCCGAAAAAGGGGGGAAATGTACCTGGCAAACTGCAGTGGGCAAGAATGCAAAGGCCTGCCCCAAAAAGGGGGTGATGCCCAAGGCCGTACCTACGTCAGAGAAGTAGGGCATACCATACTTCGCCCAGAAAGGCGCCATGCACATGGCCACACAGTATCCAGCAGGAACGCAGGAGGTCCACCTAGTGAAAAAGGGGGGCATGCACAGGGCTATCTTAGCATTAAGTGAGTGTGCAACAATTCACCCAACCCGAAATTTCGTGAGAGTGTAACTACTCCGCCAATGAAGGGGAAACATGTGCAAGTCCAGTACAGCACATACAAGGACAGCCTTGAATCTTGTGAGCGTGCAAAATTCCACCCATGGAATGAGGGGTGGTCACGCACAAGGCCAGCACCGTATCCAATGGAAGCGCAAGCGTTCCACCCATGTTAGAGGCCATGCTCAAGGCCAGCAACGTATCTGGTGAGAGTGTAGTATGCCGCCCAGAAAAGGAAGGGGGGGGGGGGGGGGGGGGGGGGGGGTCATGCACATGTCCAGCATCGCATCCAGGGAGAATGCGAGCAGTCGGTGAGAAAGTGTGTATGCCACCGAAGGAGGCATGCCCATGGCCGGCAGCGAATCCAGTGAGAGTGCGTACACCGCCCACAGAATGTATGTATGCCGCCACCCGGGAAGGAGGCATACCCAAGGCCGGCAGTGAATCCAATGAGAGTACATCATACCGCCTATGTAAGGTGGTCATGCACATGGCTGACAGTGAATCCAGTGAGAGTGCCGAATGCCGTCCACAGAAGGGAGTCATGCCTATGGCAGGCAGCGAATCCAGTGAGAGTGCCGTGTTCCACCTATGGAAGGGGGGCACGCACATGGCCAGCAGCGAACCCAGTGAGAGTGCCGTGTTCCACCTATGGAAGGGGGTCGTGCACATGGCCAGCATTGTATCCGGAGAAACTGCAGTAGGCCGCCAATGAAAGGGGGATCATGCACAAGGCCAACCCGCAGTTAGGGAGAGTGCAGTATCCCGCCCAGGAGGGGGGTCCTGCACATGGCAGGCACCATAACTGGAGAGGGTGACGAATGTTGCCTACAGAAAAGGCATGCACTTGACCAGCGCCGTAGCGCGGAAAGGGCAAGAAAACCACCTAGAAGGGGAAAAAAAGACCCTGGCAGCGCCGCAGCCGGGGAGCGCGACACCATGCCGCCTATGGAAGGGGGGCATGTATACAGGCAGCACTCTGAGATGAGGCTGCAGCGTCCTGCGCAGCCCACAAGTCATATATATAATAAAAACTTTCTTTTTTTTTTTTTTTTTTTAACACACAGCCTCACTGAGGCAGAAAAAAATAAAATAAAAGGGGGGGCCACCTACAGGGCACAGATCCACCCATACAGGCTCATCGGAAGCCGGCCTGTACCCAAAGGGTTAACAGGGATCCGGCCTGGGGGGCGGCACTGCGATCCTCTGGGGGCGGGGGAACCTCCAGGCGGGAAGAATTCGCGCCTGGAGAAGTTCCAGCCCCCTCCAACAGAGGCCTGAATTTGCGGCCTAGTAGCGTGAAGCTGGGGCCTAAATTTTTAGCGGCGCCCGGCTGACCGGGGCCGCACAGTATTTAAAAGTACCGGCCGGCCTACGGAGCGGCACATACCGGCCGCGGGTGCCCACCCCGCGGGCCGTAAGAGCCGGGGCCTAAATTTTTAGCGGCGCCCGGATGACCGGGGCCGCACAGTACTTAAAGTACCAGCCGGGCCTACGGAGCGGCACATACCGGCCGCGGGTGCCCACCCCGCGAGCCGGGGACCCGGATAGAGCGGGATCGCGGCCTTGAAGTGGAACACAAGTTTTGTTCCGACGGTCGGCCGGGGCTGTTGAAGCGCTCATTTTGCAGGCCACGGTGCCCACCCAGCTGTCCGGAAGTGAGGACCCTGCACCCGGCAGCCATTTCACCCCTGGAGCGGGCACCTGCCTAGAACAGCGCTCCATATGGCCGGCAGCTACAACCTCCTTTCCCCTGGAACGGTGTCCGTGAGAGTAGGGAGGGTCAGTGGCAGCAAGGCGCGGGCCCTCTGGCCCTGAAGTAGTGGCCGGTAAGAGGGAGGGGGACCCTGAGACCGGGTCTGTGAGGGTGGACGCCTGCATAACCCCTCCATCAGGGGCAGCTAGCTGCGGACCTCCGCAGCTCCCTAGGCATTCTTCTTGTAGGGAGAAGGGTGCCAATGTCCTGGAGGCCAGGAGAGAGGGAGCAGAATGTCGCCCTGCGACAGCCCAGGAGCCAGCCTAGGTCTAGCATGGGCAGAAGGGTCCATAGGCCCAGTATAGGGTCAGGCACGCAGGAGACCGGGGGGGGACGGGGGACGTAGGGCTGGAGAAGCCTCTCTCTCACCATAGTCGTCTTCACCCTCGGTCCGTTCCAGCAGGGTCGCCCCTTCAGCTACTGGCACCGTAGTGGCAGGACGCTGGGAGAGGGACTTGGCGTGCGGGCGACCCTTGCGCTGGCGGGATGTAGGGGAGCGAGGCTGCCCTGATCCACCTTGCCTTCTGTGGGGGAGGCAGCAGTGCGGGTGACCGGCACTGGCGCAGCTCAACCCCGGGAGAACAGAGAGGTCTAGTGCGTCTCTGTTATCCCTGATGATCTGGAACAAAAATAAAATAAAAAAGTAAAAAACTAAAATTGAAACAAGGAGAAAGCAGCCCTGCAGAGCAGGGAGTGTCTTGCCTCCTTGGACACTAAGCAAAAAACTGGCAGTCTCTCTCTCCAGGCTGAGGGTATAGCTGTGGAGGAGGGGCTTAACAGTCTTCACTTAGTGTCACGCCTCCTAGGGAGATGAGCTATACCCAAGGTCTTCTGTGTCCCCCAAGGAAACTGGGCGAGAAATCACAATTTAACATCTGGCAATCTCACTCATCTTGGAGAAAGAAAAATTATTTCAGGCTTTTTTTCTATAAATTTGGAACGTGACTTTTCTACTTTTGCAGTTAAACAGGACCTTTTATCTCTCCTGCCATGTCTCTTTTAGCAATTACTTGTTCTTATGATGCACCATTCCTTTTTTATTTACAAATGAATTTCTATCAGGTTGCAATGAGGGTCCAGATGGGTGTTACCAGTTGGGGGATGTGTCCCTGCACAGTCTGACACTATCCAATCAATGCTGCCAGTTTACATTTGAAAATACATGTCCAAGTCTGGTGTAGAAAAACATGGTTGACTTCAGCCCTATAAACAACTTGGAAAAAAATGGAATGCAAGCTAGGCTTCATTACTCAATATCCGTGCCAGGTGTCACTTGTACCATATTCGAGGTTTACCAGAGGCTTATTATTTATGTACATATAAAACTTCCTTGACTTCTAATTTCTATAGAAACTATTCAGGGGTGTCTGATCACAGCTATTATTCAATGGTCAATATCCCACACAAGGCATTACTGTAAATGTAAAAAGAGAATAACTTTCTGACAAAAACAAGTAGAATAAAAAATATCGAAAAACATGGCAGTGCTGATCATTCAAGAGACTGGACTGGAGACCGAGCCACTAGACAGCCAGTGGAATACGTGCAGGCTGCAGGCGCTAAACAATTCAATTTTTTTTTATAAAAACTCATTACAAAAATAATGTTTAGCCCAAATCACACGCAATTAAATAAAATAGAAAAATAAAAATGTAAAAACGTGCTTACAGCACAAGGCCCCATAATAATCATAATCTAAAAAAAATGATCTAACTAATGTCAGACTCATTAACGAAGACAGGTCTTCAGACAAGAAGTATAAAAAAAAAAAAGCAAAAAAAAAAAAAACTATATATCAATGTGTAAATAAACTTTTTATAAGGGCTCGTTCACACGACCGTATGAAGTCCGTGACCGTGCTATGGACCGCAAATTGCTGTCCGCAATGCACGGGCACCGACCATGGCCCAGCCGCATGGGGATCGTGAACCCATTCACTTGAATGGGTCCGCGATCCCTCTGTTCCACAAAAAGATAGAGCATGTTCTATCTTTTTGCGGAGCGGAGGCATGGAACGGAACCCCAGAAAAGAACTCCGTAGTGCTTCCGTAGTGTTCCGTTCCACAAATGAGCTGCCCGTTGCCGTATTGCGGATCCGCAATTTACGGGCACTGTTTCGTGTGCATTCCGCATCACGGATGCGGACCCATTCACTTCAATGGGTCCGCATCCGTGATGCGGTATGCACACGGAAGCAAATACGGAAGCAAATACTTCAGGAGTATGTATGTGTATTAGACCTGCACGTCATCCCCTGAAGACGCCGAAATATACGGCGAAACGTGGGGATGCAGGATTAGATTTTAGTTCAGGGAATTAGAAGTAGGGACCCCTAAGTGGGAATTTATATTTAGATAGCGTTAGATACAGTATAATCGCAGGGTTGAGAGACTCGAGGGGCGACCTGCTTTACCGCCCTGACACTTTCAATCTGAACAAATAACACTGCAATATACAATAAATAGGAGATGGATCCCAAACCCTGATCTCCCTGAGGAATTTTAAGTTAGTTCCCAAGATTTATATGTTCTTTTAAGAAGTGAATAATAAAGATTTAGTTTTTAAAATTACTAGTCAGAGAGGCTGCAAAAGATACGCTAAGGTCTTAGGATCATCGAACCTTATAGCATATAAAGTATAGGGATCCTTTGTATGTTGTATGTTGAATGAATGTATGTGTATTAAGCTCCAAAGATGGAATTGGATCCAGACATGGATCCAGATATAACGGGATAGGATCCGGTCCTCTCCCAAACATACAGCTCAAATACACAGAAATCAAGGAAACCGCTTCATCTGCGACTGGTTCCCTCCATCTTCAGCGGCAGTGCTGGCCTATTCTGTACTGCAAAGAGAGCAGTAAATGAAGGTTTCTAAAGAAATCTGCCTCCCATCCAGTAACAAAGCAACAGCCCTAGTCCACACAAAAAAAACACTGTAGCAAAAATAACAGACGAGCATATAACAGTAAATGTTGCTGGTATATATACATACACATCTATATGAATATGCTTCTACTAAACTAATGTTCTACCCATTTACACTATTCATATACCTATAAATAGGTTATAGCTGCGGGGGACATCTGCTTACATGAGGAGGCAGGTACTAATCTAAAGCATTTCTAGATTTTTTGCTGGCAACTATGGGTCCATGAATTACCCAATTAATTTTATTGAAAAACAATGAAAATTCCTTGAATGTAAAAGACAAGAGAGGATCCAGCGTCTGAGCATTCTGAAGCAAGGCCAGTTTTGGGGCACCACTAGATCCCTTACCTCGTAGTAGAGCGCTCCCATAGTGGCTTCTGGTTTTACACTTCCCAGAATGAGAATACTTCCTGGATTCTTTTTTCTGTGAGTGAGGGTCTGCAGGGAGACATATTCCAGTGTGACCAGCTACCAAGGAAGTGTGGAGGGGGGAGTCAAAGATGTGGGGTATTTGGCACTTTTCAAAATATTTTCACTGGCAAAAAGTCAGTTCTAGTGGTAGACTGGCAAATCCAATGGAATAGCACATATATCAGGACCACCATTATGGATTAAAAAAAAATAATAATAATGGGAAAAACAAAACAAGGCAACACTTGTAGGACCTGACATTTAAGATATCTATAATGCCCTAGGTGACAACAGCAAACAAGGTTTCTGTCTTATAACTATTCTATATCTTCAATATTCTTAAAGGGGTTGTCTCACTTCAACAAATGGCATTTATCATGTAGAGAAAGTTAATACAAGCCACTTACTAATGTATTCTCACTGTCCATATTGCCTCCTTTGCTGGCTTGATTCATTTTACCATCAATTTACACACTGACCGCTTCTATGGTTACGACCGCCCTGCAATCCAGCAGCAGTGGCCATGCTTGCACCCTATAGGAAAAAGTGTCAGCCTTTCTGGTGGCCAGGGACCACACATAGGCTGGTACTTTTTCCTATACTGTGCAAGCACTATCACTGCTGCTGGATTGCAGGTCGTAACCATGGAAACGGGCAGTGTGTAATGTGATGGAAAAACGAATCAAGCCAGCAAAGGAGGCAATATGGACAGTCAGAATACATTAATGTCTATTATATGATAAATGTCATTTGCTGAAGTGAGACAAACCCTTTAAAAGAGACAAATACAATACTCTTGTACGCCAATAATATCTAAACATTTTTCAAGCTGCTAATAACATGCGACATTGATAGTTTCCTCAAGGCTAAAACAGAGATCTATTTAAATGAGAACATATCATAGCTTCCATGGTGGCCTCAAACTGCTCGCCCCTGCCTCAAAGTGGGAAAACTGCTCCTACAGATATGCATTTTGCTGCAATAGGGTGGAGGATAGGAGTACTACCATACCACTGCTGATCCATTCTGGAAAAAGAAAGGGCTGGGTCAGATGAAATTCAACATATCTTTGCTTTCCCCAGGCGGAGATCAATGTACACACAACCACAACACTCGGTCAGATCTCGTGGCCCTCACAACTAGGGAGCAGGAAGAATAGACCGGCACTCACCGCTTGTGAATATTGTAGACTTATTTCAAAGTTCACATCAGTATCAGACTTGTGACAGAAGCTGAAACGCCCCACAAGTCTGATGCCCATGTGAACTTTGGAATAAGTCTACATTAATGGTTAGCGGTGTGTGCTGGTCTTTTTTTCTTCTCCCCAAGAGAAGATGTCAGAATATAAATGTGCATGCCCTCAGATGGTCTATGGATCTCAGGTAACTTGGTGGCTTCTATATATTCTATATACAAACATGTATTTGTGTATAATCCGCTTTGGCCTTTTTTGGCCTTCTGGGGCCATTTAGTGGATGCAACTGAGAAAGACCTTGTACAGATGCACTAACACAAAGGGTTAGGTTCCCATTTGCCGGGGAGGTTCATTAGGAGCCGCCATCACAGAGACCAGCAAAAATGCAGGGCGAAATACATGTGGCGCTTATTTGTCAGACAGAATGACGGGCAACTGGGACAGACTGAAAACTAAAAGTGGCCCCGGAAAAAAATAAAATAAAAGTGGCCCCATGTTGTAAGAGTGTTCAAACTGATAGGAGGGGCCACAGAAGTGTAGGGGGGGGGGGGGGGGGGTTATGAGCAATACCATAGCGCAAAATACCATCCCATCAGAACCATATATCACAGTGCAGCACAATATATTGCCCCAAAATCTGCCTTTTTGTGGTGTCCGTCAATAGATGCCATTTTCTGTCCTCTTCCACCAGTTGTCTCTGATTAAGGGTTGAGGTGTGGACCACAGCAATTGAATTCAGGAGGGCATATGCAGTCACTGACCAGATATACAAGTACCCGATTCTCACAGCTTTAATTACCGCTGAGAGCTCACCATGTCTCATCAGCCCACCGGGAAATTTCCCTGTAAGGTCTATGGTCAATCTGCCCCTGACGGGCACCATAAGGAGAGCCTCAGGAACCACACTGTAGTCATTGGGGTCAGCCATATGTTTCTAGCCCAGAAGAGAAGACCAGAAACATGCTGCAGATGTGAACCTAGCCTTACAGCTTTCATTCAAGAACACCACTTCTGTAACACATGATGAATGCTTTTTAGTCTATTTCCTACAGAGACTGGAGAAGAAGAAACATCAAGAAAAGACCATTACTGTGCAGAGGGAAGGGCTATGCTCTGGTGGACATCATGCCAGTACTGCAGTTACAGTATGAGGCAGCATTCATTTCTGAGTGCATAGAACTGTTTTGGCCACCATGCTGCTCTCACAGCTCCTAGATATGCAGGCCAAGCTTTTCCAGTATACTTTTACATATAAAATATTATTTGTGGTCTTCTCAAAAGGAGAAGTCACAACAGATCTGTAGATAGTGAAAGGAAAAGGAAGCCCCACTAGTGCTCCCACCTGACGGAGCTCAGTTCACCTGTGGTACATGATGCTTTAGACCTTCTAACTAGGACTTTGGGGAGCTGAAATGTACTTATAAGTCCATCTTTATTTGAGCATCTTGTAGATACTATGAGCTACAGGTATAATCCCGGTAAACCACACACTATGTAATAATGGTCATAAAATGAACGCATCGGATTTGTTTTATGCTTCCGACAATAACCCAGAGGAGGTTTCCTACACTCTTCCCCTGCACTCACAAAACAGGCCTCATACAAGTGAATGGCTTTTAAATGTGATATACAGAAAAGGGGACTTCTATTCTGATAAGCTCAAAAAACATTTTTGAAAAAGATAATGGAAATTTGGTAAACCTAACCGAAAGTCCTACTACTGGGGTATCTGGGAGCGAAGACCATTGCCAAGGTGCTATAATGACTGGAGCCAGGTACTCGCTTCCAGCAGACTGATAGATGCACGTGGCTACGTTTCTCCAAAGTAAGCAGTGACGAGTTACACCACTGAAGAAATAAAAGACACTTCAATTATGGCTTGGATTTTGCTTACTACAAGTGAAATGAAGAGCTAAAAAAGCGGATAAAACCAAACTATAGGAAAAAAAGGAGCAGAAAAGGAAAAAATGCTAATTGAGATACAGAAAAACATAAGGTGGCACAGAATTATACAGAACCAAGTCTTAAACTGTTAAAGGTGCTAAAATGTGCACAAAACACCCAAAATACACATGATTATATTCACATCTGCAAGATGTGAATGCTTATTTCCATGAAGTGCTGGGTGAAAGAGGTGGGGGTAGACACACTGAGCATTAAATGGGTAATCAATGTGTGGGTATATAAGGCAATGGTGTCCGCATTCAAAGCGTCCGATATGGGAAAATCTAATTTGCTGCGGTTGCCCTGCAACTCCATCAGCAGAATATAGACTAGCATCTACAGTAACCTGTATGCCGCAAGGGAAAAAAAGCCTGACAGCCGGTGACTGCAGATGGACTATAGGGACTATGATATCCCTGCATCTTACACCAATAAAGTTGTGTTATATGTCACTCCATTCCATACACTGATGTTCACCCAAAGGGAAACTCTGGTGAGATGTCTTCATTTACTGGAGCTTCCCTAAAGAATCTCATAAGGGAAATTTATTGAGGCAATTTATTGCATTTTATAAACCCCCAGCTTCTAAAGCGGTGGCATGTACATTCACATTTCACCCACTTATGCCTGAAGAAGAGCAATAACATGCCCGAAATGTTCAGCTCTAATGTGCTTTACAAGCTGGAGGTGTACAAAAATAAAAAGGATCACTTTTTAGGGTTAAATAGCACTTGGACTTCTGCTGTATGGTGAGCGAGACTTTGCGAAGCAATAACTTTTAAGCAATAACTTCGGCTCATTGGAGCCAGTACATTATTGGAACGAAGTTTTATGCGAATCGACTTCGGATGTTTCATCGGAAGTCGATTCGCTCATCCCTAGTAACCAACTTGCATTGGATTCAGGATGCTCCCCAACTATAATGGGGAAGGTAAACATGTGGCTATATGAGGTCATATTTTGGAAAAGGGGAACTTCTGTTAAATTCGAGAAGATCTGGGCCTCATGGCTTGCACTCCAGGGTTAGATGCTAGAGTCTTCGGTCCCATGGCCGTATTTTTGTTCTAACTCGAAGGGTGGAAGTCAAAGTGCTACAGCTGAGGTTTTTGGAGGAGTAGGAGCATGCAGTGGGACATTTTTGATTCTTTGTTTTCCCTGATTTTTTATTGACCAGAATGGGGAGGGCGGGGTGCCGTTATGACCGCTACTTATAGCCCTGGATATTATGTGGCTTGGTTTTAAAACCAATAAAAATTATCTGATAAAAAAGGAGCTTTGAGTGCTGTCTCTACCACAGAACTAGGACTTACTGTAGACACGTGCACCAATAGATAGATCATTGAGAAGTACTGTTGTCCAACCTCTGGAGTTTTATTTCACCCTTTTTGCTTGAAAATAAGAGCTTCCAGCTCCCTGTTTTAAAGGGTTTCGGTCACTAGAATTTTCAGCATTAAACTGGCTGATGTTAGCGATGTGCTAATGTCAGCTGCACCTAACTCTGCTATTCTTGTGATTATTCGTGCCCCCGTTACTGTAGAATTCTTACTTTTCAATATGTAAATCACCCTCTAGGAGCAGAGGGGGCGTTGCCCCTGCACTGAGAGGCTCCCGTCTCCCACCTCAAGTCATGCCTTCCAAGTGTTGACTGACAGAGCCAGGCATCGTTCGCATCCTTCTGCCTGCCCTGGGGAAATCTCACGCCCTCGGCCGGTAAGGGAAGGACGCTCGCAGGCTGCCAGCTTCCTCACCGCGCCTGCACAGAATACCGAACGGCGCAAGATTTCCCCAGGGCACAGGGAAGGCAGAAGGACGCGAACGATGCCTGGCCCTGTCAATCAACACTTCGAAGGCATGACTTGAGGTGGGAGACGGGAGCCTCTAGGTGCAGGAGCAACCCCCCCCCCTGCTCCTAGAGGCTCATTTACATATTAAAAAAGTAAGAATTCTACAGTAACGGGGGCACGGATAATCACAAGAATAGCAGAGTTAGGTGCAGCTGACATTAGCACCTCGCTAATGTCAGCCAGTTTAATACTGAAAATTCTAGTGACAGAAACCCTTTAATTGGGAGGTGGTCATTCCTGCCCAGTCACCTTCTATCCACAATGGTCACTTGCCACGCTGTCATAAAAGTGCAATCACTAGAAAACCACTTTAGTGTGCTGTATTTGCTAAACTTTATTGCTTGCATTGATTTCCATTAAAAGCCCCCCAGGACTACAAAAGAGGGCTGCTTTCTTCCAAAAACCGTGCGACCCCTGTCCATGGGTTGTGTATTGCAGCTAAGCACAACTGAAGTGAATGGGGCTCAGCTGTAATACCACACATAACCTATGAACAGGGGTGGTGCTGTTTATGGAAGAAAGCAGCCATCTTTTTGTAGCCCTGCAGAACCCCTTGAAGCCAAATCCCTGGTAACAACCAGCATTAGTATAGAAAGTGATGCCTATCAATGTGTCTGCTCTCCTGTAAATGCGGCTTCAATCTCACTTCAAGAATGCACAGAAGGGGCAGGGAAGAGGGAGCAGAAGCTGGGAAGAATCATACGTCCTGTATATACACATTTCTGGATCTATATTACAGAGGTTGGATGACAGACTTTGTACTTCATTCAATTCAGTTTTCTTAATTAGTAGAACATATCATTAAACACAGAACAAGCTTCACTGAATGAGTTAAAGTGATCCTGCCACCACCAAATGCAGTGCAATCTGCCGACAGCATGTTACAAAGCAGGGGGAGCTGAGCCGGTTGATATATAGTTTTGTGGGAAAAGATTCAGGAAAATGTGAAATTTATACCATTAAAATCTCTGCTCTTTCTGAGCTCAGTTGTACATAGGGAGGCGTTATCAGTGATTGATAGCATTCCCTGTGTAAGGGGGCATTCACATGACTATTTTTGTTCTGCATCTGAACCGCATTATTTTGCAGATGTGATGTAGACCCATTCATTTCAACGGGGCTGCAAAAGATGTGGACAGCACACCGTGTGCGGTCTGCATCCATATGTCCATTCCGCAGCCCGCAAAAAAAAATAGAACACGAAGAGGCATATGTTAGACAGTGTAGGACCTGCGGAAGGGGAAAATGTGGGATGCACACAGCCGGTATCCGCGATTTAAGGAACGCAAAACGGATACGGTTGTGTGAATGCCTTCTAATTGTGTATACATAGATGTCAGTTACTGAAAAGAAGGCCTCATGTACAGCTCAACTCAGAAGGAGCAGAGACTTAAAGGGGTTATCCAGGAATTGAAAAGGCGACCCATCCTCAGGCTAGGCCATCATTATCATATCGGCAGGGGTCCGAATCACGACACCACCACAGATCAGCTGTTTCAGGGAGACGCTGTGCTCACCGAAGCTCTGGTGAGTACAGATGGCTCCCAGCAGCTCTCCATGCACAGCACCGTACATCCTATAGTGGCTGTGCTTGGTATTGCAGCTCAGGACCATACACTTCAGTGAGGCCGAGCTGCAACTAGGCCATGTGACCGATGTACGGCGAAGTCAGGTGGCCTAGGAAGAGGCCACAGTGATCACAGAGCGCCTCCTTTTCTGACAGCTGATTGCTGGGGGTCCTGGGTCTCGGACCCCCGCCGATCAGATATTGATGACCTATGCACATTACTGAATAACCCCTTTAAATGTAGAAATTGTAAGTTTTGCTCAATCTTTTCCCCATCAAAAATATACATGAATCTGCTCAGCTCCTCCTGCTCTATAACATGCTGCTTGCAGACTGCACCGCATCTTCATGGTGACATGTTCCCTTTACTATTACCGAGTGATCATTTCTAAAGGGTTCTCAGTTAACTTACAAAAGCACCTGTGGAAATTTATATATATATATATATATATATATATATATATATATATATATATATATATATATATATATATATATATAAACACACCAAAATGTGCACAAGATATAAACTGAGGACTATGCTTTAGGAAAGCTGACTTTTTTCTTTTTTTTATATACAATATTTTCAGAACTCTCCCGAGGCCCAAATTAATTCTTGAAAAAAGATGGCTCTAAAAATGCCATAAAACAGCCTTTTCATTTCAATGGGAAGCAGCACTTGCTCTTTTTTTCCCATGCAGCATACCCCATCTTGGGGCGGAATCCTCACTGGATCTCACATTGAAATGAATGGTTAGCATGAAAATGCGTCCATGCAGTTTCTGTAGGGATTTCTGGCAAAAACCACAAGCTGAAAATGCAGTTTTGTACTGAAATACCATAAACACCCAATGGTTAAAAAAAACACATTGAAAACTGCGCAAAAAACGCCTGGATTCCGCGTTGAATTTTGTAGATGGATTTTCTAAATCTGTCATGTGAACACACCCTTACTCTTTGCTGCTTGCACATGGAGCTCATAAAACACTGCGACAAGTAGAACATGACGTTGACTGAATAAAAAACAACCAACCACTTTACGATAGCCGAGGTTCACCTGATTGAACGCGGTTTTTCTTTTGTTGATCCGAGGCTCTGTTCCAGAGTTCTGATGCAAAATAGTCCTTTGGTGCAATGGCGGCGTCAACTAATTTCACTGAAAAAGATATACGTGGTTTACGTCCCACTATGGAAAACGAATCACGGACTGAAGGGACGTTTTTAACAAAACAGCTAAAATCAATCTTTATTAAAGCTCTCTAAAATACTAAACGGGAGGATGAACTCTACCTAAACTGAAACCCTCATGGTTGATCTGCCCACAACACAAAAAAAGACTGACCCTCAAATAACCCACAGGTCCACTATGACGCTCCTGGACCAGTGTATACAGTCAGCGTGGTGTGGACACGAATCAACCATGTAAGCCACATGTGACTATACACCCAAAGCTAGTGTTGTATCCAGCAGTGCATAGTGCCACCCTTTCTATGCTTACTCACAAACTACACAATAGTGCTGTTACATCATGTACCTGGCATCTTGGCCAGCTTGTCTGAAAAGCCAATTGCCCAGGATATACAACACCAGTTGATAAACATCTGCCCACACCAAGGCGGGTAACAAACGCACGTGTCCACTGTCGTATTACTGGGCGCGCGTACACAGCTACTGCGGTGTGAACACGAATCACCTGGGAAATCTAGCTGCCTGCATTTATATTGCCCCCACTAGCTGCTCAAAGCGTTTCGCCATCCCTGGCACGTCAGGAGCAACGCGCATATGGGGTGTGGACAGACAACATGTAAGCCGCCGACCTCGTGTCCTGAGGCCACAGCAACAGCGCTATCACGGCCATTCTAGCGCTGTGGCTTACATGGTTGATTCGTGTCCACACCACACTGCATACACTGGTCCATGAGCGTCATAGCAGACCGGTGGGTTATTTGAGGGTCAGTCATTTTTTGTGTTGTGGGCAGATGTTTATCAACCATGAGGGTTTCAGTTTAGGTAGAGTTCATCCTCCCGTTTAGTATTTCAGAGAGCTTTAATAAAGATCGATTTTAGCTGTTTCGTTAGAACGTCCCTTAAGTCAGTGATTTGCAATGGCGGTGTCACCACTGCTCTTGTTGCACACAAGCTCCACTCCTTTCGCTGGCCAGCCCTGCCCTTGCTGATTTGGCACTGCCTGGTCCTGCCAATCAAAGCAGCGAGAGAGGGGCTGGCCATAGAAAGGAGCAGTATTGGATGCAATAAGGGCAATGGTGACACCCTCATTGCACCAAAGGTCTAATCGGCATATTAAGAAAACGTATCAGAACTCTGGAACAGAGCCTCAGATCAACAAAAGAAAAACAATGTTTTAATCAGGCGAACCACAGCTATGTGTCTATGTAAGCAGTTGAATATGGAGGTCGCTGGTGACAGATTCCCTTTAAACTGCTGTGATATGAAGGAAGTACACCAATTGTGTCTCCTCTGCAGGCTGTTTACTTGTTGAAATCAGGGCACCACAAATTGTTTTCTCTCATTGTAATAACTAGGAATGTTAAAAGGGCACCTGCCAGGAGATGCACGCTGCCAAAACCTCCCTACAGATAGTTCTGCTTTATCCTGAAATGTTGCAGCATTTCAGAGAAAATATAGGGGGACATTTATCAAAAGGTTTACACCACTATTGCAGCGTTAAAAAGTCACAAATTATAACGCATCTAATATTTGCGCCATAATTTGTGACTTTTTCAGCTTCTCAACACTTTTCTAAAGTGGTAAGAAAAGGGCCTACTTAGCGGGAGGGGGAGGAGCCTATTTTGACCCACCAGATTTACTGTAACTTGCGCCAGAAACTTGTGTAAGGCATAGTTCTTGTCTGTGCCACTGCCATCTTACTGCAACGTAGGGGGATCAAGACTGCCAGTTTCCAAATGAGCCAGAAACAGGGAGCACAGTCCTCTGGACAGCTCGCCTCTCGAAATGGGAGAACAGTCCTCTGGACAGCTCGCCTCTCGAAATGGGAGAACAGTCCTCTGGACAGCTCGCCTCTCGAAATGGGAGAACAGTCCTCTGGACAGCTCGCCTCTCGAAATGGGAGAACAGTCCTCTGGACAGCTCGCCTCTCGAAATGGGAGAACAGTCCTCTGGACAGCTCGCCTCTCGAAATGGGAGAACAGTCCTCTGGACAGCTCGCCTCTGGCTTCTCCCAGTCTGCCTCTTTCGTTACACACAAATAGTTAATCAAGTTGAGCTGGCTGGAGAAGCCATTGGGGAGCCACCCAGATAATTAACTTCCGTTCCCAGTTAGTTTCAAAGTAAGGGTCCATTCAGACGACCGTAAGGGTCCTGTGCCCGTACTGCAGCCCGCAAACGACGGGGCCAGAATATACAGGCACCAGCCATGTGCACTCCGTGGTGTGGATGTGGACCCCGTGGGCTTTCGGGTTCATGCCTCTGCACTGCAAAAGATAGTCAATGGGTCCACATCTGCACCATGGAGTGCACATGGCTGGTGCCCGTACATTGCGGACCGCTATTTCAGTCCACAGCATGGGCATGGAACCCTTATGTTCTTCTGAATGGACCCTAAATCATAGCTTTCTGTAATGAGGGGACCTGTATGGGCAGCACACAATGCCATTTGTCCCATATAACAGATGCAACCGGAGAATCCGCAGATAGATTATATATATATATATTTTTTTTATTTTATTTTTCAACTAATTATTTCGTTACTGAATTAGTTGCATTTTGAAGACTGTTTTTTATATAAATGAGCAGCAACATCATTTGGTATCAAAAAGCACAGCCACGTATTAAGTATTGCTTGTCACTGCCATGCTTTAGATGCATTTTTTTTTAAATTGAGTGGTGGGTTAAAAAAATGCTCAGCTTGTTAGCCTTGTCCCAATCTGATAACATGATTTAAGAAAGTATACTTACCTAAACCGCTGTGCTTCTGCTCCAGGAGTCTGCCTGCTCTTAGATGGCTATTATTATCTGATAGTACCTGGAAAGAGATTTGGTTTCTGGTTAGATACATTGGAACAAACCAGCGACATAAGGCAACCCATCTCAGACATGTAATGTTAATACGTGATGCACGATGCAGGTTAGTGGGAGAAGAACATCGTCATGCAACATCTCCCTTCTGAGAGAAGTCCACTTCACAGATGATGGAGTGATGCAAAGCAAGCACTAAAATATCATCAGACACAAAAAAGTTACATACTGATGTGGGGAAATAAAGCGGATAACTGGACAGACTTCACACTGCAAACATATCCTGTATGAAAAGGAATTCAAAGAAAAGCTGGAGGCAGGCAACTCAGCCATGCCAAAACACAAGGCACTAGAATCCATACATGCGGCCTATAAAAAGAGGAACATGTTACAGGCTGCACCCAATGCAAAGCATATACCCAGTTCCTGAAACAGGATTAGCTGTGGAAAGGAATAGGGCATGTTTAACAGAACCTCTTCCATTCTACATAGCCATCTATAATGAAGTGAACGGCTGGAAATCAGGTGGCATAATCTGAGCCTCAGGTTGGTGCAAGTCGTTCACTAGAATGCAGAACAAGTCAGCCCAGTAATGGCCCAGCACATCTCTTCTACAAATCAGTGAGGTAGTTCTTCTTGATCAGGGACAGACACCTTCCTTTGCTGGTCAGCACTGACCAAAAGCCGTAGTTCCAAATGGTGAGGCTATGGACACACAGACCATAAAAGTCCACTGCACTATTAGTCCACTCCATAATGCTTCGATGGCTCAGGGACGGGATAACTTGGATCATTAATGGAACCATGACAATCCTACACTGCACCATAACAGTATGTCTAGTCATGTGTCTACAAAATTATCTCACTAAAAAAAAACACAACAACAACAAAAAGAAGAAAAAAAAACATTCAATAAGGGTCTCCATCGACCCCATAGACTTTTTACCGCGCGGCAGCCTGCATGCTCGACTGCCACCCTATTCAAAACCTTCCTCATCGCTGTCATGTGGTGGCCAAGAGATCATACGTTTATTATCTATTCATGTTCTCCGTAGGATTAACCTTTTAAAAAGGTAATTGGCCACAATAAAGCCTTGGCACTCAGCAGTCGTGCTGTGGTAGGACCCAAAACAAGAAGCTCATGAAAGAGAAGTGGGCTAGGGTTCATTGTAGCGGCAATTATTGCTATTAAAAGTGGTGTGTCCAGTTATTAAAGGACCTCTGTCAGCAGATTTGTACCTATGAACCTGGATGACCTGTTACATGTGCTCTTGGCAGCTGAAGACATGTGTTGGTCCCATGTTCATATGTGCCCGCATTGCTGAGAAAAATTATGTTTTAATATATACAATGCCACTATGGGGACATTATTACTGTAGGGGTTGGGATTTTATTAAGAAAAAGCCAATGAAATGCATCCATTGAATGTGGATTTGGCATCACTGTATTCCTAGCAACTCCTACAACAGGGATCAGCGACCCTCGGCACTCCAGCTGCTTTAAAACTACAACACCCAGCATGCACACTTATTCAGCTGCACTTGTAACTCCCACAGAAGTGAAAAGAGGATTCTGGGAGTTGTAGTTTCAGACCAGCTGGAGTGCCGAAGGTTGCTGATCCCTGTCCTAAAATTAAGTGAAGCCATATATACTGCAAGGGGAACAGCTGCAGTTTCCTTTCTACCTTCCAAAGAAAAACTAATACATTTAAAAAAAATACTACAATATTTCTACCTGAATATTGTGCCATGAAATACAACTTGGGTCTCATGCACACGACCGTGGACGGCAATACGGACACTAATATGCTAAAATACGGCCACCTTCCGTGTGCAAAATGCATTTTTCTCCCTCCCATAGCTAGATATTACTATTCTTGTCTGCAATATAGACAAGAATAGGACATGTTCTATAATACACGGAGCGGAGACATGGATGCGGACAGTGTACAGATAACATCCGTGTGCTGCCATAGAAATTAATGGCTCTGCGTGGATTGGACACGGATACAAAATACAGCCGTGTACATGAGGCTTTACCCTGCTGACAGAACGATAACATGTATGGCTCGCAGAAAGCAGAGATGAAAAAACATTCTGGAGAAGGGATAACTTCTCAGTGGGGGTCCAACCGCCAGGAACCCCCACCGATACCGAGAACGAGAGTCCTGAAGGAGCGGCAGGCTGAGCATGTGCCCTGCTGCTCCATCCATTAACTACTGGACCCCCGAAAAAAGGCGAATGCTCAGCCGCTCGGACCCTACCTATCATTTAACTGTCCTTAATCCTGAGGATAGGAGATAACTTGAAAACTTTGCACAAGCCCTTTCTTAGGCTGGCGATATGGGTGTCAAATACGGAACAACAGTGGCAATCGGGAGGCCAGTACTTTCCGACGGGACTGAAATCTGCTGCCTACTACTTGTACACATCCCGAGAACCGGCTGTCTCCTCTAGCACAATGCAGCAATGGTCCCACCAATGGTGGATTTCGGGGGCGTTATAATGGAAGAAGTGCTGAACAAGAAGGGATGATTAGTAATGAATTTTAACTCTTGGTTAACATCAAGCAAAGAAAAAATATTCACTGCCAACAATTAAAATTCTTTTTTGACCCCCAATGGTTTAAATAGCATCATAA
Source organism: Bufo bufo (assembly GCF_905171765.1). Taxonomy (NCBI): domain Eukaryota; kingdom Metazoa; phylum Chordata; class Amphibia; order Anura; family Bufonidae; genus Bufo; species Bufo bufo. The sequence goes on along the minus strand of NC_053390.1, from coordinate 151,749,632 downwards.
ATATATTTTGCTCAACAATTAAAAATGATGTGATGCCATATTATCATTAGTCTTAAAGGACAGCTAAGCCAATCGGATTCATAAAATGTTATTGAAAATTTTTACAAAATGTATAAAAAAAAAAAAAAACTATATTTGTGTTTTCCGCTTAAAAAAATAAATAAAAAAAAGGCAAACCTCTCCAGACAATGCAATGTTTAGACAGCTAAACAGTGCAACATGCCAGTGGTGTAGATGTACTGACGGTACTGCCGCAGCGGGTCACAATCCACTCACGTGGATAAAAGGTGATTAGATGTCCTTTAATACTGGTTCTGGTTGGTCTTTACGTTTAAACAAAAGGTTTTAGTGAAGTAAAGTTTAGAAACCTGTTGCCATGAGCCAAAAATACTGGATGTGAAAGCCAATGATTTAGGGGACACGGGGGAAGAAGTGATTTGATCCCCTGATCTGCGTCTTCGACGCCCAGAACCCACAGCACTGGTGTAATGCATCCAGGTACCGATACACTCTGGGCTAGACACACTCAGGGGGCTCTCTTCCTAGAAGTGAGAAAGGGGGCAAAAACAAAGCAAAGCATGCAAAGTTAGAAACAAAGCAAAATTAACAGGAAATAAAAAAAATAAAAAATTAGATATTCTTATTTGTAGTCCAGAGAAGGAGAACTATACAGAACCTTTAATGTGTGGCATGATGGTAGCAAAAAGCTATGACCAGATCTTTAGACATGTTTATTAGGGGTTCACTATAATTAATCACAAAACACTCTAGATGGAAGTACAAGATGACGACAAATAGTAAATCCAGAGCTTTCAGCCCATGACAAGTTAGTGTCGACAGGATTATGGGATCAATGACTACACGCATTGCAGGGTCTCGGACCAGGAGCCTTTAAAGCTTTCCTGCATCTTGTGCAGTGATGATTATGGAAGCGCGGCTGCTTTTCGGGCCTAACGCCAGTTAAACCCGAAATCCCCCCCCCCCCCCCCCATGTCACGCTCATGGGGTTCAATGTTGTTTGGAGGGGTTCTCAAGCTGTAGAGCTGTTCCAGCTATTTATGTGCCACCTCAGACATGATGGAAACCCTGTGGTCACAGGTGATGTGAATATATGAACCTTTGCAGAATCTGCATTTAGGGGACAATTGGAGGCTAGCAGATTTGATGAGGATTTAGGTACAGAATGCGTGGTCAGGAATAACTGGCCACATCACTGTATCCTTTGTGATAAAGGGGTTTTCCCATGGCAAGATGGGAGTAAGAGATGGCCCTAGGCGGCCGGGCTTACGGAAACAACCAAAAGGGCTGATGCGCCACGGTTTCTGTTTTCATTGCAGTGAATGTGAACCATGCAAACAGTGTAGCGCAGTAAGCTACGCTGCCTCGGTAACTCCGGAAGTTACAGAAGCAGCATAGCTTGTTCTGCTGTACCATTTGCGTAGCTACTAGAGATGAGCGAAGTTCTAAAAAACTTTAATTTGGCTGGTCGCCGAATTTACCAAAGAAATTCGCTTTGTGATGAATTACTTTGTCACAAAGCACATTTCTTTGTAAGTAGCGGGGCGCAATGATGGGGTATGGTGATGGTGCAGTCATTGAACCCCTCAGATGTCGTGTTCATCTCCGATTACAGCATCTGAGATGACCATTGAAAGCTGTCAGGGGTCAATCTATTAAACAAACAAAAAAAGCTCACCTTATCTGTTTGATCGTGAAGAGTCCGCTGTGGCAATCTTAATTGAAGATCCAGAGTGAAATCTTTCGCAGTGTGTGATAAAGTCATCAGGCTGGCCTGTGTCGTGACGTCATATGTTACCGTGCACAAGATTTCGCATGGGATCCTAAATCAAGATAGCTGCGGCAGACTCCACGAGTAAATGGATGAAGTGAGTCTGAAATTATTATTTTTTACCGCCATTTTAGGAAAATCGATTCCTTACCGTGAAGCCCGATGAAATTCGCCAATTCGGTGAATTGAACTTTCCCTGAAATTCAGATCGAAGTCCACTTTGTGATTCGCTCAACACCAGTAGCTACCATTCACGGCAATAGGACCTACAGAAGCAGCAGAGGGTGCGTCCGCTTGGCTGTTTCTGTGAACCTGGCCACCTAGGGCCTGCACTTAGTCCCATTTAGCTGTGGAAATTGTGACATGGGACAAACCCTTTAAGCATTTGAGGGAACACGCATGTGTAACAGCAATGTCTTCTTCTCTAAAACTACAGTGTGGTTGTGAAGAGCAGCTTCTAATACTATTCCAAGCGTAATAAGCAGATTTGGTCCAGTAGACACTATGGGATATTTTTGGAAGCAAGCCACATTAAAGGCAGCACTACCCAAACTAATGCTTGTATGTAAGAGGAAAGCTAACAGATACCATAATAAAGGAACAGTAGATCAGGACACTTACCTCTACAGAGCCTATCTTTCTGGAACGAGGTAATGGGGACTTTCTGTGAATGTGAATCGGATCAGACACCATAGGTTTGAACATCACCAGGGCTCGGTCAGGCTCATCCCGTTTGCACACACCAGACTCTTCATCGCTGTCATTGCTATGAACCTGCTTCTTTGAACTTTCACTCTAAATTAAAACAACCCAAAGAAAAGCCACAGGTACTTACCACTTAGTTTTTCTTCCCTTCTCAATAACATACACCACATAGAGCTTAGAGAAAGCATTTAAGAGAAATTAAAAACATTAAGCATAAAAAAGTTGTTTAGAAAAAAAATACTCATGCGCGTAATTGCATTTTAAAGGGGACCCGTCACTTGGTTTCCTACACTAACCCACTATCACAGTGTTATAGCACATTATTATATCTTTCTCAACATGTCCTCCTAGAAACTGTGCCCTTAAAGTGTGAAAAATGAAGTTAGAATAAAGCACGTGCTGTTCAGCTGAAGAGTCACCTGGGCGGTGCTGTTCAGCTGAAGAGTCACCTGGGCGGTGCTGTTCAGCTGAAGAGTCATGGAGTCCCTCCTGATTTGCCCGACTTTTAGGAGGCTAGGATATATCATTTTAATGGTAATGCATCATCAGAAGATGACCTATAGTTTAAATCAAGTATTTTAGGTTTAACATATTTTGAAAGAATTTTTGGCGATGCCATTTTAAAATTTGCCAAGTCAATATCTATATTTAAAGAAAAACTATAAAATCCTGCAGTTTTCGCACTGGTCACTAAGTATAATAATAGGCACCACTTCTTGGTCTGTACAGATCACATTACTGCAGTTACCTGCTTATCTATACACAGAGGCAATATCATTACAGGCAGGATTAGAATGACCGATAAGACAGGATCCACCATTCACAATAGGAGACTGTGAAAGTTTATCTATTCTTTCCTCGTACAATGACCTAGAACAACAACAACGCCTAGAAAACTGTCCCATAGAAGTCAATAGGGTCCCCTCCTGACCATTGTGTCTATGGCCATGCGGCTGCCATAAAGCTATTTTCTCAATGCTTACTAAAGGCTGTTAAGAACAGCTCAGGCAAGATGGCCGCCCCCATAATCGTGTTCAGAAAATAGAATAAAAAAATCTGCAATCGGGAAATAAAAAGAGATTAGAAGAAAAGGATATGTTACTATCTGGTTTTAATTGGCAGAAAAAAAATGTTAGTGACATTTTCTTTAAAACCTGATATCAACACATCTCCTTTATTCTAATCTGATTTTAATTTCTGATTGTAGATTTCCTGTCTTATCTATACACAGAGGTGATATCTCCTTATTACAGGCAGGATTAGAATGACAGATAAGCAGATAACTGCAGTATAGTGATCTGTACAGACCAAGAAGTGGCACCTATAAGGCTTAGGGGTCAGTGCAAAAACTGCAGGAATTTAGTTTTTTTTTTGTTTAAATATAGATATTGACATGGAAAATTAAAAATAACATTCTTAATAAATATGTAAAACATGATATAAACAATAGGTCGTTTTCTGATAACACATTCCCTTTAAGCCAGCTTCAGAGTAGTGAGGTGCACCGGCCTCTGCTTCATCTGTGCAATGTGCATAAACCGATACAGCTGGAATTAGCTTAGAATAACGTATTTTGGCCTGTGGGACATCCATCTGGCCAGGAGGGACTGTAAGACTCTTGGGGTACTTTCAGACTAGCATTTAGTTTTCCAGTATTGAGTTCCGTCCTAGGGGCTCAATACCAGAAAAAAAAAAAAAAGATCAGTTTTATCCTAATGCATTCTGGAAGGAGAGCATTCCGTTCAGGATGCATCAGTTCAGTCCCTCTTACGTTTTTTGGCCAGAGAAAATACCACAGCAAGCTGCAGTTTTCTCTCCGGCCAAAAATCCCGAACACTTGCCGGAATGCCGGATCCGGCATTAATTTACATTGACGTGTATTAAGTGCCGGATCCGGCATTAAGTGTTCCGGCAAAATGGATCCGTTCTTCTGGTCCGCACATGCACAGACCTTTAAATCTGTGAAAAAAATAAATACCGGTTCAGTTTTTGCGGATGACACCAGAAAGACTGATCCGGTATTTCAATGCATTTGTCAGACGGATCCGCGATGGAACTGCCTACCGGAATCTTCTACCGCAAGTGTGAAAGAACCCTTAGGGTCCATTCACACGTCAGTATTTTTATTTTCCAGATTTCCGTTCCATTTTTAGCAGATCCGTGTTTCCGCAAAAAAATCCAATTTTTACCAATTGTACATCCGCATCGGTTCCATTTTTCTGCAAAAAAAAAAAAAAAACGGAAGGAGGAATATATGTTGCTAGGGTACTAAAATATATATTTTTTTCTATTTCCTGGAAACGGATCTGCAATCCGCGGATGACATATTGATGCATTCCGCATGTCATCTGCATTTCTGTGGACCCATTTACTACAATGGGACCACAGACCACATTTTGCGGACAATCGTAGGACAAGATCGATTGGAACAATGGATGCGGACAGCACACTGAGTGCTGTCCACATTTTTGCGGGGCCATTGAAATGAATCTGCATTCCGTTCCACAAATTTGCGGAACAGATGCGGATTACAAAATACTGAGGTGTGAATGGACCCTTAATCTGAAAGGCGCCAAGATGACTCGAGGGATGCAGCTGCCATACAGAGCATGCACCATTATATACACACTATTAAAGGGGTCTCCGGGATGTTGGTATTGATGACTTATCCTCATCTACTACACTTTTAAAAGGGTTTTCTGGGACTTTAATATTAATGACTTAATCCTTAGGATATCAACCGACAGAATGAGCCGTGACGTGCCAGAACTAGCACCCATTCAAGGACATTGCTCGGATCGAAATGCACCATCCACGTCCATAAATAACCCACATAACAGATGCTGGCTGGATGAGGACACTCGTGTGGATGGCGATTAGGGACCAAGCCATGTCAATGATAAATAAACTTCCAGAACCTAGAGCACAAAATGTCACAGGAAGATGAGGAGCTGAAAGCTTTAGGCACGCTATCTTCCAGTATGATATTCCAGGAAGAGTGCCACCTGATCCCGATGTGGTGTGGGACCCTAAATTTGGGTGTCAAGCTGAAACTGCAGCATATTGTTAGAAAGTGTGATCCCTGTAACAATAAATGTTTGAGACAATATAGGTTATAGATGCCCCCTGTGACAATAAGACACATGAAGGATTATCAAGGGGGGCATAAATGAGCTGGTTATGTACTTCTGTATTCATTACAACCAGCACAGGGGTTATAGTGACATTGCTCATTCTCCGAGATTAATGCAATGAGAATACAGTATGGCAGATTATGCATTCTTACTCTGTACAGTGCGATTATATTAAAGAAGCACTCCAGCATTTTCTTTACACATACAATGGTAACTCAGCAGTAAAATTCGTTTCATGCCAGCTCAGTTGCATCCATAGATTTTGACCCCTTTCCTTATGAGCAATAGCCACCAGTCTAACTTTTTATTTAATAACTATTTCCCCCCTTAGGGGTAGAACCTAGGATCTTTTAATCCCTTGTCCTATTCACCCTAATAGAGCTCTATTAGGGTGAATAGGATCTCACACTCTCCCTGCTGCCCTGTGCTCTGTGCACACAGCATCAGGGATGTTACCATGGCAGCCAGGGCCCTAGGATTAGGCTCCATTCACACGTCCGCAATTTCGTTCCGCAGGAATTGCGGACCCATTCATTTCTATGGGGTAGCACGATGTGCTGCCCGGACACGGAATTGCAGATCCGCACTTCCGTTCCACAAAAACGAACATGTCCTATTCTTGTCTGCAATTGCGGACAAGAACAGGCATATTTCTATTAGTGTCCGCAAAATGCGGAACGCACATTGCCGCTGTCCGTGTTTTGAAGATCCGCAAAACACGTTGCGGACGTGTGAATGGAGCCTTACACTGCTGGGGCTCCGATCAGAAGTTGCCACTGCACCACCAATGAGGAGGAGGGGAGGGGACCTTGTGGCCACTGCCACCAATGATTTTAATACTGGAAGGTGGGGGTGAGGGGGCGCACTGCGCCACCAATGATTTTAATACTGGGGGGTTGAGGGGAGGGGGAACACTGCAAGACCAATGATAATCAACATTTAATACAGGAGGCGGTTGCGGCACCTGAGGGGTTAACTACCGCTGATGGCAGATCCCCGCCAGCACCCGCCTCCTGGATTTGTATTAAACGTTTACTTTCATTGGTGGCGCAGTGCGGCAGCGGCACAGGGGGTAGGGAGATAGTGCTTCCTTCTCCCCTGTGCTGCTGCAGAGAACATGGAGCGCGCTAAGAGCAGCGTGCTCCATGTTCTCTGATACTAGACTACGCAATAGTGAAGCATAGTATCGAAAGAAGGCAAATCCTGGTATTGAGGTCGATACCAGACAAAAGTATCGACTGGGTATCTAAAATTCAATACCCGAAACAAGCCTAGTGCAGACGGCCTAAGTTAGAGGTCAGAAGTTCACTGATCTATCATTTTGTCGCCCTTAGGGCTCTTTCACACCTGCGTTATTGTCTTCCGGCATAGAGTTCCGTCGTCGGGGCTCTATGCCAGAAGAATCCTGATCAGGATTATCCTAATGCATTCTGAATGGAGAGAAATCCGTTCAGGATGCATCAGGATGTCTTCAGTTCCGGAACGGAACGTTTTTTGGCCGGAGAAAATACCGCAGCATGCTGCGCTTTTTGCTCCGGCCAAAAATCCGGAACACTTGCCGCAAGGCCGGATCCGGAATTAATGCCCATTGGAAGGCATTGATCCGTATCCGGCCTTAAGCTAAACGTCGTTTTGGCGCATTGCCGGAGCCGACATTTAGCTTTTTCAGAGTGGTTACCATGGCTGCCGGGACGCTAAAGTCCTGACAGCCATGGTAAGTGTAGCGGGGGAGCAGCATACTTACCGTCCGTGCGGCTCCCCGGGCGCTCCAGAGTGACGTCAGGGCGCCCCAAGCGCATGGATCATGTGATCGCATGGATCACGTCATCCATGCGCATGGGGCGCTCTGACGTCATTCTGGAGCGCCCCGGGAGCCGCACGGACTGTAAGTATACCGCTCCCCCGATCCCCACTACTACTATGGCAACCAGGACTTTAATAGCGTCCTGGGTGCCATAGTAAAACTGAAAGCATTTGGAAGACGGTTCCGTCTTCAAATGCTTTCAGTACACTTGCGTTTTTTTCCGGATCCGGCGGGCACCTCCGGCAACAGAAGCGCATGCCGGATCCCAACAATGCAAGTGTGAAAGCCTTAGATAGGAATCAGCAGTGCAGTGTAATGAGACTGCACCCCCTCGGTATCTAGCATGCCAAAGGCATCAGGGGGTTTTCAGAAACATTATAACTGATGATCTATACTCAGGATAGGTCATCAGTATCTGATCGGTGGGGGGGACACAGACCTGGGAATCAATCAGCTGTTTGATAGTGCAGCCACGCTCACAGTAGCGCCTTCTCCTAGGCCATTGACGACACATTCATTGGTCATGTGGCCTAGGCTCAAGTGAATGGGGCTGAGCACGATACCAAGAACAGCCACCATGTACGACACTGTGCTTGGTAAGCACAAAGAAGGCCACTGCGCTCACAGGAGTGCCATTGCCTTCTCAAACAGCTGATCGGCGGGGGTCCCAGGTGTCGGACCGCCACCGATCAGGATAGGGCATCAGTAATAAAATCCTGGAAAACCCTTTTAAAGAGAACCATATCAGAGGGGAAGACTGAATCAAAATGGCAGACAATCCATAAATGGAATATCAACTAAAACAGGAATACACAAGGCATACAAAAGAGCCTCTACATTATTCTTTAATAAAAAGCCTGGGCTGCAATATAGAGACACCTGTTTTGCTGGAGTGCTTCTTTAAAGGGGTTCTCCGGGAATTAAGAAAATGAAAATACTTAAATATTACTTTATCATAAATATATTCTCAAATGCCTTTCATAAGTTATAATGGCTCGTTTTGTCTGGGGAGCAATAAGGGGCAACAAAATGGCCGCTGACCCATTAGTTCACACAAAACCTGTCCTGATTACTAAGGTTGAGTGAAGTTTGGGTTCGCCGGGTTCGGCCAAACTTCAGGTCAAAGATCGGGTTCGGGACCCAAACTTCACCCCGAACCCGGACCCCATTTAAGTCAATGTGGACCCGAACTTCACTTTATTATTTTCCGTTATAACATGGTTATAAAATGGAAATGGAAAATAATAGCATTCTTAAAACAGAATGCTAAATAAAATGTCTACTTACTTAGGCTACTTTCACACTAGCGTTCAGAGCGGGTCCGTCTGATGTCTGCTCAGACGGATCCGCTCCTATAATGCAAACGTTTGTATCCGTTCAGAACGGATCCGTCTGCATTATAACTTAGAAAAAATTATAAGTGTGAAAGTAGCCTGAACGGATCCGTCCAGACTTTATATTGAAAGTCAATGGGGGACGGATCCGTTTGAAGATTGAGCCATATTGTGTCATCTTCAAACGGATCCGTCCCCATTGACTTACATTGTAAGTCTGGACGGATCCGCTTGCCTCCGCACGGCCAGGCGGACACCCGAACGCTGCAAGCAGCGTTCAGGTGTCCGCTTGCTGAGCGGAGCGGAGGCTGAACGCCGCCAGACTGATGCATTCTGAGCGGATCCGCGTCCACTCAAAATGCATTAGGGCTGGACGGCTGCGTTCGGTGCCGCTTGTGAGCCCCTTTAAACGGAGCTCACGAGCGGACACCCGAACGCAGGTGTGAAAGTAGCCTTAGGGGTTAAAAAAAAAAAAAAAAAACTCACCTCATCCACTTCATACCCTTTTGCAGATCCTGAAGAAAAGAGGATACTGGCTGCGCGATCAAGTGGATGAGGTGAGTTTTTTGTTTGTTTTTTTAACCCCTCAGTAGACATTTTATTTAGCATTCTATTTTCAGAATGCTATTATTTTCCGTTATAACCATGTTATAACGGAAAATAATAAAATCACCCGAACACCGAACCCAAACTTTAGTAGGACAGTCTGGGTTTGGGTCCAGGTTCGCTCAACTCTACTGATCACACATGAGGACAAGTTACTTCACAACACTGAGCTAAAGAGCTGCCTCATCCTCCTCTCCTACTTGTCAGGGATTATGATCCTGAATACAGATAAGAACTTTAGCTGAATCTCTGGGGAATTTAGTTCATGAAGAGACATGAAGTACAGAGAGAACGGACAGGACAGACTGTGGTAATGGAGACTGTAAACAAGTGCTGCTGCTCATTAGCCACACCTCATTCTCTTCTTATGTTCCTCATCATATCCATTCCCAAAGAGATTTATCTGAAGATGGTATTAAACTGTATTCAGGATCATAATCCCTGACAAATAGGAGAAGGGGATAAGGCAGCTCTTTACCTCAGTGATGTGAAGAAACGTGTCCTCCTGTATGATTAGGACAGGTTTTGTATGTACTGATAGGACGGCGGCCATTTTATTTCTCCTAATGATTGCTCCCTAGACAAAACAAGCCATTCTAAGTAATGAAAGGTATTTGTGAATATATTTATAATAAAATAATATTTAAGTATTTTCATTTTTTTAATTCCTGGAGAACCCTTTTAAAAGGAAAAACAAACAGAACCATAATTCCTCAGATGATTGCAAAATAAACTGCAAACCTCTCGTGATGCTGGCCTGTAACCAAATCCAGAAGGCAAGTTTTTGTCCTCTTCACACCCTTTAGCACCTGGACTGAAATGAAGCTCTACATGAAATCTTTCCTCCGATGATAAGTCCTGTACATGAAGTTCAGAATAAAACGTTAATGACCCGATGCTTTACTAGACTGCTCCATTTTATTAGCTGCCAAGCTAAAGAAAGCTATTGTTCTGACTGACTGCGGCTTCCATATAGGTAACACATTGGGCCGGATGCAGACTTCTTAGGCTAGCTTTGCACAGCATTTAGGCATTACTTTTAGTGGGCACATTTGAGAAGGGTCATCAAAAGTATGTAAATGTATGTCTACAGCAGTCTCTGCTACACATTTATGGGACTCAACCATAGACTGAACTCCGTGAAGCATTAAGACAATTGCTAAATCATATTAGGAAAGGATGATTACATTTAGGATTTGTGAAAACCGTAAAGGGCGACTCTCCAGTTTTACCTGTGCAAATCACAGCATCCAGAGGTTACATCACCGTAAACATTTAATTTACATTAGGCTTCTGACAACTACTGTTAACTTCAGTGGCTCAGTCTGGTTAGCGATACATTTTTATAGTTTTTATTTCTTTAATATGACATGGCCATATTCTGACAGCCATAATTTTTTATATCTATGCCTATAGAGCCGTGTAAGGGTTTATTTTGTGTGAGGTGATTTGTAGTTTTGATACCATTTTGAGGTATGTATGAATTTATTTTTGATCACCTTTACAATTTTTTGAAAGGTGAAGCAAAAAAAAAGAGATTTTACTGGTAAGTTATACAAAAATCTCCTTCTCGCTCTTCATTGGGGGGACACAGGAACCGTGGGTATAGCCATGTCCTCTAGGAGGCGTTGACACTAGATAAAGCTGTTAGCTCCTCCCCTGGCAGCTATACCCCCTCCAACCAACCAAGAAAAAACATGGAACACCAACCATGCCCAAAAGACCCAACGGGGTTCAAACCAGCAACTGCCACAACGGTGGTCGAACAACAATACTGGGTGGGTGCTGTGTCCCCCAATGAAGAGCGAGAAAGAGATTTTACTGGTAAGTTATACAAAAATCTCCTTTTCTCGCCCATATTCATTGGGGGACACAGGAACCGTGGGACGTCCAAAAGCAGTCCACAGGGAGGGGAAAAAAACAACAGACCCATGGAAGCAAGCGTCCCTGCAGGTATCTAAGAAACTGCCGCCTGCAAGACCATGTGGCCCAAGGCAGCGTCCGCTGATGCAAAAGTATGCACCTGGTAAAACTTTGTAAATGTGTGTAAGGAGGACCAAGTAGCCGCCTTACACAACTGTGCAGCCAAAGCGCGATTCCTCCGCGCCCAAGAAGCGCCCACGCTGGTGGAGTGAGCCGTGGCCCCTAAGGGCGGAACCCTGCTCCGGGTGCGGTATGGTTCAGCACTTGCAGGCCGAATCCATCGTGCAATTGCCACTTGGAGGCCACCAATCCCTTGCGAGGACCCTCGGGATGAAAAAAAAAGGGGTTCCGTACGCCGGAAGGGACTGGAGGCTACCAATAATGATCAGAGCCCTGACAACATCCAATGATGTAACTCCCTTCCCTAGGGTGTGAAGGAGAGGGACAGTGAAGGAAGGAATTTCTTCATTGATATGGAAGTCAGAGACCACCTTCGGGAGAAAGAAGGAATGGGCCGGAGAACCGCCTTATCCTTGTGAAGACCCGGGAAGAGTTCTCTGCAAGAGAGCGCCGCCAACTCTGACACCTGTTTGATGGATGTGATAGTTACAAGAAAAACTACCTACTAGGACAGGAGTCTGAGTGATCTCCCGCAATAGCTCAAAGGGAGAAGACTGGAGCTCTGAAAGAACTATGTTCAGATCCCAAGGCGGTAGAGGACGGTACCGAAGAACCGTATGTGCCACTGCCTGAAGGAAGGTTTTCATGGTTACCAGGGGAGCCAGAGGACGCTGGAAAGGCTGTGTCCCCCTGGACAGAAGCGCCAACACCTGACCCATCAAGGAACTAAGTGCTAAACCAAGGTCCAAGGAGAGGACCGTGAGGAGAGAAAAAAAAACAGAAGCCCAGGAAGGACCTCCAGGTCCTATAATGGATCCTGTGCGATGCAGGCTTCCTGGCCTGAATCATAGTGCGAATGACGTCCGCCGAAAACCCTCTCCACGTCAGAATGGCAGTTTCAAAAGCCACGCCGTCAAACCAAAAGACCCTATTGCTGATGTAAGACCGGACCCTGTGAAGGAAGGTCGTCTCTGAGTGGCAGTGACCAAGGGACATCTCCAGAAGGAGAACGAGGTCGGCGTACCACGCGTGACGGCCGATCCGGAGCGACTAGGCGTTATCGGAATGCCCTCCATCTGGATCTTTCGTGGAACCCTGGGTAGGAGGGAAGGGGGAAAACACGTAAAGGGGGAGAACTCCCGCCAAGGCGATATCAGGGCGTCCACGCCACAAGCTTCCGGATCTCTTGCCCGGGAGAGAAGGTGGCAGCTGTGGTGTGGATATCGTTCACGCACCCAGGACCATGGAAGGATTCCCTGTAGAAGGAGGGATGAGGTGGGCACCACAGCCTACCGGTCTGGACCGGAGCGTGTGTGGAAATGGGAGCTACCAAGCGAATATCCCGTGCAAATGCAGATGAGGGAAGGTAGTAATGTAGGAGCTACCAAGGCCTGCGGGGTGGCTACGACCCATGAGCCAGAGGGGGGAAGACAGGAGACGAATAGGCTAGGTCTAAGACCATTCCCTGTGTGAGATCCGCGCTATACAGAAGTACCCAGGAATTAAGTGACTGTTCCGAAAAAACTCCGCCTGAGGAGGAAGACAGGCAAGGGGAGTGACACTGTATTGCTAGTCCCATACCCCAGCAAAGGAGGGGGCCACCCGCAGAACCTGACGAACGAGCTGTGCAGTAAAAAACAAATATGTAGTGGTAATGCAATACCGCTCCCACAGTAGTAGCCAGCGCTTGCCCCATCAGCGCAAAACTGAGGTGGGGGGCCTGAGACTATCCGTGGAAATCACGTACCATACTGCTCCAGATAAGTAGAGCTAACCTTAAAAACTCTACCTGGAAGGGAGCTGAGCAGGAGCAACTGCCAAGCCAGCGCCAGGGTAGGGCCCCTACCTGAGGGGATGTCCCACTGCAGCGACCACGAACTCCAGCATTAGCGAAAAACTGCACCTGTGGAGGAGAACACGCTGTAGTAGCTAAACCAGAGTGCCCACATAACCACTTTCCCAGAGAAGGGGGAGTGGTGGATACAGAATACAGAGTCAGTGAAACACTCGACTCGCTGGAACGTACTCACCATACCATATATGTGCAAAGGAGTACGCACTACATATTGATGCAGACAATATCATGACTGACTGGAACAACGGAGGCCCATGGAGATGGGGGTCTCTAGGACACATAAGTGATGCTAGGAAACCCCCTGAGAAGACAGATGATGTTATAATTATGCGCAAAACCAGCACCAAAGAAAAAGAAGGATACAATGAGGAATAGCCACCGTGTCCACTAGTGGCACCCATATAGCACTAGAGTAAGAGTACAGGGCCCCTGCGAGTACCGACTGTTGCCACGCCCCCTTGTGAAATAAGCGAAGGCACCTAGAGCCGTGGCGCCGCAGAATTGCAGCATTTGAAGATGTTTTGTTATTCCCCCGCTAGTGGATCACTTGTGGAAGGGGGTAATGCAACAGAAAGCACGGTGATGTGCAACACTCCGCCTATGCGCGACAGTCGGAACCGTATTCAATGGTAGTGCAATTACCTACCTAAGGAAAGTGGAAACATATGGCAAGTACTAGCCAGTGGTAGGGAGAATACTCCACCTATGAAGGGGGGCGAATGCCCACGGCGAGAACTAGTGCATATGGCAAGTCCTGTACCCCGTGGGAGTGCAATTATTGCACCTAAGTAAGGGGGCAATGCATACAGCACACATTGTAACCAGTGATGATGTCATTGCGCCACCAATGGAAGGGGCTAATGCATATGGCAGGTGCCGAACCCCATGTTATTGTACTTAGTTCACCTATGGCAGGGCAGGTACTGTAATCCTGAAGTAGTGCAGTTACTCCGCCTAAGGAAGGGGGTAATGCATACGACAAGTACTGCTGGCCACCGTAGATGCAATCTCGGGAGATTGCTTCGGACTCATGTCAGGGTCTGAATCAGTGATTCCCCCCCCCCCCCCCAAACCCCGGACGGACCCTCCCCTGTGATGGGGGTGGGGGGTCTGAGTGTGACCCAGGGAGGAATGGTGGGGGTGTGGAGATATGAGAGGAGAAAGATGTCCTGCTGTGGTTAGCTTGCGCGTAGGGCTGCCCCTCAGAATCTCGCCCCTGGCAGTTGTGGACTGCGCAGGTGGGGCCTTATTACCCAAACTACCCAGGGGGTGGAACGGGAACTACTAGAAGTCTCTCCACCGGATTGCGAAGGCGGTGCATTATCAACCAAACAAACCCGGAGGGTGGATGGGGGGTTCCAGCGGACCCCCACTGGATTGAGCAGGTGGAGAATTATCAACCAAATGACCCAGGAGGGTGGATTGGGAAGTTTAAGCGGCCCCCCCACTGGATTGGGCAGGTGGAGAATTATCAACCAAACGACCCAGAAGGGAGGAGTGGGAATGCCAGAGGTCCTTTATGGAATTGCGCAGGTGGAGAATTATTAACCAACGACCCAGGAGGGTGGATTGGGACTTCCAGAGGTACTCCACTGTATGGCACAGATGGAGAATTATCAACCAAACGGCCCCGGAGGACGGATTGGAAATCCTGCAGAGGTCCTTCACTGGATTGCGCAGGTGGAGACTTATCAACCAAACGACCCGGAGGGTGGATTGGGAATACTTCAGCTGTCGTCCACGGGATTTGCGAAGGTGGAGAATTATCAACCAAACAGCCCCAAAGGGCGGATTGGGAACTATGCGAGGTCCTCCTTATCCGAGATAGGGGACGGGCCCAGGCTGGGAGGTCCTGCGGTGATGTGGGCTGAGGAGGGGGACCCATATGAACGCATAATTTTTTAAAAAATTTAAACTAGGAAGCCAGCCTTGATTACTTGAGGCAGGAAGGGGTTCAATTCCTCCACATTATGGCACACTGTACTAGAGGTAGAAACCCAGTAATCAGGTGCTGGCCTAAAGAGGTTGCTGGCAAGGAAGGGTTAGGCTGTCTTGATGACCGGTGGGCGGAGCTCAGCAGGTGTCTGGGGGAGGGGGAAGTAGGGCGGGTAGAATTCGCGCCAGAGTGCCCCCCCCCCCCCAGGGACGAAGACTGCCGCTAAGCGGCGATCCAAAGAGAGTGCCCCTCCCTCCCCTGCACACAGCCGATCAGGAGAGGCCACCGAATTCTGCACCAGCAGGTCACAAAGGGACCGGAGCAGCGTGAATGCGCCCGCCCAGACGGACGCGTCCACCCCGGGGGTCGGGTCTATATCAACGCGGGCCGGAACACAGATGCGATGCACGGCCGATCGCGCTGCGGTTAACTCCCTCCGAAGCGGCGCGCTCTCACTGCAGCTCGTCTGCTCCCGAAAGGGGTGGATCATGGCGGTAGGTGTGTCTGACCGAGCGCCCCAGTCCACAGCGGTGTGCTCGGCCTCCCGCTGTACAACAGTGGCATTAACCCCGTGTGCCTTGTAAGGGGGAATGTGCATACCAAGAACAGGATGAACCTGATGGCGAGTCCTGTAAGACATATTGATTTTCATGTAATCGTTGGCCATCGTGGTAGAGCGGGTCTTGAACCCCTGAGTATAGGCTGGCCCTGCTTGATAATGATGACGAGGGAGGGAGGGAGGGAGGGGAGGGAGGGGAGGGTAGAACATACTACCTAGTCCCGTCTACTCACCTCATCTTCATCCTCTTCTCTTTCCTGCCGCCATCTTCACCCTTCCTCTTCTCCAGCAGGGTCACCCCTTCAGCTACTGGCACCATAGTGGCAGGACGCTGGAAGAGGGACTTGGATGGGTGACCCTTCTGCTGGCGGGATGCAGGGGAGCGAGGCTGCCCTCGTCAACCTTGTCTTCGTGTGGGGGAGGAGGCAGCGTGGCAAACCAACGCTGGCGTGCTCCCCCAGGAAAAGAGGGAGGCGAGGCGACCACTGTTTCCCACCTGAAAAGAAGGAAAGGAGGGAGGTCTTGTCTCCTATTGACACTAGAAAAAACTGAAGCTCTCTCTCTCCAGGCTGGAGGGGGTATAGCTGCCAGGGGAGGAGCTAACAGCTTTATCTAGTGTCAACGCCTCCTAGAGGACATAGCTATACCCACGGTTCCTGTATCCTCCAATGAATATGGGCGAGAAAATAGCAATTCAGTCATTTTGATTTCCCATAATAAACACTTTTATATTTGAACAGTTCAAGCTACGAGTAAGAATTTGTCATACATAGTTCGAAATGCGTAAGCACTTTTTTTTTTTACCGCGCCAGACATGGTTTTAAGAAGATGAAATAAAAGAGTAAATTTTAAGGAGTGCTGGAGCTTATTTTTACTTGAAGTTTCACAACGGTGCTAGTTTTCCCATCAGGATACCGTTCCCTGCACCCGCTGTCCCTGATAAAATGGCTACCGAGCTATAAAGAGCAGAAATTAAATGTGTTCATTTACCAGTTTTGCTGATATTTTCCCACAAAATCAATCTGTTCTGCTCCTCCATTGTATTTTATGATGACAAGTTCCCTTTTGGTGGGGGCCAACACCAAGAACTCCTGCCGATCAGCTGTTTGAGAAGGCAGCCACACTCACAGTAACGCTGCCGCTTCTCTCAGCTTTTCCTAGGCCAGTGACGTTCATCGGTCATGTGGCCTAGGAGCAGCTGAGCCCCATAGAAGTGAATGGGGCTGAGTGCGATACCAAGCACAGCCGCTGTATTATGTACGCGCTGTGCTTGGCGAGTACGGAGAAGGCCGTGGCTCTCACAGGAGCGCCGATGCCTTCTCAAACAGCTGATCAGCGGGGGTCCCAGGGGTCAGACCCCCACCGACCAGATACTGATGACCTATTCAAAGGATAGGTCATCAGTATTAAAGTCTTTGAAAACCCTTTTCCTTTTTCCTATTTGAATGACAGTAATGCCAATTTTCCACACAAAAAGGAGACTTTTGTATAACTTACCAGTAAAGTCTCTTTCTCGCTCTTCCTTGGGGGACACAGGAAACCATGGTATAGCTCTGCTCCCTAGGAGGCGTGACACTAAGTGAAAGCTGTAAGCCCCTCCTCCATCAGCTATACCCTTCAGCCTGGAGAGAGAGACTGCCAGTTGCGTGTCCAAGTAGTGAAAGATAACCACCAACCGGAAAAAAGAACTGTCAAGCCCCAACGGGGGCAACCAAGCCGGAACCACAACTGTAAACCCAAATGAAGGGCGGGTGCTGTGTCCCCCAAGGAAGAGCGAGAAAGAGACTTTACTGGTAAGTTATACAAAAGTCTCCTTTTCTCGCTCATATTCCTTGGGGGACACAGGAAACCATGGGACGTTCCAGAGCAGTCCCAGAAGGGAGGGACCAGAACAAACTAGACCAACACCCAGAGGCATCAATCAACTGCCTCCTGCAACACCAGACGGCCTAAAGCAGCGTCAGCCGACGCATGAGTATGCACCCTGTAGAACTTGGTGAAGGTGTGCAAGGAGGACCAAGTGGCCGCCTTGAAAATCTGCTCCGTAGAAGCCCGATTCCTCTGAGCCCAGGAAGCCCCGACCGCTCTAGTGGAGTGAGCGGTAACACCAAGGGGCGGAACCTTGCCCTCGGCAAGATAAGCCTCAGTAACAGCCATCTTGACAAAACGGGCGATAGCAACTTTGGACGCCGCCATCCCTCTGCGCGACCCCTCCGGAACCACAAAGAGCGAGTCAGTACGCCTGAAAGAGCTGGTTACCTCCAGGTAAACCTTGAGCGCCCTGACAACGTCCAGGCGATGAAGCTTCCTCTCCCGGGGGTGGGAAGGGGAAGGACACAAGGAGGAGAGAACGATGTCCTCGTTCAGATGAAAGGCGGAGACCACCTTAGGAAGGAAGGAAGGGACCGGACGAAGAACCACCTTGTCCTGGTGGAACACTAGGAAAGGTTCCAGACAGGAGAGTGCAGCGAATTCGGACACCCTCCGAAGAGAGGTGACGGCTACAAAGAAAATAACCTTGCAGGACAGAAGCCGCAAGGAAACAGTCCGCAGAGGCTCGAAAGGAGAAGCCTGGAGCGCTGAGAGAACCAGGTTCAGGTCCCAGGGCGGTACCGGAGGGCGGTACGGAGGAACCGCGTGAGCCACGCCCTGAAGGAAAGTCTTGACAGGACCAAGGGGGGCCAGTGGGCGCTGAAACAAAATGGACAGCGCAGACACCTGACCCTTCAAAGAACTAAGACCCAGACCTTGGGCAAGGCCACTCTGAAGGAAGGACAAAACGGTGGGGAGAGAAAAGCGGAGCGGAGGAATCCCCAGATCGGCACAGAACCCCAAATAGGTCCTCCAGGTCCTATAATAGATCCTAGAAGAGGACGGCTTACGGGCGCGGATCATGGTGCGGACGACGTCCGCAGAAAAACCCCTACGTGTCAGGACGGTGGTCTCAACAACCACGCCGTCAACGTAGGGACCTTAAATGCGGGTGGAAGATCGGTCCCTGAGAGAGAAGATCTTCCCTGGCGGGCAGCGGCCAGGGCGCGTCTGCCAGGAGCAGCATGAGGTCGGCGTACCAAGACCGGCGGGGCCAGTCCGGAGCGACCAGAATCACCGAGACGCCTTCCGCCGCGATCTTCCGAAGGACCTTGGGCAGGAGTGGGATGGGAGGGAATATGTATGGACGCGCGAAGCCTCGCCAAGGAAGAACGAGGGCGTCGGCTCCGCAAGCTCCCGGATCCCTGGCCCTGGACAGATAGGCGGGGACCTTGTGATTGAACTTGGAGGCCATGAGGTCCACGTCCAGCATGCCCCAACGAAGGCAAATGGCCTCGAACACCTCCGGGTGAAGAGACCACTCGCCGGGGTCGACGGTGGTGCGACTGAGGAAGTCCGCCGCCCAATTGTCCACCCCTGGAATAAAAATTGCAGATAGAGCCGGGACGTGGGCTTCCGCCCAACGGAGAATGCTGGTGACCTCCCGCATCGCTGCGAGTGCCCCCCTGGTGGTTTATGTACGCCACGGCCGTGGCGTTGTCCGATTGCACACGAACTGGATGACCCCTCAGCAGATGAGTCCAGTGTCGCAGAGACAGAAGGGCCGCTCTCAGCTCCAGGACATTGATCGAGAGTTTGGACTCCGATGGAGACCAAATGCCCTGGACGGATCGGGGAGGAAACACGCCTCCCCAGCCCAAGAGACTGGCATCGGTTGTAACCACCAACCAGTTGAGCGGCAGAAAGGACTTGCCCAGAAGAGGGGCCTGTAACCACCAGCGGAGAGATGACCGCACCGGAGGCGATAGACGGAAGGGATGGTCCAGAGACTCCGGCGATTTGTCCCAGGAGGAGAGGATCGCCCGTTGGAGAGGGCGGGAGTGAAACTGCGCAAATGGGATCGCCTCGAAGCAGGCAACCATCTGCCCCAAGACCCGCATGCAGAAGGACGGTCGACGGTGGAGAAGGAGACCCCGAATTGCCCGACGGAGGGTCAGTCGTTTTTCCGAGGGAAGACGTACCTCCGCCGCTCCCGTGTCTAAAAGCATTCCCAGGAAGACCAGTTGTCTGGAGGGGGGAAGGGAGGACTTGGGGAAGTTGATGACCCAACCGAACCTCGCCAGGGTCTCTAGAGTGAGATCCACGCTGGCAACCGCTTGAGAAAGGGACGGAGCCTTGATGAGGATATCGTCCAAGTACTGTAGCAGAAAAACACCCCTGGAGCGGAGTAAGGCCAAAACCGGGGCCAGGACCTTGGTGAACACCCGGGGGGCTGTGCCAGCCCAAAGGGAAGGGCGACAAATTGGAAGTGAAGGTCCCCCACGGCGAATCGGAGGAAGCGATGGTGACACCGGGCTACCGGAACATGGAGGTAGGCATCCTGTATATCGATGGAAGACATAAAATCTCCCCGCTCCAGGGAAGCCACCGCGGAACGGAGGGACTCCATCCGAAACCGTCGAAGGAGGAGAAAACGGTTGAGCCTTTTGAGGTCCAAAATGGGCCGCACCGAACCTCCCTTCTTGGGAACTACAAAGAGGTTCGAATAGAACCCTTGGAACCTTTCCTCTAGAGGAACGGGGGTAATCACCCCCCTGTCCAGTAAGGCTTGAACAGCCGCGGAGAACGCGGCCGCGCTTTTCGGGTCCCGCGGCGGGCGGGAGCAAAAGAACCGATCTGGAGGGAAGGACGCAAATTCGATTTTGTATCCAGAAGACACAATTTCGAGAGCCCAGGCGTCGGAGACGTGAGCCATCCAGACGTCCCTGAAAAGGAGGAGCCGGCCCCCCACCCGGGTGGGTGGGGGCGCACCTTCAGGCAGAGGACTGCTTTGCTGCGGGTGTGCGGGCAGCCTGCGGCCTGCGCCAGTAGGGCTGCGCCCGAAAAAACGGCTTCCTACGCTTATCCTGGGGAGGGGCTGAAGCGGCAGCTGCGGGGGGAGCCCCAGAGGTCCTGCGGGAGGACCGAAAACGAGACGCACCAGGGCGTCCGCGGGGGGCGCCCCTGGCTTGGGGTTGAGGAAGATGGGTGCTTTTACCACCCGTGGCCTCCGAAATAAGCTCGTCTAGGCGGACCCCGAAAAGGCGGGAACCCGCAAAAGGTAGCCCCGCCAAGGAACGTTTGGAGGCAGCATCCGCTTTCCAAACCTTCAGCCAGAGTTCCCTCCTGACGGAAACGGCCAGGGCGGAGGAGCGTGCTATAAGGGCTCCCGCATCAAGGGAGGCCTCGCAAACAAAATTCCCAGCCCGAACAATAAGCTGGGCCAAGGAACGTAGGTCCTGGATGGGGACGTCCGAGTCCAACTCCTGCTCCAGCTGCACACCCCAAGCAGAGATTGCTTTACCTGCCCAGGCAGAAGCAAAAACCGGTCTGAGGGCAGAACCGGAGGCAGCAAAAATGCCTTTGGAAAGGGTCTCCATGCGACGGTCCTCCGCTGACTGAAGAGAGGACCCGTCGGGAACAGGGATGGCCGTGTTCTTTGACAGACGGGCCACAGGGGGGTCCACCTTGGGTGGGGACGACCAGGTGGCCACAACATCGGCTGGAAAAGGATAGCAAATATCCAGCTTCTTGGGATTGACAAAACGGGCGTCCGGGCGAGCCCAAGCCTTAGACACCACGGAGGAGAAATCAGAGTGGATTGGAAAGACTTTGGAGGCCTGCTTGGGTCTGATAAAGGAGACGCTAGCTGCGTCAGAGCTAGGGGGGTCATCTTGCACCTTAAAGGTGTCACGAATATCAGAGATGAGTTGACCCATCGCTGAGGCTAGCTTGGACGGCAGGGCCGAGTCCATTTCCAAATCCGAAGCCGCCAATTCACCTTCAGAGGGCGAATTCTTTGGAGAGGAGAGGCCCGTCTGAGTGCGCACGCGTGGCGGAGAGAGAGAGGCATCCGAGGAGGAGGCTCGCTCTACTCTAAAACGCTTCTGGGAGTGCCTAGCTCGGGAAGGGTCACTAAGAGAGGGTGAACCCGCCGCAGCGGCAGAAGCGGTGGACCCGGAGGGTGCGACAGTAAGAGTGGCATCCTGCGGGGTAGGCGGCCTGTCTATTAGGCGGCCCACGACATGGGTGAGGCTTTCCACGGCCTGGGACAGGGATCTAGCCCAGTCAGGCGGGTCAGAGGAAGCAGGGAGCGACACAGCGGGCGACTGAGGCTGCGGTGGAGCCCGGCATGCAGGACAGTGCGGATCAGACTGCCCCCGGGGTAAGGGTTCCCTACAAGCGGTACAGGCATGGTACCAAGGCTTGGCGGCTGCAGAAGGGTCTGACATGGTGGAAAAAATGTTGCGCTTAAAGGGGGGGGGGTGCCAGTGATTACACCCAGGCAGCAGCACTGGTGGCACGGAGGGAGTTAACAGTCCTACCAGACCCGCGGACAGCGCAAGCGGCAGCAGTAAGGGCAGCAGACTGAAGGAGGCTGTGGAGGAGTGGCAGCAGGCACGGAGATGAAGAGCTTCAGGATCGGACGGCAGAGAGGATTCCACGCAGCACTAGAGATGTGGAGCCCGACGAAACAGGAAGCAGCGGAGCGCATGTAGGATGCTCCGCGCCCCCCCCCCCCCCGCGCTGAAGGAGAAGGCAGAGCCGCGCGCGGCAAAATGATTTAACCCCCGAGAAGGATGAAGTGCCGGCCAAGGTAAAATGGCGCCGTTCGCGCCAAGTAAACGGCCCCGGCCGCGCCTGGATGTGGCAGACGGCCTCCTGCCCACAGCCGTCCCCCTGATGCCCTGCCGCTGGAGAAGACCGAAGTCCCCCCCAAATGATGCCCGGTAAAAGTTGCCGGCCCAGTTATGCCTATGGGGGGGGGGGGGGGGGGATGATGTATGGAAAAAAACGCTTGAGTCTTCAAGCGTAGATGTAGCAGCGGTGGGAGGGAGAGGAAAAGGGGGGGGGGGGGGGGGGGCTGGAGCAGCCACTCTCACCATCCGCTGTCTTCACCCTCAATCCGTCCAGCAGGGTCGCCCCTTCAGCTACTGGCACTGCAGTGGCAGGAAGCCGGGGGAGGGACTTGGCGTGCGGGCGACCCTTGAGCTGGCGGGACGCAGGGGAGCGAGGCTGCCCTGGTCCACCTTGTCTTCTGTGGGGGAGGCGGCAGTGCGGCATTACCGGCACTGGCGCAACTCAACCCCGGGAGAAACAGAGGGGTCTAGTGCGCCTCTGTTGTCCCTGCAATTAGAAAAAACCCGAATTAAAAACAACAAATAACGCAAAAAATAAAAAATTATAGGAAAGCAACCCTGCCTAAGCAGGGAGTGTCTTGCCTCCTTGGACACTAAGCAAAAAACTGGCAGTCTCTCTCTCCAGGCTGAAGGGTATAGCTGATGGAGGAGGGGCTTACAGCTTTCACTTAGTGTCACGCCTCCTAGGGAGCAGAGCTATACCATGGTTTCCTGTGTCCCCCAAGGAATATGGGCGAGAAATGATATTCACTGTACACTGTAGCGTGGACTAGAGGACAAGTTGTGTGCAGTTCTGGGTATTCACCTCGGAGGCATTGTTAGGATCTTGTGGTACTCTGGTGCCAACCATTTATAGTTACCCTGTGCCACTGTCTTACCCACAGTTATTGGAGGAACATGAATTCTAAATATTTTCATACAAGTCACCTTGTTTGGGTCTTCATAGAGCATAATCACAATCTGGGTCATGTAGTTCAGTTCATTAACAAAGTTCAAGTAGTCCATTGCCCTTTTCCACTGTTCATCCTTCAACTCCTAGAAGAAAGAATGCCATTAGGATACGTACAGGTATAGCCCACGTATCTGTCCATAGCCTAACTAAAAGATGTGAACAGTGTCACATGACTGATGCCATCATATAATCCCTGACATTCAGTAAACAGCTTTGTTACATGACGTACATGTTCTGGGTCAGCACACGGGACACATCCATGTGAAAATTTAACCGGACTAGTGGTGGAATCATGATTTTATTGTGGTTATTATATTAACTACATTACTGTGTGTATTTACATGGCTGCCTGTCTAGGTGATGTTGTCATGTTGTTAATAAAGTTTAGTGTAATAGAAAACACACACACACAGACATGATGAGATGCCGCTGCAGGCAGTGGTACTGTCTATACTGTATATGTTCTCCTCAATACAATGCTATTCACCTGTTACATACCTGGGCAATTAATGGGGTTGTCCTACCATATATCAGATCAGCGGAGGTCCGACATCTGGGACCCACGCAGATCAGCTATGTGAAAAGAAGGCGGTGCTCTACGCGAGCGCTGCTTCCTCTTCATTATACTTAATGCTTACTCTTCAAGTAAATGGAGGGAGTACTTGTGATTACTCTGCCCTTTCAAGACGACGGGCAGTACAATGAAGAGGGAGCAGCTCTCGCATAGAGTGCCGCCTCCTCTTTGAACAGCAGACCGGCGGGGGTGTCGGACCTCTGGTGATCAGATAGTGATGACCTATCCTGACGTTAGGTCATCAATACATATGGCAGGATAACCCCTTTAACCCCTCATCACTGACACCATATTTAGTCCTATCCAGTTCTCCTACGGATGCATTTTACAGGACTAATATGGGCCATACCACCTTTTCTTGTTCTTTATGGAGAGGCTACTGTATGGATATAACAACAGTTTCTCTACATAAATCAATGTAGTCACTGGAATACCTCTTCTGGCTGCCAGCAGCTTCCTCTAGTGGGAGATTACTGAAGAGGAATTGATATAAACCTGCCTTCAGAGAATTCCCATTCAGATGAAGCTATACTGTATATACAGGTGCATCTCAAAATGGATCATCATTGAAAAGTTAATTTATTTCAGCATTCAATTCAAAAAGTGAAACCCATATATTCTATAGATTCATTACACAGAGTGATCTATTTCAAGCCTTGTTATTCTTTTAGTGTTGATGATAATGGCTTATAGCTAATGAAAGCCCAAGAGTCAGTATCTCAGAAAATTAGAATATTATAAAAGACCAACAGAAATGTCATCCGGATTTGCTGGCCAATCAAGCATAGTGATACCGTAGTTATTCAACTAGGTATTGGTACTTTTGGCAGTGTGGGCAGGTGCAAAGTATTACTGGAAAATTTAATCAGCATGTCCATAAAAGCTTGTGAGCAGAGGGAAGTATGAAGTGCTCTAAAATTTTGAGTAGATGGCTGCTTTGACTTCGGACTTGATATAACACAGTGGACCAACACCAGCAGATGACATGGGTCCCCAAACCATTACTAACTGTGGAAACCACACTGGACCTCAACTTGGATTGTGTGCCTCTCCACTCTTCCTCCAGACTCTGGGACATTGTTCTCCTTTGCCCAGGTAAGACTGTCCTGATGTTGTCCCTGGGTCATGAGTGGCTGGACACAAGGAATGTGACAGTTGTAGCCCATATCCTGTATAGGTCTGTGTGTGGTGGATCTTAAGCACCAACTCCAGTCGCAGTCCACTCCTCGTGAATCTCCCCCAAATTCTTGAATGGCCTTTTCTTGACAATCCCTTCAAAGCTGTGGTTATCCATGTTGCTTATGCATCTTTTTCTACCAAACTTTTTCCTTCCACTCAACTTAGCAATGACCTTTTGTGACTTACCCTCCATGTGGGTGGGGTGTCAATTAGGGATGAGCGAATCGCTTTCAGATGAAACATCAGAAGTCGATTTGCATAAAACTTCATTAGAATACTGTACGGAGCGAATTGGCTCCTATGAGCAGAAGTTATTACTCTCGCGGGACTTCGGGTAATAACTTCAGAAATTAATTTGTACTGTTAAAAACCTTTTACCAAACTCTGTTTCAGTTCCAAGCTGTACCTTGGAATCGAACCAGAGTTCGGTAAAAGTTTTTTTATAGTAGAAATTAATTTCTGAAGTTATTACCTGAAGCCCCGCGAGACTTCATGAAGTAATAACTTCTGCTCACAGGAGCCAATGCATTGTAATACTTCGGATATCTCATCTTGTCTTCTGGACAACTGCTAAATCCGCAGTTTCCCCCCCCTCCCCGATTGTGTAGTCTACGGAATCTGAACTTTTTACATAATATTCTAATTTTCTGAGATACTGACTTTTAGGTTTTCATTAGCTGTAAGCCATAATCATCAACAGTAAAATAGATCACTTGTGTGTAATCTATAAAATATGAGTTTCACTTTTTGAATTAAATTACTGAAATAAACTTTTCCATGATATTCTAATTTATTGAGAGGCACCTGTAATACAATGTAGTGCTGTAGTGAATTCATCTTTAGTTTTCACCACCAGAGGGCCACTCAACACTGCAAAAATCATTTCTATATTTTGGTCCCATGGGAAACAAATAGCATAAACCCACTTCCGATGAGACATGCTGCATACTGAAAAGTACAGAAAATATTTGTCGAAAATTTAGAATACTACAAATTCTGTATTATGCACCTACTCCAGGCAGACAGCACATCATGCAAATCTTTAGTCACATGGACAAGTACATCTACATACTAATAATATTTGCCGATCACGGGGAGAAAAATAATCATCTCTGTATATGAGAATAATGAATTGGTAATAACTACCAGAAGTGATAAGCGTTCTTTGCCAACTAGTAACTTCTGTAAGTTTCTTTTAAAGTTGATTTGATAATCAACCACACTATGTGATTGACATATGAAGGACAAAGACCATGGGCCAGATTTATCATTACTCTGACAGCTCACTCCACTTTAACATATGGCTAAAGTCAGTTTTAGCCAAGTCAGATTTATGATCGGCCCTTTAAGACTGTAATAAATGTGGTTTGACGGTAGCAGTTTATCCGTCAGTAAGCAGTTTTACAAAAGTCGCGCATCTTTACGAAAAAGTCGCACGTTTTTATGAAAAAGTCGCATGTTCTATTAAAAAGTCTCATAAGATAAGCATGGTCCTTACTGGAGTGAAATTGCGACTTTTTTGCGACTTTTTAAATAGTCCCAATAGTAAATCTGTCTAGAGATTCATTTACATAAGAAAACACGCCCACTTTCAGAAAACTGGCGAGAATAGTGCAGAGCAGAATCTGTGCGCAGTTTTAGCGTTTGGGACTTTTTTGGGGACATTTTCACTCCATTATTCTGACCTGAGCTAATGATAAATCTGGCCCCAAGAGTTCAGAGCTTTCTGCACGCAGATATCCTTAGACCGGCTGCAGAAATGAATTCAACTTACATCACAGAGAGAACCAAAGCGAAGAGTGGACAGCAGCGAGTGCACATGACTCTCGCTGGTAAAATACAGACGTGTGCGCACATGGCGTTCTGGAGACATCACTCCTCGGGAATATCTGGCGACAGAAATGGAAAGATTTTTAAAATTGCCGTTAATATATTGAACAGAGTTAGTTTTCTCACTGGGGTCTCTAGCCAGTTAGGATTAAGGCAGGAAGAAGTTTTTGGAACCACTACATTTTTTGTGAACACAGCTACTCCCCCTCTCCACTTGCTTATATTTCATGATCCGGAGGTTGTTATACTTCATTAAACATTCTGTCAGCAGTAAACGTTTCAGGAGAAACACATTTTTCCTAAAGAAGCAATGGCAGGAAATGCTATTACAACTATAATTGCTGTTTTTACATCTGTAACTGAAATTACATTGTCATGCATGCCCTTCTATGCCACTTTTTTCCCCACACTAAAGTCGAAGAAAAAAAAAAACAGCATTAGACTTACCGGTAATTCCTTTTTTCATGAATCCACCATGACGGCAAGATAGGAGATTGACCCCTGACCTCTGCAGGGGCAGGAAAACAGAGAAAGGTTAAAATTGCCCCTGCCCCCCACCCTCGTCAGCGTTTACCACCCTTCACCTAGGTATATACACTTTTTTTTTTTTTGTGTTTCCTTATACTAATTTACATAAAAAAAATTTCAGGTAGACTCATAACTGATGTCTATCCCCCTTTTTTTTTGGGTGGGAATTCAGTGCCGTCATGGTGGATTCATGGAAAACGAATTACCGGTAAGTCTAATTCAGTTTTTCCCATTTCACCACCATGACGGCATGATAGGAAACCTATCAGATTATTCAATTAAGGGGGGTGGGGCCATGGCTTGGAGGACCTTCCTGCCAAAGGATAGTTCTGAAGATCCTGAGAAGTCAAGTCTGTAGTGTTTTATGAAGGTATGAATGTTGGACCAAGTCGCGGCCCTACATATCTGCTCCAATGAACCACCTGCTCTTTCTGCATAGGAAGAAGATACCGCTCTGGTGGAATGGGCCCTAACTTTCACAGGGCAAGGAAGAATTTGGAGACTATAACAGTCATGGATAGTTTGCTTTATCCACCTGGTAATGGAGGTACTAGAGGCAACTTTCCCTTTATTTTTCCCTCCGAACTGTACCAACAGGTTATCAACCTTCCTAAAGTCTCTAGTTACTTCCAGATATCTCATCATAACTCATCTAACATTTAAGGAATGGAATTCCTCATTTTTTTTTGTTTTTTGGGTTATTACAAAATGATGGCAGCACTATTTCCTGGTTTCTCTGGAAGTCTGACACTACCTTCGGAAGAAATCCTGGATCTGGTTTAAGAATCACTCTATCATCCGTGATAGTTAAGTATGGATGTCTGGTAGAGAGCGCTTGAATTTCCGCTATTCTCCTAGCTGATTTAATTGCTATGAGGAAAGCTGTCTTGAAAGAGAGCATCTTAACTGACACATCCTCCAACGGCTCAAAAGGACTTTTTGTTAGACCCTTGAGTACTATGTTTAGATCCCAAGTTGGGATTCTAGGTCTGACAAAAGGTTTTAAGCGGCAAGCGGCCCTAAAAAAATCTCTTAATCCACCAGTGCTCAGCTAGATTAGAGTCAAATGCGGCACTCGGGGCGGAAACCTGCACCTTCAGGGTCGAAGGACGCAAGCCTAAATCTAACCCCGTTGTAGAAAATCTAAAATCTTCTGAATGTTTGGGGATGATTGATCTATCTTTCCATGTCCCCACCATGAGCAGAACTTCTTCCATATTTTTTGATAAATCACTGAAATCACCTTCTTCCTACTAGCTCTCAAAGAGGTGATGACCTTCTCTGACAACCCCTGGCTCCTTAGATTTTCTGATTCAGGATCCAGGCTGTCAGCCTGAAAAATTCTGGGCATGGATGTATTACTGGCCCCTTAGTCATTATGTCTTTTCTGGCAGGGAGTACCCACGGATCCAACGTAGCTACTTTTTTTTAGGATCGAGAACCAACTTCGTTTTGTACAGAATGGGGTTATTAAAATAAGATTTGGCCTGTCGAGGATAATCTTTTGATTACTTTTGGGATTATCTGGAATGGGGGGAAAAGCAAAGGCCAGCTTCCAATCCCAAGTGAGGGAGAACGCATCCACTGCCCACGGTTTGTCTCTTGTTTTAAGGAGCAGAATTTTTGGACTTTTGCGTTTAACCCTGAGGCAAATAGGTCTATGACCGGGAAACCCCAATTCTCTACTATGAGGCTGAATGTCTCTAAATTCAGTGACCATTCTCCCTGGTCTAAGGTTTTCCTGCTCAAAAAATCCGCCACCTGATTTTGAGTTTTCTTCGGCCCAAGAAAATTTTTTACTATCAGCTTCATTAACTGTTTTGATCTTGTTCCCCCTTGTTGCCTTAAGTAGGATACCGTTATCACGTTGTCCGATAAGAATTTTACGTGATGATCCTTTTCTAAGAACCGATGCAGCTTTTATGGTCTCCCATACAGCTCTTAATTCCCTGTAGTTTGACGATTGATTTGCTATAACTTTTGGCTAAAGCCCCTGAAAGAGTCTTCCTTCTACATTTGAACCCCATCCTGTTTTGCTGGCGTCTGTCTGGATTTGAACGAACGGAGTCTTCTGCCAGGCCACTCCCTTTACTAGATTTTTTGATTGTGTCCACCATATAAGAGAAATCTTTATATGATGTGGAATACGCATTTTCTTGTGTAAGGAAGTCTTGTCCTCTAGTAGGGATAGGAAGGATTTTAGGTCTCTTTCCATCTTTTCCCCGGAGTTTGCCAGTAATATGAAATCGTCTAAGTATGGTATTATCATTAGATCTTGTTTCCTTAGGAGAGCTACCATTTCTACTACTATTTTGGTGAAGACTCTCAGGGTTGCTGAAATACCAAAAGTGAGGGTCGTAAACTGAAAATGATGAACCTTCCCTGTACTGTCTTTTAGCGCGAATTTCAAGACTTTTGGCGACTGCTGTCTGATTGGTACATGATAATATGCGTCCTTGAGATCTATCGTGCACATTAACACACTCTGACCCATCAACGGAATCGTGGACGCCAAGGACTCCATTTTGAATTTCCTGTATTGGATGTTCTTGTTCAGTTCCTTTAGATTTATTTTTGCCCTGAACGTCCCGTCTGGCTTGGCCACTAAGAATAGGGTGGAATAAAAACCCGCTCTCTCTTGAGAGTGGGGAACTTATGTAATGGCTCCCTGACTTAACATTTCCAGTACCCCCTTGCAGATTCTTTTTCTTTGTAGTATGGATGGTGGGGATGCTATCACAAATTTCTTTGGGGGAAGAGAGAAAAACTTTATCTTGTATCCTTTGGTGACTATATCTAATACCCATGGGCTTGAAGTAATTCATTCCCATTGAGATAGGAAACCATTAAGTCTTCCCCAATCCTGGAGTAATTGTTTTTCACTGGTTTTATTTTGGGGATTAAAAAGGAACCCCCCTACCTCGATCACCTTTTGGGTAGCTCCACCTCCCTGTTTTTCCTTTTTTCCTGTAGGGTCTCCCCCCATAGAGACGAAAGAAAACAATTTGCCTTTGAGGTTTCTCTTCAGGAAACCCTTTTTTCTTATCCGTCGCTTTTTCCAGGATTTTGTCTAGAACTGGTCCAAAGACATATTCCCCGAAAAAAAGAGATGGAACAGAGCTTCATTTTTGAAGCCTTGTCACCCGACCACGACTTCATCCATAAGGTCCTTCTAGCGGAGTTAGAAAGTGCTGCATCCCTTGCAGCAAACTTAACTGTCTCAGCCGAGGCATCTGCTAAGAAGGCTGTGGCAGATCTTAGAAGGGGCAGAGAATCTATAATTTCCTCTCCGAGTTTTATTTTTTCTAGCTCGTTTAACCACAAGTACACAGATCTCGCCACCGAAGTTGCCGTAATGTTGATCTTAATACTGTACATAGCTGCTTCCTATGCCTTACGCAGGAGCCTCTCTCTCTATCGTGTTCCGCAGCTGGGAAGAATCTTCAAATGGTAGGGAGGTATTTTTGTTTACCTTCGCTACCTGCACATCAATCTTAGGAATATGGGCAAAAAATTTTGACTCTGAGGGATCAAACAGGAGCCCGTTTCTAAATTCTCTCGAAATACCCAGGCATTTTTCTGGTTCTGACCATTCGTCTAGAATCATCTCCTTTATATTCTCATTTGTGGGGAAGACCTTCATTTAGTTCTTAACCCTCTGTTTTCCTGCCTCTACAGAGGTCAGGGGTCAATCTCCTAGTTCTTAACATCTCTTCCTGAATGGAGTAGACCTCTTCAATGCCCATTGTGGCCCTTACTGCTTTCAGTAGGTCCGCCATTTCCTCAGAAGAGAAGTAGAATTTTTTTGCGTCCTCTACAATCTCCCCTTCAGAAAGGGGGTAGTCGTCCTCCCTCCGCCTTGAATTCGGAAGAGGAAGGGACCGCAATTTTCTGTCTCTTTGGAGGAAGGGGACCCGGACTGGCGTCTTTTAGTAAAGTCAGGGAGGATTTAACTTCATCACAAATTACTGTTCTAAGTCCCTCCATCATTGATGTTTGTTCCTCTCACAACGTCTGAAATACATTCCTTGCACAATTTTTTAGAATAATGCTCAGGAAGTTTTTTGAAACATGAGATGCACTTAACACTCTTTTTGGGTCTTTTTTGCACCTCCTTGGCACCCTATTGAGAAGAGAGGAACAATCAGCCAATATACCCCTCTGTTTAACAGAGTGTATAATCTAAGAACATTTTCTCTTATGTAAGCTCCCATACTATACATAGTATGCAGTTAGTGTTTTCCCATGTGGGGACTTACAGTCACCGATGCAGGAGTGTCCAGCTCTCTAGGCTGCTGAGGTGCCAACATCTCTGTGGACGTGATCCTCAGACCTCAGATCAGAATCCACCATGGCTTCCTGCATTTTTAAAATTGCCGCCGGTGAAACACACTTCCGGAACGCCCCTCTGCGTCATTATGTCACCGGAAGTGACAACAGACGCCGCCATCATGTGCAGGACTCAGGCTCAAGTCTGCTTATCCTCACCAGAGGAAAGAAAGACGAGCGAGCGCAATCTGCGCCGGACACAGGCATCCGATGAACAGATGCGAGGTCCGCATTCTCTCCCCTGCCCAGCTTTGGAATCATACCACTGGTGAGCAGGGGAGTTCTTCGCAGCGATTCCTGAGTCAAGGGAGGCTCCTGCCACCGATGATTCCACGCTGCCCAGGTATTAGATCCAGCTTCACCTCCCTGACGACCAGAGAGGCCTTTCTCTGACCTGTCCACTATAGGGGCAGGAAAACACTGGAGAGGGTGGGGGGCGGGGGAAATTTAACCTTTCTGTTTTCCTGCCTCTACAGAGGTCAGGGGTCAATCTCCTATCTTGCAGTCATGGTGGTGAAATGGGAAAACATTATGGTGGTGAAATCTCATGACACGTGGACTAAAATGCAATGTGGTAATGAGGACTATAGGGAGATTAGTTCTGATTTCATTCCAGTACAAGCCTATAGTGATACTACGCATGTACTCTGTGAGGGCCGAGGTGCAGGGGATGACTCCATATTCAATGCCACCATCTAAGGGATGACATTGCACAATATATTTCTGTAATGACTGCATGCAAGATGTTTCTTGTGGGGTTGGATAGGATACAAACAAATCCAGGTGGGTCTGCCAGTGAGAGGCCATCATTCCTTTCTATGCGGGTAACTTAAAGAGGTTCATACAACCACAGATGACTTTATACTGTCCTCTAGCTTTTCTAATGGATGCCCCCGGCTGCCCAGTGTCAGTGACGTAAACATACTCACCAGTCATCCTTCACGTCCATGTGCCGCAAGATGGTAGCAACTGTTTCCTCTGGCTGTTCCTGGTTACCTTCTATTCCGTGCAGTAGCTGAACAGCAAATGGACGCATCTGGCGCAAATTCAGAAGGTTCTGCTGTCTGAATCTGCGCATGTGCCATATTTGTCCACTTTCCATTCTGTGCCTGCGCAGAAAAGAAGCAAAACTAAAGCAAGAGCAAGTGGTCGCTGCCATCTTGCAGCCCATGGGCACAGGAGCTGACTGGCGAGTATGATTGCAGGCCATTTATATGTTGTAATTATTGATAGACATCTATAATAAGCATAGCATGTTAGATGGGCCATACGATTAAAAAAAAAATTAATATGGATAAAAAAAAAAAAGAAAGAAGAACCCAATGGATACAGAACTAATGCAGCTCCTTACAGCGGATGTAGCTTATTTACAGTGTCATCATCCTGAGTTCTCTGGAGATCAGAGCGTATCTTCCGCACAAGGGGTGTGCAATAACCTTTGGCAATCTCTAGCTTTTCTGCTTTGGATATTCCATACTCCTAAATTGCAAAGAGTAAAGAAAAAATAAAATATTGTAAAGGGATGTTCCAGTTTCATGTAAATAAAACCAACTCTCTGTAGAACGCAAAAGTTTGGCAGCTTTCTAACATACTTTCTGTATTAATTCTTCCCTATTTATTAACATATCTGCTTGTGGTCAAAGAGATCATTGACATTTGCATTCTTTTAAAAAATGAACGGCCTCTTGACAAGAACAAGCCACCACATTTTCCCTATGAAATAACCACAGTGAGTGCAAGTCTTCAACAATTTTAGGGTTACTGTACCTCTTTATTTGAGAAATTTAGATTTGTGTGCTTCAATCCTGTTCAAGGAAATACAGGCAGATAAAAAATGCCAAACAAGCCAAAACGGGGTGTGTGTGTGTGTGTGTATGTACAGACCAAAAGTTTGGACACACCTGCTCATTCAGTTTTCTTTATTTTCATGACTATGAAGGCATCAAAACTATGAGTTAACACATGTGGAATTATATACATAACAAACAAGTGTGAAACAACTGAAAATATGTCATATTCTAGGTTCTTCAAAGTAGCCACCTTTTGCTTTGATTACTGCTTTGCACACTCTTGGCATTCCCTTCATGAGCTTCAAGAGGTAGTCCCCTGAAATGGTCTTCCAACAGTCTTGAAGCTTAGCACTTGTTGGCCCTTTTGACTTCACTCTGCGGTCCAGCTCACCCCAAACCATCTCGATTGGGTTCAGGTCCGGTGACTGTGGAGGCCAGGTCATCTGGCGCAGCACCCCATCACTCTGCTTCATGGTCAAATAGCCCTTACTTTCAAAGTTTTCCCAATTTTTCGGCTGACTGACTGACCATTTCTTAAAGTAATGATGGCCACTCGTTTTTCTTTACTTAGCTGCTATTTTCTTGCCATAATACAAATTCTAACAGTCTATTCAGTAGGACTATCAGCTGTGTATCCACCTGACTTCTCCTCAACACCACTGATGGTCCCAACCCCATTTATAAGGCAAGAAATCCCACTTATTAAACCTGACAGGGCACACCTGTGAAGTGAAAAGCATTTCAGGGGACTACCTCTTGAAGCTCATCAAGAGAATGCCAAGAGTGTGCAAAGCAGTAATCAAAGCAAAAGGTGGCTACTTTGAAGAACCTAGAATATGCCTTCAGTGTGAATCTACAATTTTCATAGTCATGAAAATAAAGAAAACTCTTTGAATGAGAAGGTGTGTCCAAACTTTTGGTCTGTACTATATATATATTATAATTTTTTTTTTTTTTTATTAAATACCCTTAGCCCCAGTGATTGGTTCTCGTGAAGAGATCTACATTTACCTGCTACTCTGTTCCAGCTCCCAAGCTTTACTGAACTTCCAGTTCCTGCCTGTCAACTTCAGCACGGATGGGGTCATGTGTACTGCTGCAGCCAACGACTGGTCTCAGTGGTGACTTGTCCCCATGTAGGACATGACCCAGCAGCGACGTGCCAATTGGGGACACTTCACCGCTGAGGCCAGTCACTGGCTGCACCACACGTGACCCCGTCTGTCTGGAATTTGACAGTTGGAGATCAGAAGTGCAGTGAACAGTGTCGGGTACTTAAAAGGTACTTCTAGAAGGGGGGAAGGTTTAAAAAAATATATATTCTGAACAACCCCTTTAAAGTGTTCATACACATTAGATACATTTATAGCAGGTTGATGAATTGTTTAAAGCTTGATCGTCTGATGAACGATGGTTCTCCCAATTAGCCATACACATTTTAGTGCAAATCGGCCATTACAGTTCAGACTACCTAGTCATTGACACCGGCTGAACAAACAATCTTGGTGGAAATGCTCTTTCAAGTAATGTTCTTTCATGGACTAGTGACTACTAAACATAAATAATGGCAGTTT
The DNA here is from genome assembly GCF_905171765.1 of Bufo bufo. Classification (NCBI taxonomy): domain Eukaryota; kingdom Metazoa; phylum Chordata; class Amphibia; order Anura; family Bufonidae; genus Bufo; species Bufo bufo. The sequence continues at coordinate 151,714,440 of NC_053390.1, read as the reverse complement.
TTGGGGGAAAACGAACCATTGATCATTTTAGCCGACTGATGATAAACTGCTGTTTTGGTTGAAAAAAAGCCTGTTTTGATGAACTTTAGGCTAACGTCTAGGGCCACCCTTAGGGTCGTTCTGTTCAGCACAAGCCCGGTCGTTACCTGATAATCATCTTTTCTCACTGGTGATATAGAAGTCTGTACTTTATAAATCATTCTGCTCTTGCTGTAACAGAAATCAGGTCTCCATACCGTAACATCCAACATCCTGACCGGCATGTGAGATGGTGTCACACACAGCAGCCAATCTGACGAAGCGGGGAAGGGGGGGGGGGGGGGGGGGGAGCAGCAGCCTAAGCCAATGATGAGGCAGGAGGCGTGTCTCAGACTAACCCGTACTCACTATAAGTACTGTAGATAGACTGTAGTCATAGATCACACCTCTGCCCTAATGGAGCTGAGCTAAAAAGCAGGCAAGGAACAGACTGAGGAAAATAAATGGCAGGTGAACACCCAACTAGATAGTAGCTTTAACTTGTAAATGACTGAAGAGCATGCAAAACATTTATAAAACATAACCCTTAGGGCTTGTGGCGAAACCAACCTCGCCACTGGGTTTTGGAGGGGCCTGGCTACCAGCCTCTTGCCCTAGGATTATGGGCCCTCTCATCAGCCAGGCTTCCTTTGTTCACAAAGGACTTGTACTAACTTGAACCCCTGGTCTAATTCGTGCCATTTTGGGATGTTAAATGACTATGTGTATTGAAAAGGGTGGGACATTGTATACACGAAGTAGTGAGGTCTGTTACATTGTCTCTCTGTGTGTATTGGCGATGTCCTTTGTCCTGAGAGATAATTGAATTACGTCTCGGTTGTCTCCAGGACAGAAGACATTGTGTATTCTCCTGCCTGTGATGATTGCATCAACCCAGAGTGAACCTTGTTGGAAAATGTGTATAAATCAATGCTTGTGTGTTCAAATAAAGAGTTCCTGTTTTACCCTTCATCATGTTGAGGCTGGTGTTTGGGTAACTGATCAACACTGGGGGATTGCTATACGCTGAAGATTTGCTATACTCCCCTGGCTATAACTACTAGCTCTTGTAAGAGCTGTTCCTGCTCTCTGGATTTAGGAGAGGTTCACCCACTGGAGACTTGTCGTAGGTCCAGGGTGGGTAGGAGACGGTGAGACCTCAACCAAGCTTCGGCGGTTTGTGGGGTCTGCAGCGCTTAAGGTGTCAAGTGGAGTGGAGTGCTTGGGGACCTCTGGAAGCACTAGGAGCACCTATCAACGGAGGTACCCAGTCGGGGTGCTAGGAGATTTGTTACAGGACTCATTCACACGAACGTGTGCTGCCTGTTGCCGTATTGCGGACCGCATTTGCGGATTCGCAATACACGGGCGCCGCTCCGTGTGCATTCCGCATCACGGATGCGGACCCATTCACTACAATGGGTCCGCAAATCCGGAGATGCGGAACAGTGTGGCATGGAAGCACGGAACGGAACACTACGGAGTGCTTTCTGGGGTTACGTTCCGTGCCTCTGCACCGCAAAAAGATAAAACTTGCTCTGTCTTTTTGCGGAACGGACGGATCGCGGACCCATTCAAGTGAATGGGTCTGCGATCCCCATGCGGCTGCCCCACGGAAGGTGCCCGTGCATTGTGGACCGCAATTTGCGGTCCACAGCACAGGACTTCACACGCTCGTGCGAACAAGCCCTTAGCATTGTCTACAGGACTAATACACCTTACCATCTTCATTTAATAGAGGAAATCTGGTGAAAGGTTCTTGTTAAAATCTGATTATCAGAAATACGAATGCTCGCTCCCAGTAATTGGCTCATGTAAACTAGCAGCCAATCATTTTGATTAACATCTTTCAACAGGATAAAAGATGCCCGATTAGGCTCCATTCACACGTCCGCATTTCCGTTCCCGGAAAAAATAGAACATGTCCTATTCTTGTCCACAATTGCGGACAAGAATAGACATATTCTACTAGTGCCGGCGATGTGCGGTCCGCAAAATTGCCGGTGTCAGTGTTTTGCGGGCCCGCAAAACACACTACGGACGTGTGAATAGAGCCTTATCGGCAGCACATCTCCCTATGTAATCGGGATGTGCTGCCGATCATCTATTGGAGAATGAGGGAGGAACGACTGTGGTAGCAATCGTTCCACCTGCATTCAAAGTCTGCACTGGCCTGAGTAATCAGGCTGGAGCAAACAAGGGCCGATCGATCGGGCAGTGCAATACCACCCTCACATGCTGCCCACAGATCTGAAAGCACATTCCACGACAGATTAACTTTAAAGAGGACCTGTCACCAAAAACTGCAATGCAATCTGAAAGCACCATGTTACAGAGCAGGAGAAGCTGAGCGGATTGATATATATTTTTGCTGGAAAAGATTTAGTAGAACTTATAATTTTTACATTTACATCTGCAGCGCTGTGAAAAGCTATTGGTACAGGAAGGAGGAGTTATCAGTGACTGACAGCTCTCTCTACACACCATCACCGATAACTCCTCCCTCCTGTACAGATAGCTGTTCACAGGAGGTGGAAAATGCAGACCTATAAAAACGTACAAATTATAGGTTTTACTGAATCTTTTCCCACAAAAATATATATCAATCTGCTCGGCTTCTTCTGCTCTACAACATGGTGCGGTCAGATTGTACTGCATTTTTTGACAGGTCCTCTTTAAGTCATTTTCACACAAAAATACTTATGTGTAGCTGAATATAAAAGTTACCTGAGGAATTACTATATCAGCTAGTGCCTTGGAAAGCCTGTACAGTTCCATCATGTTCTCCAGCTTCAGTGAGCTGTTATGCTGCACATCATACTTGATGCAATCATAAATATCAGGAATTTTGCTGATGTCATATCTTCCATTTTTTGTCTTGAAATCCTTTTCCAATTTGCACCATCTGCGCAGCATCAGTTCCAGGGTCTCGCTGTGATAAAGCTGAATATCTGAGAAGGGGAAGAGAGCAATAAACCAAGAGTAAAGCGTTTTCCATAAAGAAAAAAAAATATAAAAAAAAGAAGAGAGGTAATTATTCAAGTGCTCATTATGAAATGGATATATTTCTGGCAAAAGGCGGAGAGGACAAAATCTAAAAACATTTGTCATTCATGAGCTTAGAAGCCATTAACATGATTGATAGATCACAATCAAGCAGGAATATTACACCCAACAAACAGATGGATGTTTAGTAGCTACTACTAATTACCATGCAAACCTCACGGCTCGGAAACATGGTATTTTTAAAGCACATCATTCTGAAAGTGACAGATTCTAAAGGTGCCCAGATGCCTTCAATAGTAGTCTGCCCAACTTCTGTTCAGCTCACAGCCAATTCCCCCCGACTCTCCAATACACATTCAAGCTCAGTTTACTCAGGTGTGTATGTGTTTTCAATGGAGAGAGAGGAGAAAGCCACTGCCAGACACCTCTGCCGGCAGCTTATCTCATGCCCGATCCTTCTCTTCCCCAACATCCTCTGCTGCGGGAGAGTTGGGAGCTGGCTGGCCGCTCCAAAATACAAATTAGCTGGCTGGCCGCTCCTGCCGACAATACACCAATGTGTATGGGTGCCTTAAGCTTTTTTTACCTGCGTATTTTGGGTCTTCCATTCTTTGCCGGATCTGTGATGTCAGGCTCTGAATTAGGGAGTAAACTTTGTCACAAGTCTTAACTGGATTCTTTATAATCTGCATTGATTTAATCTGGGAAATGCTTCCAGTAGGAGTGAGCTGATTGGAAGAAAATAGATAAATTATTACTTATATATTTAGGCCTCATGCACACGACCGTGTTTTCAGTCTGCATCCGATGCACATTTTTTTTTGCAGATCGCATGCGGGCCTGATAGTTTCTTTGGGCTGCAAAAAATGTGGACGCCATAAGGATGTTATCCATCTGCTGTCCGCATCAGTGCGGCTCTTCCGCAAAATATAGAACATATCCTATTCTTGTCTGTTTTGAAGACAAGAATAGGTAGAATTGTGCAATTGCAGGATGTGCACAGCCAGTACCCGTATTTTCCAGAACCGCGGTTTGCAAGCCGCAAAATACATAGGGTTGTGTGCTTTAACCAAATGTTTATATCCTAATGGCAATCTGAAAAATTTAACCTCTTATATGCCTTGTGGCATTGTCAGATCACGGGAACATAAGGGAATATTCCTATGAAGCAGCAGTGATGTGACAGGCTGTTTAAAACTGTCTAAGCTAACAACTGCCCGCTGTATCATTGCTGTGGTGGTCAAATTAAACTGTACTACTAAGTTCTCAAAACTACTAACATGTCATAGTGACAAGATGTATTCAGTGGGGAGGGGGCAGAAGCACTCAGCTGAGCGCTCTGCCCCATCGGTTGTGTTTGGCTATGCTCAGGCTCATAGAAAATATATATATATATGTCATATACTGCTTGAGCGCTCTTGCCCCTTGCTTACATTTTAGCAAACGGTGGTGATCTCAGTACCGAGACTCCCAACTGATGAGCACTTATGACATCACTATGAAAATTTTCTGAAATTAGCGGTACACTTAAATAGATGTTAACATACCACCAGGCGGAACTCATATTGGCCATACAGTCCTGATCAAAAGTTTAAGACCACTTGAAAAATCATATTTTACATTGTTGGATCTTAACAAGGTTCCAAGTAGAGCTTCAACATGCAACAAGAAGAAATGAGAGTGAGACAAAACTTTTTTTGAGCATTCAATTAATTGAAAATAACAAATAAACTGAAACAGGCTGTTTTTCATCTGATCCAAAGTTTAGGACCACATGCCTTTAAAAGGCCAAATCTGTGCAAAGATGTGGATTCATTGTCATTTTCTGTCAGGTAGTCACACGTTGTGATGGCAAAGGCAAAAACTCTCCCTTTTTGAACGTGGTCGGGTTGTTGAACTGCATAAGCAGGGTCTCTCACAGCGCTCCATCGCTGCTGAGGTGGGACGCAGTAAGACAGTCATTTGGAATTTCTTAAATGATCCTGAGGGTTATGGAACAAAAAAGTCAAGTGGAAGACCCCAGAAAATTTCACCAGCACTGAGCCGGAGGATCCAATTGGCTGTCCGTCAAGACACTGGACGATCCTTGACCCAAATTAAGGCCCTTACTGGTGCTGACTGCAGCCCCATAACCATCAGACGGCATCTGAGACTGAAGGGCTTCAAAAACAAAAAACTTCTTCAAAGACCTCGTCTCCTTGAACGCCACAGAACTGCTTGTTTGGACTTTGCAAGAGAGCACCAAACATGGGACATTCAAAAGGTGGAAGAAAGTTTTATTCTCTGATGATAAAAAATTTATCCTTGATGGTCCTGATTGTTTCCAACGTTACTGGCATGACAAGCAGATTCCACCTGAGATGTTTTCTACGCGCCACAGTGGAGGGGGCGCCATAATGGTCTGGGTTGCTTTTTCCTTCAGTGGAACAATGGCTCTTCAGGAAGTGCAGGGGCGTCAAACGGCCGCTGGCTATGTCCAGATGTTGCAGAGAGCATTCCTCATGACTGAGGGCCCTCGTCTGTGTGGTAACGACTGGGTTTTTCAACAGGACAACGCTACAGTACACAATGCCCGCAGGACAAGGGACTTCTTGCAGGAGAATAACATCACTATTTTGGCCCATCCTGCGTGTTCCCCTGATCTAAATCCAATTGAGAACCTTTGGGGATGGATGACAAGGGAAGTTTACAAAAATGGACAACAGTTCCAGACAGTAGATGGCCTTCGTGCGGCCGTCTTCACCACTTGGAGAAATGTTCCCACTCACCTCATGGAAACGCTTGCATCAAGCATACCGAAACAAATTTTTGAAGTGATCAACAATATCGGCGGAGCTACTCATTACTGAGTTCATGTTTGGAAGTTGGATTTCTGTTTTTTTTTTGGAGGTGTGGTCCTAAACTTTTGATCAGCTGAAAAACAGCCTGTTTCAGTTTATTCGTTGTTTTCATTAAATTGAATTGAATTCAATGCTCAAAAAATGTTTTGTCTCACTCCCATTTCTTCTTGCTGCATGTTGAAGCTCTACTTGGAACCTTGTTAAGATCCAGCCATGCTAAATATGATGTTTTGCCATTTTTCAAGTGGTCTTAAACTTTTGATCAGGACTGTATTAATGCTTTCACTTTAAGATACAAAAAACTAAATCTGATAGAGCCATGGGCGTGCAGAAAAACTTCTCTGGGATCTCCAACGAAGACTATTTGGGAAAGTATTTCTGTTTTCTATGGCAGAATCTGAAGGCCAGTATGATTTTATCATTTGGTTTAACACACTCCTTGAGCTAGTTAAACACGCCCATAAGGCTGGGCAACCCCTGTTACATAGATGGTAAGAAACCTGTGAACGGCTACCTCTACTATTTTTTGGCGTTACCTTCTCAAAGTCCTCAGTACTAAAATCACGATCCCGCTGAAGAATCTCATGCAGCCTTGCTTTCACTCGATGCTGACAGCTACTTAAAGAGTCACTGTCACTGTCCAACAAGCCATTCATATTTGCGCTCTTCACCATCTGAACAAGTATTGGGGTCAGTTCTCCCTCCAGTGCCAATAAACCCTGCACATGAAAGATCACAATCATAAATCAGCTTCACATGTTAAAAACTATCTAATGAAGGAACCAGAGCCAAGATATTGGAGACTTGACTAATCTGCCCAGGTATCCCCAAATCTAGAAATACTTTCTAACATTATTGGTAATGGCCAAGCCATAGAGCAGCATACACCTGCAGCGATCTTCAGATCCACTGAAAATGGCCTTCAGTATAGATATTGGGTGGTATGTGTACATATACACAAACCGAAAAGAAATGTAATCATTGTATAGGATTGTGTATAGACAAACATACTTTAGCAAATGCTGCAGCTGTCATCTGGACTCTTCCCTCATCTGATGCATAAATTTTAAGATCGTGTCGATAAGTACTGTGTAACCTCAAAAGGCCACAGCCAGGAAATCCAGCATAATCTCCTAGGAAATAGCATATGTTAGAAAGCATTATAACATACATTCATCTTACAGGAAACACCTAAAAAATACACAAAACTTGCTTGTAGCTCCCAATATTCACCTCTATTTTGATCCTATCTGGTCCCAAGAAAACTATCCTGAATCAAAATATCTTGTATGTGTTGGACCCCTGTCAATCTGATGCAGATGACCTACCCTGTTTGAGAAGACCACTGCCTCCTCAGCGCCAGACATTGTGTAGCGGTTGTTGTTGATATCACAGCTCAGCCCCCCGTAATTGAGTTGAACTGAGCTGCGCCTAGGCCACGTGAACAATGAAAGTGACGTCACTGCCTAGGGTAAGTTGCAAGAAGGCTGAGGAGTTCAAAACCGATTCGTCAGATGCCTACCAATCAGATGCTATCTAGAGCAGGGATGGCCAACCTGTAAAACTACAACTCCCACCATGCCCTGCTGTAGGCTGATGCTGTAGTCCGTTTGGGCATGCTGGGAGTTGTAGTTTTGCAACAGCTGGAGAGCCTCAGGTTGGCCATCCCTGATCTAGAGGATAGGTCATGTGTATAAAAAAAAAAGTCGGAAAACCCCTTTAAAAATAAAAAAGTAAAAACGCTTGTGTATGCTCATCTTAGTTGATGGGCCATATGTGTAGCCCCTACTTCCCCTGTGATATCATGATATCATTCCCTGGCAGACTGTGCAGTGAAGAAAAAAAATACACTGCTCAAAAAAATAAAGGGAACACTTAAACAACACAATGTAACTCCAAGTCAATCACACTTCTGTGAAATCAAACTGTCACTCAGTGTTGCTTCCTAAGTGGACAGTTTGATTTCACATGCTGTTGTGCAAATGGGATAGACAACAGGTGGAAATTATAGGCAATTAGCAAGACACCCCCAATAAAGGAGTGGTTCTGCAGGTGGTAACCACAGACCACTTCTCAGTTCCTATGCTTCCTGATGTTTTGGTCACTTTTGAATGCTGGCGGTGCTTTCACTCTAGTGGTAGCATGAGATGGAGTCTACAACCTACACAAGTGGCTCAGGTAGTGCAGCTTATCCAGGATGGCACATCAATGCGAGCTGCGGCAAGAAGGTTTGCTGTGTCTGTCAGCGTAGTGTCCAGAGCATGGAGGCGCTACCAGGAGACAGGCCAGTACATCAGGAGACGTGGAGGAGGCCGTAGGAGGGCAACAACCCAGCAGCAGGACCGCTACCTCCGCCTTTGTGCAAGGAGGAACAGGAGGAGCACTGCCAGAGCCCTGCAAAATGTGCATGTGTCTGCTCAAACTCCATGAGGGTGATATGAGGGCCCGACATCCACAGGTGGGGGTTGTGCTTACAGCCCAACACCGTGCAGGACGTTTGGCATTTGCCAGAGAACACCAAGATTGGCAAATTCGCCACTGGCGCCCTGTGCTCTTCACAGATAAAAGCAGGTTCACACTGAGCACATGTGTGACAGACGTGACAGAGTCTTGAGACGCCGTGGAGAACGTTCTGCTGCCTGCAACATCCTCCAGCATGACCGGTTTGGCATTGGTCAGTAATGGTGTGGGGTGGCATTTCTTTAGAGGGTCGCACAGCCCTCCATGTGCTCGCCAGAGGTAGCCTGACTGCCATTAGGTACCGAGATGAGATCCTCAGACCCATTGTGAGACCATATGCTGGTGCAGTTGGCCCTGGGTTCCTCCTAATGCAAGACAATGCTAGACCTCATGTGGCTGGAGTGTGTTAGCAGTTCCTGCAAGACGAAGACATTGATGCTATGGACTGGCCCGCCCGTTCCCCAGACCTGAATCAAATTGAGCACATCTGGGACATCATGTCTCGCTCTATCCACCAACAGACTGTTGCACCACAGACTGTCCAGGAGTAGGCAGATGCTTTAGTCCAGGTCTGGGAGGAGATCCCTCAGGAGACTGTCCACCACCTCATCAGGAGCATGCACAGGCGTTGTAGGGAGGTCACACAGGCACGTGGAGGCAACACACACTACTGAGCCTCATTTTGACTTGTTTTAAGGACATTACATCAAAGTTGGATCAGCCTGTAGTGTGTTTTTCCACTTTAATTTTGAGTGTGACTCCAAATCCAGACCTCCATGGGTTGAAAAAACGAGATTTTTGTGAAACTCACCTGTAAAATCTCTTTCTCGCGGGGTTCATTGGGGGACACAGGACCGTGGGTATAGCTTGCTGCTGCCACTAGGAGGCGACACTAGGCTGAAAAGTGATATGCTCTCTCCAGGCTGGAGGGGGTATAGCCTGCAGGGGAGGAGTTATCAGTTTGTGCCCAAGCAATAGGAGTAGGAGAAAAAAACCAAACAAACAACAACTGGTCAACGCCAGTCGGATCAAACCAGAACTGGGGCCATACTGGCTCCGCAACCAACAACAATCACGGCAAACAGAAATTACTGGGTGGGAGCTGTGTCCCCCAATGAACCCCGCGAGAAAGAGATTTTACAGGTGAGTTTCACAAAAATCTAGTTTTCTCGCTGGTATCATTGGGGGACACAGGACCGTGGGACGTCCTAAAGCAGTCCACGGGGAGGGAACAAATCACATGCCCATGGAGTAAAACGCCTTTGAGGATGCGTAACTCGCTGCCGCCTGCAGCCTTTGCTGCCTGGAACGGTATCCGCCGGTGCCTAGGAAGGCACCCGGTAAGACATTGCCTTCCCCACTGGGAAGCTACTGCATGAAGGCGATGGACCCGAGAAGCACCGACCGCTGGTCGGGTGGGCCAAGACTCAGCTGGGCGTTGCCTTACCCGGAGGGCGGAATGCCTGAGCAACTGTCTAACGGATCTATCTGGAAAACATCCTTTGGAGGCCGTCAGCCTCGACAACGACCCAAGGATAAAAATTGGTAGAAGTCCGTACGGCTGTAAGCGCTAGCCAAGGACAAGGAAGCTCAGAGGCCAAATCACATGGCTGATGGAGAGCTCGGTCTGTGTAATGCGAGGGAGAAAGAAGAGAAGCCCATGTCTGTGAGGGCGTGGAAAGACAACCACCTTCTGCGAAAAAAAGAGGATCCTGGACGGAACACTGCCCTATGTTCATACTTAAAGAAAAAAAGTACGTACCAGAAGGCGTACCAACTCTGAGAAAAAATAAAAAATAAAAAATTAACGCCACAAAATAGCTGGCTCCTGGCCGTAGCTGTGGAAGTAGAACTAAAAAGGCCAAGTCCGCAGGATTCACCTCTGGTCAAGAGAACGCCCCCTAGGGAGCGGAATATCGGTAGACCAACGCCCTTAAAGCCGTAGAGGCTTGTGGAGAGATTTCTAGTGAGAGAGGCTGCCCGAGAATCACGAAGAAACAAACGCCTGAGCCAGGCGTGCCCCACTGCCGGCCAAAGCATCAACACCACGCGAGAAAGGTAAAGTAAAGCCAATGTGAGCACCACCTGTGATGGGAAGCCCCGTCAGTGACCGAATTTTAACCAAGCGGCAACGCTGTCTGGAAGGGCAGATGAGTGGAACAAAGATGAGAGAAATACTCTTGCCGGGTGAAGTTTGATTACAACGTCCAATGCATCCAAAATAGCGATGGGCTTCCAGAGCCGTACAACCCATGGCTACTGGTCCGCTAGACAGAAGGATGAAGAGATCCGTTATCCAACTCGAGGAGAGATCGGAAAAGAAAAGTGTGATCCATTCCAGGGACAAAACCCCTACTAGCGGGGGACGTCGTAACAGGCACCCGCTCTACCCGTCTTGGGAAGGCTCTCAGTCCACCCCTGGAATGAGCAGTGAAAGAACAACCACCATTGGCCTGCGGTGACGTAAACATTACTGATATCTGAAGAGAGGTAGCACCAATGGCGTTACGGTATGACTACTAGAATCCAAGTCCCGCTTCGAACGGCAATCTAGTGTTGACGAGTGCCGTAGGGACTGAGCTACCCAGTAGAACGCACTCAAAAGGTAGGTGCTGATCAGCCATGGTAACTACACCATCGCCACGCCCAAGCCGACGACAGAAGGACAACAGTTGTCAGAGCCACGGACCCTTATTGGTAGTAAACCAGAAAGAGGCCAGAACTAAAGCCCATTCCCATGTGAGACTGGCGCTCTACAGAATCTAGTGGTAATGCGATACTCCGCCTGAAGGGAGGCCATACAAGCCCCAAGAGTAATGCTCACGCCATACTCCAGCTGAGGAGTAGGCCATACCTTCGAGGTCACTGAATTCCCGTGTTAGAGGAATCCGTTGCCTGACGAAAGAACTATGCAGTAGGAACCTTAGCATGTAATGGTGACTCCAACACCCCTCGTGCGGTAGGGGCTACCGCATGCTAGGCCAGCGTGGACATGAGGGGAAGGTCTGAGGACATCCAGTAGAAGTCCTGGTATCAAGCTGGCCCAGTTAGTAGAGCTAACCTTAAACCCTCCACCTGAAAAGGGCGCTGAACAGGAGCAACTGCCGAAGTAGTACCAGGGTAGAACCCCTACCTGAGGGGGGCTGTCCCGCTACAGCGATTAGGAGCATCTAGCCCTAGCGTGAAGACTACCCTGCGAAGGAGAAGACTTGTAGTAGTCACTGCGGAGTGCCAGCATAACACCCTCACCTAGATAAGGATGAGTGGTGGACGAAGCATCCGGAGTCGGTGGAATATTCTGCTTGCTGGATCTTGATCACAGCACTCTGTGCAGTGAGACTGACCTGAACGGTGGAGGCTCATGGGGATGGGGAGTTTCTAGGACACATAAGGCTGGATGACTCCCCTGAGAGCACAAAAGGCCAACATTTTTGTGTCTTCAATAAGTGCATGAAGAAAAGAGGGATACAATATGGGAGTATCCCTAGTATCCAGTGTCAGTATCCATATACCACTAGATGGAGAATATCAGGCACCAGCGGTACCGACTGTTGCCAAGGACCACCTGTGAAGGCAGCCGAGTCATCTAGAGACGTGGCGTAGTTGAAATACTGCATGCAGAGATGCATAGTGATTCCCCCGTTAATCGATCGTTTGTAGCGGGTAATGCCATAGGAAGTATGTGATGGCAAATGAGAGATGGAATAGCACCAATGGTAGCGCAAACCCCCGGTTAGGGAAGGGGGTAGCGCAATAGTCAGAACCGCAATCTACGGAAGTGTAATTACCCACTCAATGCAGGGGGAAAAAACCTACGGTAAGCACTGCGCCCAGTGGCAGTGCAAACACTTTACCTATGGTCGGGAGTAACATATCCAGTAAGTACTGTAACCCGAGGTAGTGCAAATACATCACACCTCGAAGGGGGTAACGCACCTAGCAGGAACTTGTCATATGACGTGTTCTGTACTCTGTGGGAAGTGCCATTATCCCAGCCCAGTAAGGAGGTAATGCGTACGTAAAACTGCGACAGCAGTGAGAATGCCATAATGCCACCTATACAAAAGGTTAATGTATGCTGACGATACTGAGCCCAGTGGAACTTCAATTCCGCCACTCACAGAACGAGGGGCACCTATGGCTGGCATTGAGACCAATGCTAGTGCGGTCAGTCCACCTCAGGAAGGAGGTAATACCCAATTAAGCACTTAATGCATACACCAAAAACCGGCTAGCACGGACGTAATCTTGGAAAAATGATCCGGATTCATGTCAGAGTCCGAATAACTGTCCTGCTTCGGCCTGCTCATGCGCAGTTCCACCTCTCAGCCTCTAGCCCATGGCTGTTGCAGGCTGTGGCGGTGTTGACATAAGAACCAAACTACCCGTAGGTGGAATGGAACTAAAGGTCTGCTGACCGGATTGCGCAGACGGTGCTCTATTACCCAAACGACCCAGGAGGGTGGATTGGGAACTTCCAGAGGTCCTCCGCTGTGTTGCGCAGGAGGAGAAACATCAAACAGACGCCCCCGAAGGGTGGATGGGAAGTTTCAGTTGTCCTCAACTGGATTTGCGCAGTTGGATATTTGTGCAGTTGTAGTATTATCAACCAACCGGCCTCAGAGGACAGATTGGGATCCTTCAGATGAACCCCACTGGATTTACACAAGTGGAGCATTATCAACCAAACGGTTTCAGCGGGTGGAATGGGGATCCTTCGTATGCACTCCACCGGATTTACGCAGTTGGAGTATTATCAACCAAACGGCCCGGAGGGCGGATTGGGAATCCTGCAGATGTACTCCACTGGATTTGCGCAGTTGGAGCATAATCAACCAACCGGCCTCAGCGGGCGGATTGGGGATCCTTCGGATGTACTCCACTGGATTTACGAAGTTGGAGCATTATCAACCAAACGGCCCAGAGGGCGGAATGGGAATCCTCAGGTGTACTCCACTGGATTCTTCTCACCCAAACGGCCCCGGAGGGCGGATTGGGAACCCTTCAGATGTACTCCACTGGCTTTGCCCAGGTGGAGCACCATCAATCAAACTGCCCGTAAGGAGGATTGGGAATCCTTTAGATGTACTCCACTGGATTTTGCGCAGTTGGAGCATTATCAACCAAACGGCCCTGGAGGGCGGATTGGGAAAGGAGGGCAGGCCTGTATGGGCGCACTTCTTTATTTAAAAAATAAAATAAAATAAAATTATATATATATATATATATATATATATATATATATATATATATATATTTATTTTTTATTATTTAACCGGGTGAGGACCTAACCTCAAATGGACAAGGGGCAGGAAAGGCTGCATACTGCAATATTAAGGCACATCGTGCCTGCAGATAGAGACCCAGGGTAAGTGTAATCTGGTCACTGGATTAGGAAGGGTTAAACTGTCCAAGGACCGGGGCGGAGCCAGCTGGCTCCAGAGGAGAATTCGTGCCAGAAAATGGATCCGCCCCTCCATACTTGAGGGTGGAAGTTGCGGCCTAGAAGGCCGCAAAGCCGGGAACTAGAGTTTTATGCAGGCCGACCGAAACGCACTGCCAGCCGAACACAACGGTACCTGGATCGGTGCAAGAATGAGGCCGCCTATGCCCACTGGCCGCGGAAGCCCGCCCCGTGGGCCGGGAGAAGACAACAGCGTGGCCGGAAGAAACCGGAAGGCCCGAATGAAGCCGGGGCCTAGATTTGTGGTGCCCGGCCGACTGGGATCTCCGCCCGCCGTATCCGCCGGTGCTTCCGGATCCGGAACGGCACTAACAGGCGCCAAGATTATACCCGCCAAAGGTATGGTGTTTGACCGGCCGGGAGCCCGCCCGGTCGGTCTGAGAACAAGGGGCACGAATGGAGCGCAGCGGCGCCAGTTTCTGAGTGTCCCCTGCCCGATAGGAGCCGCGTTAGATCGGAGGGTGTGTAGAGGGAAAATCTAAAATGCCGCCGCCGGGTTTGGGATTAACCCCTTCATTACCTCAATGAGATGATATGCGGCGACTGGTGGAGGATTCTCAGCCTCCTTAATAAAGGGCCATGGTGTGAGGGGGACAGGGAGAGACAGTAATACTCACCTGTCTTCATCTGTGGTCTTCACCCTTAGTCTTGTCCAGCAGGGCCACCCCACGACCGCTGGCACCAGGCATCAGGGGTCCGGGCAGAGAAGGGCTGGAGAGGAGGTGGCCCTCTTGCTGGCGGGAAGCAGGGGAGCGAGGCTGCCCTGGTCCGCTTTGTCTTCTTGGGGGAGGCAGGGCGGTGGAACAAGCAACACCGGCCAGCCTCCCAGGGAGACAGGGACGCAAGCGTGCCTGTGCCCCATCCAGGAAATCTGTGCAAAATAACAAAATTAAGAAAATCAAAAAAGGCCACCCTGCTAAGCAGGGAGGTCTGCCTCCTACGACACTAAGCTAAAAACTGATATGCTCTCTCCAGGCTGGAGGGGCTATAGCTTGCAGGGGAGGAGTTATCACTTTTCAGCCTAGTGTCGCCTCCTAGTGGCAGCAGCAAGCTATACCCACGGTCCTGTGTCCCCCAATGATACCAGCGAGAAATTTGATTTCCATTTTATTTATTTTTTTTGTGTGATTTTGTTGTCAGCACATTCAACTATGTAAAGAACAAAGTATTTCAGAAGAATATTTAATTAATTCAGATCTAGGATGTGTTATTTTTGTGTTACCTTTATTTTTTTGAGCAGTGTAGATCCAAATGAGTGGTGCAAATCTTGCACAACAGGACTCCGAGGATTTTATCGGTGATTCAGTAGTCAGATTTCAAACAATAAAGCGGAGGCATACCCTAGAAATAGATCTTTACTTCCATTTGGTGAGAAAATACCCTATCTTTCAGACAGAAGCATTTGGGTGCAGCACATAGGAAGGTAATACACCAAACCTGCAAAAATCGCTTTTACTGTGCCTTAACCTTACCACAAGTATCTGTATGGATTACCTTGTCCTCCAGGATACATGCACCGAAATGCCCTGCCAAGTTCCTCTGCTTGAATTCGGCCGGCTGGGGTCAGTTCACCACCCCACTTTAGGACTAACAGCAAAGATGGTTCCTCTCTTCGACAGTCTGTAAAAAAGAGCCCCAATGCAGAAACAGATTGTACAATTCTACAATTCTGCGTTGGTCATATTCTTCCAAAATTATTTCACCAAAACTAACCTTCCTCTTCACTAGAAGTCTTAGGGCAGCCGTGTGGCAGATAGGTGAGCTGGACCTTACGATTTATTCCAGAAAAGTGTCCATACCTATTAAATAAGTAAGAGTAGTTTAATATACTGCTTATTTGTGAAAAAGCATCAGTTTTGCAGCTGTTTTGCGCCAATACCAGAAGTGGATTATGGCTTTGGCTCAAACATTGCATCAAAAAATGCCACAAAAACTGTGGCTTTTTTCCCCCAAGGTATCTGAAACCTTGATTAAAGTGTAACTGTCATACTTTTTTTTATTTGCTAGTTTATTAGAGCTAGGCATGAATACCTGAGTTAGTCTGTCAATGATTGTCAAAAGCTTTCATTAATGTCCTCTGTCCCTTTCCACTGCTCCCTTAAAAGACCGTTGCTAGGGCTTGTCTTTCTTCCTTTTAATGTAAACAGAAGACAGAGGGGCGGATCCTCCACACTGCATGGCTGCATTAGGCTTTAGCGTGCAGAGGCGTGTCTCTCCGTAATCCAATCCGATTGGCTCACAGGAAGCTGCTTTCTACAGCAAGTGTGTATGTGAAGTGAAGTGAAGCAGTTTTGGCCTCAGAGAACTGTCAGAGGATCCATCTTGAAAAGATCCTCATATTGTAGAGGTTAAAAAAGAGTCGTAACGAAGGGGAAAACTCAAGGAAAACAGTGGTATGTGAAGAAACTAAAGATTGCTTTATGCATAATGCTTCACCAGCAGTAACGTGCTAAAATATTTTTTTTTTTTATGAGAACATGACAGTTACACTTTAAGCATACAAATAGAAAAGTACCATCATGTAAAGGAAGCTAAATGTTAATAAAAAGAATTGTATGATACATTGAAGCAAATTAATTGGCTAATCTGTAGGGACATCAAAAATGCTTGCTGAGAAGTACATCTTTGATCCAAAAATCAATAATGTAGAGATACTTTAGGTAGGACTGGAATTATTATTATAGTTTGATTTTCTGTGTTCACTGAACAGAAATCCATTAGAAAAGTAATTTAGGAAATAGAAAAAAAAAGGCACCCTCGTATTTGAAGAGAAGAGTGCCTTTGAAAGTGGATTTTCACTAAACCACTTCTTTAAATGCCCACTTTACCAAACATAACTGGTATTTCAGGGTCCTGCCTCTGGGATCATTGGGCAATCGGATGTTATCACTTAGAGAAGTTCCCCATAAATAGGACATTCTGGGGCAGCTCTTAGCTCTAGTTTCAGGTCTGCCTGAGGGGGATGCTTTATCACAGGGATGGCCAACCTGCGGCTATCCAGCTGTTGCTAAACTACAACTCCCAGCATGTCCAGACTGCCTACAGCTATCAACCTACAGCAGGGCATGTTGGGAATTGTAGTTTTACAACAGCTGGAGAGCCGCAGGTTGGCCATCCCTGCTCTATTATATTTCATATTGCTTCCATTAGCCCAAACAGGATACAAGAAAAACCTCCTTCAGGCTGGATTTTGCTATGTTTTCACAGCGTTTTTGTTTTTTCTCTCAAAAAACACTGTGACCAGATGTCACTTAAGTTATGGCAAAATACTGCAAAGTCTACAGTCGTGGCCAAAAGTTTTGAGAATGACATAAATATTGGAAAAGTTGCTGCTTAAGTTTTTATTATAGCAATTTGCATATACTCCAGAATGTTATGAAGAGTGATCAGATGAATTGCATAGTCCTTCTTTGCCATGAAAATGAACTTAATCCCCCCCAAAAAAATTTCACTGCATTTAATTGGCTTAAAGGACCTGCTGAGATCATTTCAGTAATCGTCTTGTTAACTCAGGTGAGAATGTTGACGAGCACAAGGCTGGAGATCATTATGTCAGGGTTAAAATGGCAGACTTGACATGTTAAAAGGAGGGTGATGCTTGAAATCATTGTTCTTCCATTGTTAACCATGGTGACCTGCAAAGAAACGCGTGCAGCCATCATTGCGTTGCATAAAAATGGCTTCACAGGCTAGGATATTGTGGCTACTAAGATTGTACCTCAATCAACAATTTATAGGATCATCAAGAACTTCAAGGAAAGAGGTTCAATTCTTGTTAAGAAGGCTTCAGGGCGTCCAAGAAAGTCCAGCAAGCGCCAGGATCGTCTCCTAAAGAGGATTCAGCTGCGGGATCGGAGTGCCACCAGTGCAGAGCTTGCTCAGTGAGGCGAAGACTTTTGGAAGATGGCCTGGTGTCAAGAAGGGCAGCAAAGAAGCCACTTCTCTCAAAAAAAAACATCAGGGACAGATTCTGCAGAAAGTATGGTGAATGGACTGCTGAGGACTGGGGCAAAGTCATATTCTCTGATGAAGCCTCTTTCCGATTGTTTGGGGCATCTGGAAAAAGGCTTGTCCGGAGAAGAAAAGGTGAGCGCTACCATCAGTCCTGTGTCATGCCAACAGTAAAGCATCCTGAGACCATTCATGTGTGGGGTTGCTTCTCATCCAAGGGAGTGGGCTCACTCACAATTTTGCCCAAAAACACAGCCATGAATAAAGAATGGTACCAAAACACCCTCCAACAGCAACTTCTTCCAACAATCCAACAACAGTTTGGTGAAGAACAATGCATTTTCCAGCACGATGGAGCACCGTGCCATAAGGCAAAAGTGATAACTAAGTGGCTTGGGGACCAAAACGTTGACATTTTGGGTCCATGGCCTGGAAACTCCCCAGATCTTAATCCCATTGAGAACTTGTGGTCAATCCTCAAGAGGCGGGTGGACAAACAAAAACCCACTAATTCTGACAAACTCCAAGAAGTGATTATGAAAGAATGGGTTGCTATCAGTCAGGAATTGGCCCAGAAGTTGATTGAGAGCATGCCCAGTCGAATTGCAGAGGTCCTGAAAAAGAAGGGCCAACACTGCAAATACTGACTTTGCATAAATGTCATGTAATTGTCGATAAAAGCCTTTGAAACGTATGAAGTGCGTGTAATTATATTTCACTACATCACAGAAACAACTGAAACAAAGATCTAAAAGCAGTTTAGCAGCAAACTTTGTGAAAACTAATATTTGTGTCATTCTCAAAACTTTTGGCCACGACATTTTGGTTTTCTGCGATCAGTGGCCATACAACATACTGGAGTTAAACATGCCCAATCTTTCGGTTCTCAGGGTGATCATCTGCCTACCAGAGGTGTCTGGCAGTACCTTTCTGCCCTCTTCCATTTACAACACATACATGCTTGGCCAAGTCAAACATGCATGTGTATGGCGGTATCAGGAGAGAGAGAGTTATTCTACAGAAGGGCATCGTGGGAGTTTTAGTTTTACAACAGTTGGAGGGCCACAGGTTGAGGATCCCTGTTCTATGGGGATCACATTAGTTGGTGTCATCAGGTTCACTTACATTTCCAACACCGACTTTAGCTGCTCAAGCTTTGCTTTGCTTTCTTCTATTTCAGAATCATTGTTTTGGTCAAGATCCACAAGAAGCTGTCTTGCAATGTCCAATACTTCCTGCTTAATACAATATATATGAAGACAATTTACCAGGTATGTGCAGGAAAACTGGAGGCTCTGGTCACACTGGTGCCATGGGTTCTGTTGACTTCTCTCGTCTGTCTTCACCAAGTACAAAACTTTGGCAGATGAGTGCCATTCTGGCGGATGGGACCGAACCATTACACCAGTGTGAACAGTGAATTATAGGACAATCACTTGCCTGTAACTGCTTTGGTTTCTTCAGTTTTAATTTTCCAGTCTTGTACCCGTAGCATTTCTCAAAAAGATCAAAGAACCTTGAATACAGAGGAGAGATGAATATACCACATTTTCTGGGGTAGAAGAAGCATAAAATCTATATACACACACACAAGACTATAAAACATGTGTGTCATCAGGCACTTCACAATTAGAGCTTTCACATCCAATATCCTTATCAAAAAGAGAGACTTTTTCCTACTCAAGCTGGTGCCATGGGTTCTGTTGACTCATCTGTTGTCGCATGACAAAAAGGCAGCATTGACTATAGTAACATAGTACATAAGGCCGAAAAAAGACATTTGTCCATCCAGTTCAGCCTGTTATCCTGCAAGTTGATCCAGAGGAAGGCAAAAAAAAAAAAACTATCATTACAAAAACGGTTGCAAGACTTTTCTGGGACAACTGTCGCTGTCTAGTCTAATCTTTAGGGCCCATATTCACTCCATACAATGCTATGGCAGATTACGCTATCCTGCTCTTATGTACTCCAGTCAGGCCAGAGTCACACATGGAAGTCCTGGATTTTCAGCTGCCTTAACCCCTTGGATACTTTTTGTTTTTTTGCATTTATTTTTCTTCCCCATCTCCCTGGAGCCATAACTTTTTTCTTTCCATTCACGTATTCATATGATAGCTTGTTTTTTGTGGGACAAATTGTACTTTCTAATGGCACCATTTCTTATGGTATACAATGTAGTGGGAAGCAGGAAAAACATTACAAATGGGATGGAATTAGAAAAAAATAAATAAATGAAAATCCTCCACTGTTTTAGAGGTTTGTTCCTATGGCGTTCCCTTTGCGGCAAAATTGACCTGTGCCCTTCATTTTCTGGGAGAGTACGATTTCAACAATACCACATATGTATAGGTTTGTTATGTCTAAATAGTGTAAAAATAAAACTTTATAGTTTTATAGTTCTGTCTACGGAGCTGTGCAAGATGATCTGTAGTTTTTATTGCTACCATTTGGACTTTTTTTTTGTAAGAAAAGCATTGAAAAAATGGCAAACTGGCCATTTTGATACGTTATTCCTTTACGCCATTCCCTGTATTGAAAAATATTTTTATATTTTAATAGTACAGGCGTTGTCGGACGCGGTTATGCCCATGAGGTTTAATATTTTTTTTATTTATTTATGTATTTATTTTTTTATTCTACGGAAAGGGAGGTGATTTAAATGTTATATATTTTTTTATGTTTTTGTAGTCCATGTTTGAGGCTACAAGACTCACTAATATTTTTTTTTATTAACGGTATCTAAAGGCTTTAATGACTATAATGGCAAGAATGATGATCGCGGTCATTAGCCGCGGGTCTCTACTGTTTGAAACAGTGGAGATCCGCCAGCTATTTTTTTTGAAATCGCCCATTATTATAAATATGGAACCCTTTTTTCTGTGCAGAGCCAAGATGCTCTAATAGAGGAATCTGAATTTTCTTTCTGCTCCGTTACCCAGCTAATCTGACGGGCTCCTTATCTCTGCTCTCTGACCTTATAAACACTCATTAAAGCTCAGTTCTTATCTTACTGATAAAAATGTGGCTTAAATAAGTAAGTGTTTATGACCTCTTCGTAATTTACAGATAAGGGTTATTAAATGACCGGCACAAAGTGAAAAGTAAAAAGATTCACACAGCTAGAAAAACAGTTAACACTTTGTGACAGAACGGCTCAGTATTTTTGAATAAAGACCAATTGAAAAAATGTATCTTATTTTTTTGCCCAAAATGAGTAAAATACAAATCATAAAAAAGAATTGCCTCTGAAGGTGTACAAGTCGCAGCATCAGAATCCACACCAGATTTCACCCTCTGCACTGTAAAAAGCTACATTTTGTTAGCAATTAGAAAACTGACAAGTCACATTATGTGAGGACACTCAATGTGTGGATGAGGCTTTTAAACTTTGCTGCAACTATACATGCTGCATTCCCCCCCCCCCCCCCCCCCCATTCAATCTGTGGATGATCAGCAGCATCTGCACTATTTGTGGACATAACCTTATTTTTAAAGGAACATACATCCCTACAAACCCTAAAGGAAACCTGTCATCACATATGCATCTAATGATATGGTGCTGTAGATGACTCTGCAACAAAATCATTGTTGTGTCTTTAAATGCACATTAAATCCACTTTGAACCTTTCCATATGTAAATGCAGGTCATGGAGTCATCGGGGTGTCTTCCTACACTGCCCAAGCCATGGAGCCAGCCTCATGTGTGCACCATAAATATTCTTCTCTTTCTTCAAGTCTGCTTACTGTGAGAGGAGAAGGAATAAGGAGATTTTTGTATAACTTACCAGTAAAATCTTTCTCGCTCTTCATTGGGGGACACAGAAACCGTGGGTATAGCTATGTCCTCTAGGAGGCGTTGACACTAGTAAAAGCTGTTAGCTCCTCCCCTGGCAGCTATACCCCCTCCAGCCTGGAGAGAGAGCTTCAGTTTGTGAGAAGCAGTAGGAGAAGCAAGCCAACCAAAGAGAAAAGACGTGGAAAACCAACCATGTCAAAGGACCCAACGGAGCCCAAACCAGAGACAGCTACAACTGTGGCCGGACAACAATACTGGGTGGGTGCTGTGTCCCCCAATGAAGAGCGAGAAAGATTTTAAATCTCCTTTTCTCGCCCATATTCATTGGGGGACACAGAAACCGTGGGACGTTCCAGAGCAGTCCACGGGGAGGGAAAAACCACAGACCCATGGAAGCAAGCATCCCTGCTGGTAGCTAAGAAACTGCTGCCTGTAAGACCTTGCGGGCTAAGCAGCGGCAGCCGATGCATAAGAATGCACCTGGAAAAAACTTTGTGAATGTGTGTAAGGAGGACCGGTAGCCTCGTTACACAACTGCACAGTTGAGGCGCGATGCCCCAGAGCGCAAGAAGCGTCCACCCTCAGTGGAGCGAGACATAACACCTAAAGGTGGAACCCTGCTCCGGGCGCGGTATACGTCAGCACTTGCAGACCGAATCCAACGTGCAATCGCTCTTTGGAGGCCGCCAACCCCTAGCGAGGACCTTCCGGAGTGAAATGGGGGTTCGTACGCCGAGAGGGACTGGAGGCTGCTAACAAGGAGTAGGACTCTGACAACGTCCAATAATGTAACTCCCTCCCGTAGGGTGCAAAGGAAAGGGACAGGGAAGGAAGGACAATTACTTCATTGATATGGAAGTCAGAGACCACCTTCGGGAGAAGAAGGAATGGGCTGGAGAACTGCTGTATCCCTGAGAAGAACCAGGAAGGGGATCTTGCAAGAGAGCACCCCCAACTAAGACACCCGCCTGATCGATGTGATAGCCACAAGAAAAACTACCTTCCAGGACAGGAACTGGAGTAAGAACTCCCGCAAGGGCCCAAGTGGAGAAGACTGGAAGGCTGAGAGAACTACATACAGATCCCAAGGCTGTAAGGACGGTACAGAGGAACCGTATGAGCCGCTCCCTGAAGGAAGGTTTCCATGGGCACCAGGGAACCCAGAGTACGCTGGAAGCTGCCCCAGGACAGAAGTGCCAACACCTGACCCATCAAGGAACTGAGGGCTAAACGAAGGTCCAACCCTGAATATAGAAGGATAGGACCGTGGGGAGAAAAAAAACAGGAAGAGAGGGGTTGTCCCGGCATTCACAGAAGCCCAGGAAGGACCTCCAGGTCCCCCAATAGACCCTGGGCGATGCAGGCTTCCTGGCCTGAATCATAGTGCGGAAGACGTCTCCAGGAAGGAGTGACGTCTCCAGGAAGGAGAACGAGGTCAGCATACCACACGCTACGGGGTCAACTCGGAGCGACTAGGATTTGTCGGAATGTCCTTCATCTGAATTCTCCGTCGAACCTTGGGCAGGGGGAGAAGAAACACGTAAGGAGGGAGAACTCCCACCAAAGGGAATCAGGGCGTCCCGTCGCACGCTTCCGGAACTCTGGCTCTGGAGAAAAAAGGTGGGAAGCTTTCGTGTAGATACCGTTAGCTCACCCGGACCAATGGAAGAGTGCCCATAGAAGGAGGAATGTGGAGGGCGCCACAGCCCACCAGTCTGGACCAGATCGAGCCTGGAAAGGAAGTCCACCAAACTTATACCCTGTGCAAATGCAGATGAGGGAAAGTAGCAACGTAGGAACTACCAAGGCATGCGGGACGGCTATGAACCCTGAGTCAGAGGGGGAAAAGACAGGAGAAGAATAGGCTAGGTTTGAGCCCATTCTCAGTCTGAGACCGGCACTGTACCAAAGTAGCCTAGGACAAAGTGGCTGTGCAAAAACACAGCCTGAGGAGGAAGCCAAGTAAGGGGACACACTGTATTGCTAGCCCCATACCCCAGCAGAGGAGGGGGTCCCCGTGGAGGCCACCGAATTCAGTGTTAAGAGTTCACCGCCTGACGAAAGAGCTGTGCAGAGCTCTGCAGTAAGAACCAAGCATGTAGAGGTAAGCAACACCGCTCCCACAGTAGTAGCCAGCGCTTGCCCAGTCAGCACAAAACCGAGGGGGAGGCCTAAGACTATCCGTAGAAGCCACGTACCACACTGCCCCAGTGAAGTAGAGCTAACCTCAAAACTCTACCCGGAAGGGCGCTGAACAGGCGCAACTGCCAAGCTAGCTCCAGGGTAGGGCCCCTACCTAAGGGGAATGTCCCACTGGAGTGACCACGAACTCGAGCATTAACGAAAAGCTGCACCTGTGGAGTAGAACAAGCTGTAGGAGCTAAACCTGAGTGCCAGCATAACCACTTCGTTAGGCCTCATGCACACGGACGTTTTTTTTTTTGCGGTCCGCAAAAACGGTTTCCGTTGTACCGTGATCCGTGTCCGTTTTTTCATCCATGGGTCTTCCTTGATTTTTGCAGGATCCTCGGACATGAAGTGAAAAAAAAAATAATAAGTCAAGTTTGCTTTGAAAATGATGGGAAAAACGGACACGGATCACAGAAACGGAACACGGACGCGGATGACTATCTTGTGTGCATCCGTGATTTTTCACGGACCTATTGACTTGAATAGGTCTGTGAACCGTTGTCCGTGAAAAAAATAGGACAGGTCATATTTTTTTCACGGACTGGAAAAACGGATCATGGACGCGGAAGCCAAACGGTGCATTTTCCGATTTATCCACTGACCCATTGAAAGTCAATGGGTCCGTGAAAAAAAAAACGGAAAACGGAACAACGGCCGCAGATGCACACAACGGTCGTGTGCATGAGGCCTAAGTGAAACACTCGACTCGCTGGAACGTACTCACCATATATGTGCAATGGAGTACGTACTACGTATTGATGCGGACAATATCATGACCGACTGGAACAACGTAGGCCCATGGAGATGGGTGTACTCTAGGACACAAGTGATGCTAGGAACCCCCTGAGAAGACAGAAGATGTTATAACCAAGCACGAAACCAGCACCAAAGGAAGGAATAGCCACCGTGTCCACTGGTGGCACCCATATAGCACTAGGGTAAGAGTGCCGGGCACCTGCGAGTACCGACTGTTTGCCACGCCCCCTAGGAATAAGCGAAGGCACCTCGAGCAGTGGCGCCGCAGAGTTGCAGCCTCCGAAGATGTTTAGTTATTCCCCGCTAGTGGAGCACTAGCGGAAGGGGGAAATGGGACAGAAATCACGGTGATGTGCAACATTCCGTCTATGGAAGGATAGTGCGACAGTCGGAACCGTATATAATTGTAGTGCAATAAGCTACCTAAGGAAGGTGGATGCATACGGCAAGTACTAGGGAGAATACCTTACTTATGAAGGGGGGCGAATGCCCACGGCGAAAACTAGTGCATATGGAGAGTCCTGTACCCCGTGGGAGTGCAATTGTTGCACCTAAGTAAGGGGGTTATCAACAAGGTCCCTTTTAGAGACCCTCGGGTTATTGTTTGATTATATTCTAATGGTCTGTAGGACCATAAATCCCTATAGGGGTCCCTAACTAATATTTAAAATCTTATCTTTATTATTTCACTACAAAAAAACTTATAAGGAATATATGAGAAAAAAGAACACAATTAAAATTGTCAGTTAGCAATGGAGTGTGAGATGATTGTTATTACTGCTGGTTGCTATCTGCAACCATTGATAGCCTATTAATATCTGTGGATTGTAGAGTGCATGGGAATATTTATTCCATATATGAGTTCACATTTACCCTGTGGGGGTCATGAGTTGGTGTTTAACTCGTCCTGAAATTGATATAGACGCGAGTATTCCAGTTTCATTTGTACATCATGGCGTGTCCTTTTTCACAAGATCAAAATCACACTTTCAAAGTACTTGTGTCAGGAGAATGTAGGGAGCTACCACTATCTAGCAACCATTTGATTAACAGTGTTGCCACCCCTTTGGGCTGACACTGTTGTAGCAATTCACAAGTAGACACACTTTGCTAGTATAACTATACTGTTACCTCTATTTGTGTTTGTGGAGGTCAGTATACCATCGCTCTATACCCACTCCCTTTCTGTGAGCCGCACACGGGCAGCTGTCGTCATGGCCGGCAGGTCTCTGCTGTTTCAAATAGCAGAGACCTGCGGTTAATTACCACGACCTGCAATAATGCCGATCGCGGTAATTAAAGCCTTTAGATGGTGTGATCAAGTGAGATTGCGGCATCTAAATGGTCAAAAACCTGTAAGCTCACACTTCCAGGGGTATTACAAGCATCTGTGGCCAGTGAGGATGCCGGTAATTGATTTGAATACGCTCAGCCTCGCGAGGCTGAGAGCATTCAAACTGCAATTCTTATTTTGGCTACCAGAAGGCAGGGCAACAAAATGAGCAACAGACAGTAATAAATTCATTTTTAAAAATACATGATTGTTCAAAATAAAAAAAATGGATTTTGTAGGCTCATATTCAAGCTTCAAAATCATTACAAAAAAGTTTTTAAAAAAAACTTAAAAAATATATAAAAAATTTAAAAGTTTAAAATCACCCCCCTTTCCGTATAATAAAAATAAATACCTAAATAACAAAAAATATAAACATCATGGGTATCACCGTGACAAAAAACGCCCGTACTATTAAAATATTTTTCCAATATGGCGAATGGCATAATAGAAAAAAAGGTCAAAATGGCCAATTTGCCATTTTTTCAAAGCTTCACTTAATATAATATAATGTAATGAAATGTGATCAAGAAGTCACACACACTCCAAAATGGTACCAATAAAAACTACAGATCATCCTGCAAAAAATGAGCCCCCACACAGCTCAGTAGATGTAACTTTAAAAAGTTATGGGGTCAGAATATGGTGATGTAAAAAAAATATTTTTTGTTTTCAAAGTTTAAATTTATTTTTACACTATTTAGACATGAAAAACCTATACATATGGGGTATAGTTGTAATCGTACTGACCCAGAGAATGAAGGGCATGGGTCAGTTTTGTCACAAACGGAACAAAACTTGTAAAACGGTGGAGGAATTGCGTTTTTTTTTTCCAATTCCACCCCAATTTTTTTACCGCTTCCCAATACATTGTATGCCATAATTAATGGTGGCATTAGAAAGAACAACTTGTCCCGCAAAAAATAAGCCCTGGTACAGCTATATGAATGGAAATCCTAAGGGTTAAAAGACACAGCGATGATTTTGCTGTGGAGTCACCTACAGCCCCATATCATTAGCTGCATATGGGAAACGGGTTCCCGTTAAAAGATTCATTTTGCTCTAAAATAGAAGTAAAATACTGCAGCTTTTCTTAGCCATTGGCCCACAATACACAAGTCCTCCACCATTCTATTAAACCAGAGTCATGGGATGCATGCTAAATTGTGGCGGTATTCAGTCCATTTGAAATTGATATTAACCTTAAATAGTACTCTCATTTCAGACTGTCAAGCATTCAGCCACTTGAGTTAAGTTTTTGGGAAAAGTAAGTGACCCAGATTTCCTAGAATTCATGGTGGCAAATCTGCTTAGTTATGCAATAATAGCCAATACCAGAAAGGGAGGCATCACTGCATAACTAGAGACACTTACAAGGGTGGACAAGGTGACCGACATCTTTTGAGGGCTGTCTAGAAGACCATATCTGTTGTCATCCAGTTTACTAAAATAGAAATTGTAATAAATTTCAGCCTCCGATTCTCCACGGTAGTCACCACAAACTACTTACCTCTGATGTCTTACTTCCATTTTCATCTTTTGTTTTGGTGTCCGATCGCCATGTCTAATCACTGCAATAACACATCGGAGCTCCATCCTTAAAGAAAAAAAAAATAGGAAGGGTTTAAAAAGAGTAGAACATACACGGAGCGCTGCGCTGTGACTGCTGCTACGGACATAGAACGTTTTCTTTTAGTCAGTTTCAAATCTCTCGTGCCGACATGCTACCTAACCAATAAATACATAAGTGGAAATGTTACATTCATCTTTGATTAAATATCTTTCTGCAAAATATATCTCTGGTTAAAGTGTCCTACAAACACATAATACAAGGCCAGAGGGCATCACTACTCAGTTCACCCTCCAGTAACGTGTTACTATGGAGGAGATGAAAATACCCTGCGACTGCCTTGTGAGCAAGACGCATAGTAAGAGCTCAGCTCAATATGTGCTTACATTGTCCCAGATGTTGTGGGCACTATAGGTATGTCCTCCGCTTCCAGTGGTATAGACCAAGGGATCTGAAACTGAGGAGCAAGCTCACGCATGATGATGTTTCTGAAATAAAGGGAACATGACAACTAGTTACATGATCGATAGACAAACTATATGGAGAGACAGATTTGGACACAACTCTTTAAAGGGGTTGTGTCATCTCACTAGCATATGCCTCCATTGTCTGATAGATGCAGCTCCCACCTCTGTAAACAGAGTCGGCAAAGTCCCGGAGTTCTCACTGCGCATGCGCAGCTGCCCTCCATACATTTCTGTGGGGCCACCGAAAAAAAAATAATTCTGTCGACCCCGCAGAAATGAATGGAAGCGGTGGCCGCGCAAGCACGGTGCGCTTCCATTCATTTCTATGGGGATTCCGAAAATAACAGAGCGCGCTGCTCGGCTATTTTCGGCGGGCCAATAGAATGGCTTGGTGGTGGACGGTCCAGACCTCTTGTTGGGCTTCGTTTTAGACATCCCACCTCTGGGACCCGCACCTATCAGACAATGGGGGCATATCTTAGCACTATGCCCCCCCATTGCCTGAGGATGGAATACACAATTAATCATTGAATTCAGGTGTTTCATTCAGTCCCATTGCTACAGGTGTATAAAATCCAGCCCCTAGCCATGCAGGCTGCCTTTACAAGCATTTGTGAATAAAATGGGTCCTTCTAAAGAGCTGAATGAATTCCAGTGTGATACTGTAATAGGATGCTGCAACATGTCAGCTCATCAAAATGTCTTCCCTATTAGATGTTCCATAATCAGCTGTGGGTGGTATGCTTACAAGGTAGACGTTTTTGGCAACCACGGCAACTCAGCCACTAAGTGACAGACCACGTTACAGAGAAGGGTCACCAAGTGCTGAGGAGCATAGTGCATAACAGTCCCCTACGCTCTGCTGACACAACCTCCTCTGGTATTAAGATCAGCCGAGAATTCATAGCATGGGTTTCTATGGCTGAGCAGAAAGCCTTACATCACCAAGCACGATATCAAGAGTTGGATGGAGAGGTGTAGAGCTCAGCACCATGGACTTTGGGGCAGTGGAAATGTGATATGTGGTGTGACAAATCACACTTCTCTTTCAGGCAGTCTGATGGCCAAGTCTGGGTTTGGTGAATGCCAGGAGAATGTCACCTGCTTGACTGCATTGTGCCAACTGTAAAGTGTTGTAGAAGAGGGCTACTGCTATGGGGTCGTTTTTCAGGGGTTGGCCTAGGCCCCTTAGTTCCAGTGAAGGGAAATCTTAATGCTTCAGCATACAATAAAATTTTGGACAATGGTACGTTTCCAAATTTGAGGGAACAATTTAGGAAAGACTCCTTAATTGTCCCAGCAGGACTGTGCCCCAGTGCA
Organism: Bufo bufo; assembly: GCF_905171765.1. Classification (NCBI taxonomy): domain Eukaryota; kingdom Metazoa; phylum Chordata; class Amphibia; order Anura; family Bufonidae; genus Bufo; species Bufo bufo. The sequence goes on along the minus strand of NC_053390.1, from coordinate 151,685,269 downwards.
CAAAGCAAGGTCCATTAAGGCATTATTGGGTAAGTTTGCTGTGGAAGAACTTGACTGGCCTGCCCAGAGCCCTGACCTCCACCCCATCACATTAGGGATGAACTAGAATGGAGACTGCGAGACAGGTCCTCTCATCCAACATCCGTGTTGGACCTCACAAATGCTCTTTTTGATGAACAGGCAAAAATTCCCAAACACATGCCAAAATCTTGTAGAAAGTCTTCCCAGAAGAGTGGAAGTTGATTTAGCTGCAAAGGGGAGACCAACTCCATATTAATAACTATGGATTTAATATGGGAGGTCATAAAAGCTCCTGTAGGTGTAACGTGTAGTTGTCCCAATACTTTCGTCCATGTAGTGTAGGATGCTACATACACAGATAGACAGACAGACCGACAGACAGACACACAGAGGCAATCAGTCAGTGGGAAGTTGCTTGGAAACCGTGACAGTTGCAAAGCTAACAAATGTATTAAACTAGTCACCATTTATCAAATTAGTCACCAAAAAGTCATAATCTTACCCAAGAATCTTGGCACAATCATCATAATACTTCATAGAGTTCTTCACAAAGCTGAATCCGTTGACATCGCAGACATAAGACTGGCCATTTGCGCGAAGCAAATCGAAACCACATACAGTTTGCTGTTAGAGTCAATGAAAATAAAGGACATGTACAGTACATTTAATAATTCAAGAGAATTTGTTGCATTTCATTGTCAATGTTGGTAGATCTGGAACACACACATGCTGCTCATGTCCACTGACCTCTCATGGGATGAACTGAAGGAGTTATCAAGGAATTGATAATGATGATCTATCCTCAGGATAAGTCATGATTATCACATCAGCGGGGGTTTGTTTCAGTGAGCCGCTGCACTCACCTGAGCTCTCCAAGCCCAGCGTCATCCATTATATAGAAGCTGTGCTTGGTATCCCAGCTCAGCCCCATTCAATGCAACTAGGCCATGTGACCGATGGACGGCGATGTCACATGGCCTAGGAAGAGGCCGGTGCTTTGAGAGCTGATCGGCAGGGGTCCTGGGTGTTGGACTCGCGCGGATATGGACATTGATGACCTATCCTGAGGATAGGTCATCAATATTAATTACCGGATAACCCCTTTAAGGCTGCGCTCACACGGGCGAGATTTCCGCACGGGTTCAATGCGGTAGGTGAACGTATTGCACCCGCACTGAATCCCGACCCATTCATTTCAATGGGGCTGTTCAGATGAGCGGTGATTTTCACACATCACTTGTGCGTTGCGTGAAAATCGCAGCATGCTCTATATTCTGCGTTTTTCACGCAACGCAGGCCCCATAGAAGTGAATGGGGTTGCGTGAAAATCGCAAGCATCCGCAAGCAAGTGCGGATGCGGTGCGATTTTCACACACGGTTGCTAGGTGAAAGTCTATTCACTGTATTATTTTCCCTTATAACATGGTTATAAGGGAAAATAATAGCATTCTGAAATCAGAACGCTTAGTAGGTGATCAATTGAGGGTTAAAAAAATAATAATAATTAACTCACCTTCTCCTCTTGATCGCGTAGTTCCCGGTCTCTTCTTTACTTCTTTAATGATGAGCTGTGGGCTAAAGGACCTGTGGTGACGTCAGATCACATGCTCCAATCACATGGTCCATCACCGTGGTGATGGACCATGTGATTGGAGCATGTGATCTGACGTCACCACAGGTCCTAGCCAGTAGTTCATAATTAAATAAAGTAAAGAAGAGACCGGGAACTACGCGATCAAGAGGAGAAGGTGAGTTTATTTTTTTATTTTTTTTAACCCTCAATTGATCACCTACTAAGCGTTCTGTTTTCAGAATGCTATTATTTTCCCTTATAACCATGTTATAAGGGGAAATAATACAATCTACACTACAACTAACCCAAACCTGAACTTCTGTGAAGAAGTTCGGGTCTGGGTACCACAGTCGGTTTTGCAAAACACATTGCACCCGCGCGATAAAAACTGAAAATCAGAACGCAATCACAGTCAAAACTGACTACAATAGCGTACCTAATCGCGCGGGTTTGCCACAATACACCGGGACGCATCCGGACCTAATCTGGACACGCCCGTGTGAACCCACCCTAATACATATTAGGCCTAAGACACAAGGCCATATGCAAGATCTAAACAATCAGCCTATGCCGTATTACGGAGAGGTTTCCAACAAAAGCCCCAAAGCGGTCTGCCATCATCTCAGAGCCACAGCACGGATTGCACACCACCCTAAAGGTCTGTGCACTCATTCAGGCTTTTTAAAGCCAAAATCAGGTGCGATAGAGAAAGCATTAAAGGGCAGATATAACTTCTCCAAATTTTTTTCAATCCACTCCTGGTTTTGTCTTCAAAAACTGCATTAAAAAGCCCTGAATGTGTGGCAGCACCCTAGCAGTTAATGAATAAATTAGGCTACCTGAATTTAGATAGATATAGATCATGCTCAATCCAATATTTATTCTAAGGTTAGGGATACACCTCAAATTTTTTGTCACACTACAAGAAATTTGTTCTAAAATCACTGTCTATAGGAAATTTATGGATTAGCTTGAAAATCGCTCCCAAATCGCTGCAGCCAAGTAATCAGCCGGATAAATTCAATTGCAGTGATTGTCAGTTCGCAGTGTTCGCCTGCGAACACATGCAGGCTGCCATCTTGACTCACCCGTCCGGCGATGCACAGGTAAGCCCTTACCTGTGCCTGTACGCAAATGCAGGCAGTTCCGAGAACAGCCCGATGAAGGCCCCCAGGGGCTGTTCTCGGAACTGCCTGCTCCCGGTGACCGCATTTGATTTCAGACCGGCTCGCGCACAGGCACAGGTAAGGGCCGGAGTCAAGATGGCAGCCCGCATGCGTTCGCAGGCAAACACTGCGAACTGACCATCACTGTTCAATTGTAATCACCAATTTTACAGCAACAGATTTTAATGTTACTCTATGGATGAAAAAGTAGCTTGGAAATTGCGCTGAAATCACAGCAATTTTTTCCTCGATTAAATCGTTCCAGCAGTACTCGGTTGGTTGAAGGAATTTTGAAGCGAATTTCAAGCTACTTAATGCATTACCTATAGAGTGATTTCAGATCAAGTTTTAGTAATGTGATAAAAGAGTCTTGGTGTGGTCTCAGCCTAAAGCCTGTTGCACAAGAACGTTGTGCATCCGTTCCGTGCAATGGGGACCGCAATTTGAATGGGTCCGTGATCCGTCCGCACCGCTAAAAAATAGAACGAGTTCTATTTTTATGCGGTGCGGAGGCATGGACAGAAACACCACGGAAGCACTCTGTAGTGCTTCCGTAGGGTTACGATCAGTGCTTCTGTTCTGCATCTCCGTGATTGCGGACCCATTCAAGTGAATGGGTCCGCATCAGTGATGCGGTGTGCACACGGGCCGGTGCCCGTGTATTGCGGACCCGCCATATGCAGGCCGCAATACGGCCACAGGCACACAACGTTCATGTGCAAGAGGCCTAAAGGAGTTATGTTAATTTGGGAGCTGGATTGATTAATATGGTTTATTTTAAGAAAGGAGTCCGACCCCCTTTCGATTCTGAACATTTAGGGTATGTTCACACACCAGGATTAATTCCAATGTAAATTTCCTTTGAAGGTGTCAGACCTGGAACTTACCTTTTATTGTCGCCAATTAAAAACAGAATAATAAAATCACACACCGGAGGTAAAATACACATGTGGAAGCATAAAAATCTTGCAAAGAGGATCTAGCGGTAATTCCTGGCCTGAACTTCCAGCACTGCCGGGGTCACATAGCATTACATTGATTTATGATGCCATGTAACCCTTACAGTTCTGGAATGTATTGGATAACACTTACAGCATTATATATTAATAAAACTTTGTGGCACTCGGCCGTCTGCTTGCTGCTGGAAGTCAGGTTCCTACCCCATCTTAAAGTAACAATAAATACTCCAGCGTTTATGATGCAAAAGAATAGGTATTTATTGGATAGTGCGGCTGTATGATACTTGTGACGTTTCGGCCACACTCTGGTGCCGCTTGGTAGATAGAAGTCCTGGGAAATAGGCGTGCAGGAAAGAGTGCAACAGCACTGAGGGAGAAGGCGTCTTTCCCCTCAGTGCTGTTGCACTCTTTCCTGCACGCCTATTTCCCAGGACATCCATCTACCAAGCAGCACCAGTTTGATGAAGGTCAGAGTGTGGCCGAAACGTCACAAGTATCATACAGCCGCACTATCCAATAAATACCTATTCTTTTGCATCATAAACGCTCGAGTATTTATTGCTACTTACAGCATTATGTCAGTGTCATCCAATACACTCCAGAACTGTAAGGGCTGTTTCACACGAGCGAGTCCCAGACATCCCAACCTGCAAAAACTCATTTCAGTGAGTTTTTTTTTTTTCTTTCACAAACTTTTTATTACATTTTCCAAACATATGCAGTATCTGCACACTTTGCTCTATGGTGTGGAGGACTAGGCTCATTACCCTGCCCCAAATTATCATATTTATGTATATGATTAAAGGGATTCTGTCACCACCTACAAGCCCTGTGAGCTAAACATCTGCTCATGTCCAGGGTAGCATTCTGATTTCTAAGGTGGCCTTATAAAAGCTATTTGTGGTTTTATTCTGCAGAAAAACAGGTTTTACTAACCTGTCAATCATTGAATTAAGGTGCCCAAGCAGGGGAGGTCTGTGGATGCATGGTGCCCGGCCTCACGCATCGCCGTTCGTGCCCAGCGCCGCCTTCTACTCCTCAGTGCCGCCTCTCCCTCCCCTCCCGTTTTGAGATCCCGCGCGTGCGCACAGGCTCAGCCTGATGCGCCGTTGCGGACTGCTGGCATCGGCTTCTTCTTGCACTGTGCACACGCGCCGAGAAGGGGGCACTGCTACAGGTTGCCGGAAAGGTTTACTGCGAGTAAACTAGAGATGGGAAGTTCGGATCTTTCACATGAACCGATTCATGAATCGAATCTTCGGTTCATTCGCTGACCTGACAAGAAGCAAGTGAACCGAAGCTTAGGTTGCGCAATGCGCATGCGCGGATGCTTCGATTCACTTGCTGACTCGCTGAGTCGGCTCTTGGTCTGAGTCAGGAAGTTTATTCTTTAAAACCCTGGGTGTAATTATCTACCCCACTGTAGGAAAAAACAAGCATCCAGGGGGGGTGAATTGAACACTGGGGTAAATAATATAATAAAAATGGAGGGTTAAATGTGTAAATGTATTTTTTTTAAAAATGCATCTCTCTCAATAGTTCTATAGCTACTGAATGAGACAGAAGAAGGGATGCCTTTAACATATAGATCTCCTTGAGAAGCCAATTTGACCCTAAAGGGTTAATTCAACACTCTGTCCTGTCACTTCTCTTATCTCTCTGCTATCAGTAAACCTTTCCGGGATATATTGTCTCACATGAGGGCGTCAGGGAGCTGCTATCTAATAGCGGGAGACTCCCTGAACCTCCGGGAGACTTGAGATCCCTGGAGTCCATTGCGGGAATCTCGCTCCGCGTGAGTGTGATCCTCCGCTCTGGACTTGCAGGAGCGCACGGCATTATCATGATTTATAATGCTATGTGTCTCTGCTTGACCTTATTTCTACAGGATCATACTGACAGCTTTATGTCACTATGATTATGTGGAAAAAAGGCCATGCAGAGACACATAGCATTATAAATCATGATAATGCCGTGCGCTCCTGCAAGTCCAGAGCGGAGGATCACACTCGCACACGGAGCGTGATTCCCGCAATGGACTCGCTCGTGTAAAACAGCCCTAAGAGAGTTACATAGCATCATAAATCAATGTAATGCTATGTGACCCCGGCAGTGCTGGAAGTTCAGGCCGGGTGCCGCGGTGTGGACTTGCAGCGAGACACTCACTCGTCTGAAAGGGGCCTAAGGGTGATATGATACTGCCCGATCTTCGACGATGATAGCACATCTACTGGAGCTCATTTGCGCCAGCCTGATTACACAGTCTGATGCAAACTGAATGCGGGAGGAACGATTTTATTCATTATCAGGGATGTGCTGCCAATAATCAGGCATCTTTAATCCTGAAAACGAACAAGCTGTACATCAGCTGATCGAATGCCCGATTATACGAGGCAATTATCAGGAGCGAGCATTCCTATGAATACTTGTTCTCAATAATTTGACAGATTATAATGTAGGGACTCTATAAAAATACACAGTTTATCTACTAGACGTAGGCCAGAATATTTCACTAATAGGCATATGAAGGCAACACCAATGGAAATACATTCATGATGTATTGTGAACAGTACATGCAAATCTATCTTTACAAGATATTGCTGACTTTTATTTTACAGTAAAACGAGCAACCTCTTGGTGGCCATTACATTCTGATCTGAGGGAGGGGAGCTTAGTCTGAAATGTGTTATCTTAAAGGGACAGTGCAGTGTCATGACATTGAAGACTTGTCCTCAGGATAATATCAGATCGGTGAGGTCCGAATCCCAGCAGCCCCGCCAATCAATTGTTTGAAGGGACCGTTGAGCTTGTGAGAATGTCCACTTCAATGTTTACCTGCACGCCGTCTACTTTGTGATGGCGGTGCAGTGTAATTACAGCTTCTTCTCAAAGTCATTCAAGTAGGACAAACAGCATCATCAATATCGTGAAACCAGTGAGCTGTGCCAGTATTGCTAATCTTAAACAGGTTTTCCATAAAAATACATTGAAGACCTTTTTTTTTGGATTATTGCATGGAGATCCCACCCTCAGAACTCCAAGCAATAATCAGCAGAACAGAGGAACGTCACTGTCTGGTCCACTCTTGCCCCTTCAGGGTTTATCCAGGAACATGCTTAAAATGCCCATTACACTGCTAGTATTGATGACAGAAATTCACCTTTTAATCACTTACTGGCAGAACACAAATAAGTCTTTATGTGTCCACTGGACATTCATTCATTAGGGGAGCGCCCCTCTACTCTTGAGCAACACCTCCAGCAGCCTCCTGCATCATCAGATGTCCTCTCAGCCTCAGGAGACAACAACCAAGAGGGGAGGGAAGGAGTTTGGGAGAGGTTTCCACTGAGAACTCATGACCCTAATGGAGGAACACCTAGCGGCCCCGCTTACTGACAGTTCTCTCTATGCTTAATAATACAGTGCTAGCTGTCAATCACTAGACTCCTAAGCACAGAAAGAGCAGAGATATAAATTTATAAATTACAAGTTTTACTGAATTTTTTTCCAATAAAACTATACAGAAATCTGCTCTCCCTGCTCTAGAACATGCTGCCAGCAGATTACATTGCATTTTCATGGTGCAATGTTCCCCTTAAGGGCGTCTAAACTGCTGATGTGTTCATTTAAACCTTTTATTTTTATAGGTTCATTTTATAAAAGCTGCAGCAAGTGACTGTCATTCATTGGATCCTGGGAACCTAATGAACAGCACACATGAGAAGTGACTACTACAGAGCAGTGTTAGGGCTCTTTCAGACGATCATGTCCTGTGTGGAAATCACGCTCCGTGTAAAAGCTATTGTCCGTTATGGACGCGGCTTGTTTCTCAGGATCACACGGCATTATACTGATTTATAATGCTGTGCGTCTCTGCATGACCTGTATCTACTGAATTATAGTGACAGCATTGTGTCAGTATAAGGCCTCATGCACACGGCCATTGGGTGGCCGTATTGCAGCCCGCAAACGGCGGGTCAGCAATCCATGGCCACCGGCCGTGTGCACCCCGCATCACGGATGCGGACACATTCACTTGAACGGGTCCGCAATTCCGGAGATGCAGAACTGAGTCACGGAACACCAGAAGCACTACGGAGTGTTTCCGTGGTGTTTATTTCCCATTGTTCCGCAGCGCAAATAAATATGACAGGTCATATTTTTTTGCGGTGCGGACAGACCACAATTCCCCAATGCACGGAACGGCCGTGTGCATGAGGCCGAATTCTGTAGAAGTAAGGTCATACAGAGACAAACAGAATTCTAAATCCCGATAATGTCATGCACTACTGAGAAACATAAGGGAGAATCCCGTTCATACACGGAGCGCGATTTCCACACAAGACATGCTTGTCCGCAACTAGCCTTAGGCTTTTATAAAATTGTTGGGTTTTTTTTGTTTTTTTTTAAGAAAAAAAAAATATTCTTTTCACATTGACCTCTTTACGAAGTGGCAATTAGGAAACAACCAGAAACATGAAATGTAACTGCAGACGTGTAAAAGAATGGAGGGTGAAGGAAAGTTCTGTGTGCTGTGCCATAAATGTCATCTCCTGATCACTCACCTTGAAGGCGAGGCACACTTTCCAGGCTATTAGTTTCTCTCTGGCGTTTAAAATAACAGGATACCGAACTTCTTTGCCTTCACTGTCCCTTTCTACCTTGCCATCCAATGCAGGAGACTTTCGAGCTTCAGCATGGGCATAGTCTGGCCCCACAGTATAAACCTGCATTAGATGAAAAGAAAACAGTAAGTGGCGGAGACGGCTCCGAGTCTGAGTGCAATGACGCATCACAGGAGAACGCACAGCACCATCATCTAATCTGTCTGAGAATCATCCAACGACCAGGCAGGGATTTTAGGTCTATTCTCAATCTTAACTCCGGTTAAAAGAGGGCAATACCTTGACATCAGTGCCATCAGTGGGCATAAACTCCTCATAGATATATGCACCAGTCTTCCTCACACTGCTTTCAGGTGAATATACGCTGCTACGACTACCAATCTAGGAAACCGGAAAAACGCAGGAATACAGTTAGTACAAGCGGAGGAAAAATAATGACACTTACCCACAAAATAAAATACAACCATATAAATACAAGGAGACATCTGCCATAGTGCGATATGAAGAGTGAGGTTAAGGGTCCACAATATCCGCAATACACCCGGCCGGCACCCCCATAGAACTGCCTATTCTTGTCCGCAATTGCGGACAAGAATAGGACACGTTCTATTTTTTTCCAGAGCCGCGGACCGGAAGATCGGGGGCGCGCTCCGGAAATGCGGATGCGGACAGCACACTGTGTGCTGTCCGAATCTATTACTGCCGCATAGAGAATAAACGGGTCCGCACCCGTTCCGCAATTTGCAGAACAGATGTGGACCCATTCTATAGACGTGTGAATGGACCCTTACTCTGCTAGCAAAATGAAGGCATACGTAAAGGATAAAGAGAGAGATATCATCTCCCTTGTGCCAGAAAAGTTGCTCATCAAAAATTAGGCGTATTCTCCGGCAGCTCAGGGGAGAAAGCACCGGTCTTGATAAATCTCCCTCATAGGGTTCACAAGTCTACTCTGCTGGGTCCCAAAAGGTCTTATATTCAACAGCAATAAAAAGTCAGAGAACCCACCGGGGGTAGAGAATATCCTCAATACAATCTTCTTTAGGGCACTGATCAGTAGTTAATGCGTGCATAGCAATATGGCTCAGTGGTTAGCACTGGTGCCTTGCACTGTTGGGGTCCTAAGTTCAAATCTGACCCAGGACCACATCTGCATGGAGTTTGCATGTTCTCCCCGTGTTTGTGTGGGTTTCCTCCAGGTACTCCGGTTTCCTCCCACACTTCAAAGATATACTGATAGGGACCAGAAGGTTTGAGATTCATGGGTGTGGAATTGGTGCAGAACAGGTGGAGAGGAGAAGACCCCATAGATATACTGATAGGGACCAGAAGGTTTGAGATTCAGGGGGGTAGAATTGGTGCAGAACAGGTGGAGAGGAGAGGACCCCATAGATATACTGATAGGGACCAGAAGGTTTGAGATTCATGGGTGTGGAATTGGTGCAGAACAGGTGGAGAGGAGAGGCCCCCATAGATACACTGATAGGGACCAGAAGGTTTGAGATTCAGGGGTGTAGAATTGGTGCAGAAACAGGTGGAGAGGAGAGGCCCCCATAGATACACTGATAGGGACCAGAAGGTTTGAGATTCAGGGGTGTAGAATTGGTGCAGAACAGGTGGAGAGGAGAGGACCCCATAGATATACTGAAAGGGACCAGAAGGTTTGAGATTCATGGGTGTGGAATTGGTGCAGAACAGGTGGAGAGGAGAGGCCCCCATAGATATACTGATAGGGACCAGAAGGTTTGAGATTCAGGAGTGTGGAATTGGTGCAGAACAGGTGGAGAGGGGGGACCCCATAAAGAATATTAATAAGAAGGAAGCGGAATGTATATATAAAATGCAAACGCTACAACCAAAAAAAAAACTCAGAATTGAGAGGGCTCGTTGAAAGGGCGAGTGAAACGTTTTCAAGAGGTCTACAGTGGGTCCAGTTGCCTTGATTTATTCTTTACAGATATACCATGACCTGGATAAATGAGAACCTTCACAGACATGCTACAACCAAAAGGACTAAACATTGAATGGGACATGAAATCGGTTTGCATGTATTGAAGAGACATGTGAAATGAAGAGCAAGTTATAGTAATAAAGTAGTGGTAGAATGCGGTACCGCAAGAATACAGAAAGCGGAATGCAGAAAGGTTTTCACTGATAAGTCAGAGGAAGAGAATTTGCATGTAGGGGGGTCTAGAACATATGACAGAATAAATTAGGCCAGATCTAAGAAAGGTCGGTTAGGGATAGGGAAATAATATTGAAGCGATATAAGAGACGGCGGTGAAGACATATTTATTTATTTTTAAAGAAAGTGTCCAGTTATTATTTATTAAAGATGAATCGAAGGAGATTTTAAATTTTAAATTTGAGAGACTAATGAGTTTCATATGTGGAAATGACGTGGTTAAATACCGCCCATTCCTGGAGGAAAACCAATTTTTTTCTGGATCTATGCCATGTTAATTATTTTCCAAAGGTGGGGCAGATAAGATCTGAAGACGCCCATGGGTTAAAGGGGTTGTCCGGGTTCAGAGCTGAACCCGGACATACCTCCATTTTCACGGCAGCCCCCCTGACTTGAGCATCGGAGCAGTTCAGCTCCGATGCTCTCTTTTGCACTGCGCTAAATCGCGCAGGGCAAAGGCATTTTTTGGAGATCCGGTGATGTACCGGGGCTCTCCATGGGGCTACCAGGAAGCCCGGTGATGTCACCGGCATTGATGGGCAGGATTTAGCACTGCCCTAGCCAGTAAAACAGCTAGGGCAGCGCTAAAGCCCGCCCATCAGAGCCGATGACGTCACCGAACACACTGCCGGAAGTTTCAGCCTGGCAGTGTGTTGTGATAAACAAAAGAGCCCGTGCCCTGCGCGATTTAGCACAGGGCAAGGGAGTTCATTGGAGCATGAGATGCTCCGATACTAACCTCAGGGGGGCTGCCAGGGTGAAAATAAGGGTATGTCCGGGTTCAGCTTTGAACCCGTACAACCCCTTTAATGTATGGGTATTTTTATGGGTTTTATTTTATTTTTTTGCGTGGTATTGAATGGTATCAAGTAGCGCAATACTTATTCTTGGTATTGAAATCGAATCGAAATTTTGGCATCGTGAAAACTCAATTTTAGTGCAGCAGTAAGGGAATCAATGTGCACAATCATGGCAAAATGAGAGAGTGGTGAGACTAACAGCGCAGGTATCATTGCCCTAGCCCTCAGACAACCTATCCAATGCACCCTCTAACATATGACTTGTATGGAGTCACACAGCCCCCAAAAGAGGGCACTGTAAAGTCTTCAGAGATGTGATGCCAGACAAGCTGGCACATTTTAACATTATCAAACAGAAAGAATGTCACCTTTCGGAAAAGCCTCTGACTCCCGCCTCCGGCAGATGTTGGGTAGTAAATGTAGACGTTGTGATCCTCCGCACTAACCGGCTTCTCTACGAAAGGTTTCTGGAATATCTCCCCGTTCACCTCCACGTGATCCTCACCTTCTATTAAATTACATTCTGAAAAAAAAGAATAAGGGTACATTCACACGACCATGTGTAACCCTTTCCGTTTTGCGAACAAAAGACTTATTAATGAGTCCATTTACACATCCGCAAAATGGGTCTGCATCCGTTCCGCAATCTTGCGGAACAGGTGCGGACCCATTCATTTTCAGTGGGGCCGGAATGTGCTGTCCACATCCGCATTTCCAGATCCGCACTTCTGTTCCGCAAAAAAATAGAACATGTCCTATTCTTGTTGCGGACAAGAAAAAAAGGCATTTTCTATGAGAGTGCCGGCGATGTGTGGTCCGCAAAATGCGGAACGCACACTGCCGGTGTCCGTGTTTTGCGTATCCGCAAAACACACACGGACGTGTGAATGGACCCTAACAGTTACAGGTACTAGGTAGTAGTTAACGCTAATAACCTAAAGAGGAGCTAGGACAGGCGGGGGAAGGGGAGGTTTAGTAAATGATAACTCCGGCACTTTCCAGCTGCTATACCTTCGCTTTTATACATTACCTGCCGGAAACGCCAACGAACAGCTATTTGGATCAGTCTTGTAAGGTGTTGGCTAACACAGTGTCAAGGAAATCCACTAGTAAACCAGGCACACTCCTTGAAGGCCTAGCTCAGCTGAATGTAATGATACCTTTTACTTCAAGATCTGGTGCATGAGCAGCAAAGTGCACCAATGGCGGGCCCAAACCACTCTGTGCACCACTGCTCCTCCTACTAGCCCCTTACTCTCCTCCTTGATTGACAGGGCCAGGAGAAGGAGAGTCTGGAAGAGTAGGCAGGAGGAGCAAGGGTGCATTGAGTGACTTTGGCCCACCCTATGTGCACTTGACCTTCAATTTGTATAAGGATTTACGGAGTACGGAGACTGTATCCCTTTAAATGGGTACACCAGCCTAAACTAAACTAATCAAAACTCTACATTCTACAGTGAAATGATGCTGCGCCATTTCTGTAACTCCCATCAAATTATGGAAACAGCATAACATAGGCTGCTCGGTCCCTTCTGTAATCCTGCCACCATTGGCTGAGATGGAAATAACAAAACAAATAAAGACAGGTAGGAGAGTGTTAGGTCCCAGGCTACTTGAGAAACCTTGGCGTGGTGCCCGGGCTTAGACATGTTCTACAGCGTAGGACATGTTGACTAATCTCTCAATTTTAAAATCAGTTTGTGGGTTTAGTGAGACCGCAGAGTGCACCTGTCTGTTATTTGTTTTGTTATATTGTTATATTAATTATGACATCCGCACTTGTTACCTTGTGTAGGAGGTCTATTGTGGTACTTGTGGTTCACCGCGGGCATCCTCCACCGTATGCATTTTGCTGGGGGAGCCACAAGTGCAGGATTTGCTCCCCTATATATATGCACAACTGCATGTGGGTTTGAGCACCTCCTGCTAATGCCAACTTGTCTTCTGAGATGGAAATAACCCTTTAAAGAGGTAATCCAGGATTAGAAAAGGATGGCTGCTCTCTTTAGAAAACGAGATTTTTGTATAACTTACCAGTAAAATCTCTTTCTCGCTCTTTCCTTGGGGGACACAGAAGACCTTGGGTATAGCTCATCTCCATAGGAGGCGTGACACTAAGTGAAAGCTGTTAAGCCCCTCCTCCACAGCTATACCCTCAGCCTGGAGAGAGAGACTGCCAGTTGCGTGTCCAAGCAGTGAGAAAAGGCAAAGTCCAACAAGGAACCAACAAGCCAACTACCCAACGGGTAACACAAACTCGGAAACCGTGTAGAGAAAAACAATGAATGGGTGGGTGCTGTGTCCCCCAAGGAAAGAGCGAGAAAGAGATTTTACTGGTAAGTTATACAAAAATCTCGTTTTCTCGCCCAGTTTCCTTGGGGGACACAGAAGACCTTGGGACGTTCAAAAGCAGTCCAAAAGGGGAGGGACCACAGCTCCAAGGCGAAGCACCCGAAGGCATCAAGGAACCGCCGCCTGCAGACCCAGGCGGACCAAAGCAGCATACGCCGAAGCCAGAGTATGCACCCTGTAGAACTCTGTAAAGCGTGCAAGGAAGACCTGTGGCCGCCTTGCTCAAATGCATGGCTGAAGCCCAATGCCTCCTGCCCAGGAGGCACCGACCGCTCTGGTGAAATGAACGGTGACAGCAAAGGCAGAATCCTGCCCTCGGTGCGGTAACCTCAGCAATAGCCAATCTGATAAAGCGGAGGAAAACCACCCTGGAGTCCGTCAACTCTAAGCGCGGACCTCCAGGAAACCCAAGAGACCGAACGTCGACAAGAGTCGGAGATCTCCAAGTAAAACCGGCAAGGCCCAAACAACGTCCAAATCGGTGAAGTGTTGAAGCGAAAGGCAATACCACCTTCAGAAGGAAGGAACGGGATGTAGAAACAGCCCTGTCCTGGGAAAAGACAGAAGGCTCAGAACAAAAAAGGGGCCATTCAGGCACCCGTCAGAGACACGACTGATACGGAAACACAACCGTACAGGACAGGCGGGGTAGAGAGAACTTCTGTAACGGCTCCAAGGAAAAGATTGGAGCGCCGAGAGCTCAGTATGTAGTTCCCAGGACGGTACCGAGGACAGTACAGAGGAACCCAAGAGCCATTTCGAGTAAGAAGGTCTTGTCAGGCCCAGAGGGCCGGGGAACGCTGGAAGAGGAAGAACAGCGCTGACACTTGACACCTCAAGTAAAGGAATCTCAGTCCCAGGTCCAGGCCGGACTGGAAAAAAGACAGAACCATGGGGAGAGAAAAAGTCAGAGTGGGGAATGCACAGCTTCCCACAGAACCCCAGACAAAAAAACCATAAGTCTTACGACAGATCCTGGACGAAAATACAGCCAGGAGCGGACAATAGCGAACCCGCTGGAGTCGCCTGGCAAGCGGGCGAAAACCCAATGTGATCAGGCGCAGACCAGTAACACGGGCAGAAGTCGACAAAACTGGTCCAGTCGGCCCCCGAGCAACGTTGTCCCGTATCCACCCGAGTGAGGGAGCAGAAGGACAGACGGAACGGAACCAAAGGGTCCGCCCAGTATCCGCCAGATGCCAGGACAAGACAGGCTAAAGTCCATGCTGATGTAGCCATGTTCTACAGTCCCGGTGTGGGAGATCAAAGGACAATCTGGACCGAAAGGTAGTCCCCCCAAGTTACCGAGAAGGTAAGTCTACAGCAGGACCATTGTCTTAGAATGGACCACGCAATCTGCACTCAGCGGGAGGACAGAACGCGGTAGACTCGGTAAATAGGCACAGCCAATACAGCCAGTGTGAACAAGGGAGACAGTACGAGGCCAAAAGGAACACCGGAACCATCCACATGAACAACCATGCTCTCCCCAGAGGGGAGGACAGTGAAGTCTGGCGGGACAGAAGCCACATCGGAGTGATCTGTACCGAGCGGGAGCCAAACAGAGCCAGCGAGATAAGGTAGTCGAGACAGAGGCCGGCATAACACCCTCCAACCGAACGGAGGAGTGGGCAACAGGGAAGCCATAGGACAGCTCAAAAGCAGAACCCTGCTACACTGTGAGATGCCCGGTTCACCGCCTCGCAGAAGGCGAATACCCTGAAGAACCCAAGGTGGAGGTCCTCCGACCTGGGTAATCGAGCACCCAAGAGAATTTGGGTGACCTTCCCGAGAAAAGCGGCCCGCACTTGGTAGCAGATCAGACTGAAGCGTAGAGGCGCCAAGAGGAAGGACTCATACCACACTACATCCGAAGAGGAGGAAATTTGAGCAGGCAAGGGAACCGCAGTCCTGCCAGAGCCAACGAAGAATTTGAGGGGCGCTCCAGACAACAGCACTCTCGACCATGTGACCACTAGCGCAGGGAAGCAATACCGCGGAAGGACGAATGGGCACGCATCTAGGAACCACGAACACTCCCTGGGATGAAGGGCCAACTAAATGAATGAGTACCACCCAGCTCCGTGCAGCATAGAGCAAGTAGAGCCCGTCCGGGTCAGGTGGACAGAATGAACTCCTTAGAGACGAGTGCAAGGCTTGCGGCAAGCATCGTATCCCAAGAAAACAAAAGTATGCCGCAGGAAGCAGATGAGGCATACGTACGAGCAGCCCGTAAGCAGTGAGAAGGCCAACCCACCTACAGGAGGAGAAGGCATACACGGCCCAAACAACGCACAAGAACGTCCGCTCACTGCAAAAAGGTTAATTCAGCGAAAAAGGGGGCTCGCCACAGAGTGCCACAGCATGTACGTAATTGCAAAGTGCAACCTGCAAGGGAGTTATGCACAAGCCTAGTATAGCATGCGATGGAACGCAAGCAGTCCGCCCCGAAAGGGGGGAAATTGTATCTGGCAAACTGCAGTCGGCAAGAGTGCAAAGGCCGGTCCCAAAAGGGAGTGATGCCTAAGGCCGTACCTACTTCAGAGAAGCAGGACATACCATATAATCCAGCAGGAACGCAGGAGGTCCACCTAGTGAAAGGGGAACATGCACAGGGTTATCCTAGCATTAAGTGAGTGTGCAATAATACACCCAACACTGACTTAGCGAGAGTGCAACTACTCTGCCAATGAAGGGGGACATGTACAAGTCCAGCACAGCCATACAAGGACAGCCGTGAATCTCATGAGCGTGCCAAATTCTGCCCATGGAATGTGGGGTGGTCACGCACAAGGCCAGCACCGTATCCAATGGGAGTGCAAGCGTTCCACCCATGTTAGAGGGCCATGCTCATGGCCAGCAAGGTATCCGGTGAGAGTAGCATGCCGCCCAGAAAAAAAGGGGGGGTAATGCACATGGCCAGCATCTCATCCAGGGAGAGTGCGTGCACCCGCCATGTATGGGAGTCATACACATGGCCAGCAACGTACTGGTGAGAGACAAACACAGTCAGTGAGAATGTGTGTATGTCACCTGAGGAAGGAAGGCATGCCCATGGCAGGCAGCGAATCCAGCGAGAGTGCGTACACCGCCCACGGAAGAGGGGTCATGCATATGGCCGACAGCGGATCCAGCGAGAGTGCAAGCACCCCGCCATGTATGGGGTACATGCACATGGCCAGTAACGTACCTGCGAGAAAACAACCACAGACAGAGGGATGTATGTATGCTGCCTGAGTCATGCCTATGGCTGGCAGCGAAACCAGAGAGAGTGCAGCATAGTAACATAGTACATAAGTACATCATAGCCCATCAGAGAGAGTGCAGCGTTCCGCCTAAGGAAGGGGGTCGTGCACATAGCCAGTACCGTATCCGGTGAGAGTGCAGTATTCCGCCTAAAAAGGGGGGTCATGCACATGATCGGCAACAAATCCAGTGAGAGCGCTGCCTTCCGCCCATGGAAGGGGGTCACGCGCATGGCCGACAACGAATCCAGTGAGAGCGCTGCGTTCCGCCCATGGAAGGGGGTGACGCACATGGCCGGCAGTGAATCCAGCGAGAGTGCAGCGTTCCGCCTAGACAAGGGGGTCGTGCACATGGCCGGCAGCAAATCCATAGAGAGTGCAGCATTCCGCCTATGGAACGGGGTCGTGCACATGGCCAGCACCGTATCCGGTGAAGGTGCAGTATTCCGCCTAAAAGGGGGTCATGCACATGGCCAGCCGGCAGCCAGGGAGAGTGCAGTATCCCGCCTAGGAGGGGGGGGGGATGCACATGGCAGGCACCATAACTGGAGAGATGATGAATGCTGCCTACGGAAGGGCCGCATGCACTTGGCCAGCGCCGTATCCTGGAAGAGGGCAGGAAAACCGCCTAAAAGGGGAAATGCCCTAGCAGCGACGCAGGTTGGGAGCGCAACACTATGCCGCCTGTGGAAAGAGGGCATGCAGACATGCAGCACTACTGATGAGGCTGCAGCGTCCTGCGCAGTCCAAAAGAAATCTGTTATTATTATTATATATATATTTATTATTATTTCTTTTTTTTTTTTTTTTTTTTTTTATTAAAAACACAGCCTCTCTGAGGCTAAAGGGGGCCACCATATAGGGGCACAGATGGTCAGGAAAAAGGAAAAAAGGGGGGCCAGCCATACAGGCCCATAGGGATCCGGCCTGTACCCAAAGGGTTAACATGGATCCGGCCTGGAGGGTGGCGCTGAGATCCCCTGGGGGCGGAGGAACCTCCCGGCGGGAAAAATTCGCGCCTGGAGAAGTTCCCGCCCCCTCCACCAGAGGCCGGAATTTTGCGGCCTTGTAGCCCACCCCGCCGGCCGGAAGAGTCAGGGGCCCAGAATGGCGGCTTGCCCGGAATGGCGGCTTGCCGGCCGCGGGAGCCCACCCTGCCGGCCGGAAAAGTCAGGGACCCGGAATGGCGGCCTAGCAGGCCGCGGAGCCTGGGCTAAGATTTTTGCAGCGCCCGGCCGCATCGGAATACCAATGTCGGCCGGAGGCGAGGCCTTACTCCACAGCCGTCAGGAGCCTCAAGCCTGGAGCAACACTCCGGTAGGAGATGTAGGGGGGGACCCAGAGACCGGGTGCCTGTGCTGATAAAGAAATAAACTATGTTGCCGCTTCTGTAGCTGGCTGTGGAGACAGCCACTGGCTGCATGTCTGTGGGAGCCAGGCAGGGGGGGGGGGGGGCAGAAGGAGATTGCCGGCATAGATCCAGCAGGGGACTAGAGGCCCAATATGGGGGTCAGGCACGCAGGAGACCAGGGTGGGGGGGTGGGGGACGTAGGGCTGGTGAAGCCAATCTCTTACCACAGCCGTCTTCACCCTCGGTCCATTCCAGCAGGGTCGCCCCTTCAGCTACTGGCACCGTAGTGGCAGGACGCTGGAAGAGGGACTTGGCGTGCGGGCGACCCTTGCGCTGGCGGGATGTAGGGGAGCTGGGCTGCCCTGATCCACCTTGTCTTCTGTGGGGGAGGCAGCAGTGCGGGTGACCGGCACTGGCGCAGCTCAACCCCGGGAGAACAGAGAGGTCTAGTGCGTCTCTGTTATCCCTGATGATCTGGAACAAAAAGAAAATAAAAAAGTAAAAAACTAAAATTTAAACAAGGAGAAACCAGCCCTGCAGAGCAGGGAGTGTCTTGCCTCCTTGGACACTAAGCAAAAAACTGGCAGTCTCTCTCCAGGCTGAGGGTATAGCTGTGGAGGAGGGGCTTAACAGTCTTCACTTAGTGTCACGCCTCCTAGGGAGATGAGCTATACCCAAGGTCTTCTGTGTCCCCCAAGGAAACTGGGCGAGAAAATAGCACCACACCTGTTTACAGGTAGTGTGTAGTACTGCAGCTCAGCCACATTCACTTAGAGGTGAACTACAATACCACATATAACCCATGTATTTCTAATCCTAGATAACACCTTTAAAATATACAAAGTAACTGATGGAAATTGAAGAACTTTTCCTTAAACTGTCCAGTCTATAGGTTTTATCTGCCAAAACCTCAAGGTTCATCACTGCAGGACAGTAAATGGGGCCAAACATCTTAGACAGCTGTCACTTCAGAGGGCTTATTTCCCCCGATTCTCTCCCAACCCACACACCCACTTTTGGCCGAATGTGCATGTGTTCTCAATAAGAGGGGAATAATCTCCTTTGAGGACCAAAGGTTTGGTGAAGTCGAAACTGAAGATGCGTCAAATTACTCTCAATATCTGCCATTGGTGGCACCCGTAGGTAGGGAATAGGAGGCCATGGAGCAACTTCTGAGCAGAGATGAAAGTCCTTAAGGTAGCCATCATCTAATGTGCACTCCGCACATTAGATGATGGCTACCTTAAGGACTTTCATCTCTGCTCAGAAGTTGCTCCATGGCCTCCTATTCCCTACCTACGGGTGCTCTGCTTAGTATAACAGATATTCATGGAGCTGACTGCTTTGGATTACAATAATTCACAGTGAGGTCTACCTTGTCATACCCCAGAGTATGTTCTGCTGTAGGGTCCAGTGCTCCACATGTAATACTACAGAAACACATTCTAAAAGCAAACCTCTACCAAATTGCACAGATTTCAGGCTGAAGAAATTATGTGAAATTACTGTAGAACCGGTTGCATGTACAGTATATGAAAATGCATCAACGTAGTGAGGAACACACCGGCCCTGTCCGAGGAGACTGGGTATTTGCCCTATAGAAGTCAGCTTTAATAGTCTTATCATCCACACTTGTGATCTTATGGCCAGTGTCAATGGCTGGAAAAAGGTGATGACAGGTATGTACTGGCTTAAAGAGTCTCAAGGATAAAATGACCTGAATGTCCCGGTCATTATACTGTGATGACTGCAAAGGCTGGTACTGCTTAATAAGGAATGTGAACAGATGGCACGCTGGTCATGTGCTATACAAGCCGGACACCTTCCAGCAGTAACACTTTCCAACTGTTATACATAGAAGGGTGCGGTATAAAAATGTGAAAAAACAAGCACCATTTTAAGGGTTAATTCACACGTCCGCAGTGTTTTGCGGATCTGCAAAACACCAGGCCGGCGGCCGCGGACCGGGAGTTCGGCGGCCGCACACTGTCTGCTGTCCGCATCTTTTCCGTCCCTATTGAAAATAAATGGGTCGGCACCCGTTCCGCATAATTGCGGAACGGATGCGAACCCAAAGTGCGAACGTGTGAATGGACCCTAAGATGGATACATACATCATCTGTGAAGCTGGATGCATGCATTAGATAAGGGTCATGTCGAACTTTAAATTTCAGCAGGCCTGTCCACACAGCTAAAGTGTACGTCAGCCTCCCAACTCTCTCCAATGGCAGATGTCAGGGGAGATATGGATCAGGCAGCTGGAGCCAGAGGTCCCTGTCAGAACACATGCATGCTTGGCTTAGCTGACCTTGCATGTGAATAGAGGGGAGACACAGCCATCTAATGTGCATGAGAGTTACGAGTTACGAAAACAGCGTCAACACAGCAAGATATGGCGTTTCTGCGCTAGAGAGAAAGCATAGCTTGCTGCGTTACGCAGTTTCCGTAACTCTCATGCACGGAAATGGGAGCTACTGAAACAGCGAGCGCCAGAGCACTTTGCCGTTTCCCCGCTGGCTGGTGGTCCAGACTGTCTCATCTTGCCTTAGTAACAGCGAGATCAGACTATCCCTTTAAACTCACCACAAAAACTGTGCTGTGTCGGGAGCTTCTTGGCATGGGTTTCCATTGATGAGCAGCTGCATACAAGTCTTACATCATCAAACACCACGCCAAGCCTCGGATGGAGGAATGGTGTAAAGCACACAACTTCTGGACTCTGGAGCTATAGAAACATGTTCTGTGGAGTCATGAATCAAACTTCTCCAGCTGGTAGTCTGATGGATGGAGAATGCCAGGAGAACATTACCTGTCTGACTGCACCGTGCCAACTGTAAAGTTTAGGGGAGGAAGGATAATGCTATGGGGCTGTTTTTCAGAGGTTGACCAAGGGGTCTTAGTTCCAGTGACGCAAACCCTCAATGCTTCAGAATACCAAGACATTTTGGACAGTTGTATGCTTCCAACGTTAAAGGAACAGCTTGAGCGAGCCACTTCTCTGTTCCAGCCTGACTGTGCCCCAGTGCACAAAGCAAGGTCTAGAAAGGCATGGTTGGGAGAGTATGGTATGGAAGAACTTGACTGGCCTGCGGGAAGCCCTGACCTCAACCGCATTAAACACCTTTGCGATTAACTAGAACGGAGATTGCGAGCAAGGTTCCTCTCATTCAACATCAGTGTCTGACCTCACAAATGCTGTTCTGGATGAATGGGCAAAAATTCCCAGGAACACACTCCAAAATCTTAGAAAAAGCCTTCCCAGCGCTTTACAGACATGGCCCTCACTCACTGGCCAGCTTTAGAGAAATGAAGATTCAGTTTATCAGATTTATGTAATGTGGAAAACATTTTCTGTCGTGGTCTTCCATCATTTTTGGGGGTTGTGATTATTTTATCAAGTTAATACAATCGGTAATTCAATGTCTGGAATGGAAAATCACAACATCCTTCTTATTCTCAATGAAAGAAGAAGTATTTCTACAGCACTTAAGTTGTGCATTGTTCCTGTACAGAAAACTCTGCCCGTTCTTATCTCAAAATACCAGAGAAACCTGTATGAAAGTCACCGACTAAAGGAAAAAAGCTTCCCTAGCAGGTCTTACTAGGTTAGCAGGGCTAAGGTTTCCATGGCCAGCCACACTGCTGAAAATACCTTGAAGGGGACTTATCGGGAGCTTCCTGCTACCCAAACCACAGGCAGAATGAAAAACCATAGTTGTCTGTAACCTGGGACCGTGTCAGTATTTCATGCTGCCCGTGGTTCAGACAGCATGAAGATCCTCACAGGTTCCCTCTATGATATCATCCTGGGGTTCTCTCAGGATAGAGAATATCAGATCATCAGGTGTTTGAAGAGGCCACGCCGCTAACAGGTCTTGGGTGAGCGCTGCGGCTTCCTCACCGTACATTGTACAGCGGCTGTGCTTGGTATTGCATCTCAGGCCTATTCATTTCTATGGGGCTGAGCGGCCGCATAGACCACACAACCAATGTACAGCGACATCACAGGCCTAGGAAGAAGCTTAAGGCTGAGTTCACACGAGCGTGTACGGATAAGGTCCGGATGCGTTACGGCAAACCCGCGCGAGTAGGTACCCAATTGCAGTCAGTTTTGACTGCGATTGCGTTCCGTTGTTCAGTTTTTATTGCGCGGGTGCAATGTGTTTTGCACGCGCATGATAAAAAACTGACTGTGGTACCCAGACCCGAACTTCTTCACTGAAGTTCAGGTTTGGGATCGGTGCTGTGTAGATGTTATTATCACCACGGTGATGGACCATGTGATCTGACGTCACCACAGGTCCTTTAGCCGGCAGCTCATGATTAAAGAAGTAAGAAGAGACCGGCAGCTACACGATCAAGAGGAGAAGGTGAGTTAATTATTTTTTAACCCTCAATTGACCACCTACTAAGCATTCTGTATTAAAGAATGCTATTATTTTCCCTTATAACTATGTTATAAGGGAAAATAATACAGTGAATAGACTGTCACCTAGCAACCGTGCGTGAAAAATCGCACCACATCTGCACTTGATTGCGGATGCTTGTGATTTTCACTCAGCCCCATTCACTTCTATGGGGCCTGCGTTGCGTAAAAAACGCACAATATAGAGCATGCTGCGATTTTCACACAACGTATAAGTGATGCGTGAAAATCACCGCTCATCTGAACAGCCCCATAGAAGTGAATGGGTCCGGATTCAGTGCGGGTGCAATGCGTTCACCTCACGCATTGCACCCTCCCGGAAATCTCGCCCGTGTGAACTCAGCCCAGGACCTATTTAAACAGCTGATCGGCAGGCTGCCGGGAGTCAAACCCCCATCAATCTGATATTGATGACCTATCCTAAGGACAGGCCATCACGATCAAAGTCCTGGATAACTTTAAGGCTTCACTTCTGCGAAACAAAAGAAATATGTGAACGCCACAGACATGGAAACCTTACCTTATCATCTGTACGTTAAAGGGAACCTGTCACCTGGATTTTGGTTATAGAGCTGAGGACATGGGCTGCTAGATCGCCGCTAGCACATCCGCAATACCCAGTCCCCATAGCTCTGTGTGCTTTTATTGTGTAAAAAAAACCGATTTGATCCATATGCAAATGAACCTGATATGTGTCCTGTTTCCGGAGAGGAGTCCAGCGGAAAGGAGCCCAGCACCGCCCCGCGTCCTCCGAATCTCCTCCTTGCTGGCTGACGTCAAAGAGCTGGAGCGCCGAAATCTCGGGATGCGCGAGCTAGCGCATGCGTAGTTCGTTCCCTGTGCTGATGCCAGCACAGGGAATGAACATGATGCCGACACTGCGCATGCGCTAGCTCACGCATCGCGAGATTTCGGCGCTCCAGCTCTGTGACGTCAGCCAGCAAGGAGGAGATTCGGAGGACGCGGGGCGGTGCTGGGCTCCTTTCCGCTTGACTCATCTCCGGAAACAGGACACATATCAGGTTCATTTGCATATGGATCAAAACTGTTTTTTAACACAATAAAAGCACACAGAGCTATGGGGACTGGGTATTGCGGATGTGCTAGCGGCCATCTAGCAGCCCATGTCCCCAGCTCTATACACAAAATCCTGGTGACAGGTTCCCTTTAAATTCCTTAGAGTGCTGCACTGCCTAAATTTTGTAAATGCCAATGCTCACCAAGACAGAATATATGAAAAGGAATTCAGCACTGGACCAAGTCATCGTATGTGACCTCCCCTTCGGATCTGCTCTGTAGTGCTCTATGGCCTTGTCACTGCATTTACACTTCAAGGTGCCAATACTGTAAGCTGGCATCAGTGTAGCCATTACTTCAACATTATACAGATAACCTAACTTAAAGGGGTTAGCCATCTTTTAGATACTGATGACCTAATTATCTGATTGATGGGGGAAGGGGGGGGTGAACACCTGATCAGCAGTTTGTGGCAGGCACAGGACACAGAGCCGGAAGCCGAGAGCTCCATCCACTGTGTGGTGGCTATGCCGGGGTACTGCAGCTCAGCTTTCATTCACTTGAATAGAAGATGAAGTGCAGTAACCCAGCAGGGCCTTCTCATTCTGGCCTCATCCACTATTATCTTTCCAGCGCTAGGGGCTGCTGGAACCAATTTCATACGGATGATCCGAATTTCCGTTTGCACGGAATAGTGATTCGATATTTTTTAATGTAGAACACAAAAGTTCTAAAGCGCCAAAAATCCATGGGAGTGCTAGGCGAGGAACATAGAACACAATGTAGGGTGGATAGGCTCATTACTATCCTGTTACGTACCGTCTGGCTTGTTTGGATCACGATTAAGGACAGCATATCGCGGAAGCAAAATCCCCTCATCTTTAAGGATCCTATAAACCTCCCTCCTGTAAGCAAAAGTACACAAATGTGAAGCCAAAGTGCAAAAGGCCCAATGCGGGTAAACCATCTCCCCGAGCGTCTAGCTGCTCTACTGAAATCTGATAACCAAATGATCACTAGTTCTCTTCTTTGGCATTGCAGGAGCCCGCAGATTGTCACTTCTAATGTCTGGCTAATGACACCATAATTGAGACAGAGGTTGGTGATGTGATTAATACTACAGCAGATATTTCATATCATTCCAGGGAAGGGGGTGTAATTACAAGGCTTGTCCGGGCTTTTAATATTAATGAACCATCCTCAATATAAGATCAGCGGGGGTCCGACACCTGGCACCCCTGCTGATCAGCTGTATAAAGGGAAGGCACATGCAGTGCGCACGAGCCGTCTATTCCTGCTCGCCATAGACATGGCAGCAGCGAGCAGGAACAGAGAAGGGAGACGGTACGTGCGCACTGCATGCACCTATATAGTTGATCACCAGGGGTGCCAGGTGTCGGACCCCCGCTAATCTGATACTGGTGACCTATCCTGAGGATAGTACAAACAAACAGGTAACGGCAGCAACTCCAGCGACTTCTTTATTGGACAGACTTCACAGAAATTGTGCCATAAAAATAAGCAGCTACGATTCGGCTACTACATAGCCTGTGTCAAGCCGAATACAGAGTGACACTATCCACCCGTTTAAAGTGCACGCAGCTCCCCCCACATACTGGGAGAGCCAATACAATACAGACATGACCAATCCAGAGCAAATACTCATTAGACTAATTGCTTTCAGCTGTAGATAACTTACTTACACCTGTGCTCACCTCGCCTACCAAAACCCGGAAGTAGCCATTCGTCAAGGGACATCAGGACTCCAACATCGCGTCTGCAAAAGTGCACTGCGCATGTCATTACTCACATTCACTGGACCTGGGGAGTGGGCGCGTCCTCTATGACGATCATGTGACCACCACATGACCGCTGAGTCCCCGCCCACCTCCTCGATCCCGCTACTCCTTGGAAAGTGTTTACAAACAATATAAACAGCTGTCAGTTTCACATGTATAATCTAATGTGCCACAGCAGATCATTGCCCCTACTGTACTGTATCATTGTAAGGATGACAATAAGTGTAATCGCCTTCCATATCGCCACCAATACATATATATATATATATATATATATGTGTCTCCCATGCACTATCCCTATGTTAACTCCTAACAGCCCGAATTTCAGACTATAGAAAGCTGTAATATAGTGCCAACGTGTTCTGGGGAAAGACCAGCGCGAGAATTATACAGATATATCCTCCCTCACATAAAAGCCGCATATGGAGTCCCGATGTCCCAGCAGAGCTCCAATATCCGAACGGGTGTGCAATAAACAGTATAAAACACATAAGCCCTTGGTACAAAACAGTGTGTATAACCAATTAAAAACACCTGAAAAACAATAAGCATACACCAATACTAAATCGGATATACCACATCAGACCATATTCTGCTCACCACTGACAGAGTCTAATCAACATTATTCACATTGAACTCAATATTAAGTCCATGCGGTTGCACAGAGTTCGAGGTAAAAATCCACTATAGTTCCTTTTTTCTGAGAAAACGTTCTCTATCCCCGCCCCTCCTGAGGGTACCAACTGAATCTATCACCCTGAACCCAAGTTGGTTAACAGAGTGACCACAGTCACCAGTTTGTCCATTGCCTTCTTCCTGATCGTGCTCTTGTGTTTGTTAATTCTTTCCCCAATTTCCATCGTGGTCTCCCCAACGTAAATCAGGCTGCACGGCCATTTTATCATATAGATCACCTCTCTTGATCTACAAGACTGTAAAACTGTCTAATCCTATATCTTACCCATCCCTATAGTGGAAAAAAAGTATCGCCCTTAATGAGATTGCCACAGTTGCAGCAACCCAGACACGGGAAATTGCCAATTTTTCTAGGTGCCAAATAGCGCTGTCCTTCCCCATGTGCCTCCCCTATATCAGATTTCACCAGCTTATCACCCAAATTTGCACTCCTTTTTGTATGCCATTAATGGGGGGCTATCAAACGCACACACTGAGGGTAAACCCCTCTGCAAAACATGCCATTCCTTCCTTAAAATATTGGATATAGCACCACTATGTGCACCAAATGTGGAAACAAAATGAAAACGTTCCTTGGTTCTCGCATCTGGTGTGCTGTGAAGAGTGGTCTCTCTGTCAACCAAAATAGCACTGTCCCTTGGTCTTATGTAACAACCTGCGAGCATAACCTCTCTCCACAAATTTGTTAGTCATCTCGTCGATTCTAGCTACAAAAGTAGCATCCTCTGATACCACCCTCCTCACTCGCAACATTTGGCTCCAAGGAAGCAAATCCAACATCCGCCGTGGATGACTACTATCATATCTCAACATATTTCTGTCAGTCAGTTTCTAGTAAAGGTCAGTCTTCAACCTCCCATGTTCCACATGCACCCTGACATCCAGAAACTGTAACTTCTCCTAAAAGGTTGTCACAGTAAACTGCAGGCCAGGGATTCCATGAAACTCGTCCAATCCCTCCTTCACACCAGTCCATATGATGAAAATGTTGTCGATGTAGCGCCACCAACACAGGACACTCCCAGAGTACTCAGAGCAATAAACAAATCTGTCCCCCACCTCCGCCATAAAGATGTTGGTATAAGTCGGGGGCCACATTAGACCCCATTGCCACACCCCGTTGTTGTTGGTAGAAGGTGTTCCCAAAGAGGAAGTAATTCCTCTTCAGGACCACCTCCAGAAGGTGGAGGACAAACCGGAGCCCACTCAGGGAAAGCCCCGTGCCGGCCAGCGCAACATCAACGACACCTAAGCCAAACTCATGCTCAATCGATGTATATAAAGATATCACATCAAAACTTACCAAATAATAAAATCAGTAGGTAACCGAAGGTCACGCAATTTGGTCAAAAAATTACTTGTATCCTTTATATAGGAGGAGGCACTGATGGCATGGACACGTAGCAATCTGTCTAGAAAGACAGCAATCGTGCTGAAAACCGATCCCCTGCCAGACACAATTGGTCTGCCAGGGGGATCCTCTAGACTCTTATGAATCTTAGGTAGGACATAAAGCAGCAGGGTGATGGGGTGCTGCACTCTAAGATAATTGCTCAGATCATCATTGATGAGACCTTGATGAAAAGCCTCATCTATGATCTCATTCAATGTATTTAGAATTTCCCATTTGGGATCACCACTCAATGCACGTGTCCATCACCACTACTGCTCCCCTCTTCTCCGCAGACTGGATTGCGATATCCTTATTACATTCCAATTGCATTAATGCTTCCCTTTCTCGATGCAACAGGTTATTCTTCTTATTCCTCACCCCCTGTTCTCTCAATGTGTGGATTTTTCTCGAGACAATCTCAATATAGGATTCTATAACATGGTTATTTTGTGGTGGTACAAAAGGTACTTTTTTTCTTCAGCTCAAATTTTTATAATGCCAATTCAACCATATCTTTATTATCAATATTACCCCCATTTTCAACTGTGGAAAAAAAATAGACCCAGGAGAAGAAAAGGAAGAAGGTGCGATTATGGGCAATTCGGATTTACCACCTGCGATTCTGACTCTACTGATGAATCTGGGAAGTCCGTTTTTTTTAGGACAATCACAAAATATAAGAGAAGGAAATGTTGACGGGGCGGCAGAAGGATCCCGCCACCACCTATTTTCCCCGGTCACAACAAGGAGGCTCAGGGCAAAGCGACCAGAGGAAATAAAACAATTGGTTGTGAATATTTCCTCGGTAGAACTGGACAATGTACAAATTGATGTATTAAGTCGTGGATTGTCCTTTTGTCCCACTACTGAGAGCTATTGGTTTGGGATTGAATTGGATTTACATAGGTTTTTTTTGACGTTTGAGATTGAAAGTTTTTTTTCCCACAGTTGAAGATGGGGTTAATATTGATAATAAAGATATGGTTGAATTGGCATTATCTAAATTTGAGCTGAAGAAAAAAAAGTACCTTTGTACCACCACCAAATAACCATCTTATAGAATCCAATATTGAGATTGTGTCGAGAAAAATACACGCATTGAGAGAACAGGGGGTGAGGAATAGGAAGAATAAGCATCGAGAAAGGGAAGCATTAAAGCAATTGGAATGTAATAAGGATATCACAATCAAGTCTGCGGAGAAGGGTGGGAGCAGTGGTGGTGGTGGACACGTGCACACTTCACAGCACACCGGACGCCAGAACCAAGGAACGTGTTCATTTGGTGCACATAGTGGCGCTATATCCAATGTTTTAAGGAAGGAATGGCATGTTTTGCAGAGGGGTCAGTGGTGATCACATGATCGTCATAGAGGACGCGCCCATTCCCCAGGTCCTGCGCGGCAGTGAATGTGAGTAATGACATGCGCAGTGCACTTTTGCAGACGCGATGTTGGAGTCCTGATGTCCCCTTGACGAATGGCTACTTCCGGGTTTTGGTAGGGCGAGGTGAGCACAGGTGGTAAGTAAGTTATCCACAGCTGAAAGCAATTAGTCTAATGAGTATTTGCTCTGGATTGGTCATGTTGTATTGTATCGGCTCTCCCAGTATGTGGGGGGAGCTGCGTGCACTTTAAAAACGGTGGATAGTGTCACTCTGTATTCGGCTTGACACAGGCTATGTAGTAGCCAAAACGTAGCTGCTTATTTTTATGGCACACTTTCTGTGAAGTCTGTCCAATAAAGAAGTCGCTGGAGATGCTGCCGTTACCAGTTTGTACTATTCGGTGGGCTGCTGAGGATCTGCGGCCGTGGTTTTGCTGATGGTCCGTGGGTGCTGCTCTACATCTACTATTCCCACTATCCTGAGGATAGGTCATCAATATTAAAAGCCCGGAGAACCCCTTTAATGTTTGTAGTGCGAGATCTCAGGTTTCGCTTGGATCACAAGCACCGACACCAAGGGCCGCAAGCACAGGCATTTTTGTATTTGTTTAAGAGAAAATACTATAAAACAAATATCTTCTGATATGTGATAGATAAGTCAGAAGAGGACACTGGTAAAGTCTGATCTTTGGCCACCACTAAAAGACCATTTAAATCCCTCTGGTACTGCTCAAAGAGAGGGAAGTGAAGAAAAACCCAGACATTGATCTGAATGGCTAGCTGTCGGATTTCCAGTGCAGTACCCTCCTGGTAGTCTGATCTTCTCATGTGCATTTACAAGTTATTAGAAGATTACTTTGATTTGATTTCTCACTTGAATAAAGTGTTTCCTAGAAAGAGTATTATATATCTCCACAATCCCAATTCTCACCCATGGATACTGGACATGGCTATAAAATGTTACAGAATCCTCACCTGTCTTGTATCTGATATTGCAAATTCAAGTCATTGATAACAAATGGATTCCGGAGCTTTGCATAAGCAACTGATGTATCCAGTGGAAATCCTAAAAAAAAAAAAAAAAAAGGGTTAAAAACTTCATTAATATGTACACAGAAGACCTTATAAACAGGGAAATAGACGCAGAGCTAAAAGTATGTGGATAAGGTGCCACGCTCATCGATTTAAAGGCTGCTAAAAACAATCCACTGGAGAACTGACATTCTCTTAGTATGGCACCATCTGGTATTTAAGGCCACCTGCACACGGGTGAACGCACGTAAGATCCACACAAATTTCCATGTGGATTTATGTGCGTATCTGCAGCATATCCGCACCAAAATCTGCAATGTCTCCATTAAGAATACTATCTTTGTACTTTGTAAGCCAACATGAAGGTCTAATCCCAGGGACATTGAGGTTAATTCCAATATCAGGGTGATTTGAACTATTTTAAGGACATATATATTCAGCTTGATTGCCATTATATTGATATAAGTATTCATAAGGATATACGTACCCAGCGTGATCATTGGTCCGTGTATACTTTTGAATATATAGTTTGAATAATATTTTTAATAATATTTGATATCCAGTTCTATACAGGGAAGATCCAATATCATTGGCAACTGGTTCGCTAACAGCTTGATGGTCATCTTATGTACTCACAGGGATATATGTACCTAGCTTGATCTTTGGAAGCATCCTTTTGCATCAAAATTGTCACAATTCGTCATAGAATTCTGTTGCAACATAAGCCAGCCAATAGTTAGTATAGTTAGACTATCTGTCTGTGGTCAGCCTGATCCACTGTGAAAAATCTGGCGCAGGTCTATAAATCTGCCCCACTGTACCTCATCTGCTTATGTGCTGTCGTACAAGAAAGCTGTAGCTAAAACATGTTACAACGCCATCTTCTCACCCTCTTATACTGATGCAGAGTCAAATCTGCCAAGAGGGTAATAGGGAGGGCGGACTGCAACATGCGCAATCCTTGTTTCCTCTAACAAGTTGGGCAGTCCAGGCTGAGCCACATACGAAAACTTGCTAGCGGACTTGGTGAGAAAAAATAAATAAAAATAATCTGTATCCGCCAATAACAGGTGGCCCTCAAAACATTCAGAATAAACTTAAGGGGTTGTCCAACCCTTTAAAAGGTGATGGCCTGTTCTCAGAAGTGGCCATCACTACTTGATAGGTGGGGTCTGACATCCTGCACCGCCGCCAGTTAGCTGTTCTGCAGTAGCTCCCGGCGCTGGTACTACACAGCTCCATCCATTGGTAGTGGACGCAGCTGGTGACCATTCACTTCAATGGAAGCAGCGCTGCAGTAACCGCCTCTGGGAGGTGCAAACTTCCTTTTATATTCAGGTAATTTAATTCAGCACCAACTGTGTTCCTTGTAGTATATAAAAAGTGTATTGCAGCCTCTTCTAGTAAAACAAGGAGGCTGTCAGAAGAAAAATTGATTTTTGTACTTTCAGTAAAATCCTTTTCTCGTTGGATGCATTGGGGGACACAGCACCATGGTATATGCCCAGCTGCCACTAGGAGGCTGACACTAGAAAGGAAAAGTGTTGGCTCCACCCAGATGGACTATGCCCTCTACACAGACACTAAACTAACCAGTTGGTACTAAAGCAGTAGGAGCACCAAAATCCAGAGCGAAAAGTGAAGCAAACATGTCCTAAACCAGAAAAAGGACCAATATCGAAGAGTCCCGGGAAACCGAACGAAGAAAAAAACAACGAGGGTGGGATCGGTGTCCCCCAATGTATCCAATGAGAAAAAAGATTTTACGTTAAGTACAAAAATCCATTTTTCTCATGAATGACATTGGGGGAGACAGCACCATCAGGAGGCGGCCAAGGAATGGATGTGGTAAAACCTGGAGAATGTGTGAACTGAGGCCCAGGTGGTGGCCTTGCAGACCTATAGGCCAGAGGCCAGATGCCGGGACCGCCCTAGTGGAAGTGAGCGGTCAACCGGAAAGGGGGATCACTCAGGCTGATGTCAGCTTTAAGTATATAAGGCAAGCTGGACAAATTTTGATAAAGTGATCTGTTATAGTGCTATCAGTTTTGAAACTTAAGATGGATAAACGCAAATATGTTAACGATCCAGACAATTTCTGCTACATATGTGGCAAATACAGTAGTTATGATCAGCGCAAGAATCTGACAAAGAGTGCGTCTTGCAGCTTGGGATGCATTTGTGCTAGTAGTACAGAACTTGGGAACAGACGAGCTGCAAAGTATGCTGAATTAGTAGACAACATGCTTACAGCATATGAACAACTTGGCTGCCGAATGTCATTGAAAGTGCATTTCTTACATTCCCATCTTGAATTTTTCCCACCCAATTTGGGACACGTAAGTGACGAACATGGAGAACGGTTCCATAAAGATATTTCTACAATGGAGAACAGGTATCAAGGCCGCTGGAATCCCAACATGATGGGGGACTACTGCTGGTTTTTGCAACGGGAAACAGTTTTTTTGACAGAGACTTGTTCCACCGGGCAAGAATTGAAAGCTGAAAGGACCGGGTGTGGAATTGGGCATAAGGAATTGCCTTGACCATGCCCAGGAAATCCATCCTCTGGCTGGGAACAGGGGGACGACGCCTTTACCAGAAGATCGTCCAGGTAAGGCCTATTGCACACGGACGTTTTTTTTTCCCGTTTACTGGACGTTGTTTGCGGTCCGTATACGGTCGGTATACGGAACCATTCATTTCAATGGGTCCGCAAAAAAAACGGAATGTACTCCGTATGCATTCCGTTTCCGTATTTCCGTTCTAACATAGAACATGTCCTATTATTGCCCGCAAATCACAGTCCGTGGCTCCATTCAAGTCAATGGGTCCGCAAAAAAACGGAACACATACGGAAATGCAGCCGTATGTCTTCCGTTTCCGTTTCGTTTTTTGCTGAACCATCTATTGAAAATGTTATGCCCAGCCCAATTTTATCTATGTGATTACTGTATACTGTATATGCCATACGGAAAAACGGAACGGAAAAACGGAACAGAAACGGAAACACAACGGAAACAAAAAACGGAACAACGGATCCATGAAAAACGGACCGCAAAACACTGAAAAAGCCATACGGTCGTGTGCAATAGGCCTAAGGCATTACTGCCACTCCCCTGGTACAGAGAAGTGCGACGAAGGGAGCCAACAGCTTTGTAAAGACCCTCGGGGCAGACGCCAGGCTGAAGGGCAATGCCACTAATTGAAAATGCAGAGAACCTACCGTGAAGCGAAGGTACCTCTAATGAGACTATGGGGACATGCAGATAAGCATTCCGGATGTCGATGGACGTCAGAAACTCGCCCACCTTGAGGGAAGCAATCACCGACCTGAGGGACTCCATGCAAAAAAGTGACAGACATGGACAAAATAGTTGAGAGCCTTCAGATTCAAAATGGGGTGAAGAGAACCGTCCTTCTTGGGAAGAGGTTCGAGTAAAACCCCTGAAAACGATCCGAGGTAGGGACAGGAACAATCACTCCATGCGCATGAAGGGAATGAATGGCCTGAAAAAAAGCGGCCGCCCTGGAGGGGGACCTGGGTGCCGACGATTGGAAGAACCAACCTGTTGGAAGGGCGGAGAACTCTATTTTGTATCCGGAGGAAACTACCTCCAGGACCCAGGCGTCATCTTTGCTTGTGCTCCAGTGATCCTGAAAGGAGAGCAAACGACCTCCCACTCGAGGGGGTGACTCAAGGGGGGGAAACCATCATGCAGATGATGGCTTTGCAGACTAGGGTTTGGAAGGCTTGGGGGGGGGGGGGGGTGCCAGGAGTGCTTGGCCTTGAGGGAAGGACGAACAGTCTTTTTGTCCTGACGGGAGGAGGAATCCCAAAAGAAGCAAAAACGCTGTGATCGCGATGCAGACCTAGACGCCGGTGGCAGGGACGGTGCTGGGGCAGGAGAGAACTTTTCCCACCCTTGGCCTCAGAAATAAGCTCCTCCAAATGCTTCTCAAAAAGCCTACCACCAGGGAAGGGGAGTGATATGAGCACCTTTTTGGAGGCATCATCCGCCACTGAGGCACGAAGCCAGACCGTACGGTGGATGGCCACAGATTTAGCGGCCGCCCCCTGCTAGTGCGGCAGGCCGATTCCAGGAAAACATCACAAAGATACCGGGATACCTGGAGAAGATGAGAGGCAAGGAGATGGAGCTCCACCTGAGTAGAATCCAGGGGCAAGGACCAAACAAGCTGTTTGGCTCAGACCACACAGGCTTTTGCCACCCCTGGTGTCTTCTTGCACGTGGAGAGTGTCCCTAACTGCCCTTATGAGATCATGCATGGCCTCAGACAGGGCTGTGCTCTGCTCCGATCCGTAATCTGAGTCAGAGGTAGCCCTCGAGGCGGCGGAAGGTGCTGCAGGGGAGGATTCGTCGCCAGCCTCAGACCTGTCCTGGGAGTGACCCGAAGAGGAGCGGGACATAGTTGTGACAACCTGAGGTCGTTTGTGGGACCTGGTGTCTGAACATAAGCGTGCCCCGTCCGCGGAGGGGTCCCTGGGAGGGGCAGAGGCGGCCGCAAGTTGGGCAGGCAAGCGGTCCAGCGACTTGACCCTGGATTGGGAGAGTCGGGCAAGGTTCCCTATGGCTTGGGACAGGGAAGAGGCCCATTCAGGAGGGACCGACACAGAACGGGTGGTCACGGCATCCTGAGATGGCATGGGGAGAAGACACTGCGCACAAACAGGGTCAGGCTGACCGCATGGCAACTTTTTATTGCAACAGGTGCACGTAAAATACGCGAGGCCCCCGAGGGGGGCCTGGGAATGGGAGTCTTCTCTGGAAGAGGACATGAGGGCTGAGTGGGAGCCTGAAAAAACTGAAAAGCAGCCAGCCAGAGGCTGTCCTACCGGACCCCAGGTGCTGTGTCCCCAAAGAGGTGCTGCAGCAGCCACAGAAGAGTGCAGGAAGGCTGCAAGAGAGATCCACGAGTACTGGCAAGATGTAGGCCCAGAAGAAGCAGCTAAGTGCAAACTCAGCCCAGGGGCAAAAGCCCGCGCTTGACTGGGATAGGAGGAGACCCCTCCCAAGAGCAGAGAGGAACGAGGAGGGGCGGGAGAGGATGTGGCCTAAGCGAGGAAAAAGCTGGGGCCTCGATTAATGAAGCGGCCAGAAAAGGTGTGCCGTCGGCGGGTAGGAACTGCAGGAAACCGGGGGCCCTCCGGAAAAGAAAAAATAGGTACAGGTGTATGTGTAGTGTGTGTAGTGTGTGTGTGTTCCTGAGGAGTTAGCGACACCCAGGAAGGGGAAAACTGGGACCCGAGGACAGGCCAGAGAAGATGCGGCCTAGTCCTGGCAGAAGCCGGGGACTAAAGTAGAAGGGAAGGTCGGGGAGAGGTATGGGTGGCCAGGGAGGAGAAAGGAACCCAAGAGAGGGAAGAAAAAGGCCCCCCCACAAGTGTGGGGAAAATTTATCCCCCCTCTGGAAAACTCCCCAGGCCCCCCCGAATAAAGTGAATCCCACCCCCTGGCCAAAAGAGGGGAACTAACCTAGGAGACCCTATGGGGCAGGGACGCAGGGGAAGTACTTATCGTCCAACGTCTTCAGGCGCCGCAGGGTCACCTTTTCGGCAAACTCGCACTTACGTGGGATTGCCGGCATGCCACTGCTGATGCAGTAATGGGGGGGCTGGGTGACCAATGACGTACAATAGTACGCGCCTGCAGTGGGCGATACTAAAGCCCCATTTTACAGCAGGCAGAGGCCTATGGAAGAAAAAAAAAAGCAGCAAGACCTGCAAAGAAAAACAGAGCAGGTCATGTCTGCCTCCTACGGACACTAAACTAAAACTGGTTAGTTTAGTGTCTGTGCGAAGGGTATAGCCCATCTGGGTGGAGCCACTCCAAGAACGAGAGAGGGAAAGGACACTAACACTTTCTCAAATCCCTCACGCTAGGATCAGTTTACATCTTCAATGATAAATTAGAAAGCGATATAAACTCATGGCTGGTTCAGAAAGTCACACGGCAGAGTACAGTCCTTCCTTGGATCTTTTATGTTAGGCTCCCATTCAAACGTCCGCAATTCCGTTCCGCATTTTGCGGAACAGAATTGCGGACCCATTAATTTCTATGGGGCCGCACGATGTGCTGCCCGGATCCGGAATTGCGGACCCGCACTTCCATTCCTGAAAAATATAGAACATGTCCTATTCTTGTCCGCAATTGCGGACAAGATTAGGCATTTTCTATTAAGTGCCGGCGATGTGCGGTCTGCAAAATGTGGAACGCACATTGCCGGTGTCAGTGTTTTGCGGATTCTCAAAACACTTACGGACGTGTGAATGGATCCTTAAAGGGTGACTCCTATCTCAGTCATTCATGTCTGAAATAGGAGCTACCTTAGCAAGCATCGGCTAGGGAAAACTGGAAATGGCCGAGCTGGCGGTGCTCCGCTGTTTCTGTAACTCCCATAGAAGAGAATAGGAGCTAAACAGTGCAGGACAGCGATCTTGGGAGCGGTTTCCATAGCAAGTGTTCACCGCTATGAAAGGTATGGAAACAGCAGAGCACGGCCCACTTGGACGTTTCCGCTACTCCAGACACCCCCATCGCTGGCTTGTAGGAGACTTATTCCACTCTCAGCCATGACAGCCTGAGGTGGAAATAAAGGCTCATTCAGGCGGCCGTATGAATGAGTCAGCATACGTTCCGCAATTTTTACGGGGCTTCAAAAGATGCGGACAGCACACCGTGTGCTGTCCTCAGCCGTGGTTCTATCCCGTAGCTCTGCAATCGCGGATAAGCATTTTCTATTATGGTTGCGGCCATGTGTGGTCCGCAAATCGCGGTATGCACATGGCCGGTATCCGCAAAACACTACGGTCGTATGAATGCGCCCTAACCATGTAATTTAACACTTGCAAAGAGGCATGTGGATAATGTTTCCCATAAATCTTAATGAAAACTGCAGGAGAATTGTGCCGATTGCTATAACTGATGCTGTAGATGGAAGAAAGTTATTCTGACCAGAGGCTGAATCTGAGTCACTGTGCGCAATAGGTTTGCATCGGGTATCAAAAGATCAATACCTTTTTCGATACCCTGTTTGGTTTGATACTCTATTGCGCAGCTTAATAGCAGTTCAGATTAGAGAACATGGTGCGCGTCTAACAATGCACACGCCATGTTCTCATCAGTGGCCACACCTGCAGAAGGAAGGGAGCGGCCATTGCCATAAATGAAAATGCAGAGTAGACTGAGGGTGGAGAGTCAAGGAGCAGAATGGCGCGACGTGCAAGCGGAGGGTTCCGCTTGCTTCTGATTACGTGCACCGCAGCAAGCCAGCAACATAATGAAACACTGGGGTTAATGTGACTCATTAACTCTAATGTTGCCATGATGTGGGTCACTTATTAATATGAGGCACATAGTGTTATTACTTTAGTACCTCCATTGACCCCATCAAGTACCTCCTCACATAATGGACAACATGGGATTAATGCGATGTACATGATGAGGTTATTTACGATTAATAAGAGGCACATGGAGGTCCACATGAATTAAACCATGTGCCTAACATTAATAGTACGTAACTCCATCATACACCTTCACTCATTAACCCATTTTGTCCATTATGCGAGTAGGTACTTGATGGGGGTTACTGTTAACGTGAGGCACAAGGTTTTATCAAAATGGTGATACTTTACTTGGTATCAAAACCAAAGCTCAAATTCTGGCATTATGGCAACCCTAAAGTGCAAGGCTTTCAAAAACGATAACCGCAGGCATGTACCTGTGTTGTGCAGGCTTCCCGCCAACCCCAGATGCTATTCCCATCTGCTCCACCTCATTTCATATGTTACCTTTGGAGTGAAAAGAAATGAGGCAGTCACACAAAGGCCAGTTCTCTACAGGTTCATTCAGTATGACGTCTTCCTCAAAGATGACCACGGTGATGTACTTGAATAACGACAGACGTTCCAAGATTTCTTTCATGGGTTTTGACTTAGACTTCTTGGCCATGGCGCAGATCCCCACCACAATCTGCCTTTCTGGGGGCTGCAAGACGAAATGAAGGCATATTATAAAACTCTGAGTGGCGGCAGAGAAAATGCTGATCGGAAACGTGAATATGGATGGTGGTGCAGGATTTTCCGTAAAGTTCACCATGCCTAAGCTCGCCCTACGGTATCGTTTACACTTATCCAACATATTAGTGTGAAGGCAACCAATGGTCACTTATAATTTTGTCAGTACTTTGCATTAGTATTCGTAAGTCAAAACCAGACATGGATCATAAAAAGAGACAAGATCTGCCCACTCGTTGGCTTTGGCTTACAAATATCGATACAGAATACTGACCAGAAGACTGTGGTGGGTAAGAAGCAGATTTTAAAATTGGAAAACTTTAGAAAAATAATGTGAATTACAGGGGTGGTGGCTCAGAGGTTAGCGCTGCTTCCCTGCAGATCTGGGATTGAATCCCACCAGAGAAAACACCTTCATGGAGTTTGTATGTTCTCCTAGTGTTTGTGTGGGGTTTCTGCCGGGTACTCCAGTTTCCCGATTTGGAATTTATACTGTCAGCCCCTGTGGGGACAGGTACAGATAAGAGTGATGACAAGCTATGTACAGAGCTGCGGAACATCGGTTTTAAACATTGTGTTTGGTGAATAGAACGAGGTTCTCCATTCGCTATTAGCAGAACAGAGGGTCTAATACATCTTTATATTACATGGACAGTCTATTGATTTCAATAGAAATCAGTAGAATCAAACATTTGCTACCCACAGTCTACAGGCAATTTCTATGGGTTCCAGCTCTAGAATATCCCATAATTACCTTATCAAGGAATGGGATGGAAAATGGGATTGTCCAAAGTGGATAACAACTTTAAGAACTCTGGAAAATAAGAGCTCAATAAAAAAGCCTTCCTAAAAATCCACACTGGAGGCATAGATGGTCCAGCACGACCAAGGCTACAGAGAAATTAGACTATGAAAGGAATGAGAAAATGACATAATACGTACAGAGTCATACTCTTCATCATCATCATCGTCGTCGTCGTCATCTTCAATGGTTTCAAAGAGATTGTCCACATTTCCAGCTTTGCCTTGTTCCAAAGCTTCGTCAGATTCCTCACAACCGACGAAGAACCTAGGGATGTCCCCCTCTGTAGCGCTAACAGACATGGCGGTAACTTTCCGTATGGATCTGCATGTGCTTCAGTACAGAGATGACTGACGCTGCAGTTTGTCTAGCGCTGCTTAACAATGGGGAGGATAATTCAGCCTTTTAATCCAGCAGACCGCGCAGCCTCCATCCCCTCAGTCTCTGAATGTTATCACGTTGGCTCATACAATCCTCAAGCGCTGCGCTTTTCAGCCCTGGGCCCCTG
Source organism: Bufo bufo (assembly GCF_905171765.1). Classification (NCBI taxonomy): domain Eukaryota; kingdom Metazoa; phylum Chordata; class Amphibia; order Anura; family Bufonidae; genus Bufo; species Bufo bufo. The sequence continues at coordinate 151,645,898 of NC_053390.1, read as the reverse complement.
ACTGTATGCCATTCCTGGAGAGAAAAGTAGAAAAATCAGCAAAATTCAGCAGGGAGGATTACAAATCTAATTCACTGCAGCAGCCTTCTACAGACTGACATGTCATGCTGGGATCTGTAGTGTCGACAGCCTTAAAGCACCTAGTTTACATGAAGGGTAGGCCTGTAGGTATATCCTAACAGGGCAATCTGCAGCTCACTAGCTATTGTCAACTACATCTCCCAGCAAGCCCTGACAACCTGCTGCAGCCGCAAGTCATAACTTTAGGACAGCTGGTGACCCACAGGCAACAGACATTGTTAGTGTACCATACATAAAATAGGAGTCCATAAAATTGTGCTGAAAGAGGTGTACATGACATATTGGTAGGTCTGAATGAAGGGGTAGCAGTGCCGATTCTGCGCTGTAGCCCCTTCCTCATTTTTCCATGGACAGTGGTCCTCCGAGGGAACACGGACTTGAATGGAGCTGCGCTGCAGTTCAGGGAAAAAGTGAAAATTAATCTCTGGACGGGTGAGGGTACCAACAGTCGGACCCCCACCAATCATAAACACTGGGAGTTGGACAAACCTCATTTTTCCAGAAGTCTATATACGGAGAAACGTGGAGCTGAAGATCGCCTTTTCCACAGAACAAAGAAACCTTTATTGGGCCTTTCAACAAAAGATTTCTTCATCCTGACGGCAAATGCACATTTGAGAGAATTCCTGAGCAATTCACCATATTACATAGAGCGGCTGCTGACAAGTACCTTTCAGCTCACAGCTCACCGTCCAGCCTCCTGCTGCGCATCCGGAGCCAGGGATATAGTTGGCCAAGGTCCTGTACGAGCCACACATAACAGACTGTCAAATATCTTAGAGTATACGCTTTGCTCTTTAAAGAATTCCTGCTAGAAGTATTTTCCAGACAACATATATCTGCCATTCGGAATAATTACCAGTATCCTTATTCCTATCTGGAATGATTGAAGAAATATCATTCACTTCAATGAGAGCAGCATAGCCACTAGCATCGTCCACTACAAAATGGACGGATTTTGTGTATTGCCGGCACTGAAGCTACCCTGAACCAGCTGATTAGCAGACGCGCAAGGTATTGGACCCCCACCGATCAGATACTGAAGACCTAAGGATAGGCCATCAATAACAAAATACTTTATTACACCCTTTTAAAAGGGTGTCCATCAGCAGATTTGTACCTATTAAAGGGGTTGTCCGGGTTCAGAGGTGAACCCGGACATACCCATAATTTCACCCAGGCAGCCCCCCTGACTTGAGCATTGGAGCAGTTCATGCTCAAATGCTCTTCCTTGCCCTGGGCGCAGGGCAAGGGCTCTTTTGTTTACTATAACACACTGCCGGGCGGAGGCTTCCCCCCAGCAGTGCGTTCGGTGACGTCACTGGCTCCGACGGGTGGGCATTAACGCTGCCCTAGCTGTTTTACAGGCTGGGGCAGAGCTAAAGCCCGCCCATCAGTGACGGTAATGTCACCGGGCTCACTGCTGGGCGGAAGCCTCCACCTGGCAGCCCCATGGAGAGCCTAGTACGTCACCGAATCTCCACAAAATGAGTTAGTTCCTATAAATCTTACAAGTTTCACTTTGCTTCGTTCGTCTCGTATGTAAAGTTACTTCAGCCGGTTTGCTGTAAAAATAGTTACCCGGGCTGCACGTGATGTCACGTTTGGAGATTGGACGCAGCTGTTATTGTTTAGGCCTTTTGCTGTAGCTGTTCCTTGCCACGTGTCTCCCCCCCCCCTCCCCCGCTACCACCATCTTTAGACTTCATGTATTTCACTGCTCCATGTACTTATAAACCCTACCGCACTTTCATGCTCTGCTGTTATCCTGAGCGGCATTTACACTTTCGGCTTTTATTTCATGTCTTATGCTGCATCCGCACGTCCTTACTGTCCTGCACTTTTCTACTCTTGGTTCGTATTCACTCAGATTGGTCTCCCATTCAAGCTGCATTCACCTGTTGGCTGTTACATCTCATTCCGTCCCCAGCCGGATCCGTATTACACGCCTGTTATTACATGTTGTATACTCGGCTTACAGCCATAGCTGCTACTGTTACTCCGTTTTCATGCTCTGGACGCACCACCCTGGTGTTCCTACCTTGCTCCACTCACAACCAGAGCTGCGTTTATAACAAATTTCATGCTCTGCTTATACACAAAGTTGTGTTCACACTTCTACTGCTACACCAGGTCGTATACCCCACCAAAGCCGCTTTCCATGTCTGCTGTCACATCAAGTTAATTTTCTGTTCACATCCAAAGCTGCGTCCGCATGTCTGCTTTCACATCTTGTCCTATACTCCTTTCACTACTAGAGCTGCGTCCACGTGTCTGCTTTCGCATCACGTCAATACTCTGCTCACTTTCAGGTTGCATTTATACGTCTGCTTTATACCATGCTTTTCATGCGCTACCCATACTCAGAGCTGCGCCCATACCATGTTTTTTAGGTACCACTCACATCCAAAGCTGCATTCACCCATTTGTTGTTACATCATGTGTTGTACTCTGCTCACACTCAAAGCTGCATTCTCCTGTTCATTGCTACGTCATTGTTTTGCTCAATCCCACTGGGGCAGTCTGCACCCACCGCTCTGGTACCGCTCTTCCGACAAACATAACTGCGTTCTTTTCAGGTTTACGTTCCCTTCCTCGGTGGTCTGTTACATTCCATAGGCCTACTTTCTGTTTTAATCCTGGTTCATATTCACTCAGACTGGTCTCCTTTGACTTCTGGTTCGTATTCACTCAGCTTGGTCTCCTGTCCCAGTTCACCAAACAGCTCCTCAGCAGAGGTCAGTGGGCCAGTAAGTTTCCTGCTATGTTTTCACAAGCTGTTTATTTGTTTGTCATGATAAGAGACTTCTCTTAGCGAACTTGCAATGCCTCAGGCTCTTGTTTTTTCTCCCATCTCTGTTTCAATTTCATGTTTACCTTTATGGTTCGCGGTGGTTAGTGTTTTATGTATGCACGTGCTTCGGATTACTAATGTCTATATTTTTAACGCCTGTTGGCAGTCATCTTCCTTAGGCCACCTTCTAGCCAATCCAATCATTCAAGTCGCTTCATATGCCATCAGGTCCGGCTTACGTTTTAATTACTTATGGTCACTGCAACGTCATCCCTCTGTCTTCGGGGCCCTTTGACTGATCCGGCCTCATGGTTCCGGGGGCCCCATGACCGTTTTTTCATGTTTTGTTTGTTAGGGGTACGACATGGTTGTAGGCTGATTAGTTTTCCAGGTTTGGTGTTGGAGGGGGTCATGGTTATGCGAGTCCCCAGGCATTCTGGTGCTGCATAAGTGGTTTATTAAAAAAAAAAAAAATCATAAGAGGCTCGCACGAGTGGCTCTTCGCTTATAGGACCTCACGACTGGCATCGTCATTCGTAGTTCGCATGGTCATCTGATACTTGTTCCGCCATAAGAGGCTCTCACGCATGGCTCCCGCCATAGGGGGACTCACTCTCACGCATGGCTCCCGCCATAGGGGGACTCACTCTCACGCATGGCTCCCGCCATAGGGGGACTCACTCTCACGCATGGCTCCCGCCATAGGGGGACTCACTCTCACGCATGGCTCCCGCCATAGGGGGACTCACTCTCACGCATGGCTCCCGCCATAGGGGGACTCACTCTCACGCATGGCTCTTGGCTTAGAGGATTTCACAATTGTCATCGACATTGGTAGGTCATACGGCCATCTGATACTATTTTCCATGGAACACCTTTCAGAAGTTTTCTTTTGTTCATTTATATTTTACAGATAGGTACTTGTGGTTCATTTCAGCCTCTTTTCATTAAGAAGCTTTACCCCATGTCTTTGTCTTTCTAGGTTATCGAGTCCCGGTTGATTACTAAACCCGTTGGGTTAAGCCCAATCTTTTCCCCAGCCGTCCTTAATTCTAAGGTTCGCATCCTGGCCCCATGGGCCCCTGGTGGTTGCTTCGGCCCCATGGCTTCAGGGGTCCGACCAACGGCTGTCAGTCCACCTGTGCAGCTATGCTTTTGAATGACATATCTTTACCTGCCTGCCAGCTTATTTTATTCAGGTTTAATTTTAGTTTGTCTGTTATTATCTCAATTTTCTGTCACCTTTCCCTTCGTCTTTTCAGGTCATGCAGTTGAACTCATATTGGGGTCACCTTCCACGTCGGTCAGGTCTCGTTCCTAACTATATTTCGCCTTGCATGTTATTCAGCTTCGGCCCCATGGCTCCGGGGGCCCGATGACCGCTTCGGCCCCATGGCTCCGGGGGCCCGATGACCGCTTCGGCCCCATGGCTCCGGGGGCCGATGACCGCTTCGGCCCCATGGCTCCGGGGGCCCGATGACCGCTTCGGCCCCATGGCTCCGGGGGCCCGATGACCGCTTCGGCCCCATGGCTCCGGGGGCCCGATGACCGCTTCGGCCCCATGGCTCCGGGGGCCCGATGACCGCTTCGGCCCCATGGCTCCGGGGGCCCGATGACCGCTTCGGCCCCATGGCTCCGGGGGCCCGATGACCGCTTCGGCCCCATGGCTCCGGGGGCCGATGACCGCTTCGGCCCCATGGCTCCGGGGGCCCGATGACCGCTTCGGCCCCATGGCTCCGGGGGCCCGATGACCGCTTCGGCCCCATGGCTCCGGGGGCCCGATGACCGCTTCGGCCCCATGGCTCCGGGGGCCCGATGACCGCTTCGGCCCCATGGCTCCGGGGGCCCGATGACTGTTTTCAGTCCTGCTGGGCTGATTGCCTGGTTGGTTGTCCATATGTGCATCTGGGCTGATTTGGCCCCTATGTATCGCATACATACCTGCTTCCCTAATTTCCTAATAATCCATGTTGATTGCTAACTTTATGTTTTGAACGCAAACTGGTCCGGTTCGCCCTACAGCATAATTGTCATGTCTTACGCAGATATTTCGTCTTTCTTTAATTGTTCATGCTTTCGTTCAGGTCCTGCCAGAGGAAGAACAAGTAGGGCAATTCCCTCTAACATTTCAGTCTCTGATCGTAGTCGATCATATCTTGTCAACCAGGTCCCCGCGCAAAGTCTTTGCCTTTTTACCACGACCAGGAATTCGTTTTCAGATAGTAGGTCGGTCTTCACGTCTCAAGCGTAAAAACAATTCTCAGGGGCACACAGTAGAACAACGCGCGGACCACGGCTAGCAGTTAGCTGTTGTCTGGGGAACTATTCAAGGATTCTCTTCCTATCTACATGGTTCTTTTGGCCCTCATTCCTGCATAGTCTAGGCAGTTAGGTTTCGGTCCCATGATCTCCTGGGGCTAGGGCATTGCCAGTACTCGCACTAGAACTAAACTTTACATGTTTCAGTTGGTTTTTATGATCCATTTCACAACGTATTCCCGGTCCTCCATTCCGCTTTGGGACAGTATCCGCAATATTGAGCATCATGTCTCTGGCCTTGTCATCCACAAGATGGGTTGTAGGTCTCCTACTGCTCTTGCCTCATATACTCCGAATTTTCGCTCCAGATCCCTGACGCCTTGCAGTTGGCTTGGGGATTAGTTTGCACATGCCATTCGAATTCCTTGTCTACCCTACTTGGCTTGGTTTTTGCCCACTTTTAGGCCTACCCACGATCATGGCTTAGGGCACACAACAAGCCATTTAGTCAGGTCAGCTAAGACACGCCTAGCTGGGTTAGGTTGTTCCCGTTGTTTCTCTCCCTAGGGTTCTTCGGATACCTCTTGGCCGTAACCATGACCACAAATGATTATTAATGTACTGGAGCCGATGGCATAGTCCACCTCCCCTTTTCAGAAAGTGGTGAGGGCGGCATAAAAACGCCACTTGTGCCTAAATTAAAACAATGCAGTTTGAAAAGTCGCCAGTACGTAACTTTTGTATGCCAGTTTCTGGAGTAAAAGGTCATAGTAAATGACCCCCACTGTTTGCTAATGTGACACCTAGGGATGTTGCTACCTCCCATCAGGTCCTGAGAAAGCGTCAGTGCTCGCAAAACTGTCAGTTTCCACGTGCGTCTCCGCGTCACGCTGTTCCACATTGGGGAATATTGGGAGCCCTGTCTGCAGGGCTGGTTGTTAGAAATGTGGAGCAGTTTTCTCCTGTCTATTAGGCCTCACGCACACAACTGCATTTTTGTATCTGTGACCGATCCGCAAAACAAAAACAGATAGCACGTGAATGTCATCCATGTGTCTGCTCCGCAAATTATAGAACGTTGTATTCTTGTCTGTATTGCGGACAAGGTTAGTCATTTCTAGTAATGGGAGAGAGAAAAACGCGGATTGCACACAGAAGGTGTCCGTATTTTGCAGACTGCAATACAAGCAAGGTGGTGTGCACGAGGCCTTAACCAGACTACTGAAACAAAGCCTCAGGTTCCTCCAGCCACGAAGCACTCGCTGACAGAAACCAGACCATCCTCAGATACTTCCCTTTTCGAGACTGCTAAACAGAAGTTGAAAGCTAAGACAGCCCGAGACGTCTCTAATAAATACCGGCTGTCACTCCACATTAAAAATGTCTAAAAGATAAAATATTTCTCTGGAAGGCCACTTTCACTGCAGCACATGGGCGTCCGTCACCCGGCCTGCTGCTTAGCAACGATACCACCGCCTAACAATGCTAAATAAATTATCTCAACCGCCAACCATTCAGAAAATAGAGGCCATTGTAAAAGGGAAAAGAAATATCAACTTAAAGAGACCAGTGATATGCGGCTCCCCATGGCCTCCAGCAGCAGCTACTGGGGACACGATTTTGCGGTAAAATCATATGGCCATTGGTTGCGGTGGGTGGATGTGGCTTGGCTGCTTGCGGCCATCTGCACCCTAAAGTCCATTATTAAATTTGAGAAGAAGAAATACAAATAAGGGCTCACGCACACAACCGTTTTGCGGCCCACAAATTGCGGCTCTGCAAAACACCGATACCAGCCGTGCGCATTCCGCATTTTGCAGAACGCAACAGCCGGCCATAATAGAACATGACAATAATAGGACATGATTTTTTTTTACGGAACGGGCATGCGGACACAGAACGCCCACAGAGTCATTTCACTGACATAGTCCCTGACACTGACTGAAAATACGTCCGTGTGCACAAGCCCTAAAGCTGGGCAAAATGACCATATTTATAAGGCCCAATCCTTATTTACAGCAGGGCCTATGGGTAAAGATTTCCTAGCTTCTCTTTATTACAGCACAGATCTCGGACTGGATGCCACGGGGCAGCAGCCACATTGTGGAGCCATAGGCACCCTATACATACGGACCCTTTTCTGCATGACAGCTGCTGACCGGAGCAGAAACCTACCTAAAAGTTGGTCTGCCATGCTAATTTTATTTCGTTCATTGTTGAGTGCAGTTGTTGAAAAGTATCTGCATATAATCAATGGATGCCAAGACTAGACCACAGATCGACCAGTTGTTTCAGCTTCGAGGACCTGTCATGACGTTATCTGCCGTTATTCCCACTGCTCCTCTGATCACAGCGATGGTTTGTTTTTCTCTTAGGCCAGTTCATGTTCATTGTGTGGGAGTGTGAATTCCCATAGTGAACTCTGCTCCTCTGACTGGACCGCACTGCATTAGGGTACATTCACACGACCGCAAATGGGTCTGCATCCGTTCCGCAATTTTGCGGAATGGGTGCGGACCCATTCATTTTCTATGGGGACGGAATGGATGCGGACAGCACACAGTGTGCTCTCCGCATTTGCGGAGCGCGGCCCCGATCTTCAGGTCCGCAGCTCCGCAAAAGATAGAACATGTCCTATTCTTGTCCGCAGCTTGCGGACAAGAATAGGGATTTCTATAGGGGTGCCGGGCGGGTGTGTTGCGGACTCCGCAACACACCACGGTCGTGTGAATGTATAGTGATTTATAATGCTGTGTGTCTCTGCCCGATATCAACTGTAATGCTTTGTACTGATGTCTGACACAGACACACAGCAGTATAAATCATTATAATGCCATGTGTTCGGTCGAAGGGTCAGAGTTCACGATGGGAATGCACACTTCCGTACAGCGCAAGCTTCATGCAGTGAACGCGCTTTTCTGAAGCCATGTTATTTGGCTCTCTATGGGGGTCATTTATTAAAGTGGTGTAAAGTAGAACTGGCTTAGTAACCAATCAGATTCCACCTTTCATTTTTCACAGCTCCTTTGGAAAATGAAAGGAGGAATCTGATTGGTTGCTATGGTCAACTAAGACAGTTCCACTTTACAAATTTATGTCAATAGAGCGCCATGGTCAAACTGGATGGAGATTAGCACCCGGCTCTGTAGGTGGGGTCCCACAGCATCACACGGACGCTCTCCGATCACAGTAGACTGACCTACAGTGATGCAGAACAATCCAGGCAATAAAAATTTTAAAAAAACGAATGCAGGGATGGCCAACCTGCGGCTCTACAGCTGTTGTAAAACGACAACTCCCACCATGCCCTGCTGTAGGCAGTGTGGGCATACTGGGAGTTGTAGATTTGCAACAGCTGGAGAGCCTCAGGTTGGCCATGATCCCTGCCCTAATGAATTCATGTCCCACATGCACCATATTTTCAGCCACGTATGTCAAATGTTTTCGCCTCGAGCATTTTTCTGACGCTGTCCAAGCCCATGAAGCCCAAAATACCAAAATGTCTAAATTTTAATTTTCTAGAGATTTTAAAGTGTCACCTGGGAGGGTAAGGGTTAGGGAACCTTGATTTTACAACAGTTTTTATCCCAGTTGTACAATGCATCATGTATATACACAGTAACACGTGGGCACAATGCTTGTGACCCAAAAAATGCCATTGAAGACACAAACAAAAAACGTCACAAACAGCACTGCAAAACGCTGTGTGGGAATCCAGCTACATAGACGGAGCTGCTGGGGATCATGGGTATAGCATGAACGTCTATATAGTAATAGAATACGAGACTAATGGGGGGCACGTTTTCTCTTCGTGAAGATTTCACTGACCCGGGCCGTTCACCAGGCCACATGTGGTGAGCTTCCAAAGGAAAGCTCTTCATCATCATTTTAATGTGACCTCAATCATATTAGAAGAGATTGCGTGCAGTAATGATTACAGTCAGACGCTCCATTAAACCACAAATAACCGTACTGCAATTATTAACAAGCATTCGGACCATTATCAGCCTACATAAACATGGCAGATGAGGAATACGCATTCAGTGAAAGCTGTACAAGTATAAGGCAGGTATAGAGGGTAGAGACGATTTTTAAACCTGCTGAAAGACTACACTGCCAGATCAACGCGAACGATGAGTTTGGCCAAATTTTACACCACCATAAGGTGTGCCTGACTGACACGCATAATAAAAATCAAAATTTTATGACCATGTCCTAGAAATGAGTGAGAGGTCGCCCAGCTCGCTAGCGATATCGTGTAAAACTCAGTACTGCAAAGTATCCAAGGAAGTCCAGTCAGTTCTTGGAGAAACTCCAGCAATGAAACACATAATAAAACTGCTGTAGAAAACACATAAAAACCTGCACATATAAATGTAGCTCAAGGCATGTGAGAAGATTCATCGCTTGGTATTGGGAACGACTAACCATTAGAGACTTAGGTCCCGACAAGCATCATGACCAAAGATTGCTGCGCAGCACTGCAGCCTCAAACCACAATGGGACGGAATAGGGTTGCAGCTCGACTTACAAGTTGATATGAGCACAACCCCAGAATCTCAAAAAACCTGTAGTGTTAGATTTTTTTTGTCATTTTTTGGTTACTGTAACTTGCAGTATTTGATCATGTTTTGAGGCTACAATGTAAGGCTTGTTTCACACTTGCATTTGCCGATCTGACAGGCTGCTTCAGCCGGGAACAGCCTGCTGGAATGCCATCTGGCCCCATTAACTATCATGGGGTATGGTGGTGATATGGGCGAAATATGGCAAATACGCGGGAACAGCCTGCCGGCAGTGTGAAACGGGCCTTAGTCGTTGCGTAGCCCTGCCTAAAAAGGTTTACAGATGATCTATTCACAGCATAGGTCAGGGATGGCCAACTTGAGGCTCTCCAGTTGTTGCAAAACTACAACTCCCATCATGCCCGGACAGTCTACAGCTATCAGCCTACAGCAGGGCATGGTGGGAGTTGTAGTTTTGCAACAACTGGAGAGCCTCAAGTTGGCCATGCCTGGCATAGGTTATCAATACAAGACTGGGGGGGTCCGACACCCCCAACAATCAGCTGTTAGCAACAGCCACAGGTTCCAGAAGTAAACGTGCACGGAGCCAGAAGACCACAGCTCCGTACACTGTGTAGTGGCCGTTCATAGTACTGAATCTCGGCTCCCATTCAGGGTAGGTTCACACCACCATTTAACTGATTTGGCAGGCGGTTCCAGCAGAGAACAGACTGCTGGAGCTCACCGGATTCGGCCTAGCTAGATACTACCGTTCACCTCCAACCCCATTGACCATAACGGGATTCCACGGGATCCGGCTGCTTTCCAGCATTAGTGCTGTGTTTCGCCTGGACAAAAAGCTGCATGCACCAGTTTTCGTCCAGGTGAAACCCGGCATGAGTGGTCGGATCCCAGTATAATCAATGGAATCCGGTGGTGAATGGCAGTATCTGCCGGATCTGTGTGACCCTACCCTCACTGAGTATTAGCATCAGCTGCAGTACCTGAGAATATCCTCTACATAGCAGATTGGTGGGGGCGCTGGGTGCTGGACTCCACCAAACTAATATCGATGACCCATCCTATGGAAAGGTCATCAATGTCGGTCCTGGAAAATTCCTTTAATATTCTAAAAAGAGAAAAAAAAAATAAAAATCTGCACTATTAATCAGCAGAAAGTAGAAGGTGCCCCTTATTTCTGAACTGCTTATTCCACTCTTTCCACACAGTTTGGAGCCCATTTTACATATGATCGGAGCTCAGGAAGCGAGTAATATCGGCTTATTTCTCCAACATTCACATATGGGCAGTGGATCCGCCAGGCTGCTCTGCTGCAGGCAATGGTTTTTGTCTGGCCAGCAGCTGACATTTGTGCCGGATCAGGCATGCCGCAGAAAAAAAAGGATCGGGCAATTGAATCCAACACGCCTTATATATACGCCAGCACCTACTATCATTGCAGAGTCAGAAGGCCACCATACACATTAGATGGTTGGCCAAACCTGCCAAAAAATCAGCGAGTTCAGCCAATAATAAAGTGCAAGCTCAGCTTTAGGCCTATTGCACACGACCGTATGGCTTTTTCAGTGTTTTGCGATCCGTTTTTCACGGATCCGTTGTTCCGTTTTTTGTTTCCGTTTCTGTTCCGTTGTTCCGTTCCGTTTTTCCGTATGGCATATACAGTATACAGTAATTACATAGATAAAATTGGGCTGGGCATAACATTTTCAATAGATGGTTCAGCAAAAAACGGAACGGAAACGGAAGACATACGGATGCATTTCCGTATGTGTTCCGTTTTTTTGCGGACCCATTGACTTAAATGGAGCCACGGACTGTGATTTGCGGGCAATAATAGGACATGTTCTATGTTAAAACGGAACGGAAAAACGGAAATACGGAAACGGAATGCATACGGAGTACATTCCGTTTTTTTTGCGGACCCATTGAAATGAATGGTTCCGTATACGGACCGTATACGGAACGCAAAAAACGTCCAGTAAACGGGGAAAAAAAAACGTCCGTGTGCAATAGGCCTTAGGTTGAATGAGGACAGAGAAGCGCTGCAGGCGATAGGTTCAATAGAAGTCTATGGACCCGTCTCTATTCCGTCTCAGCAGTAAGGAGAGAGAGCAGCGTATGCAAGGCCTTCTGTCTTCTCATTTCCGTATTCAGAACCTTTGATATGTCACTATGACACATCAAAAAAGTTTTTGGAAAGCTCAGTGGCCCTTTAAAAGGGAATCTGTCACCTATTTTGACCATATAAAACAGTTAACACAGCAATGTGCAATAAAGTACCTTCATTCCAGCATGTGTCTTCTTTCTTTTATTCAAGTTTCATTAGATGAAAAAGCTGATTTTCTGATATGCAAATGAAGTACTCAAGGTGCCCAGAAGGGCGTTATTACTTCTCCTCTAGTGCCCAGTAACGCCCCCCTGCAGTGCCAGCCGCCTTTCTTCCAAGCCCTAGCACGCCTCCTCAGAAATAAAATTTACTCCCACATCCTTGCCGAACGCCACCGCCACCCTCCGCTACGTCATGTAATTTATTCCCTGCACCGTCCTTGCTTCCTCCCTCTCTTGGCCTCCAAAATCCCGCACAGGCGCAGTATTGCTGACTGTCTGCGCCTGTACGATACTCCTGCTCCTGAGGACAACAGCCTCTGATTACGTCACTGGGCTCGGGCACATGCCCAGGACCTATTGAGGCTGTTGCCCTCAGGAGCCGGAGTATCGTACAGGCGCAGACAGTCAGCAATACTGCGCCTCGTGCGGGATTTCGGAGGCCAAGTGAGGAGGAGGAGCAAGGACGGTGCAGTGAATAAATTACATGATGTAGCGGAGGGGCGGTGGCGTTCGGCAAGGATGTGGGAGTAAATTTATTTCTGAGGAGGCGTGCTGGGCTTGGAAGAAAGGCGGCTGGGCACTGCAGGGGGCGTTACTGGGCACTAGAGGAGAGTAATAACGCCTTCTGGGCACCTTGAGACTTCATTTGCATATCAGAAAAATCACTTTTTCATCTGAATGAAAAACTTGAATAAAAGAAAGAAGACACACGCTGGAATGAAGGTACTTTATTGCACATTGCTGTGTTAACTGTTTTATATGGTCAAAATAGGTGACAGATTCCTTTAAAAGGGTTTTTTCGAGATTTTAATACTGATGACCTATTGACCTATTCTCTGATAGGTCATTAGTATCTGATCAGTGCAGGTCAGGACACCTGGGACCCCTGCCGAGGGCGCCGCCTTCTCCGAGCACAGCATTGTACATTGTATAGCAGCAGCCAGGGGCGTACATAGAAATCCTGGTCCCATGGCAAGACCTGAATTGGGCCCCTTGTGAGCAGGGCCGGATTAACGTAGGGGCGGATGGAGCTGCAGCTCCAGGCCCCTGCATGAAAATAGGCCCAGCAGCCCGCATACAGGGCCGGACTGGCCTACCAGGATACCGGGAAAATTCCCGTTAGGCCGGTAGCCTTGACTGCCGCACAGCCGGCCGCTGCCGACAGTGAGGAGGCTCCTTGGCTGGTGCAGTATAATGAGTATATTACACAGAGTGACTGACAGAGAGAGGAGCCCATCCCCCGGCCCCGCCCCCAACAGCAGGCTCCAGCACGGACATTACCCCGGAGCCTGACTCCTCCCCACACATGTGACTGATCACATGATCATGTCATCACGGAAGGTCCTTTAGCCTGCTAGCTGCTGCTTGTGCAGAGCTGTCATCCGGCCTGTTTCAGGGCTGTGTATCAGGTAGGAGGCTGAGTACAGAGGCTGGTGATTTTCAATATCAATAGGGCGTTTCAATAGGAGAGGGATTGTTTCAGCAGTAAAGAAGGACTTTGCATACAAAGACAGTTATGTGCGTGGTTTAGGACACATGAGGGGACATTAATAAAGTAATGCTGTGACACATAGGGCCATGAGAGGGGCCAGCATAATATGCTGGTCCCCCTCATGGCCCTATGTGTCATCGCACAGGCCCCCCATAACAGTGTCGTCATCGCACATGTCCCCCATAACAGTGTCGTCATCGCACAGGTCCCCCCCATAACAGTGTCGTCATCGCACAGTCCCCCATAAACAGTGGCGTCATCGCCACAGGTCCCCCATAACAGTGTCGTCATCGCACAGGTCCCCCATAACAGTGTCGTCATCGCACAGGTCCCCCATAACAGTGTCGTCATCGCACAGGTCCCCCATAACAGTGTCGTCATCGCACAGGTCCCCCATAACAGTGTCGTCATCCACAGGTCCCCCATAACAGTGCCAACCACAGATCCTTCATAACAGTGCCATCCACAGATCTCCTCCATAACAGTGCCATCCAGAGATCCCCATAACAGTGCCATCCACAGATCCTCATACAGTGCATCCACAGATCCCCCCATAACAGTGCCATCCACAGATCCCCCATAACAGTGCCATCCACAGATCCCCCATAACAGTGCCATCCACAGATCCCCCATTACAGTGCCTTCCACAGATCCCTCCATAACAGTGCCATCCACAGATCCCCTCCATAACAGTGCCATCCATAGATCCCCTCCATAACAGTGCCATCCATAGATCCCTCCATAACAGTGCCATCCATAGATCCCCTCCATAACAGTGCCCATCCATAGATCCCCTCCATAACAGTGTCATCCACAGATCCCCATAACAGTGTCATCCACAGATCCCCATAACAGTGTCATCCATAGATCCCCTCCATAACAGTGCCATCCACAGATCCTCCATAACAGTGCCATCCACAGATCCCCCGTAACAGTGCCATCCATAGATCTCCCCAGAAACAGTGCCATCCACAGATATCCCCCATAACAGTGCCATCCATAGATCCCCATAACAGTGCCATCCACAGATATCCTTCTAACAGTGCCATCACAGATTCCCCCATAACAGTGTCATCCACAGATCCCCTCGATAACAGTGTCATCCACAGATCCCCTCGATAACAGTGTCATCCACAGATCCCCTCGATAACAGTGTCATCCACAGATCCCCTCGATAACAGTGTCATCCACAGATCCCCTCGATAACAGTGTCATCCACAGATCCCCCATAACAGTGCAAATAGACCTCTAGCACAATTCCCTTAAAATATCGCATCGCACATCATTATCGCATCCTGTTTGGGGAAAAGCTGGTCTACTGTGATAATACTAAAACAATGGGGTTCTACAAAAGAGCTATTGTGGGGCAAAATTCATATTCGTGTTTTCACACGTGTTTTAAAATGAATGCCTTCGCCTTTTATAAGGGACACAATGCTGTCGGGCTGGTGTGCAACTTTTTCCAGGGCTGGTTTTTATCCCCAGTCCGGCCCTGCCCGCATAGGCCAACCGGAGCTAGGCCCGCATAAGGCCGCCTCGCGAGTTGCCTGGCGGCAGCGCCCCGCAGCCCTTTAGTAGGACCGAACCGTTGCCGACTGTGCCGCGCAAGGAGAAATCTCCCAGGCCGGCCCTTTACAGAACTCACCAGGACAGTGACAGCTGACAGATCAGGTCAGGTGACAGGTCAGCTGTGCATGCCGCGCTGCGTCGTCACGTCAGACTCCTCCCCCTGGGGCCTAGGCCATGCCGTAAAGTGAAAGACCGTGACGGCTGCTGCGCGCGGAAGTTCAAAATTCTTCTCTGCGTGGAGTCAGGGGTGCTGCCAGCGGTGAGTCGTGTTCAGCAGCCTTCAGTGTACTGCCCAGAAAACAACTCTAGGCGGTAAGTAAATCAGCATTGGCTCACCTCACCTATTATACTGTATACTGTATACTTTAACATGTCAATTCAGGAGCATGAAAAGCTGGGTGATGATTTTTTTCACCTAGCTTTTCCATGCTCCTGAATTGCATATCTGCTTATAGGCATATATATCTTTATAATAGCTGAGCCTGATCTATTATAAACAGATATGCCATTCAGGAGCATAGAAAAGCTGAGTGAGAAATAGTCACCTAGCTCTTCAATGCTCCTGAGTGGTAGATCTGCTTATAATAGATCAGGTATTATAAACAGATAGGCCTATAGGCAGATCTGCCATTCAGGAGCATGGAAAAGCTAGGTGACTATTTCTTACCTAGGTTTTCCATGCTCCTGAATGGCAGATCTGCATATAATAGCTTGGCTATTATAAACATGTATGCATATAAGCAGATATGCCATTCAGGAGCATGGAAAAGCTAGGTGACAATTTCTTGCCTACCTATCTTTTCCAAGCTCCTCAATGGCAGATCTGCTTATAATAGATTAGCTTTTATAAACACATATGCCATTCAGGACCATGGAAAAGCTAGACTTGAATAGCTTTTTCATGCTCCTGAATGACATATCCAGCAGCACTAGTTAACTCCTTGGGGGTGGCTATACATAATACAGCCATCTATATAGATGGCTGTATATTTAAACTGTGGCCAGAGATATACACTTAGGCTAAGTTCACACAGCAGATTTTTCACACGCAAACCCGTGCGTAAATCTGCTTCAAAATGACGCATGAACTTTAGTCCAATAGACTTGAATGGGATTACGCAGACCCGTTCACACTTCAAACTTTATGCATGCGTATTTTCACATGTGTAATTTTGCGTAAATTCACACTTTATTTGTGCTATAAAAAGTTGCTCTGCGTTGCGTTTTCATTTTCTATAAAAAGGCCCATTAAAATCTTCAGCACCAGGCCCATGATGCTCTTAATCCGGCCCTGCTTGTGAGTGACATATAGCACCCCTAGGCTACGTGCACAGAGAGCAGAAGCCTCCGTTGCAGATTCTGCAAAAACAAAAGGCAAACTAATGCTGCATGCCAGATCTCGACTGACCCCATTAATGTGAATGGGATCCGGCAGGTGGCTAGCAGTGTTTGGCATATGCTGGATCTGGCGATTCTGGTATTCTGCTGGTGGCTGGAACAGAATACCAGAATCTGATTGCAAGTGATTACCTAGCCTTCCCCATGGACTGTGCCCGCTGCTGCTTCACCTCCTCCCAAATGCTACTATTTGTGCTGCTGGCAGAGCGCGGTCAGGGCCTTGGGGCACCAAGCTGGACTGGAGTCTGGATCAGGTCAGGTCACAGTACGACGCGTGCTGGCAGAGGAACAGGACAGGGACATTTTACAAAGTGCAGACACAGAAAACTAAAGGCTTTAATCCAGTCACAACTGATGTTTCTCTGACTGCTGCAGAACCTCCTAACACACACGCCTCCGCTGCTGCAGAACCTCCTAACGCACACGCCTCCGCTGCTGCAGAACCTCCTAACGCACACGCCTCCGCTGCTGCAGAACCTCCTAACGCACTCGCCTCCGCTGCTGCAGAACCTCCTACCGCACACGCCTCCGCTGCTGCAGAACCTCCTAACGCACACGCCTCCGCTGCTGCAGAACCTCCTAACGCACACGCCTCCGCTGCTGCAGAACCTCCTAACGCCACACGCCTCCGCTGCTGCAGAACCTCCTAACGCACACGCCTCCGCTGCTGCAGAACCTCTAACGCACACGCCTCGCTGCTGCAGAACCCTCCTAACGCACACGCCTCCGCTGCTGCAGAACCTCCTAACGCACACGCCTCCGCTGCTGCAGAACCTCTAACGCACACGCCTCCGCTGCTGCAGAACCTCTAACGCACACGCCTCCGCTGCTGCAGAACCTCCTAACGCACACGCCTCCGCTGCTGCAGAACCTCCTAACGCACACGCCTCCGCTGCTGCAGAACCTCCTAACGCACACGCCTCCCGCTGCTGCAGAACCTCCTAACGCACACGCCTCCGCTGCTGCAGAACCTCCTAACGCACACGCCTCCGCTGCTGCAGAACCTCCTAACGCACACGCCTCCGCTGCTGCAGAACCTCCTAACGCACACGCCTCCGCTGCTGCAGAACCTCCTAACGCACACGCCTCCGCTGCTGCAGAACCTCCTAACGCACACGCCTCCGCTGCTGCAGAACCTCCTAACGCACACGCCTCCGCTGCTGCAGAACCTCCTAACGCACACGCCTCCGCTTCTGCAGAAACCTCCTAACGCACACGCCTCCGCTGCTGCAGAACCTCCTAACGCACACGCCTCCGCTGCTGCAGAACCTCCTAACGCACACGCCTCCGCTGCTGCAGAACCTCCTAACGCACACGCCTCAGCTGCTGCAGAACCTGCTAACACACACGCCTCAGCTGCTGCAGAACCTCCTAATACACACGCCTCAGCTGCTGCAGAACCTCCTAATACACACGCCTAATACAGTTGATATCACTTTAATGGGGCTGCATAGTTGTGACGTCACTGGCCTGGGGTAAGCGGAGAAAAGGCCGCGGTGCTCACAGTAGCGCTGCGGCCGTCTCAAACAACTGATCGGCGGGGGGTCCCGGGTGTTAGCAGCCATCTTAGCACCACAACCTTTGATATGTCACTACATAAAATAAGTAGGAGCCTTTTTACACGGCCGGGTGATCGAGGATCAGCGTTTGCAGAAACATTCATTCCGGATAACTGGCCTGTGTAAAAAGTGCCAGCAATCACCCGATGAACAGGCAAACCCTCATTCATCGGGTGATCAGGCCATTCTCCCGGTTCCTGTGCAGTCCTGTATGTACGGTCTAAAAGCGAACAGTCCCCGTACGTCTCTCATGATGACCAGGCAATTGTCGGGAGTGGCTGCTTCGTTCCCAGATCATCGGACTGTGTAAAGGGTCCTTAACCCTTTAAGGGTAAGTGTACTTTCACACTCGCGTTTGGTGCGGATCCGTCATGGATCTGCACAGACGGATCTGTTCAGATAATACAACCGGTCTGCATCGTTCAGAACAGATCCATTTGTATTATCTTTAACATAGCCAAGACAGATCCGTCTTGAACACTATTGAAAGTCAATGGAGGACGGATACGTTTTCTATTGTGCCAGATTGTGTCATAGAAAACGGATCAGTCCCCAATGACTTACATTGTGTGTCAGGACGGATCAGTTTGGCTCAGTTTCGTCAGACGGACACAAGCAGGGTTTTGGTGTCCGCCTCCAGAGCGGAATGGAGACGGAACGGAGACAAACTGATGCATTCTGAGCGGATCCTTTTCCATTCAGAATGCATTAGGGCCAAAACTGATCCGTTTTGGATCGCTTGTGAGAGCCCTGAACGGATCTCACAAACGGAAACCGCCAGTGTGAAAGTAGCCTGTGTTCACACATGTCCGGCAAAGTGTCCCTTTGCTGTGGTTGTATGACTGCAGCATTTTTCAGTCTGGGTTGGAGGCAAATGAGCGCCAGATAAAGCACCTGTGGGGTTTCGCTCTGGTAGACAGGATTAGCGGACGCAGTATAGAGGCAACAACAAGTTCTTTGGATCAAATAGTTCAGCGTTTTATTCACACTTTAGGCAAGTGACAAAACAAGCAGTCATATTCATACAAAAAGTCACCTTGCGGTGTTGGTGGTAATTCACACCATGTGGCAATTCTGCCTTAAAAAATTCATTGAGCATAGCAGCACCAACCTGATTTCACACCAAACAGGTAGCAAGCCTTCATCCCAACACAGAGACGTGGCTTCTGAGCCCTGCTGCCTATTTAAGGACAGCCAGGTGCTGCCAAAACCCGGACCGGCACTTAAAATCCTGTCTGGTATTTGACCTCACCTGGCTGTAAATCCACCCAGCAGCACATACTGGGAGGAAAATACCTGTTTTCCCAGACCAAACCTCTCACTTCACTGTGTCACATACCACACAGCCAAACTGTTATCAGTTGTGCATGTTCAAGGCATAAGACCAACAGGCCGGGCACAGCGGATATGTCTAAAACCCTAAGGGCTCAAGCAGGGGGTGCGCAATACACGGGCACTGGCTGCATGAGCACTGTCTCACGGATGCAACCTATTCACTTATATAGTTCCACAATCTGGAAGTTACGGTGCAGAGGCACGGTGAGGAAGGCCATGGAAGCACTATGGAGCGCTTTCGTGGCATTTCGGTCCGTGCCTCCACACCGTAATAAAATAGAACGTGCTCTACTTTTTTTGGAGGGCAGACGGATAGCGGACCCATTCAAGTTGAATGAGTATGCATCCATCAGCACCAGCCACATGGGCGGTGTACGTGCATTGGAGACCGCAATTCCCTGATAAACAGCACAGGCGGCGCACGTTCTCATAAGAAGACTGCAGCCGACCTATAGCTATAGGAGAAAAACACTGAGAAGCACCTGACGACCTTTTACCTCTCGCACACCTTTCAGTCTTATGTATACACCATGGAGGCCGCACGGCGGCGATACTTCTACAGTAACTGCACTAAGGACTGAAAAAGTAAATCTCTGAAATTGGAGGTATACCATAGTGAGGCTTCCACAGAGGTGCATGAGCCCCTCTCCCCTGTACCGCCACATGCCTCTAACGTCATATACAGGCGGTATTTTTTTCTTTTGATTCTGATGAAAAAACATTATGGCACACTCGGAACAGATTCGAGAAGCACTGCCATACACACAAAGACCAAGGGAGCCCGTGCTGTAGTGCCCGGGTGCATAAACCCTAAACCCCCTGAAATCTTCTGTACTGAAGAAACATAGGTTGGATTTGACCGCATTGCTTCCAGATAAGCGGCGTCAGAACTGACAGCAAACTCCTCATCACCACTAAGGGCTCATGCACACGGCCGATGCCTGGCCATGCCGTATTGTGTCCCGCAAACAGCAGGCACCTGCCGTGTGCTCCCCGCGTCACAGATGCAAACCCATCGACTTGAATGGGTCTGCAATCTGGAAGGAGTCACGGAACCCCATGGAAGCACTCCGCTGTTTCTGTACCTGCCTCCGGCACTGCATGCAATACGTTTTTGCAGTGCGGACAGATCATGGATATCTGGATCCGTCTGTGGAATCCAGACACATGTTGCCGTAAATTGGGGAACGCAAACTGCAGTCCCCAATGCACCGAACGGCCATGTGCAGGAGCCTACAGGGTGCGTTCACAGGACTATATGTAATTTGCGGTCCGTGTGGCATCCACATTTTTTGTGTCGACTTCAACGTGTCCGCGTTTTGCAGCCAAGTATATGACATGTTCTATCACGGGGATCAGCAACGTTCGGCACTCCAGCTGCTATGAAACTACAACTCCCAGCATGCCACTCACTTGGCTATTCTTGTAACTCCCTCTGGAGTGAAAGGAGGATTGTGGGAGTTGTAGTTTTCATTACAGCTGGAGTGCTGGCGGTTGCGGATCCCTGTTCTATCGCTGGCGGACCGGACATACAGATGCGGTCCGTATCCCTAGGTCTGTAACGCAAAAGACAGAACATTGAGGTCAATAGGTCTTCAAAAAATGTGGGTGTGTGCACGGCCCAGTAGAAATGAATGGCTCCCTGAGCTTGAGGCCTAAGGATTGCTGCCATTTAAACATAAAATATACATTTTGATTGACAGAGGAGAACACAAGTCCAGTCCCATCCAGACTACAGACTACTGCACTGCTGTCTGCACTCTGCCCACAGGATGTGCAGGGAGCACTTCCCATCAGGTAATCTTGGGGCTTGCACATGTCCCAGCTGGCACCGGAAGATGACCCGGATCTGCGCCTCCTGCAGCCCCCCAGCCGCCGGTCTCACCTCCTCTCCGCAGCGGGCACAGGCTCTCCTCATTGATGCACCAGCCACAAACTTCCGTTCCCCCACATGCCAGCTAGTGCGCGAGAACCGGAGGGCGGGGGCAGCACACGCCTCTACTCGGGGATTTTAGGTCGCGTTGGAAACACTGCACATGCTGTTTGCTGGGCGTTTGTAGATTGAGATGTTTTGATCCCTTAGGCGCCCCGTAGGTAACCTTGCCCATGGTAAAGATGGCGATGTCAGTCCGTTGTCACAACAGGTTCGGTCAGGTGGAGCTGGGGAGGGGAGACTGCGGCGTTGATGTCATGTGACCTCTTTAACCCATTAGGAGCAGGGAGCTAGTGATCTGATAAAACCCCCTCTAGACTGACCGGGCAATTTCACAGTCTGTGTGGGCAGGCTAGTTCCCCTTCAGTGAATTGACATTTTGTCACCTAGTGGTTGGATATTGAATTTAAAGGGGATTTAGGGTACTTTCACATTAGCGGCGGGTGAACAGCCTGTCGGATCCGTTCTTCCACCAGTTCACGTGTGCCCCCGGACTGCCGCTCCGTCCCCATTGACTATAATAGGAGCGGAGTTCTGGCAGCTGAGACGCAGCCGGACTAAGGGCTCTTTCACACTTGCGTTATTGTCTTCCGGCATAGAGTTCCGTCGTCGGGACTCTATGCCGGAAGAATACTGATCAGGATTATCCTAATGCATTCTGAATGGAGAGTAATCCGTTCAGGATGCATCAGGATGTCTTCAGTTCCGGTACGGAACGTTTTTTGGCCGGAGAAAATACCGCAGCATGCTGCGCTTTTTGCTCCGGCCAAAAATCCGGAACACTTGCCGCAAGGCCGGATCCGGGATCAATGCCCATTGAAAGGCATTGATCCGGATCCGGCCTTAAGCTAAACGTCGTTTCGGCGCATTGCCGGACCCGACGTTTAGCTTTTTCTGAATAGTTACCATGGCTGCCGGGACGCTAAAGTCCTGGCAGCCATGGTAAAGTGTAGCGGGGAGCGGGGGAGCAGCATACTTACCGTCCGTGCGGCTCCCCGGGCGCTCCAGAGTGACGTCAGGGCGCCCCAAGCGCATGGATCACGTGATCACATGGATCACGTCATCCATGCGCATGGGGCGCTCTGACGTCATTCTGGAGCGCCCGGGGAGCCGCACGGACTGTAAGTATACTGCTCCCCCGCTCCCCGCTCCTACTATGGCAACCAGGACTTTAATAGCGTCCTGGGTGCCATAGTAACACTGAAAGCATTTGGAAGACGGTTCCGTCTTCAAATGCTTTCAGTACACTTGCGTTGTTACGGATCCGGCAGGCACCTCCGGCAACGGAAGTGCATGCCGGATCCCAACAACGCAAGTGTGAAAGAGGCCTAAGTGCTGCATGTCGTACTTTAGGGCACTTTCACACTAGCGTTATTCTTTTCCGGCATAGAGTTCTGTCCTAGGGGCTCAATACCGGAGAAGAACTGATCAGTTTTATCCTAATGCATTCTGAATGGAGAGCAATCTGATCAGGATGTCTTTAGTTCAGTCTTATTGACTGTTTAAGGCTACTTTCACACTAGCGTTCGGGGTTCCACTTGTGAGCTCCGTTTGAAGGGGCTCACAAGCGGCCCCGAACACATCCGTACTGCCCTAATGCATTCTGAGTGGACGCGGATCCGCTCAGAATGCATCCGCCTGCCAGCGTTCAGCCTCCGCTCCGCTCAGTGAGCGGACACCTGAACGCTGCTTGCAGCGTTCAGGTGTCCGCCTGGCCGTGCGGAGGCAAGCGGATCCGTCCAGACTTATAATGTAAGTCAATGGGGACGGATCCGTTTGAAGATTACACAATATGGCTCAATCTTCAAACGGATCCGCCCCCATTGACTTTCAATGTAAAGTCTGGACGGATCCGTCTGAAGCTACTTTTACACTTAGAAATTTTTCTACAATATAATGCAGACGGATCCGTTCTGAACGGATCCCAAGTCTGCATTATATGAGCGGATCCGTCTGGGCAGACCCCAGACGGATCCGCTCTGAACGCTAGTGTGAAAGTAGCCTAAGACGGAGAATATACTACAGCATGCTGCGGTTTTATCTCCGTCCAAAATTCCAGAACACTTGCTGGAATGCCGGCATTTTTTCCCATTGAAATGCATTAATGCCCAGAGTTTCCCGGCATTGCGGTCTGCGCATGCTCAGACCGCAAAAAATGTGAAAAAAAATAAATGCCGGATCCGTTTTTCCAGATGACACCAGAGAGATGGATCCGGCATTGCAACGCATTTGTCAGACGGATCAGGATGCTGATCCGTCTGACAAATGCCATCAGTTCTCATACATTTTGATGGATCCGGCAGGCAGTTCCGGCGACGGAACTGCCTCCCGGAATCCTCTGCCGCAAGTGTGAAAGTACCCTTAGTCCGGCTGCCTCTCTCTGTGCGCTGCTGCCGGAACTCCGCCCCCATTATAGTCAATGGGACAGAGCGGCAGTCCGGGGGCACACGTGAACTAGTGGCAGGACGGATCCGACAGGCTGTTCACCCGCCGGACTCCCTGCCGCTAGTGTGATCTAGCCTTAATCTGCTCTAAATCCTTTTCTGTAGATTGACCTGGAAAATCCAATAAGACGTAGAGTAATGTGATTAACCCCTTAAGTTCCGGGACTATCTTCGTTGCATTTTAGTTTTTTCTTTCCCACGTTCCAA
Source organism: Bufo bufo (assembly GCF_905171765.1). Lineage (NCBI taxonomy): Eukaryota > Metazoa > Chordata > Amphibia > Anura > Bufonidae > Bufo > Bufo bufo. The sequence goes on along the minus strand of NC_053390.1, from coordinate 151,621,973 downwards.
TAAAACCATAACTTTTTTTATTGTCTGTTCATATAGCCATACAAGGGCTTATTTTTTTGCAGGATAAATTGTATTTTTTAATGGCACCATTTCATTTACAATGTTTGGTATTGGAAAACAGAAAAAAACATTCTTCGTGGAGTTAAAGGGGTTGTCTCACAGTAAGTGGCTTTATCATGTAGAGAAAGTTACTACAAGCCACTTACTAATGTATTGTGATTGTCCATATTGTCTCCTTTGCTGGCTAGACTCATTTTTTCATCACATTATACACTTCTTATTTCCATGGTTACAGACCACCCTGCAATCCATCAGTGGTCTTCGTGCTTGCACACTATAGAAAAAAGCGCCATCCTATGTGCGCTCCCGACGCTTCTTTCTATAGTGTGCAAGAACGACCACCACTGATGGATCAGCAAACTTGTGTTTCAAGTTCGGCGTACAAGGTTCGGGTTATTTAAGAATTCCGTTATGGATTCCGCTACCACGAACCATAAAACTTATTGTCCAGCGTAGCAGAATCCATAACAGAATTCTTAGACAATTGTACGCCAAACATGAAACACAAGTTCGCTCATCCCTAGTGGTAACTGCTGCTATACGGATTACTGCAGGAGGGGGCTGGTAGGTAATATGTGGTAACCAGTGCTTTAGGGGTTACTGCAGGAGGGGCTGGTGGGTAATATGTGGTGACCGGTGCTTTAGGGGTTACTGCAGGAGGGGCTGGTAGGTAATATGTGGTAACCAGTGCTTTAGGGGTTACTGCAGGAGGGGCTGGTGGGTAATATGTGGTGACCGGTGCTTTAGGGGTTACTGCAGGAGGGGCTGGTGGGTAATATGTGGGGACTGGTGCTTTAGGGGTTACTGCAGAAGGGGGCTGGTGGGTAATACAGTCATGTGAAAAAATTAGGACACCCTTTGAAAGCATGTGGTTTTTTGTAACATTTTTAATAAATGGTTATTTCATCTCCGTTTCAACAATACAGAGAGATTAAAGTAATCCGACTAAACAAAGAAAACTGAAGAAAAGTCTTTTCAAGATCTTCTGTAAATGTCATTCTACAAAAATGCCTATTCTAACTGAGGAAAAAGATAGGACACCCTTGCCCCTAATAGCGAGTGTTACCTCCTTTGGCTGAAATAACTGCAGTGAGACGGTTCTTGTAGCCATCTACCAGTCTTCGACATCGGTCTGAGGAAATTTTACCCCACTCCTCAATGCAGAACTTTTTCAGCTGTGAGATGTTTGAGGGGTTTCTTGCACGTACAGCCCTTTTCAAGTCACCCCACAGCATCTCAATGGGATTCAAATCTGGACTTTGACTTGGCCATTCCAGGACTCTCCATTTCTTCTTTTTCAGCCAATCTTTGGTTGATTTACTAGTATGTTTTGGGTCATTGTCATGTTGCATGGTCCAGTTCCGCTTCAGCTTTAATTTTCTAACTGATGGTCTCACATGTTCTTCAAGCACCTTCTGATACACAGTAGAATTCATCGTGGATTCTATGATGGTGAGCTGACCAGGTCCTGCTGCAGCAAAGCAGCCCCAAACCATGACACTTCCACCTCCATGCTTCACAGTTGGTATGAGGTTCTTTTCTTGGAATGCTGTGTTTGGTTTACGCCAAACATGTCCTCTGCTGTTGTGTCCAAATAATTCAATTTTGGACTCATCTGTCCAAAGAACATTATTCCAGAAGTCCTGGTCTTTGTCAACTTTATCGCTGGCAAATGTCAGTCTGGCCTCGATGTTTCTCTTGGAAAGCAAAGGTTTCCTCCTTGCACACCTCCCATGCAAGTTAAACTTGTACAGTCTCTTTCTGATTGTAGAGGCATGTACTTCTACATCAACAGTAGCCAGAGCCTGCTGTAGTTCTCGAGATGACACTTTAGGGTTTTTGGATACCTCTTTTAGCATCTTGCGGTCTGCTCTTGGGGTGAACTTGCTGGGGCGACCAGTCCTGGGCATGTTGGCAGTTGTTTTGAAAGCCCTCCACTTGTAGACTATCTTCCGGACAGTGGAATGGCTGATTTCAAAATCTTTTGAGATCTTTTTAAATCCCTTCCCAGACTCATAGGCTGCTACAATCTTTTTTCTGAAGTCCTCTGACAGCTCTTTTGCTCTCACCATGGTGCTCACTCTCACTTCAACAGTCAGGAGCACACCAAACTAAATGTCTGAGGTTTAAATAGGGCAAGCCTCATTCAACATGCAGAGTAACGATCTACTAATTATGTGCACCTGGTGTGATATACCTGTGTGAGATCTGAGCCAATTTAAGAGGGAATACATGTGAGGGTGTCCTATCTTTTTCCTCAGTTAGAATAGGCATTTTTGTAGAATGACATTTACAGAAGATCTTGAAAAGACTTTTCTTCAGTTTTCTTTGTTTAGTTGGATTACTTTAATCTCTCTGTATTGTTGAAACGGAGATGAAATAACCATTTATTAAAAATGTTACAAAAAACCACATGCTTTCAAAGGGTGTCCTAATTTTTTCACATGACTGTATGTGGGGACCGGTGCTTTAGGGGTTACTGCAGGAGGGGCTGGTGGGTAATATGCGGTGACCGGTGCTTTAGGGGTTACTGCAGGAGGGGCTGGTGGGTAATATGTGGTGACCGGTGCTTTAGGGGTTACTGCAGGAGGGGGCTGGTGGGTAATATGTGGTGACCGGTGCTTTAGGGGTTACTGCAGGAGGGGCTGGTGGGTAATATGTGGTGACCGGTGCTTTAGGGGTTACTGCAGGAGATGGATGGTGGGTAATATGTGGTGACCGGTGCTTTAGGGGTTACTGCAGGAGGGGCTGGTGGGTAATATGTGGGGACCGGTGCTTTAGGGGTTACTGCAGGAGGGGCTGGTGGGTAATATGTGGTGACCGATGCTTTAGGGGTTACTGCAGGAGGGGCTGGTGGGTAATATGTGGTGACCGGTGCTTTAGGGGTTACTGCAGGAGGGGCTGGTGGGTAATATGTGGGGACCGGTGCTTTAGGGGTTACTGCAGGAGGGGGCTGGTGGGTAATATGTGGTGACCGGTGCTTTAGGGGTTACTGCAGGAGGGGCTGGTGGGTAATATGTGGTGACCGGTGCTTTAGGGGTTACTGCAGGAGGGGCTGGTGGGTAATATGTGGTGACCAGTGCTTTAGGGGTTACTGCAGGAGGGGGCTGGTGGGTAATATGTGGGGACCGGTGCTTTAGGGGTTACTGCAGGAGGGGGCTGGTGGGTAATATGTGGGGACCGGTGCTTTAGGGGTTACTGCAGGAGGGGCTGGTGGGTAATATGTGGGGACCGGTGCTTTAGGGGTTACTGCAGGAGGGGGCTGGTGGGTAATATGTGGGGACCGGTGCTTTAGGGGTTACTGCAGGAGGGGCTGGTGGGTAATATGTGGTGACTGGTGCTTTAGGGGTTACTGCAGGAGGGGCTGGTAATTAAAACCCTTTTAGGATATGGCCTATTTTTATTTATTCATTTTCGTTTTTTCTTCACCTCCTTTCAAAAGGCATAAATTTTTTTTTGTTTTTTGCTGGCCAAATGAGAGCTGTTTTTTGTAGGACAAGATTTAATTTTTAATGACACCATTTATTTTACCATAGCTTGAATTGTAAAATGGTAAAAAAAATCTTTGTAGGGTGAAATTGGGGAAAAATGGCAATTTCACCATGGTTTTTAGGATTTAAAGGGCTTCTGTCAGCAGATTTGTACCCATGACACTGGCTGACCTGTTACATGTGCACTTGGCAGATGAAGGCATCTATGTTGGTCCCATGTTCATATGTGCCCGCATTGCTGAGAAAATGATGTTTTAATATATGCAAATGAGCCTCTAGGAGCAACATGGGCGTTGCCATTACACCTAGAGGCTCTGCTCTCTCTGCACTGTGACATCACCAGGCAGTAAAAACATCATCATGTCTGGTCCTGTCAATCAAAGTAAATGGTGAGACATGTTTACAGCCAGACCTGTTGAATCTAAATGTCCATCAATATGAAGCAGACGGCAAGGTCTCCAAATGCAGCACATGATGTCACATTCTAAAGAGGTCCAACTATAGATATGAAACAAAGGGGTTTAGTCTGGAAAGGATCACAAAGCCATTGCTAAAGCTACAGGACTCCGGCGAACCATACTGAAAGTCATTATCCACTAATGGAGAAAACTTGAAACGGTGAACCTTCCTAGGAGCGGGTGGCTGCCAAAATTTCACTAAGATTGCATTAATGTCCCATCCAGGAGGTCACAGAAGAACTCGGACAAGCTTCTGAAAAACAGCAGGTCTCAAAACAGGTTACCCCCAAGACATCTGGGATAATATTCTGATGACTGATGAGTCAAAAGTGGAACGTTTTGAAAGACATGGGTCTTGTCATATGTGGCTTAACAATAACACCATATAGCATCATAGCTTGTCATCATTGATGGAACTATGAATTCTGTCCATCAGGAAATCCTGAAGTAGATTTTCTGCCCATCAGTTCGTGACCTAAAATCTCAAGCACAGCTTTGTTATGCAGCAAGACAATGAATCAAAGCACAAAATGATGTCTACCTCTGAATGGTCCAAAAGAAACAAAATTAAGGCTCTGGAATGACCGAGTGAAAATCCTGACTTGAATCCCATTGAGATGCTGTGGCAAAAGCTTAAAGGGCAGTTCATGCTTGAAAAACCTTCAATGTAGCCAAATTAAAGCAATTCTAGAAGAAGAGTGGGCCTAAATCCCAACACAGCTATGAAGAAGAAATTTTTTCCAAATCTTTAACTGTAGTTGTTACTGCCAAGGGTGTCAGAACCAGTTAGTAGACTATGGGGCAATTACTTTTTCATGTGGGTAATGAAGGTTTTGAATAATTCTTTATCTTCGATAAAAGTGCTGATTTGTGTTTACTAGTGCTGTCTTTATCTTATTTGAAAATGATTTGGATGAACTGAAATATTAAAATGTGACAAATAGAAAAACAATTGGCTGTGGGGTAAAAAAACTTTTATCCATTTTGTCTTCCACAACTGCACTTCCATGAGAGAGATGATCGTTGTCTAACCAGCTAGGGATAGGAAGAATAAATTTGACCCTCCTCTGTGTCTTCCTGTGCCGTCCAGGTGGGGAGGTCACTCACAGCAGTATTTGTGGGTCAGTTCCTGTATAGGCAGATAGGGTGATAATAACAACTGATACAGTGCCTTGAAAAAGTATTCATACTCCTTGAACTTTTTCACGTTACACCACAAAATTAAATGTATTTTATTGAAATTTTATGTGATAGACCAGTGAATAGTGAAAATAAAATGATACATGATTTTCAAAATTTTTTAATAAATAAAAATCTGAAAAGTGTGGCGTGCATTTGTATTCAGCCCCCTGTACTCAGATACCTCTAAATAAAATCCTGTGACCAATTGCCTTCAGAAGTCACCTAATTAGTAAATAGAGTCCACCTGTGTGTAATGTATTCTCAGTATAACTACAGCTGTTCTGTGAAGGCCTCATAGGTTTGTTAGAGAACATCAGTGATCAAATAGCATCATGAAAACCAAGGAAAACACCAGACAGGTCAGGGATAAAGTGTAAAGCAGGGTTTGGTTATAAAAAAAATATCTTAAACTCTAAACATCTCACTGAGCACTGTTCAATCCCTCATCTGAAAATGGATGAAGTATGGCACAACTGCAAACCTACCACACATTGCCGTCCACCTACTGTAAACTGACAGCCCAGGCAAGGAGAACACTAATTAGAGAAGTAGCCAAGAGGCCCATGGTCAGTCTGGAGGAGCTACAGAGATATAAAGCTCAGGTAGGAGAATCTTTCTACAGAACAACTACTAGTCGTGTACTCCACAAATCTGGCCTTTATGGAAGAGTGGCAAGAAGAAAGCCATTTTTGAAAGCAAGCCATAAGAAGTCCGTTTACAGTTTGCCACAAGCCATGTAGGGCTACAATTTCTGTACTTCCCCTTTAAGAGCAGGGATATGGTGTGTTAATCAACATACACTACTACTAATGTCCATTTGGACTGAATACCACCAATTTTCCTGCACCTACCTACTTAACTAAGACTTAACTTTTATTTCATATTAATTAATATTACTGGTGTGAATAGCAATTTTAGATTAAAAATTTCAGTGATCACTGGCCTTTATATGTCTGGTAGACCACCTTGTCAGGACTGTCATCTGACTAGGTAATGAGGGTTAATGCACACTTATGCCACCGGGTCGCGCGCTGCCTGTGTATTCAATATGCACTGTGCAACTCATTTCCCTAATAATACTAGGTCTCAGTGATTAGCTGTCATAAAACTTAGAGCTTCACGCTGCCCCCCGACATGTTTCGCCGTAACACGGCGTCTTCAGGGGTTAGGGCAGAGTGTGAGCGTGTCCTCCTCGCGGCTAGCTTATATAAGCTTCGTTTGTGACGTAGTTGCTAGGGGCCTCACTAGGGGGCGTGATCGAGAACCATAATTTAGAAGCTGATTGGATATACTGTGAGGTTCGGTCTGCTTGCGTCATAGGCACCGCCCCCCGACGTCATCTAGCTCCTATCTTCTTCCTTCACATTGGTCCGTGTCGTCGGGAAGCGCCTACTTTCGTCATAGCTCCGCCCACCTGACGTCAGCTACCTCCTTTTACCTCCTTCTAATTGGTCCTCATCGACAAATAATGCGGCGCATGTCCAGTAGGCTTGGATGTTTTCCGGTGCCTATGTCCGTGCGCATGCCCTCCGACTTAGTTCCCAGTCTCTTTCATACTCTAGATCCTATACTTGGGCTACGGCGCATGCTCACAGACTCAGGCTCCGGCTGTGGCGATATCTCTGTCCATGTCCTTCCCACTGCAAGTTCTCTTCTGGTGATATTTCTTCATATCATTTGTTATTCTTTATTTTACTTTCTGCCTTGCCTTTGCCATAGTTTTTATTGATGATCATCCACTTAGTTGGGCGTATTATTTCTTTGTATATTCCTCCTACTTTTACTCAGTCATAACTAGCTCTGGTATTAGTTTTTCGTCTTGAGATATCTCTCAACATCTCAATTTTTCCCTGCTAGTGACTGCCCCTAGATCTTACTTCTAGAATGATCCCCTATTCGGCCTAGTGTGTCTACCCACTGTCTTCTCCATTACTCCACATGTTTATTATTAATGAATACCATTATACTTTTACAGTACCTCCCTCTATTTAACTTAAAGTTGGGAGAAAAGAGGGGGGGGGGAGGGGGGGGGGGAGACTCTCAATACTAGGGACAGCATAATTGATGAGACCTAGGGGAAGGGGAGGGGGGCAGACACTCCATTTATCTAGTCCCATTTCTTAGGGTTGGCAGAATATATATCTATGGGTACTCCTGTACTCCAGAGACGGAAGCTAAGATGACCTTCCGTTATCTACCCTTTATACACTTCTACCTTCTGGTCTCAAAATGCCCCAGGCCTGATTAGTCCCATTCTATTACTTTATTTTTCTATTTCTATGATATCTCTCACTTTTATCCCCTAGTATAGTGTAACTCGTATATATATGCCTTACCTTGTATATTCACTATACAAGTTGTAAATGAGGTTTCCTAAAGTGGCCATTTTTCTCCAATAGGGGGTCCTTTGCTTTATTTTCATTTTGTCTTTTTTCAATAGATCTTCCCATAGAGGAGGTTGCTCTATTTTTTGTATACAAGATTATGTATTTTGCTATTTTAGTTATTAATAGTACTATTTTGTTTTTATTCTCTTTTTTCCTAGACGGGGATAATGATACCTACAGGAAGGATGAGTACGTGAACCCTTCGTTTAGTCCTCTCGGGGCTAGACTATTTAATAGGTAAATCCATTTGGTTTCTTCTTGTTGGAGTCTTCTGTCTATATCTCCTTTCCGCGGTCCTGATTTAATTTTCATCAGTCCCCAGAATTTAAAATCGGTGTCATGGTCCTTATGTTTTTCTCTCATATGTCTGGCCAGGCTGGTGTCCTCTCCTGTATTAATACTACTCAGATGTTTTGATATCCTTCTTTTCAACTCCTGGATAGTCTTCCCTACATATAGTTTGGGGCATTCGCAACTGATGACATATACGACCCCCTTTGTCTTACAATTAATGTAATCCCTGACTTCATAGTTTTTCCCATCCACTGGATTTGTGAAGGTTTTGGTAATTTTCATCTTGCTACAAAAGGTACAGTCTCCACAGGGGTATGATCCATTGTGGGACAGCCATGTAGTTTTTTTAGCTGTTTGATGGGATTGATAATGGCTATGAACCAGCTTTTCTTTTAGGTTCTGTCCTCTTCTGAATGTTATAGCTGGATATTTTGGTATTACTTGTTGTAGGTCTATATCGGCCTGCAAAATATGCCAATGGTGTTTCAGAATTGTTTGTATCGTGCTATGTTCTGTATCATACATTCCTATACACCGTATAATCCTCTCTCCCTCTTTTGTTTTTTTATTTGTCAACAGGTCCAATCTTTCTGTCCTTCTGGCTTTATTGTACGCTCGATGCAAGCATTTTTTGGAGTATCCCCTCTCATAGAATCGTAAGTATAATGTCCTACACTCTTTTTGGAATGCTTCCTCGGTGGAACAGTTCCGCCTAGCTCTGAGATACTGTCCCACCGGGATTCCTCTCTTGAGAGAGTCAGGATGGAAGCTTTGCCAGTGTAGCAGGTTATTTGTCGATGTTGCCTTCCGATGTATTTCGGTTTGGACTCTGCCGTCAGGTTGCAGGTTTATTTTTAAATCCAAGAAATTGAGGGTATTTTTATGTATTTCAGCTGTAAACTTCATACCAATCTGATTATCATTCAGTTGGCTTACAAAATCATAGAATTGTGCTTCAGTGTCATCCCAAAAAATCAAAATATCGTCGATATAACGACCCCAAAATAATATGTGTTGCGTGTATCTTTCCATAGTGTCCCTAAAAACTATACGATCTTCCCACCACCCTAAAAATAAATTAGCATAACTTGGTGCACAAATCGTGCCCATAGCGGTGCCAGTGACCTGTAAATAATATTTGCCGTTAAACATAAAGTAATTGTGCTCCAACAAAAACGTTAATAGTGAAATAACAAAACTATTGTGCTCATAATACTGTGTCCCTTTTGTATTCAAATAATATTGTGTTGCTTGTATGCCAAGTTGGTGTTGAATGCTGGTATAAAGCGCCTCAACATCAAGACTCGCTATGAGTGTATGTGAATTTACCTGGATTTCCTGCAACCTGACGACAGTATCCTTGGTGTCTCTAAGATACGACGGTAGTGTTTTGACAAATGGAGAAATAACCTGCTCCACATACTCACTGATGCTTTCGCATAAGCTTTGGTTACCCGAGACGATGGGTCTCCCTGGGATTGGTTCCCTTTGTTTGTGGATTTTTGGAATAGCGTAGAAGGTTGCTATGGTGGGTCGCGGTCTGTACATAATTTTATACTCTTCCTTGGTAATTAAATTACGATCCTTGGCATTCTTAAGAAGTTTTTTTAACTCTAGTACGTATTTTTCCGTGGGGTCTGTTCCTAGCTCCCTATAGGTGTTCCTCTCATTGAGGAGATCCATTATCATTTGTTCGTAGTCTTTTCTTTCCAGTAGGACAATATTTCCTCCTTTGTCCGAAGGTTTTATGACTAGGTTGTCATTATTCATTAGGTCTTTCATAGCTATTTGCTCTTCTGTAGTTAGATTGCTATACTTATTCCTTTTAGGGGCTCTGATTTTTTGCAAGTCCCTAGTGACAACATCCACAAACGTTTGAATGTTTGCGTATTTACCAAATGGGGGGGTGAATCTGTACTTGGGAGTTAAAGTGCTAAATGGTGGACTGGGGGCTATTATTTCACCTTCGCCTTCTCTCTGCAGCAGTTCTAGAGTTTCAACTGCTTCCCTCTCACGCTTTTGTGCATTAAGTTCCACTTGCTCACTGGAATTAAATTCCTTATGCAGCGCTAGTTTCCTAGCGAATAGGTTAATGTCCTTCACCCACAGGAAGCAGTTGAAATGTGGTGCTGGGGTAAAGGAGAGACCTTTTTGTATCAGACTGATATGCTCTGTTGTTAAATTTATCTTAGTTTTATTAATAATCTGCATTGTCCCTTCATCACTTCTATTTAATACTGCACTTGGGTCCATACTCCCCTCTATTGTCTGTGGTGCTCTTACTGTCACATTCTTTGATTGTAACCCCATTTTTCCCTGTCGCGTAATTGTATTCCCATTCCTAGTCCTAAAAAACCCCCCTGTGTCACGTTCTGAGGTTGTTGAACAGTATTTGTGGATACAGGTAAGGAGGATGATTGCGGATATTGTGGAAATTGTGAGTACTGTGCTTGCAGATTTTGCCCTGGGTCTTGATTTATTACCCATGTTGTGTTTCCAGTTGGATTTGGATTACTATTGGGGGTGGCGTTTCTTTGGGAGTTTTTTCTCTGTGAGTAGGGTAATTTGTTTTTAGATTTTCGTTTAGTATTTCCTGCTGTTTGAATGTTACTGCCCTCTACTTCAGAGGTTTCTGATTCAGATATGTCTGTATACTCTCTCCAGTTCTCCTTTTGTCTAAACGGAAATCGCCCCCCTTGTTTCCTAGGATAAATATTGCCAGTATCGAAATCCTTTTTATCTCGATTATATTTTCTATGTTTCCGTTCTTTGATCTCTCCCTGAAGGCTTTCTACGTTTCTTTGCAGCTTTAGTTCGTACTCCGCAAATTCCGGTTTAGTTCTAAATGTTTGGATCTCCTGAATCTCTTTTTGTAATTGCGTCGTAATCTTTGCCAGAGACTTTTGTTCGTAGTCTAGCAGATACCCTTGCATCCGCAATGAGTTTTCAGTAAGGAGTATTTCCCACCCTTTTATAAATTCGCTATCTTCCTGATGAGAATTAGGAGTTATATTAACTCTCATCCCTCTATATACGATTTTTTGTTGGATGTACGTTTCTAGGCTGGCTGTTTCCCAAACGCCTCGGATATATCGTCTGTACGTTTTATTAATTTCTTTGAAGGCCTGAGCAACATCCAGACAGTCCACTGGTAGACTTTCAGTAGAGAACACCTTCCCTGCCTCTGCCAAAAACGCTTGGGTGGTTGTCGGATTTGAGAGAAAACCTGCCATTTATTTATTCCACCCCGATTGAGGTGTACTGTTGTCCCCCCTGTAGGTATATCTCTCCCCAGGTATTGGGAAATTAGTGGGATTTTGACCCTATTTTTTGAACTACAATTTCTGTACTTCCCCTTTAAGAGCAGGGATATGGTGTGTTAATCAACATACACTACTACTAATGTCCATTTGGACTGAATACCACCAATTTTCCTGCACCTACCTACTTAACTAAGACTTAACTTTTATTTCATATTAATTAATATTACTGGTGTGAATAGCAATTTTAGATTAAAAATTTCAGTGATCACTGGCCTTTATATGTCTGGTAGACCACCTTGTCAGGACTGTCATCTGACTAGGTAATGAGGGTTAATGCACACTTATGCCACCGGGTCGCGCGCTGCCTGTGTATTCAATATGCACTGTGCAACTCATTTCCCTAATAATACTAGGTCTCAGTGATTAGCTGTCATAAAACTTAGAGCTTCACGCTGCCCCCCGACATGTTTCGCCGTAACACGGCGTCTTCAGGGGTTAGGGCAGAGTGTGAGCGTGTCCTCCTCGCGGCTAGCTTATATAAGCTTCGTTTGTGACGTAGTTGCTAGGGGCCTCACTAGGGGGCGTGATCGAGAACCATAATTTAGAAGCTGATTGGATATACTGTGAGGTTCGGTCTGCTTGCGTCATAGGCACCGCCCCCCGACGTCATCTAGCTCCTATCTTCTTCCTTCACATTGGTCCGTGTCGTCGGGAAGCGCCTACTTTCGTCATAGCTCCGCCCACCTGACGTCAGCTACCTCCTTTTACCTCCTTCTAATTGGTCCTCATCGACAAATAATGCGGCGCATGTCCAGTAGGCTTGGATGTTTTCCGGTGCCTATGTCCGTGCGCATGCCCTCCGACTTAGTTCCCAGTCTCTTTCATACTCTAGATCCTATACTTGGGCTACGGCGCATGCTCACAGACTCAGGCTCCGGCTGTGGCGATATCTCTGTCCATGTCCTTCCCACTGCAAGTTCTCTTCTGGTGATATTTCTTCATATCATTTGTTATTCTTTATTTTACTTTCTGCCTTGCCTTTGCCATAGTTTTTATTGATGATCATCCACTTAGTTGGGCGTATTATTTCTTTGTATATTCCTCCTACTTTTACTCAGTCATAACTAGCTCTGGTATTAGTTTTTCGTCTTGAGATATCTCTCAACATCTCAATTTTTCCCTGCTAGTGACTGCCCCTAGATCTTACTTCTAGAATGATCCCCTATTCGGCCTAGTGTGTCTACCCACTGTCTTCTCCATTACTCCACATGTTTATTATTAATGAATACCATTATACTTTTACAGTACCTCCCTCTATTTAACTTAAAGTTGGGAGAAAAGAGGGGGGGGGGAGGGGGAGGGGGAGACTCTCAATACTAGGGACAGCATAATTGATGAGACCTAGGGGAAGGGGAGGGGGGCAGACACTCCATTTATCTAGTCCCATTTCTTAGGGTTGGCAGAATATATATCTATGGGTACTCCTGTACTCCAGAGACGGAAGCTAAGATGACCTTCCGTTATCTACCCTTTATACACTTCTACCTTCTGGTCTCAAAATGCCCCAGGCCTGATTAGTCCCATTCTATTACTTTATTTTTCTATTTCTATGATATCTCTCACTTTTATCCCCTAGTATAGTGTAACTGGTATATATATGCCTTACCTTGTATATTCACTATACAAGTTGTAAATGAGGTTTCCTAAAGTGGCCATTTTTCTCCAATAGGGGGTCCTTTGCTTTATTTTCATTTTGTCTTTTTTCAATAGATCTTCCCATAGAGGAGGTTGCTCTATTTTTTGTATACAAGATTATGTATTTTGCTATTTTAGTTATTAATAGTACTATTTTGTTTTTATTCTCTTTTTTCCTAGACGGGGATAATGATACCTACAGGAAGGATGAGTACGTGAACCCTTCGTTTAGTCCTCTCGGGGCTAGACTATTTAATAGGTAAATCCATTTGGTTTCTTCTTGTTGGAGTCTTCTGTCTATATCTCCTTTCCGCGGTCCTGATTTAATTTTCATCAGTCCCCAGAATTTAAAATCGGTGTCATGGTCCTTATGTTTTTCTCTCATATGTCTGGCCAGGCTGGTGTCCTCTCCTGTATTAATACTACTCAGATGTTTTGATATCCTTCTTTTCAACTCCTGGATAGTCTTCCCTACATATAGTTTGGGGCATTCGCAACTGATGACATATACGACCCCCTTTGTCTTACAATTAATGTAATCCCTGACTTCATAGTTTTTCCCATCCACTGGATTTGTGAAGGTTTTGGTAATTTTCATCTTGCTACAAAAGGTACAGTCTCCACAGGGGTATGATCCATTGTGGGACAGCCATGTAGTTTTTTTAGCTGTTTGATGGGATTGATAATGGCTATGAACCAGCTTTTCTTTTAGGTTCTGTCCTCTTCTGAATGTTATAGCTGGATATTTTGGTATTACTTGTTGTAGGTCTATATCGGCCTGCAAAATATGCCAATGGTGTTTCAGAATTGTTTGTATCGTGCTATGTTCTGTATCATACATTCCTATACACCGTATAATCCTCTCTCCCTCTTTTGTTTTTTTATTTGTCAACAGGTCCAATCTTTCTGTCCTTCTGGCTTTATTGTACGCTCGATGCAAGCATTTTTTGGAGTATCCCCTCTCATAGAATCGTAAGTATAATGTCCTACACTCTTTTTGGAATGCTTCCTCGGTGGAACAGTTCCGCCTAGCTCTGAGATACTGTCCCACCGGGATTCCTCTCTTGAGAGAGTCAGGATGGAAGCTTTGCCAGTGTAGCAGGTTATTTGTCGATGTTGCCTTCCGATGTATTTCGGTTTGGACTCTGCCGTCAGGTTGCAGGTTTATTTTTAAATCCAAGAAATTGAGGGTATTTTTATGTATTTCAGCTGTAAACTTCATACCAATCTGATTATCATTCAGTTGGCTTACAAAATCATAGAATTGTGCTTCAGTGTCATCCCAAAAAATCAAAATATCGTCGATATAACGACCCCAAAATAATATGTGTTGCGTGTATCTTTCCATAGTGTCCCTAAAAACTATACGATCTTCCCACCACCCTAAAAATAAATTAGCATAACTTGGTGCACAAATCGTGCCCATAGCGGTGCCAGTGACCTGTAAATAATATTTGCCGTTAAACATAAAGTAATTGTGCTCCAACAAAAACGTTAATAGTGAAATAACAAAACTATTGTGCTCATAATACTGTGTCCCTTTTGTATTCAAATAATATTGTGTTGCTTGTATGCCAAGTTGGTGTTGAATGCTGGTATAAAGCGCCTCAACATCAAGACTCGCTATGAGTGTATGTGAATTTACCTGGATTTCCTGCAACCTGACGACAGTATCCTTGGTGTCTCTAAGATACGACGGTAGTGTTTTGACAAATGGAGAAATAACCTGCTCCACATACTCACTGATGCTTTCGCATAAGCTTTGGTTACCCGAGACGATGGGTCTCCCTGGGATTGGTTCCCTTTGTTTGTGGATTTTTGGAATAGCGTAGAAGGTTGCTATGGTGGGTCGCGGTCTGTACATAATTTTATACTCTTCCTTGGTAATTAAATTACGATCCTTGGCATTCTTAAGAAGTTTTTTTAACTCTAGTACGTATTTTTCCGTGGGGTCTGTTCCTAGCTCCCTATAGGTGTTCCTCTCATTGAGGAGATCCATTATCATTTGTTCGTAGTCTTTTCTTTCCAGTAGGACAATATTTCCTCCTTTGTCCGAAGGTTTTATGACTAGGTTGTCATTATTCATTAGGTCTTTCATAGCTATTTGCTCTTCTGTAGTTAGATTGCTATACTTATTCCTTTTAGGGGCTCTGATTTTTTGCAAGTCCCTAGTGACAACATCCACAAACGTTTGAATGTTTGCGTATTTACCAAATGGGGGGGTGAATCTGGACTTGGGAGTTAAAGTGCTAAATGGTGGACTGGGGGCTATTATTTCACCTTCGCCTTCTCTCTGCAGCAGTTCTAGAGTTTCAACTGCTTCCCTCTCACGCTTTTGTGCATTAAGTTCCACTTGCTCACTGGAATTAAATTCCTTATGCAGCGCTAGTTTCCTAGCGAATAGGTTAATGTCCTTCACCCACAGGAAGCAGTTGAAATGTGGTGCTGGGGTAAAGGAGAGACCTTTTTGTATCAGACTGATATGCTCTGTTGTTAAATTTATCTTAGTTTTATTAATAATCTGCATTGTCCCTTCATCACTTCTATTTAATACTGCACTTGGGTCCATACTCCCCTCTATTGTCTGTGGTGCTCTTACTGTCACATTCTTTGATTGTAACCCCATTTTTCCCTGTCGCGTAATTGTATTCCCATTCCTAGTCCTAAAAAACCCCCCTGTGTCACGTTCTGAGGTTGTTGAACAGTATTTGTGGATACAGGTAAGGAGGATGATTGCGGATATTGTGGAAATTGTGAGTACTGTGCTTGCAGATTTTGCCCTGGGTCTTGATTTATTACCCATGTTGTGTTTCCAGTTGGATTTGGATTACTATTGGGGGTGGCGTTTCTTTGGGAGTTTTTTCTCTGTGAGTAGGGTAATTTGTTTTTAGATTTTCGTTTAGTATTTCCTGCTGTTTGAATGTTACTGCCCTCTACTTCAGAGGTTTCTGATTCAGATATGTCTGTATACTCTCTCCAGTTCTCCTTTTGTCTAAACGGAAATCGCCCCCCTTGTTTCCTAGGATAAATATTGCCAGTATCGAAATCCTTTTTATCTCGATTATATTTTCTATGTTTCCGTTCTTTGATCTCTCCCTGAAGGCTTTCTACGTTTCTTTGCAGCTTTAGTTCGTACTCCGCAAATTCCGGTTTAGTTCTAAATGTTTGGATCTCCTGAATCTCTTTTTGTAATTGCGTCGTAATCTTTGCCAGAGACTTTTGTTCGTAGTCTAGCAGATACCCTTGCATCCGCAATGAGTTTTCAGTAAGGAGTATTTCCCACCCTTTTATAAATTCGCTATCTTCCTGATGAGAATTAGGAGTTATATTAACTCTCATCCCTCTATATACGATTTTTTGTTGGATGTACGTTTCTAGGCTGGCTGTTTCCCAAACGCCTCGGATATATCGTCTGTACGTTTTATTAATTTCTTTGAAGGCCTGAGCAACATCCAGACAGTCCACTGGTAGACTTTCAGTAGAGAACACCTTCCCTGCCTCTGCCAAAAACGCTTGGGTGGTTGTCGGATTTGAGAGAAAACCTGCCATTTATTTATTCCACCCCGATTGAGGTGTACTGTTGTCCCCCCTGTAGGTATATCTCTCCCCAGGTATTGGGAAATTAGTGGGATTTTGACCCTATTTTTTGAACTACAATTTCTGTACTTCCCCTTTAAGAGCAGGGATATGGTGTGTTAATCAACATACACTACTACTAATGTCCATTTGGACTGAATACCACCAATTTTCCTGCACCTACCTACTTAACTAAGACTTAACTTTTATTTCATATTAATTAATATTACTGGTGTGAATAGCAATTTTAGATTAAAAATTTCAGTGATCACTGGCCTTTATATGTCTGGTAGACCACCTTGTCAGGACTGTCATCTGACTAGGTAATGAGGGTTAATGCACACTTATGCCACCGGGTCGCGCGCTGCCTGTGTATTCAATATGCACTGTGCAACTCATTTCCCTAATAATACTAGGTCTCAGTGATTAGCTGTCATAAAACTTAGAGCTTCACGCTGCCCCCCGACATGTTTCGCCGTAACACGGCGTCTTCAGGGGTTAGGGCAGAGTGTGAGCGTGTCCTCCTCGCGGCTAGCTTATATAAGCTTCGTTTGTGACGTAGTTGCTAGGGGCCTCACTAGGGGGCGTGATCGAGAACCATAATTTAGAAGCTGATTGGATATACTGTGAGGTTCGGTCTGCTTGCGTCATAGGCACCGCCCCCCGACGTCATCTAGCTCCTATCTTCTTCCTTCACATTGGTCCGTGTCGTCGGGAAGCGCCTACTTTCGTCATAGCTCCGCCCACCTGACGTCAGCTACCTCCTTTTACCTCCTTCTAATTGGTCCTCATCGACAAATAATGCGGCGCATGTCCAGTAGGCTTGGATGTTTTCCGGTGCCTATGTCCGTGCGCATGCCCTCCGACTTAGTTCCCAGTCTCTTTCATACTCTAGATCCTATACTTGGGCTACGGCGCATGCTCACAGACTCAGGCTCCGGCTGTGGCGATATCTCTGTCCATGTCCTTCCCACTGCAAGTTCTCTTCTGGTGATATTTCTTCATATCATTTGTTATTCTTTATTTTACTTTCTGCCTTGCCTTTGCCATAGTTTTTATTGATGATCATCCACTTAGTTGGGCGTATTATTTCTTTGTATATTCCTCCTACTTTTACTCAGTCATAACTAGCTCTGGTATTAGTTTTTCGTCTTGAGATATCTCTCAACATCTCAATTTTTCCCTGCTAGTGACTGCCCCTAGATCTTACTTCTAGAATGATCCCCTATTCGGCCTAGTGTGTCTACCCACTGTCTTCTCCATTACTCCACATGTTTATTATTAATGAATACCATTATACTTTTACAGTACCTCCCTCTATTTAACTTAAAGTTGGGAGAAAAGAGGGGGGGGGGAGGGGGAGGGGGAGACTCTCAATACTAGGGACAGCATAATTGATGAGACCTAGGGGAAGGGGAGGGGGGCAGACACTCCATTTATCTAGTCCCATTTCTTAGGGTTGGCAGAATATATATCTATGGGTACTCCTGTACTCCAGAGACGGAAGCTAAGATGACCTTCCGTTATCTACCCTTTATACACTTCTACCTTCTGGTCTCAAAATGCCCCAGGCCTGATTAGTCCCATTCTATTACTTTATTTTTCTATTTCTATGATATCTCTCACTTTTATCCCCTAGTATAGTGTAACTGGTATATATATGCCTTACCTTGTATATTCACTATACAAGTTGTAAATGAGGTTTCCTAAAGTGGCCATTTTTCTCCAATAGGGGGTCCTTTGCTTTATTTTCATTTTGTCTTTTTTCAATAGATCTTCCCATAGAGGAGGTTGCTCTATTTTTTGTATACAAGATTATGTATTTTGCTATTTTAGTTATTAATAGTACTATTTTGTTTTTATTCTCTTTTTTCCTAGACGGGGATAATGATACCTACAGGAAGGATGAGTACGTGAACCCTTCGTTTAGTCCTCTCGGGGCTAGACTATTTAATAGGTAAATCCATTTGGTTTCTTCTTGTTGGAGTCTTCTGTCTATATCTCCTTTCCGCGGTCCTGATTTAATTTTCATCAGTCCCCAGAATTTAAAATCGGTGTCATGGTCCTTATGTTTTTCTCTCATATGTCTGGCCAGGCTGGTGTCCTCTCCTGTATTAATACTACTCAGATGTTTTGATATCCTTCTTTTCAACTCCTGGATAGTCTTCCCTACATATAGTTTGGGGCATTCGCAACTGATGACATATACGACCCCCTTTGTCTTACAATTAATGTAATCCCTGACTTCATAGTTTTTCCCATCCACTGGATTTGTGAAGGTTTTGGTAATTTTCATCTTGCTACAAAAGGTACAGTCTCCACAGGGGTATGATCCATTGTGGGACAGCCATGTAGTTTTTTTAGCTGTTTGATGGGATTGATAATGGCTATGAACCAGCTTTTCTTTTAGGTTCTGTCCTCTTCTGAATGTTATAGCTGGATATTTTGGTATTACTTGTTGTAGGTCTATATCGGCCTGCAAAATATGCCAATGGTGTTTCAGAATTGTTTGTATCGTGCTATGTTCTGTATCATACATTCCTATACACCGTATAATCCTCTCTCCCTCTTTTGTTTTTTTATTTGTCAACAGGTCCAATCTTTCTGTCCTTCTGGCTTTATTGTACGCTCGATGCAAGCATTTTTTGGAGTATCCCCTCTCATAGAATCGTAAGTATAATGTCCTACACTCTTTTTGGAATGCTTCCTCGGTGGAACAGTTCCGCCTAGCTCTGAGATACTGTCCCACCGGGATTCCTCTCTTGAGAGAGTCAGGATGGAAGCTTTGCCAGTGTAGCAGGTTATTTGTCGATGTTGCCTTCCGATGTATTTCGGTTTGGACTCTGCCGTCAGGTTGCAGGTTTATTTTTAAATCCAAGAAATTGAGGGTATTTTTATGTATTTCAGCTGTAAACTTCATACCAATCTGATTATCATTCAGTTGGCTTACAAAATCATAGAATTGTGCTTCAGTGTCATCCCAAAAAATCAAAATATCGTCGATATAACGACCCCAAAATAATATGTGTTGCGTGTATCTTTCCATAGTGTCCCTAAAAACTATACGATCTTCCCACCACCCTAAAAATAAATTAGCATAACTTGGTGCACAAATCGTGCCCATAGCGGTGCCAGTGACCTGTAAATAATATTTGCCGTTAAACATAAAGTAATTGTGCTCCAACAAAAACGTTAATAGTGAAATAACAAAACTATTGTGCTCATAATACTGTGTCCCTTTTGTATTCAAATAATATTGTGTTGCTTGTATGCCAAGTTGGTGTTGAATGCTGGTATAAAGCGCCTCAACATCAAGACTCGCTATGAGTGTATGTGAATTTACCTGGATTTCCTGCAACCTGACGACAGTATCCTTGGTGTCTCTAAGATACGACGGTAGTGTTTTGACAAATGGAGAAATAACCTGCTCCACATACTCACTGATGCTTTCGCATAAGCTTTGGTTACCCGAGACGATGGGTCTCCCTGGGATTGGTTCCCTTTGTTTGTGGATTTTTGGAATAGCGTAGAAGGTTGCTATGGTGGGTCGCGGTCTGTACATAATTTTATACTCTTCCTTGG
Organism: Bufo bufo; assembly: GCF_905171765.1. NCBI lineage: Eukaryota > Metazoa > Chordata > Amphibia > Anura > Bufonidae > Bufo > Bufo bufo. Next base: position 151,601,985 of record NC_053390.1, on the reverse strand, counting down.
TAATTAAATTACGATCCTTGGCATTCTTAAGAAGTTTTTTTAACTCTAGTACGTATTTTTCCGTGGGGTCTGTTCCTAGCTCCCTATAGGTGTTCCTCTCATTGAGGAGATCCATTATCATTTGTTCGTAGTCTTTTCTTTCCAGTAGGACAATATTTCCTCCTTTGTCCGAAGGTTTTATGACTAGGTTGTCATTATTCATTAGGTCTTTCATAGCTATTTGCTCTTCTGTAGTTAGATTGCTATACTTATTCCTTTTAGGGGCTCTGATTTTTTGCAAGTCCCTAGTGACAACATCCACAAACGTTTGAATGTTTGCGTATTTACCAAATGGGGGGGTGAATCTGGACTTGGGAGTTAAAGTGCTAAATGGTGGACTGGGGGCTATTATTTCACCTTCGCCTTCTCTCTGCAGCAGTTCTAGAGTTTCAACTGCTTCCCTCTCACGCTTTTGTGCATTAAGTTCCACTTGCTCACTGGAATTAAATTCCTTATGCAGCGCTAGTTTCCTAGCGAATAGGTTAATGTCCTTCACCCACAGGAAGCAGTTGAAATGTGGTGCTGGGGTAAAGGAGAGACCTTTTTGTATCAGACTGATATGCTCTGTTGTTAAATTTATCTTAGTTTTATTAATAATCTGCATTGTCCCTTCATCACTTCTATTTAATACTGCACTTGGGTCCATACTCCCCTCTATTGTCTGTGGTGCTCTTACTGTCACATTCTTTGATTGTAACCCCATTTTTCCCTGTCGCGTAATTGTATTCCCATTCCTAGTCCTAAAAAACCCCCCTGTGTCACGTTCTGAGGTTGTTGAACAGTATTTGTGGATACAGGTAAGGAGGATGATTGCGGATATTGTGGAAATTGTGAGTACTGTGCTTGCAGATTTTGCCCTGGGTCTTGATTTATTACCCATGTTGTGTTTCCAGTTGGATTTGGATTACTATTGGGGGTGGCGTTTCTTTGGGAGTTTTTTCTCTGTGAGTAGGGTAATTTGTTTTTAGATTTTCGTTTAGTATTTCCTGCTGTTTGAATGTTACTGCCCTCTACTTCAGAGGTTTCTGATTCAGATATGTCTGTATACTCTCTCCAGTTCTCCTTTTGTCTAAACGGAAATCGCCCCCCTTGTTTCCTAGGATAAATATTGCCAGTATCGAAATCCTTTTTATCTCGATTATATTTTCTATGTTTCCGTTCTTTGATCTCTCCCTGAAGGCTTTCTACGTTTCTTTGCAGCTTTAGTTCGTACTCCGCAAATTCCGGTTTAGTTCTAAATGTTTGGATCTCCTGAATCTCTTTTTGTAATTGCGTCGTAATCTTTGCCAGAGACTTTTGTTCGTAGTCTAGCAGATACCCTTGCATCCGCAATGAGTTTTCAGTAAGGAGTATTTCCCACCCTTTTATAAATTCGCTATCTTCCTGATGAGAATTAGGAGTTATATTAACTCTCATCCCTCTATATACGATTTTTTGTTGGATGTACGTTTCTAGGCTGGCTGTTTCCCAAACGCCTCGGATATATCGTCTGTACGTTTTATTAATTTCTTTGAAGGCCTGAGCAACATCCAGACAGTCCACTGGTAGACTTTCAGTAGAGAACACCTTCCCTGCCTCTGCCAAAAACGCTTGGGTGGTTGTCGGATTTGAGAGAAAACCTGCCATTTATTTATTCCACCCCGATTGAGGTGTACTGTTGTCCCCCCTGTAGGTATATCTCTCCCCAGGTATTGGGAAATTAGTGGGATTTTGACCCTATTTTTTGAACTACAATTTCTGTACTTCCCCTTTAAGAGCAGGGATATGGTGTGTTAATCAACATACACTACTACTAATGTCCATTTGGACTGAATACCACCAATTTTCCTGCACCTACCTACTTAACTAAGACTTAACTTTTATTTCATATTAATTAATATTACTGGTGTGAATAGCAATTTTAGATTAAAAATTTCAGTGATCACTGGCCTTTATATGTCTGGTAGACCACCTTGTCAGGACTGTCATCTGACTAGGTAATGAGGGTTAATGCACACTTATGCCACCGGGTCGCGCGCTGCCTGTGTATTCAATATGCACTGTGCAACTCATTTCCCTAATAATACTAGGTCTCAGTGATTAGCTGTCATAAAACTTAGAGCTTCACGCTGCCCCCCGACATGTTTCGCCGTAACACGGCGTCTTCAGGGGTTAGGGCAGAGTGTGAGCGTGTCCTCCTCGCGGCTAGCTTATATAAGCTTCGTTTGTGACGTAGTTGCTAGGGGCCTCACTAGGGGGCGTGATCGAGAACCATAATTTAGAAGCTGATTGGATATACTGTGAGGTTCGGTCTGCTTGCGTCATAGGCACCGCCCCCCGACGTCATCTAGCTCCTATCTTCTTCCTTCACATTGGTCCGTGTCGTCGGGAAGCGCCTACTTTCGTCATAGCTCCGCCCACCTGACGTCAGCTACCTCCTTTTACCTCCTTCTAATTGGTCCTCATCGACAAATAATGCGGCGCATGTCCAGTAGGCTTGGATGTTTTCCGGTGCCTATGTCCGTGCGCATGCCCTCCGACTTAGTTCCCAGTCTCTTTCATACTCTAGATCCTATACTTGGGCTACGGCGCATGCTCACAGACTCAGGCTCCGGCTGTGGCGATATCTCTGTCCATGTCCTTCCCACTGCAAGTTCTCTTCTGGTGATATTTCTTCATATCATTTGTTATTCTTTATTTTACTTTCTGCCTTGCCTTTGCCATAGTTTTTATTGATGATCATCCACTTAGTTGGGCGTATTATTTCTTTGTATATTTCCTCCTACTTTTACTCAGTCATAACTAGCTCTGGTATTAGTTTTTCGTCTTGAGATATCTCTCAACATCTCAATTTTTCCCTGCTAGTGACTGCCCCTAGATCTTACTTCTAGAATGATCCCCTATTCGGCCTAGTGTGTCTACCCACTGTCTTCTCCATTACTCCACATGTTTATTATTAATGAATACCATTATACTTTTACAGTACCTCCCTCTATTTAACTTAAAGTTGGGAGAAAAGAGGGGGGGGGGGGGGGGAGGGGGAGACTCTCAATACTAGGGACAGCATAATTGATGAGACCTAGGGGAAGGGGAGGGGGGCAGACACTCCATTTATCTAGTCCCATTTCTTAGGGTTGGCAGAATATATATCTATGGGTACTCCTGTACTCCAGAGACGGAAGCTAAGATGACCTTCCGTTATCTACCCTTTATACACTTCTACCTTCTGGTCTCAAAATGCCCCAGGCCTGATTAGTCCCATTCTATTACTTTATTTTTCTATTTCTATGATATCTCTCACTTTTATCCCCTAGTATAGTGTAACTCGTATATATATGCCTTACCTTGTATATTCACTATACAAGTTGTAAATGAGGTTTCCTAAAGTGGCCATTTTTCTCCAATAGGGGGTCCTTTGCTTTATTTTCATTTTGTCTTTTTTCAATAGATCTTCCCATAGAGGAGGTTGCTCTATTTTTTGTATACAAGATTATGTATTTTGCTATTTTAGTTATTAATAGTACTATTTTGTTTTTATTCTCTTTTTTCCTAGACGGGGATAATGATACCTACAGGAAGGATGAGTACGTGAACCCTTCGTTTAGTCCTCTCGGGGCTAGACTATTTAATAGGTAAATCCATTTGGTTTCTTCTTGTTGGAGTCTTCTGTCTATATCTCCTTTCCGCGGTCCTGATTTAATTTTCATCAGTCCCCAGAATTTAAAATCGGTGTCATGGTCCTTATGTTTTTCTCTCATATGTCTGGCCAGGCTGGTGTCCTCTCCTGTATTAATACTACTCAGATGTTTTGATATCCTTCTTTTCAACTCCTGGATAGTCTTCCCTACATATAGTTTGGGGCATTCGCAACTGATGACATATACGACCCCCTTTGTCTTACAATTAATGTAATCCCTGACTTCATAGTTTTTCCCATCCACTGGATTTGTGAAGGTTTTGGTAATTTTCATCTTGCTACAAAAGGTACAGTCTCCACAGGGGTATGATCCATTGTGGGACAGCCATGTAGTTTTTTTAGCTGTTTGATGGGATTGATAATGGCTATGAACCAGCTTTTCTTTTAGGTTCTGTCCTCTTCTGAATGTTATAGCTGGATATTTTGGTATTACTTGTTGTAGGTCTATATCGGCCTGCAAAATATGCCAATGGTGTTTCAGAATTGTTTGTATCGTGCTATGTTCTGTATCATACATTCCTATACACCGTATAATCCTCTCTCCCTCTTTTGTTTTTTTATTTGTCAACAGGTCCAATCTTTCTGTCCTTCTGGCTTTATTGTACGCTCGATGCAAGCATTTTTTGGAGTATCCCCTCTCATAGAATCGTAAGTATAATGTCCTACACTCTTTTTGGAATGCTTCCTCGGTGGAACAGTTCCGCCTAGCTCTGAGATACTGTCCCACCGGGATTCCTCTCTTGAGAGAGTCAGGATGGAAGCTTTGCCAGTGTAGCAGGTTATTTGTCGATGTTGCCTTCCGATGTATTTCGGTTTGGACTCTGCCGTCAGGTTGCAGGTTTATTTTTAAATCCAAGAAATTGAGGGTATTTTTATGTATTTCAGCTGTAAACTTCATACCAATCTGATTATCATTCAGTTGGCTTACAAAATCATAGAATTGTGCTTCAGTGTCATCCCAAAAAATCAAAATATCGTCGATATAACGACCCCAAAATAATATGTGTTGCGTGTATCTTTCCATAGTGTCCCTAAAAACTATACGATCTTCCCACCACCCTAAAAATAAATTAGCATAACTTGGTGCACAAATCGTGCCCATAGCGGTGCCAGTGACCTGTAAATAATATTTGCCGTTAAACATAAAGTAATTGTGCTCCAACAAAAACGTTAATAGTGAAATAACAAAACTATTGTGCTCATAATACTGTGTCCCTTTTGTATTCAAATAATATTGTGTTGCTTGTATGCCAAGTTGGTGTTGAATGCTGGTATAAAGCGCCTCAACATCAAGACTCGCTATGAGTGTATGTGAATTTACCTGGATTTCCTGCAACCTGACGACAGTATCCTTGGTGTCTCTAAGATACGACGGTAGTGTTTTGACAAATGGAGAAATAACCTGCTCCACATACTCACTGATGCTTTCGCATAAGCTTTGGTTACCCGAGACGATGGGTCTCCCTGGGATTGGTTCCCTTTGTTTGTGGATTTTTGGAATAGCGTAGAAGGTTGCTATGGTGGGTCGCGGTCTGTACATAATTTTATACTCTTCCTTGGTAATTAAATTACGATCCTTGGCATTCTTAAGAAGTTTTTTTAACTCTAGTACGTATTTTTCCGTGGGGTCTGTTCCTAGCTCCCTATAGGTGTTCCTCTCATTGAGGAGATCCATTATCATTTGTTCGTAGTCTTTTCTTTCCAGTAGGACAATATTTCCTCCTTTGTCCGAAGGTTTTATGACTAGGTTGTCATTATTCATTAGGTCTTTCATAGCTATTTGCTCTTCTGTAGTTAGATTGCTATACTTATTCCTTTTAGGGGCTCTGATTTTTTGCAAGTCCCTAGTGACAACATCCACAAACGTTTGAATGTTTGCGTATTTACCAAATGGGGGGGTGAATCTGGACTTGGGAGTTAAAGTGCTAAATGGTGGACTGGGGGCTATTATTTCACCTTCGCCTTCTCTCTGCAGCAGTTCTAGAGTTTCAACTGCTTCCCTCTCACGCTTTTGTGCATTAAGTTCCACTTGCTCACTGGAATTAAATTCCTTATGCAGCGCTAGTTTCCTAGCGAATAGGTTAATGTCCTTCACCCACAGGAAGCAGTTGAAATGTGGTGCTGGGGTAAAGGAGAGACCTTTTTGTATCAGACTGATATGCTCTGTTGTTAAATTTATCTTAGTTTTATTAATAATCTGCATTGTCCCTTCATCACTTCTATTTAATACTGCACTTGGGTCCATACTCCCCTCTATTGTCTGTGGTGCTCTTACTGTCACATTCTTTGATTGTAACCCCATTTTTCCCTGTCGCGTAATTGTATTCCCATTCCTAGTCCTAAAAAACCCCCCTGTGTCACGTTCTGAGGTTGTTGAACAGTATTTGTGGATACAGGTAAGGAGGATGATTGCGGATATTGTGGAAATTGTGAGTACTGTGCTTGCAGATTTTGCCCTGGGTCTTGATTTATTACCCATGTTGTGTTTCCAGTTGGATTTGGATTACTATTGGGGGTGGCGTTTCTTTGGGAGTTTTTTCTCTGTGAGTAGGGTAATTTGTTTTTAGATTTTCGTTTAGTATTTCCTGCTGTTTGAATGTTACTGCCCTCTACTTCAGAGGTTTCTGATTCAGATATGTCTGTATACTCTCTCCAGTTCTCCTTTTGTCTAAACGGAAATCGCCCCCCTTGTTTCCTAGGATAAATATTGCCAGTATCGAAATCCTTTTTATCTCGATTATATTTTCTATGTTTCCGTTCTTTGATCTCTCCCTGAAGGCTTTCTACGTTTCTTTGCAGCTTTAGTTCGTACTCCGCAAATTCCGGTTTAGTTCTAAATGTTTGGATCTCCTGAATCTCTTTTTGTAATTGCGTCGTAATCTTTGCCAGAGACTTTTGTTCGTAGTCTAGCAGATACCCTTGCATCCGCAATGAGTTTTCAGTAAGGAGTATTTCCCACCCTTTTATAAATTCGCTATCTTCCTGATGAGAATTAGGAGTTATATTAACTCTCATCCCTCTATATACGATTTTTTGTTGGATGTACGTTTCTAGGCTGGCTGTTTCCCAAACGCCTCGGATATATCGTCTGTACGTTTTATTAATTTCTTTGAAGGCCTGAGCAACATCCAGACAGTCCACTGGTAGACTTTCAGTAGAGAACACCTTCCCTGCCTCTGCCAAAAACGCTTGGGTGGTTGTCGGATTTGAGAGAAAACCTGCCATTTATTTATTCCACCCCGATTGAGGTGTACTGTTGTCCCCCCTGTAGGTATATCTCTCCCCAGGTATTGGGAAATTAGTGGGATTTTGACCCTATTTTTTGAACTACAATTTCTGTACTTCCCCTTTAAGAGCAGGGATATGGTGTGTTAATCAACATACACTACTACTAATGTCCATTTGGACTGAATACCACCAATTTTCCTGCACCTACCTACTTAACTAAGACTTAACTTTTATTTCATATTAATTAATATTACTGGTGTGAATAGCAATTTTAGATTAAAAATTTCAGTGATCACTGGCCTTTATATGTCTGGTAGACCACCTTGTCAGGACTGTCATCTGACTAGGTAATGAGGGTTAATGCACACTTATGCCACCGGGTCGCGCGCTGCCTGTGTATTCAATATGCACTGTGCAACTCATTTCCCTAATAATACTAGGTCTCAGTGATTAGCTGTCATAAAACTTAGAGCTTCACGCTGCCCCCCGACATGTTTCGCCGTAACACGGCGTCTTCAGGGGTTAGGGCAGAGTGTGAGCGTGTCCTCCTCGCGGCTAGCTTATATAAGCTTCGTTTGTGACGTAGTTGCTAGGGGCCTCACTAGGGGGCGTGATCGAGAACCATAATTTAGAAGCTGATTGGATATACTGTGAGGTTCGGTCTGCTTGCGTCATAGGCACCGCCCCCCGACGTCATCTAGCTCCTATCTTCTTCCTTCACATTGGTCCGTGTCGTCGGGAAGCGCCTACTTTCGTCATAGCTCCGCCCACCTGACGTCAGCTACCTCCTTTTACCTCCTTCTAATTGGTCCTCATCGACAAATAATGCGGCGCATGTCCAGTAGGCTTGGATGTTTTCCGGTGCCTATGTCCGTGCGCATGCCCTCCGACTTAGTTCCCAGTCTCTTTCATACTCTAGATCCTATACTTGGGCTACGGCGCATGCTCACAGACTCAGGCTCCGGCTGTGGCGATATCTCTGTCCATGTCCTTCCCACTGCAAGTTCTCTTCTGGTGATATTTCTTCATATCATTTGTTATTCTTTATTTTACTTTCTGCCTTGCCTTTGCCATAGTTTTTATTGATGATCATCCACTTAGTTGGGCGTATTATTTCTTTGTATATTCCTCCTACTTTTACTCAGTCATAACTAGCTCTGGTATTAGTTTTTCGTCTTGAGATATCTCTCAACATCTCAATTTTTCCCTGCTAGTGACTGCCCCTAGATCTTACTTCTAGAATGATCCCCTATTCGGCCTAGTGTGTCTACCCACTGTCTTCTCCATTACTCCACATGTTTATTATTAATGAATACCATTATACTTTTACAGTACCTCCCTCTATTTAACTTAAAGTTGGGAGAAAAGAGGGGGGGGGGGGGGGGGGGGGGAGACTCTCAATACTAGGGACAGCATAATTGGTGAGACCTGGGGGAAGGGGAGGGGGGCAGACACTCCATTTATCTAGTCCCATTTCTTAGGGTTGGCAGAATATATATCTATGGGTACTCCTGTACTCCAGAGACGGAAGCTAAGATGACCTTCCGTTATCTACCCTTTATACACTTCTACCTTCTGGTCTCAAAATGCCCCAGGCCTGATTAGTCCCATTCTATTACTTTATTTTTCTATTTCTATGATATCTCTCACTTTTATCCCCTAGTATAGTGTAACTGGTATATATATGCCTTACCTTGTATATTCACTATACAAGTTGTAAATGAGGTTTCCTAAAGTGGCCATTTTTCTCCAATAGGGGGTCCTTTGCTTTATTTTCATTTTGTCTTTTTTCAATAGATCTTCCCATAGAGGAGGTTGCTCTATTTTTTGTATACAAGATTATGTATTTTGCTATTTTAGTTATTAATAGTACTATTTTGTTTTTATTCTCTTTTTTCCTAGACGGGGATAATGATACCTACAGGAAGGATGAGTACGTGAACCCTTCGTTTAGTCCTCTCGGGGCTAGACTATTTAATAGGTAAATCCATTTGGTTTCTTCTTGTTGGAGTCTTCTGTCTATATCTCCTTTCCGCGGTCCTGATTTAATTTTCATCAGTCCCCAGAATTTAAAATCGGTGTCATGGTCCTTATGTTTTTCTCTCATATGTCTGGCCAGGCTGGTGTCCTCTCCTGTATTAATACTACTCAGATGTTTTGATATCCTTCTTTTCAACTCCTGGATAGTCTTCCCTACA